>NC_090446.1:659733216-660375716 GCF_031143425.1 Pleurodeles waltl | reverse complement strand
TAGTATTGGTTAATAAAATTGACAAAGCCAATCATCTCCTTTGGCAGACATTTGGAGAGACCTATTTGCTTTGCCAGTGCTTGTTTTTGCTAATCAGATCTGCCACTCCATGCTTAGATGGGGCGGTTACTTCACTGGATGAAAAAGTATTTCGCAATGACAGGCAGATTTTGCAGTTTGGGAAATGCCCTTGTTATTAAGTTCTCTTTGTTATAAATGCTCTGAAAAGTGGCCGATTGAGCTTACTGCTGATGCTACCTCACTTGGCTCTTGAGTCTGCTGCAGCCAAGCCAGGTGTGAGGTACCCATCCCCATCTAAAGAAAACAAAACAACTATTATTTTAGGTTTGACTGTTTTATTAGATATTTTAGAAAATTACACATACACCCAACTTCAACTGGCAGCGAGCTGGGAGCTGGTATGATGTTATGGCAAAAGCAAGGTGTAGGTGGAATAATAGAATACAATTAACAACATGCAAAACCCCTCATGCCCCCTGCCACTCAGGGTACTACTGCCATCTCCGAACATAAACACAACACATAATGTGTGACAAGTGGTGGCAACTAAATGACCATTCCTGTGGGGGCCAGGTCACTCATCTGAGAGGCGAAGGAGTTGCAGATATTTGGGGCAAGTCAGTTCACAAAAATCTTTTGAGTGTTATATAGGGTCTCCACAGGTCCCAGTATGAGTCTTCCTGGGAGGCCAACACTAATGACAACTTCTCCATCCCTAGAAAGTGCCAAAGGCTCTTGAACCACTGTGAACGTGTTGGAATTCTGTCTGTCCCCCAGTGGGCCAAAATCGTCTTATCAAACTCTCCCAAGGCTATGCTGATTTGCCCGCCTCTGCGTGTTTTAAGTGGGAATGTAAGGGCGTTCGCTAGGCCCAAGATCATAGAGGCCGGGAAGCGGGGTAGTGTAGTGTGAAAGCATTCATGTATGTAATTGAAGACGGAGACCCAGAAGGTGGCACGTTTAGGCCAGTCCCAGAGTATGTAGAGTAAAGTCCCCGGCTGCACACACTGGTGTCTGCATTGGACGTCATGTGCGGGGTTACCCCTGTGTAGCCGAACAGGTGTGAGATATCTGTAAGAGGTGATTTTGATGGCTGTTTCAATGTTCGCCATGTTGCTAGCTGTATGCTGCAATAATAAATCTCACTCCATTCATTGAGTGTGAACTGCCTGCCGAGCTCTTGTTCCCATTGGGCTTGGTTAGGGGCTTTAGAGGTTGGTGAAGAGTGTAGCAAGATGCCATACAGATCTGTGATTAAGTGTTTATTGTTACGTTTCGTCACACGCCACTGCTCGAATACTATTTTGGGGTGGCACGCCATAGTCCGATCAATGGGGTGGGTGATTCCATGCTGAATTTGTTTGTAAGGAAGGCATTTAGTCTCCGGCAGGTAATGAGAGTCTCTCAGGCCGTCAAGGGGATAAGTCCCTCTTCCTCAAAATAGTGACCCATCGAGCAGCATCCAGCCGCCCCAATTGGTAAAATGCGGCCTGGTCCCTACCCCGGGTAAAGTTTGGGTGTTCTATTACACGCGTGAGAGGTGAAAGAAAGGTGATCAGTCCATTGCGTGTGATCACTGTGTCCCACACATGCATGAGTGTGTCTACGACTGGAGAGACATGTAGACTTTAGGGTTTGTGTGATTTCTTCATGAAGGGAACCTTCCAGAGATGCAGACCGGTGACAGCACAGTCCCTGAACAGCTAATGCTTTTCTGATTCTGGCCAGGACCTTTCCAACATATAGCGGAGCTGGTCCACCTGATAGTATAGATAATGATTAGGTATTCCTAACCCTCATTCCTCTGGTGTTCAGTGACTCTGGTCTCTATTTATTCTGGGGCATTGATCAGCCCAGATGAAAATATGAAGTCCCTGTTACAGGAACCAGAGAGTTCCTGGGGGCGTGAAGCCACTGGGAAAGTCTGGAACAGAAACAGGATTTGGGGAAGGATCGTCATTTTAATGGCGGATATCCTACCCAGCCAGGAGAGGTGGCAGGTGTGTCATTGAGCTAGGTCCTTGACCACTTGTGGGCGAAGCTGCCCATAATTGCTTAGAGTTGTTCTATCAAGTGATTTTGCTAGGTGGATACCTAAACAGGCGATCGATTGTTCAGCCATTGGATAGTGAAGCATTGTGAATGTCATTCCTCCTGTGAATGGTGGACTGTGAGATTAAGGGCCTGTGATGTGTGTATATTGGTGCGAAAGCAAACCGCTTCACTAAACCTGTCCACCTCTCGGAGAAAGAACGGCAAGGAGGAGATGGGATTGTCAAGGGCCACCAGAACGTCATCTGCATGGACGCTGATTGTGTGCACTTCTTCTCTGACATGGAAACCTGTAATGTGTGGATATCCGATGAATGAATGGCTCCATATATAGCGCAAACAACAAGGAGGACAGAGGACAACCTTGCCTTGTGCCCGGTTGGATTGGGAAGGCAGGACAGTGATGGCCATTCACTCATACTGTGGCCCTGGGGCAGCTATAGCAGCTGAGAATCCAGGCGCGAAAGCGTTCACCCAAGCCAAATTGAGTCAAAGTCCCCATGATATAAGGCCAATGAACATGTCAAACACCTTTTTGGCACCTATAGATAGGAGCAGGGTATATCGGGTTGATCATTGTGCCCTGTCTATTAAAAGGAGAATTAGTTTAGTGGTGTCAGAGCATTGTCTATACAACACAAATCCAGCCAGGTCCACATCTCTCAGGCCTGGTGTAAGTGGGTTCAAGCGTGCTGCCAGGATGCCCGTAAAGATCTTAGAATCTACGTTGAGGAGGGAGATGGAGCTATATGGCCTGTACTAACTTCTATCTTCTTTGGGTTTCCGGAGGACACTGATCGAGGCTCGGTAGGACAATGATCGAGGCCTCCTGGGTGGTGATTTTAATGTAATCTTCAATAACGAGCTGAACTACTCTGCACAGTGGCAGGAAGGCACCAGGGCCCTATCTGAGGAGATTATATATTTGCTGACAGACCTAGGCCTGCAGGATATCTGGGGGATACACAGTCCCACAAAACAGGCTCACACATTTTATTAACATGCACACAAAACCTATGCCTGACTGGATCATTTCCTAGGGACACAAGAGATACGAGACATGGTTGGCTCAGAGGACACATAAAGTCCAGTCACTGTCCGATTATGCTGCTCTTTTGTTGGATGTAACCATCCCACTTTTACGGCTCCCTGCTACCCTTGGCATTTGCACATCACACTATTACATTAACCCGATGTAACCTCCCAGATTGAGAAAGCTCTCAAAACCTACCTGACTATTAATGATACAAAGAGGGCACACATCTCTATACTATGGGCTGCACTGAAAGCAGTTATACAAGGGAAACTTCTGGCCATGTCTGCCATGGACAATAAATCCTGTAGGGAGGAAAGGAGGGCACTGCAAGACCAGGTGAGGAAGCTAGAGAGAATACACCAACGCACAGGTGCTCTGAGGATATGGCAGCAGTTGGAAGCTGCCAGGAAACAAATAGGGGGGTTAGATATGGACAGAGCTGAGTACGCGCTCCTCTGCCTCAAACATACCTTTTACACCAGCAGCAACAAGTGTGGTAGACTCCTAGCACATAGACTCTGAGCTCAGCTCCAGGCTACATGGGTGGGGGCCCTGGAGGGGGAGACTGGGGAGAAGCTCACGAAAGACGTGGATATAGCGGCTCCCTTCCAGAGTTCTTCGCTGATCTATATGCTGCTCAAGCCCTCCCCGAATCTGCCCCATCCCGGTATCTCCAGGAAATAGACATGCCCCAATTAACTTCTGATCAGGCATATGATCTGGATGGGCTAATCCCTACAGAGGAAGTCATTTTGGGCATAACTCACCTCAAACCCAATTAATCCCCCCTCCTTGATGGGTTTGCAGGCAAATTCTATATAAAACCTTCTGCAAGATCCTAGCCCCTATATTAACTAGGCTCTTTAACTTCTTTACAGGACCTGGGAAGATCTTGCCAGTGATGTATGGTATGGAGTATTTCCACTACCGTTCTGTGAAGAAAAGGCTGTTGGCCTTAGTTGGGAGATATAGGGATGGCGGTAGGCACTATGATGGTAGGCACTATTAGTGCCAGAGAATTCCTTCCCTGACACTGATAAGGCTCGCTTCCACCCCCCTCCCCAGAGTCCTCCCCTACCCTACCCTCCCAACCCCCCGACATACATGCACATTCACGCATCAATATACCCATGCATACACTCACTCATACCCATATTCACCCACGCATGCATACATTCATTCACACACAGCAACACACACTGACATACATTCTAGCACCACCGCATTCACAACACACAACATACACGCACACTCACACCCATTTATGCACACACACACATTCCACATGCCACACACCCACATGCCTGAACATAATCACATGCACACACACCCCACACACAAACACACACAGACAACACCCCGTACCCTCTCCCCTGTCAGAGCACCTGACTTACCTACTTGCAAGGGGTCCTCTGGCAGGAGATCGGATGCAGCGCTGCTGCCAGCAGCAGCGTCCGCCAGCAGAACACCGCCAGGTCGTATCATGGATCATGATACGGTCTACGGTGGTCTACTGGTGTGGCGCTGCTGCTGGCAGCAGCACCACCTTACCGCCGTCCGCCGCCATGACTGTAGCCGGAATTCCGCCAGCCTTCTGGCAGAATTCCGGCTACGGTCATAATATGACAGACGGTAGGTAGCCGGGGCGATGGTGTTTTGGCGGCCGTCGCCACGGTGGTAGGTTTGAGTTCTATTTGTTGGTCTCTAAGGTGGAAGATTTCTTGTTATAGCTGTTTGATTTTTTTCCCTCTGCTGGTTTATTGATCCTCCAAGATAGAGACTCTGTCTCCCAGTTCAGCAATGTAATTTCAGTTTATTTTCTAGTCTTGGGAGAGGTCCTTTTTAACTGTTTGGAGGTCGTTCCTAAGGAAGGCAAACAGTTTCTCCAGGAAGGACCGGGTAACAGGGCACTCCCTGTCCTCCGGTATCACTTTGTGGCCCACAAGGGAGGGACTGCCTCCTCCGGGCCCTGGTGGTTGCTTTGTCAGCATGTTTTTAAGGGTGCTGTACTTTTTAGGTTGTGTGGCTGACTTGTTCCTGTTGTCTGTTTCAGGTGCACTGGTGTGAAAGTGGAGCCCTAGGCCAGTCAGGATCTGCAGCCAAGAACAGACATTGCCCAGGAAAAGTGAAGTCCCAGCTTTATGGAGGAGTCTCTGATTTATTGGAGTGAGAGCTCAACCTGGGCCCAGGGGCCTCCTATTGGTGCTGCAGAAGGAACAATTTTCTGTGCTAAGACATTTGCCCAGGGTTGGTCTATGTGCCTTGCCGCAGTGTCAGCCGGTGTTGTACCCCTGCCCAGCTGCATTGAGAATGTTCCCGGTCTTCACTTGCCTGGCGCGTCCGCCCATGCACCAGGGCAGAGTGAAGCACCCCTATGATGGCCCACATAAGTCAAACAATGCATGAGAATGGGCCCACAGGGGTGCTCAGGAGCTGCAGAACTAGAGAGCAGTCCCTGCAGGTGCGGATCAAAGTTCGCTCAGGGTGGCACAGGGGGGTGTTGTGTTGGCAGGTGGGGCAGGTGGGGCAGGAGGGGCATGGAAGTCAGCGGCCCAGTATATCTTATCCACTCCACGACACGCTAGATAATGGCCGACTGGTGTCAGCCTGCGCAACATAAGTTAGGGCCGACCACAGGTTGCTTCTTTGTTTTTCGCTGGGCTGTTTCTGTTGGGTCGCCTGTGTCCCTTTATTGGGTGCAGGAGTGTAGCTCTACTAGTCTCTGTGGTTGCACTGTACTGGGCTCACCCACGTATCCTGAGTTATCCTTTGGTTAGGCCCAGATGCTGTCAGCGCCACCCACTCCTCTGCACCCACTCCAACCTGGTTCCAGCTGCCAGACTCTTCAGCCGGGTTCATGGCCCACTGGGGTGTAAGTATGGTGCTCCAGTTGAGCGTCGGTTGTCGATCACCCTGCGGATGTGGTGTCACCTCTAAAGCCCTGGCTGCAGAGACGACTACCACAGGGCCCGCTATCCAACAGTGTTTGTGTTTTGCTTTGCTTTTGCCGCCCTAAGTGCGCCATGTATGCCCAGACGTGGGTCCCGGGATCACTGTGCCACTGGATTCAAGCTAGCCTGGCTGATGAGGGGTGAAACCCCGAAACCGGTCCGAAGATGCTTGTTTCCGGTCCAGGGAGAACCTGGCCTGGCATTTCGGGCTGGACTGTTCCCATGAGGAACAGGGTCAAGACTGATTTGCGTATGGCTGGGTTCAAACTGGAGTGGCATGGTGAGCAAAATAATGGATGGATTAAACCCAGATCTGTGACTGGGGGTGAATGTTTGATTGGTTTCGCATTCCGTCCATCCAGTTACGCTATCCCACAGCGTTTGTGTTTTGCTTTACCACAGGGCCTGCAGCGTTGCATGGAAACCTATTAGGACCACCATCTTGGGGCCACGCTCACCTTCTCCAACCAGCTCTCGCTAGTTGGTGCGCTGCGATCCTAGGGCTCAGAGTCACCACATTGTCTGAGGGAGTATCCCCTGTGTCTGAGCCCTCACTGACTGCATTTGAGGTGCCTATCTTGGGGGTAAATGTGTTCAGGTCTGCCACTGATAAGGGAGAGGACTGGAGGTGTGTCTGACTATCCTGCCGTCTTAGCCACGCCTCAGAGTACTATGTTTTTATACAAACTATTATGGGGGTACATTTTTTATATGTAAATATATGTGCAGCAATAAAATATAAACCTAACCTTGAGGTTAGCAATGATTTCTCATGGCCATTGTGATATACCATGAACCAGGTTGTGTCTGGAACATTTTGAATACATACCTAGCAACAAAAACATTATACTCAAATGCTGAGATATACTACAGTGATTCTATTTTCTGTCCTGAAGTGCAGAAATAACATTTTTACCCAGCAACTTGTTTCTTCTTTCTGCAGACAGAAAAAAATAAGCATTGGTGAAGCCAATATGTTTGGCTTAAATTTTGAGCCTGGACTAAAACAATTAAAAAAGCTCACAGCAGAAAAAATCTGATTGCTTTATGCATATATTCTATCTGTGAGATGAAGAATTTAATGCATGGTAACTCAGTATACTTTTGAGATGTAAAATTGGCCCTCATGCACTGAAGTGCAAACACTCTATGGGAGGTGGAAAGATAGATTAACAGCCAATATTGTGCAAGACATATACTTCCCTATGTAGATCCAAACCCCACTATGTGTAGATTAGAGTGAATTTGTTACAAAAGGTCTTGCAAAGAGTTGGGCAGTTAAGCCAAACCTAAAAATTGACCACCTCTCCTCTTATGTGTACCTCTCAGCTGGTTCATGGCACATGGGACGGGAAGTCCAATCATTGAAAATACGTTCTCATTGAATCAGTAGAAGTAATCCATTTTTTGGAGGGCCCTCACCATTTGTTGGGCAGGTAACAGCATCACTTAACCCCTCCATTTCACTGTAGGGACAGTGCTTTTAGGATTGCCAGAAGTGGAGTGTCATCACCAGGGGAGGATCATGGAGTGATGTTGTAGTGGGCAACCAAGCAGTTGTGTCATCATCTCTTCCAACTTTCCCAACTCTTGCACTTATTGGCGGATTCTTAGTGTGTTTCCAATTTCCTCTTGGGGAGTTGGTGCATTGATAATTAATGTTGCTGGGGAACTTCACATTTCATTATTTATGGACCTGAGGTCTCACATGAAATGTTTTGGTTCCCAGTGTGGATCTGGGAGAGGTTTGGTAGCCCTTGCACACAGAACAGGTAGTCCATGCTTCTGACAATTGGCTCCCCAAACTAAAAGGTCCAGAGGATATAAGAGAAGCACAGATCACAGCAGGGGCATCTATAGTCAGTAGTTGACAGTGCCAGACTGAGAAGCCAAAGCAGCACTGGCACTTTTGTAAGACCAGCCCCCCGGTTGGGGAACGGTGTGCAAGTGCGAAGTACTGCTGATTTTGTTGTAGGGGGTGTAAAGCGTTTGCACAACACACACAACACACATGACGAAATAAATACACCACAAAGGAACACAACACCAAGTTTTGTAAAAATAAACTGCACTGCACAAAACATAATTAGACCAAACATAATATGTCAGTAATATCCTGCTACCCAAGCAGTTGTCAGAACTTTACATAGGTTACTAGTACTCTGCAGAAATAGCAGTAGTCATATATAACACACAGGTTACTTATTATTTTGCAACATAAGCAGTAGTCGGGATTCACATTACTAAACCAATACACTTATCATGGTATTACCATAAATCTCCATAAGAGGAACATCAGTAAGCATTTGGCTAGTCCTCAAGAAAACATCTCAGCGTAAATGCATGGTACAGCCCACGTATGCCATTAAGCACCTGGAGTTATGAGACGGCCTCAGCATCAATGCATGGGGCAGAAAAAGCCTTTTAGTAAACACAATAAAGGCATGACCCTTAAGGTACCTCTGCTTAGGCTAGGGGCGGGCCAGTACGCCCAAGTTCATGGGTGGGACACCGGAGGTCCTTTGCTCCTCGTCCTGGTGGCACTGTTGGGTCCTCGGCAGGACGAGGCCTCCGATGAGGCCTCTGTCCATCCCACCATGTAATGCCCCTGTAATCAAGGACCACGCAATCCCCTTAATGACCTGGGGAGGGGGAAAGGAAAACAAACACTGAGTAAACCTGTAGTGATTGGCGGTGGCCCCACTCCTCGCCCGGGGCCGCCTTTAACAACAAAAGCCTCCCAGCTTGAGGGGGCGGTCCAGCCTGTGAGCCCACTCAGGGCTGAGAGGTCCGATCCTCTTCCAGCCAGAAGAGACAGACGGCTCCCGAATGCCGCTTGACCTCCACATGTCGCCCGACGGGTCGGAGAGTCCCTGCACTCCTCCCTTGGTTCATCCAGGACAGGGCAGCTCCTCTGGCCTCAAAGGGCCCACTGGGAAGGTCCCCCACAGGGGGGAGAGGCCTGCATGTTTGGAACCCGGGGCCACTGCGATGAGGCACCCTGAATAGGGGCCAGCCTGTACCCCGGGGGCACTCCTCGCGCTGAATCGGTAGAGTGAATCTCTCCTCCCAGTGGAGAGCCCTGAGTTTGTAGAGGGCAGGGGCCACAGCACTCAGCCTCTGAAGGGCACAAGGGGGCATAGGGTGTCAGGGCCCAGCAACAGGCCAGCACAAGGTGGATGCAGTCAGTGGCAAATCCTCTTAGTGACCAGTCAGGTCATAGGTCAGCACAACAGCAGCAGTTCATGGCGGTTCCTGGTGAGTCTTTCCAGCAGCATTCTGTGTCCAGTTCCAAGTATGTTTCCTTGTGCAAATTGTGGGGAAAAATCCTCTGTACTTATACTCAGTTCTGCAAAGCGTTTTCAATGAGGAGGAGAGGGGGTTTCAACCAGTTACAACTGGTTCTAGAAGTGTCCCCTAACTCCTCCAGCACAGGCTCCAAACATCAGTTGGAGGTAAACGTCCCTTTTGTGTGAGGCCAGGGCACAGCATTATAGATGCAGGTGTGCCCCACCTTCCCCTTCTCTCAGCCCAGGAAGACCATTCAGTATGCAGATACACCTCTGTGACACCTCCACCCTCCCTGTGTACAGGCTGTCTGAGAAGTATGCACAAGGCCCAACTGTCACTCTGCCCAGAGGTGGATTGCAGTCAAGCTGCAAAACACCGGAGACATAAGCACTGAGAAATGCTCACTCTCTAGAAGTGGCATTTCTGTAATAGTAATAAAAATCCACTTACACCAGTAAGCAGCATTTCTCACTACTATTACATCCATACCAAACATGCCTATGCTACCCCTCAAAAAACAGACAATACCCCTTAGACATAAGGCAGGGCATTCCCAATGCAATCCTATGAGACGGCAGTGCTCACAGCAGTGAGAAACCAAATAGGCTGTTTGTCCCTACCAGGACAGGCCACGCTACTAGACACGTGTCCTGCCTTCTACACACATAGCACCCTGCCCATAGGGCTACCTATGGCCTACCTTAGGGGTGACTTGCATGTAGTAAAATGGGAGTTCTGGGCCTGCCAAGTGAATTTAGATGCCAGATCCCTGTGGCAGAGAACTGTGCATGCAGGCCCTGAGCTAGCAGGACTGAGAGAGGTTTGAAAGGCTACTTCAATGGGTGGCGCAAGCAGCGCTGCAGGCCCACTAGTCACCTTTAATTTAAAGGCCCTGGGTATAGGCATACCACTGTACAAGGGAATTACAGGTAAATTAAATATGCCAATTAGGTATAAGCCAATAATACCAAGTTTACAAGAGGGAGCACATGCACTTTTAGCACTGGTTAGCAGTGGTAAAGTGCCCAGAGTCATAATGGCAGCCAAAAAGGGTCAGAACAATAACGTCAAGAAGGCAAAAAGTTTGGGGAATGATCGTGTAGAAAGGGCTATGTCCAACAGTACTGTAAGGAAGAAAATGTGTCTTGAGAATTTTTGATGAACAATCCTTGATTTGCATGTCCGGATAACACTAATGTTGATGGTTTTCTTGGATTTACAAAAATGAGTTGTTTTCAAATAAAGGCAACTCAAACATTTTTGTGTAAAGATTTTAAGTTATGTATTCACTTCTGGGTTGAGGGAGAGCCCAGACACATCCTGCGAACAGTGATATTCAGCAAAAGAGGGTCCATAGGGACTTATGTATTAGAGCACTACAATACAGACATCAGTAATAAAGATAAAAAGAAAACTCAAAAGACACTCACCAGTTGCAGCTGGTGGCGGGGTAAAGAAGCGGGCGTGAGGTGAACAAAACAAACTTACCTGAATCCCGGCTGCATCTGCATTCCTGCTTTTCGGGCTCCAATAGGCATAGGCTCCCAGACTGCCCTGGGGCCAATCCTAACGCTGCTCTCATGCTTCTGGCAGCATGGCAACAACATTTAGATTGGCCTGAGTACCTTCACTTTGTGCTCCCAGACAGACTGGGAGCCTGTGCCTGCTGTTTTTAACCAGGCAATGCAGCGCAGGTTGGTGAGAGCTCAGTGTGCATGTGGGTTTGGTCGTCATGGCGTGGCCAGCCAAAACCAAATGCGCACAGACAGCAGTGCCACCACTCCTCCTCCCTGCCTGTCATCCCCCATATCCTCCATACCATTTTATTTTTTAAATTTTACAGCTTCGGCCGCTGGCAGAGGTGACGCTGCTCTGCCATAGCGGAGGAGTCTCTGCTGACACCCACTGTCGTAACTGTATTGCTACGTGTACAATGTGTATTTAATAGTTGCCAATGACTGAATGACCTCTGTGACTTGCCACGGCAATATAATGCTTTTTATTGAACTGAAGACAATATGAAATTTGCAAGGACTCCTAACAATTCGAAGTACCTGATACGTCTATGTCTCCAGGGCAGAAATCAACTATTGTCTACGCCAATGTCTTCAATGTCATTCGCTGTCTATTTTCTTTCTAATCCTTTTCTTTTGCTCCTGAAAAAGAGCACGGTAGTGCATGAAAATTGGTGTACTGTGTTTCACTAAAGAAACTAAATTGATAAATATTTGTATTTATTTTAAATTATAGAGGTAGGAAAGATAGTGCTAGAAAATATAACAAGGATTGCCCGAGCCAATTGGTCTGCTGATGCAGACAATGTTTTGGTTCTGTCAGTGCTTGTTTTTTTGTCATGGTTTTGTTATCTTTATTCCTGGGGAACCTGCTAGGCTCCCATAAATCTGAAAAAAATGGCTAACAGCAAAACTATTTTTGATTCTCAAAAAAACACACATTGCCTCAGTAGTCCCTGGCACTTTAAACTGTATGATGTCATTGCTGTCCACCGTTCACTGCCAACAAGGCTTGAATGACCGTATGGGGCATTGGGCGTTTCCCCAGGAGGCTGGAAGGGTGTTGACTGCTTTTGTTACTGGGAGGTTGGTTGTGTAACAGTGCAGCAGTTTTAAAAGCATCGCAGAGTTCCTTGTATATCCAACAATTTCCAGGCAACTATAAAAATTCCATGATAATTCTCACGATTAATGTACCTGCTGCAGAGAGATCAGAGTTTTGTCTAGTGGCACTTTTGACTCGTCTAGGGTAGCACAGAGGGTTAATGCTCCTGCTGCAAAAAAATGTGTATTATGCAGATTATAGAACACTATTTTATGTGCAGTGATCAGCAGGATGTTGCTTCTGTCACAAAGATCCTTTTGTTACTGAGCAATTCATAAATTCCAATCATAATCTTGTTCAGTGAGCTATGAACTGTCATCAAACAGCTGCATGCAAACTGCCTGGTACAGGTTAGAAAGTTATGCTTTTTTCGCAGTCTTTGATTACGACAATTTTGCTAAAAAAAAGGTTTATTTAGGTAGAACTAAATTATTATTACTAAAGTCAACACTAACCACTGTGTTACGTTCTGAATCCTGAGTTTATACTTCCCCAGATCAAGCACTCTTAAAAATGCCTACCAGTATGAGTGACATGTGAATCCTACACCTTGTAGTCCACTTTGTCATATGTAACTTTTTCTATACACTGATTTACAAACGTATGATTCATAAGACCAACATCCCCCTCAGTCCGGCCCGTACCCCAACCTGACCCAAATGAGACACCAACGGATCTAGATTTGTGGTGTTAGTTGAGCAGATTTTATTACAGTCAAGTGAAAACAGTAAGTTTAAATGTAAAACACACTCACATGTCAGCATTCTTATGTCAGATCCCTGTGAAACAGCTCAAAGAATTTGGCATATCAGAGAAATAAAAACGCAATTAAGCAGTGAATTATGTGAACTCTGTCTCTGGTAATCAACAACATCAGGGCCCTTCTGCAATCCCAAACGCCATCGGACCACACAGGCATAACCCTGCATCTGTGAGGGCGGGTCCCACCTCACTGTACCCTTTTCCTCATTTTTTGGGCACTGTCCCCCAAATACCAAGCTGTCTGAGGGGCTGTGAGGAGGTGGCCAGGAGCTGTTGCCCTGTGCCCCGATACTCTGTGCACCCTAGCCCCCAAGCCAGTGTGAACATCATCTGGTTAGCTTAGGTCTGCTGGACCTTACCCATGGTGCTGTTCGGGGAGCCCGAATTGGAACTCCCTCTGCTAACTAGGGGTGAGTTTAGGATTCAAGATCCCCCGCCTAAATGTAGGGTTGGGAGGGGGGGGAAATTGCTGCTGATCCACCCTCCTGCCATGATGCTCTGCTTCAAAAGGCAGATGCACCCCCGGCCATTGCAGCTGTTGAAAGTGACGCGCATTCCCCAGCGACACCACCACTTCCCGTTGCAACCCCCTGCAGGAGGTGAGGTGACAGGAATTAGTCTTTGACCATTACATTGCTGGATCAAGAAAGAGCCCAGGCCACAGTGGCTGACGATCAACAACACCAGGGCCCTTCCATAATCCCATACGCCATTGGACAACACAGACGTAACCACCTGCATCCGTGAGGGGCGGTCCCACCTCACTGTACTCTTGTGCTCATTTTTCAGGCACCACCAAGATAGTACCCCCATGCACTGTGTGTTTTGCAGTTGCCAAGGCTTGTTGGCATCCTTCCGCAAACTTCTTTGTGCACCGTGCAGCTCCGGCCCCCAGCACTCCTTCCTGTGATGCACAGCCTCCTGTGTCATTCTCCGGTGGTGTGGGTTCCCTTTGTGTAGTGCTGCATGGGCCTCCTTTTGCACCTTCTTTGCCCCCGTGCTGTGTGACTCCTGTGCGCGCTGCCTGGTCTTCTGAGGGTTCTCTGAGTTGCTGAAAGCCACCTCTGACTCCCCCTCCTGGGTAGAGTCCACCAGGTCCCTCCTGGTCCCGGGCAGAGCCATTTTCTGCTAACTGTGAGCTTTGCAAGTGCCATGGCTTGTTGGCGGAATCCAGCAACGTAAACCAGTCTGCAATCATCCATCCGGTGTGAGATATCATCTGCACCAACCAGGAACCTGCATTCGTCTTCTTGAGTGCAGTACTGACTGTTGTTCTTCACCGGTGGTTCTTCTCTTGCACCTCCATGTGGGTTAGCAGGGGCTCCTGTTCTCCCTCGACTCTTAAGTGCTTCTTGGACTTGGTCCCCTTCTTCCACAGGTTTTTAGGTCAAGGAATCCATCGTTGGTGTCTTGCGGTCTCTTCTGGTTCTTTCAATATCTTCTTTCTTGTGTTCTTGTGTGTTCTAGGAAAGTTACTGTGATTTACTCCTGCTTTCCTGGGCTCTGCGGTGGGTTCAATTACTTACCTTTGGTGTTTTCTAACACTCCCAGCACCCCTCTACAGACTACACTTGCCTAGGTGGGAAACCAACTTTCGCATTCCACTTTCTTAGCATATGGTTTGTGTTCCCCCAGGCCCATTTCTAACTATTGTGATTTTCACTAATTGCACTGTTTTCTAACTGTTTTTACAGCTATTTCTGCATACTAGTGTATATTATTTGTGTATTACTTACCTCCTAAGGGAGTATAATCTCTATGGTATTTTTGGCATTTGTGTCACCAAAATAAAGTACCTTTATTTTTGGAACACTGAGTATTTTCTTTTATGTGTGTGAGGATTGTGTGACTACAGTGGTATTGCATGAGCTTTGCATGTCTCCTAGTTAGGCCTTGGCTGCTCATCCACACTACCCCTAGAGCTCCTGGCTTCTAGACACTGACTACATTTCACTAATAAGGGATAACTGGACCTGCTATGAGCTGTAAGTACCTTAGGTACCCACTACAAACCAGGCCAGCCACCTACAAATACCCAGAAAGGAAAGACATGTGGAGGGAGCTACAGTCTTCTCTGGCGCTATTGGGACCCCTTGTTCTTTAAAGAGGGACGTTAATGCATTCAGAACCCACAAGCACACCCGTGAGTCAGGAGGCCCCAATATCAGAAAATCATCTAGATAATGAAACAACCCCTTGTGGTCTGTGGGTGAGATGAATATCCATTACAACATCGAGCTGAACTGTTTAAAATGAATGAACGCCGTCGGAACAACAATGAGTTGTTACCACAAATGCCTTTACCACGCATGCCTTTATAATTATTTTTTATTGTAAAAGCATGCCTACTAAAGGCATGTGTGGGAATGGTATGCGTGGTTCAAGCATGCCACTCTCCACCTGCCCTAAGGCCCAGAAGTGCCCTACCCCAAAAACAAAACTACCCCAGATACCTCCCACCAACCCTGAGCCCTAAACCCTTCCCCAGCCTCCCCCATTCACCCTAAAAACAACCAACCCCCCTAAAAACAAAACTACCCTGTCCCCACCTCAAAAACAAAAGTATCCTTTTTCCCCACCCCCAAAAACCATACTACCCTGATCCTCCCGCCCCCAAAAACCAAACTATCCTGATCCCTCATCCCTCATCCCCAAAACCAAACTACCCAGATACCCCCACACCCACCCCAAAAACCAAACTACCCCGACTCCCCCACCCCGCCCATAAAAACGAAACTACCCTGATCCCCACCCCCCAAAAATCTAACTACCCAGAGCCCCCCACACCCAAAAACTAAACTACCCCACCGCCAAAAACAAAACTACCCTGACCCCCTAATCCCGCCCAAAAAATACAACTACCCCGATCCCCCACCTCCAAAAATAAAACTATCCCAACCCCCACCCCAAAAACAAAAGTACACTGACCCCTACTACCCCCAAAAACCTAACTATCCCGATCCCCCACCCCAAAAACCAAACTAACCCACCCCCACCCACAAAAACAAAAGTACCCCAACCCCCCACGCCTCCCCAAAAACAAAACTACCCCAACCCCCAAAAACAGAACTACCCCAAAACCTCCACCCCACCCCTAAAAACCAATCTACCCCAACCCCCTGCTCCTAAAATCCAGAACTATCCCTATCCCCCCAACCTGCCCCAAAAAAACAAACTATCCCGACCTCTGCCCCAAGCCCTTAATTCACACAACAACCCTAAAAACTACCGCAAACCTGCCCCAATCCCACTTACCTGACCTCATCCTTTTCTGATCCACTCAGGACATACATGGTTAAAGCAGAGAAAAATGCAGTCGTTGTTCCGGCAAGCATGGTTACACTTGCGTTGCTTGCGTAATCATTGTTACAGACATTTTCCGTTCAAAATAAGCACATGACACAGCACACCCCATTGGCATGCACTTATCGTAGCACTAGAAACCAGCAAATTGGAACCACAAGACTTGGTAGTCATCAGAATGCACTGGGAGCAGCCTAAATGCATATTCTATATCTGTTTTTGCTAGGAGAGACCCTTGGCCACGTTTGCAGCTTAGCTAGCACCTGGTCTACTAATGCATGCCACACTGAACATAAATAAAAAAATATATATAAAAAAAAAAAATAATAACTGAGGGTCAATAGCCTCATTTACCAATGAACCTTTGGGGGCTGAGAGATTATGAATCAACCTAAACTGCCCTGGTTTTTCTCTGGGATCACATCCAGAGGAGAACGCACAAAGTCTGCGAGGGGAGGTGAGGAAAAGGGGACGGCTATCCTACCCAAGGTATTCTTCCTGCTTTATCTTCCTGGAAACAACATCTTGATTTTTACGGGCTGAAAGTAAATTGTTACAGT
Source organism: Pleurodeles waltl (assembly GCF_031143425.1). Taxonomy (NCBI): domain Eukaryota; kingdom Metazoa; phylum Chordata; class Amphibia; order Caudata; family Salamandridae; genus Pleurodeles; species Pleurodeles waltl. The sequence goes on along the minus strand of NC_090446.1, from coordinate 660,359,121 downwards.
GAGGGATAGGAGCCACTCTGACTGTGGGAATCCTAAAACCTGATAAAAACTCTAAATACAACAATTTTGCTGTCTGTCTGCTCGGGTACAAGTTCAGCCATTGAACCAGCCTGGTAATGTGGAATAGGGTGGGCAACTCACATTAATCTGGAAGGATTAACTGCCTCTTTCCCTTTTTCATTTGACTTTTTGTTTCATTTGAACTCTGGATGGGACGAATGGCTGCAAAATGAACAGATGTGTTTATATTGACAGGATCATGCAGGGCATATGCATACCTTCCTATTGAAATACTAACACAAACCCTTCTTATCACCTGTGTTAGACATCTGATTTACTGGTAAGTCCCTAGTAGAGTGCACTATGGGTTACAGGGCCCATAAATCAAATGCTTCTAGTGGGCCTGCAGCACTGATTGTGCCACCCATATGAGTAGCGCTGTAAACATGTCTCAAATCTGCCACTTCAGTATCTGTGAGTGCAGTTTTGCACTGCCAATTTGACCTGGGAAGTGTACCCACTTGCTGGATCCAAATATTCCTTTTTACTACATGTACGTCACCCCTAAGTTAGGCCCTAGGTAGCCCCAGGGGCAGGGTGCAGAGTATTTAAAAGGTAGAACATGTGTGTTTTACTTGTCCTGTTACTGAAATACTGCCAAACCCGGTTTTCATTATTGCAAGGCCTATCCCTCCTCTAGGTTAACATGGGGACTGCCTTTAAATGTATTTTAAGTGCAGTTTTCCAATGGGAGCAGATACAGATTAGGAGTTTGGTGTCTCTGAGCTCACAATTTAAAAATACATCTTTTGGTAGAGTTGGTTTTTAGATTGTCTGTTCAACAATGCCACTTTTCGAAAGTGGGCATTTTCTTGCTTAACCATTATGGGCCTTCTCCTGACTGTGGAATCCACATCTGTGTCACACTGACATTTGGGCTGTTTGTGATTTCCTCTAGACAGTAACACAAATGGAGCTGAGGTGTGTCCTGCATATCCTGATGAGTTTTCCTGGACTGGAGTGGGGAGAGAGGAGTTGACACCTGCACCTGAAACGGCTGTGCCTGTCTCCACACACTGCAGTCTCTAACCCTGTGGACTGAGTCTGGGGCCAGACCTGGGCAAGGCAGGATCTTTTGGACAACAGAGACTTAGTTTGCCTACTTCAAAGGCAGAAATGAGAATAAGTAGTGGACCCAAAACCCCAGGCTTTCAAGTTACTTCTGGATCAAGAGGAACCTCTGCCAAGGTGAAGAGCTTGATGCTTAAGTAAGACCTGCCACTCTGCCTGTTATTTTGCTGCGCTGGTCTGCTGCGGCAGCTTCTGCCTCTAAGAGGGAAAGGACTGGACTTTGCTTTCTGAAATCCTGCTTGTGAAGTTTCTCCAAGGGCTTGGACTGAGCTTACCTCCTATTAAAAAGTCTCAGGGACATCAAAGACTTCACCTATCAGCACCTGGGTACTCCTGTGATGGACCCTGGCTTCCCAGGTGTTGCCAATCCAGTTCCTGGGCCCTTGAAAGTGAGTTCTGCTGAGAATCAAGAACATCCAGGCATCAATTCTGGATGACTACAGAACCGGTGCTGCTGCATGACTCCACGATGCTGCCTGCAACATGAAGCTGTGGTCCCCATTGGAGTGCGATTACCCAGACCAATCCCGTAGGCCGACATCGCCGCAGCCTCGCTGAAGTTGCATGACTGCATGAGTCCTGAGAGCTGTGTCACCGATGACCGTGACACCCGACTCCGCTGTAGTGTCTGTAGACCCATAGCATGACTGTGAGGTTGCTCAATGCATCTTGACCCTCCAGATTCATCAACCCGGCTGGATCGTCAGGAACTGATGCTTTGCACCAATGCTGCATCACCTCCCTGCTCTGCAGCAAGGAACCAATGCCGCAATGGATCCAGCGACACCTCACCTCCCCACCTCCATTCACCAGCTTGTTTCAAAGGCCCTGTACCTGGGGGTCCGTACGACTCCATGTCCGGCTGCACCCTCCTCGCGAGTGGCGGTGGATTGTTGGGAATGACTCCATCAATGACTCCATCATAGCCCAAGTTGGGGCTATTGTGTTTCTAAGCGCTATATTGAAGTTTGCTCTTTCAAAATTCCTATCTGTGCTTGCGTATGTTGGATTTTTATCATTCTGGTCTTGTTTTACTCAGATAAACATTGGCTGTTTTTCAAACCTGGTGTTAAGTGCTATTGTGGTGTCATCACTGAGTTACTGTGTGTGTTTGTACAAATGCTTTACACATTGCCTCTGACATAAGCCTGACTGCTTGTGCCAAGCATCCAAGGGGTGAACAGCAGTTATCTGAGCAGTGAATCCCCCTTACCCTGACTAGAGTGTGGGTCCCTACATGAACAGGGTGCAAACTCACTGCCAACTAGAGACCCCATTTCTAACACGTCGTAGGTGGAGTCTTGTTATTAACGTTTTACGGCCACACATTGAGCTCAGTATGGGCCCAACCTATCTCCAGATCCTCAACTTTTGCCCACCTAAAATCTCAGCCATAATCCAAACAAGCAGTGTCCCCATACATATGGTGTGCTCTCAATATTATATTAGAGTAAAATATCATAGAGGTCTGGCTTCTTCTCTAACATAATAGACATATATGCATTATACCCAAATACCTAATTTGTTATTGTTTCATCAACCTTGGGCTTCTTATCCTTCAATACAGTTTCTTTACTTGCTCTGTGTTTTTTTTCACACTTCTTTTATTGTCTCTTATCAAAGAAAATATGTAATCAAAATCCCCTTTCCAGGTCTTTTCTTTTACATCCGCCAGTATGTGTGAAGGCAACTTCCAAGGTCTAGATAACAAAGTGCCTTGTCCCCACTCATAGAAGTTGAAGCAGAACCCACTTTTTTTTGTTCCCGCTCTGGTCAGCTTTCTTACCTGCTTCTACACTGAAGAGCTCCTTTGCTACTGATGGTTGGGAGTCGCCTGGCCCCTTGTGATGTGCACCCCAGTCTCACCACAGCGTGCCTTACGATGGCCTCCATCTGCTTCTTAGAGTCCGCAATGGCTACCATAATTCCATTTGACAGGGCTCAGGGAGCAATTCGTTGGGGGGGGGCATGTGGGCTACCTTGTCCACAGGGACGGCCATCTTGGACAACAATTGAGCCACTGAAATCAATGCTTGTGCAGTAGCATCCTGTGAGCCTGTTATTTGTCCCTGGGAATGAGGAGTCAGTGGCTCCTGGGTGGATGGCACATTCAGTGGTGAGGGAGTGGACAGCTAAGGGGCTGTTAAAGGAGCATTCGCTGTCTGTTTTTTGGGTTCCTCACTGTGAGGCCCCGCTGCACTTGAAGACAAGGCTAGGAGCGCATGCCTAATGCTTGCTAGAGCAACATAACCATCCCCTGGGATTCAGTCACAATCGATAAGTGTTTGTTGTGGTTGTGTGCCACTTGCAGGGAGGCAGCAGGGATAGACTGCATCAATCACACCCTCAACACTTAGCTGGTGTGTCCGGATGCCCTGATGACCTGAAGGGGCAGGTGATATTGTGGTATCAGGTGCAACTGTTGGTAGGGAGGGTACTGCCTCACCTAAGGTATCAGAGAAAGCTTGCACCATTGTTTTAATCCTGTGCTTGACAGGTGGGAAGGCAGCCCTGGGGGGGGACATGGGACCGCTGTGGAGGCTCTGCGACTGTCAAGTCTGTGCTCCACTCATTGTCCAACTTAGCTAAAACTAGCTTCAATAGCTGTGTTAATTCCCGATTTCTCCTCTTCCTCTTTCCAACCTGGGCATCTTTTCTCGCCATTTGCTGCCTGTTAACAGGGGGCACCACACAGTGACAGATAACAGAAAAGGCAGGGTTCAGTGTCTGACTGCCCTTGCAAGGCAGCACCAGCAAGTAAGCTCAATTAAAGCTACTTCAATCAATCAGAGCAAAATAACAAGGCCTATTCCAGAACAAGGGGACCGGCAAGCTATGCGAAGCCCCGACCCATAAATACAAACCCCTCTCTTCACCACCACCTGTCCAGCTGAGCTGCGCTCCTGAACCTCCTAGGCTGGTAATCCAATCCCAATTGTGGGCACTGCTATTCCTCCCCACTGGGTCAGGAAGGAGGGTCAGGACAGGATGTAGGGCTGAATGTGGAGCTGTACACCGCGTTCATGCGGCAGCTCACAGGGTGAAATTGAGTGAAATATGGGTTTTATGGGGCCTGCGTACACCACCACTAGGTGTAGGGAATCAGGGAAAATCAGGCCTTCTGTGTTGCACTCAAATCACTAAGGCGGGAGCCCCGGCGATCTCATCGTGGCCCGCTACCTAATGGGTGGCCTGCACCACTTTGCAGGGAAATGCACCACCTCTCGATCTCCAGGCCGATGCACTCCAATCAGTCTCTGGGTCCGGCTCTGCTGCAAATGAAGAGGAGCTGCACTAAGGTGAGTGAAGAACATTGTTGCCGATCTGCCAGCCGCCACCACTGATGCAAAAGGCAGGGGCCAGTGGCAAGGTAACGTTTATATCCTTCAGTCATTCACGGTGGCAGTGGGTGGATGTGACATGCATTCCCGCAACACCACCACTTCCCATCACCCCCACCGCATCTCTCGAAGTGAGGCGACAGGAAGTCGTCTTTGGCCAGCATGTCACTGGATCAAGTAGGGTCTCGGCTATGGTGGTCCTGGTTCCTAAATGCCGCACACCCTCATGTCGGAGAGTATACTGTTCATTGTCTCTATATGTGTGTGTGATGTAAAGTGCTCCAGCTCCCTATGCTGGTAAGAGAGCTGCTATAAAACAATTGAATTATATGTGAGAGAGGGGCAATGGACAGATGAGAGACACTGTTGGAGGGTGACGGTGAGGGAATCATTGAACAGCCCTAATAAAAATTGCTGTCTCCTGGTGCACTGGTAGGTCGCCATTTACTAGGCTTTAAAAAAAGAATGCAATTGAATATGTAATGAAAAATGTATTGCAGAATGTGCCATTTTGCCATTTTTTCCCAAATGTTCTTGTGGGTGTAGAACCCCCCCAAGTCCTATTGTAGTTGTCAGGCTCACTTGCTATGCATCCTATGGAGGCTGGTCTGACAAAATTTGCCATGCCTGCTTTAGGTTCCCAGTGTGACCCTGACTGTCAACAGTGCACCTCAAGGCACAAAATAACTTAAACACAAGCCACCCAAATCCGATGGCCCCAAGTGGCGCAATCGCATTGCTCTTGACTGCTAACCACTAATCAAAATCAGCTCAAAGCACCTGAAGTTGCTCAGAAGAACCACATTACCATTCTCCTTGCTTATCTTTCAAAAGTATTGCAACCTTGCCTCCCTACCAGGAATTTGAGGGACACTGCTCAGAACTAACTGGCCATTCACGCAGCTAGACACAGTAGATTTAGTTACTGGTTCCTGCACGTCCAATGCATCATGTTCTGGAAACGTCCTGCCTACCCACTTGAGACACTAGAGTGACTTATTCAACTTTTGCTGTGATCTGAAGACAAACATCTTCAGTTCTGCCTATCCTATGTAAAGGATCACGTTGTGCTGGAGTTCTTTTTACCTGCAGGCTTTCTGAATGTTGCCCCTTCATTAAGCCCATAATTGGACCACCTTCAACAGGTCTCCTGCTGATCAATAAGGCCCTAAGACCTCTAAACATGTGGTATGGGTAGTGAGCACAAAGACCTCAAATACAAATGCCTCATAAAATTATGAAACCCGTGTAAATGAGTATTTGAAATGGGTGTCAGAACTATAATATTGCAGAAAAAGCAGACACTCGGATCAGACCTGCTGAAATTTACTGGGTGAAAAATGTTTGTTCAATGGCAAGACGTGGAATTTGATTTAACGTGGAACACGAGCTGAGTGTTATTCGCCATTTCAATTTAGAACTCTAGTTGGTTTAAGGTATCTTGTTCGATAAATTATATAACACATGGTATTGTTATTTATTGGGGGTAAAAATAACACTCAATACTGAGGCACTGGTGATGGAGTCTTAACATGGTTACTGGGTTCCTTTGTAAGACTGCACTTTGAATACACATGTACAATCACTATGACTTGCTTTGAACATTTTGCTTCATACTGCAGTGGTACCTTGTAAGCACTTTAAAAAAGAAAAGGCTAAGTAGGCCATCGCCTCCATCACTCCTCGCCTGATGGTCAACACTAGGGGCCAGATTTACAAGGACTTAGCGCCACCAGAGCGTCACTTTTTGTGTTACCCCGGTGCTGCTGTGCAGTGCACCACATTTACAAGGTGGCTTTAAGCCACTTTTTGTGGCTTAATGCCACCTTGTAAATGTGGGCCCCTCTCACATAGTTTTCTGTGGCAGAGGGGCCTACAATGGGTGTTGCTGTGGGCGTTCCACTTCAACAGCCATTGCTTTTGACGCTGCCACAGATTTACAAGAAAGCATAAATCTGTGGAAGCACCAAAAACGTTAGCATAACACAACGAGGAGGAATACGTTTATTCCTCCTCATATTTGCTTTTCTATGTGTGCTGCATTTTGCTGCAGACATAGAAAGAGCAAAATGCCATAAATAACTGTTTATGTGAAGGAAGTTCTCCCTTACTGCACGTAAACAATCATTCAAAAACGACGATTTGCTACTTCTATGTGTGCTGCATACTGCAGCACACATAGAAGTGCCAAATCGCCATGGTAGATTGTTTATGTGCAAGAATGTACACCTTCCTGCACATAAACAATCAATACCCTCAGCGCAGACACCCTTGCACTATGATGCAAGGTGCCTGCGTTGACACCTAAATTTAGCGCCGGCGCAGGGGGAAAAACAGAGGTGTGCCGTATTACAGTAAATACGGTGCATCCCTGCGGTTTTAAAGTGGTGCAGCAAATTTTGGCGCAACACCGCACTACGCCACATTTTAGTAATTCTGTCCCAGGGGTGTGGCTTATTTCAGTAAATACGGCACATCCCTGCATTTCTAAGGTGGCGCAGCACGATGATGCAAATTTTGGGGCAGCACCGCGCTGCGCCACTTTTTAGTAAATCTAGCCCTAGATGTCATCAACAGGCGCTTAACTCGCTGAGATATCTTGCCTTGTTCCCTGCCAGCAAAAACGCTCTGAGATAGTGTACTAGGATGCTGAAACACTCAACAGAGCCGGGAAAAAAAACATGAATTCAGCTAACAAACGTGGGTTACCCGCAACCTTAAAAACTCTGAAATACAAGCATACAGGTGTACAAGGGAAACATGTTGAGTGAATTTGCCCCCTCCGTCGCGTTTTACTCAATTATAGCAACCACCCCCAAAATAATAACGCCCCCAGCCCCTCTACAATCACTCCCGTCAAAGGGTGAGAACCTTCCCCCTGAGCATTCGCATTTCTGAACACAGTTTTGCTGCGGCTTGAGGTATGCGTCTCTGTAGCTGGAGGGAGGGAGGGCGGCGGGCGGTAGGGGGCTCCTGTTGGACGGCTGCAGACGGAGTGAGGCTGTTTGCAGGCGCCAGCAGCGGTGAGATGAAAGGGAAGCTCCTGGGGGAAGCTGCTGCTGAGTCTGAACGGCTCCAGGAGGGGGTAGGGGAACCGCCTCCTCACCAAACTCCGAAGACAGGGGCCTGTGCCTGCCCACCGCCTCGTGTCCCTCCCCTGCCAGGAAGAAATCGCAGCATTAACAGTCATTAATCATTCTATTATGAGGAACCTGCTGATCTGAGTGACTGGAGCTTCTCCACATCCAGGCACAGCGACCGTGCAGCACGGATGCTGACTGGACTCTACCAAGAGATGCGAGAAGGGGCGTCTTGGGGCTGGGATATAGCACGGGGACATAACGGTTGTATTAATGGAGGCATTTCCGAACCGTCCACACCCATCAATTGATAGAACGCACAACCAGGATGTTTTATCTTTTCATGAAACTGTGGTGGAACGAAGCCTCAGTTGTCAAAGGAAAATAGTGCCACAGGCAAAGTCGGGTGGCTACTTTAACTAAAGCTCAGTCGACTTGACTATTAACCAAGTCTCAGCATCTAATCAATATAAACTTTGTAAGTAACCACAGCTCGACTATTCTCACAAATAAAGTTTCATATGTTGTTGCATCAAACCCATTTAAAGTTGAGCTGTGCATTGGGTTCAAAAAGCACACAGGTAGGACATTTCATTGGTGTCTTTATTAATACTTCATTTGGTTATTGGATGGAGAGTTTACTACGGGCCTGAATATAGTACTGAACGCTCAGGGAATTTATGTAATGCATGGACGTGAGATGTACTTATAGGAAGATTTAACTCGACAATACCCTGAAATACCAGGATTAATTAAGTGGATTGGTGTACAGCACTGAATGTTCTAGGGCATGCCACTTGCAAACATTTTCCCAAGGGCCAAAATGTTTGCTCTGTGGTGTGACCGATGTCCGCATTGATGCCACCAGGTTAGCTGCTGGGAAGTGGGGGGGTCTATACGTTTGGTGTTGGGGAAGCAAAGCATGTATATCCATTTTCTGATTTGCACAACGTGAAACCACAAAACCTAGGATCAATCCTAGCTTCCACACTTGACCAAACTGTGTGATTATAGGCAATAGTTGTATTTCATTTTCCCTCCTTTTTCTTCATTGTCGCATAGTAGACCTTGAAATACATGACTGCAGGTTGTGTACTGTACAAAACCTTCTCCAGCATTTTATTTAATAAACTACAATGTTGGCCGTGTATAATAGCAACCTAGGTCACCAAAAAGGTGAACATAACAAGTGACTTGCCTCTAAGTTCACAAAGGCATCATTGTCAGGGTGGGTGGAAGCATGAATGTTTATAAAATCATCTTTGAAAATTATCACTTAAAAAAGAAAATACTTCTCAATCCACTGATATAATCTGATGTACTAAGAAGAAATGGTTCTGCATATTAATTAAATATACGTTTAGAATTTTGAATAGGTTTTACCATATTTTCACGTTTGTTGCAAGATGTCTTTCAGGATGAATGTGTTTCTAAAGTTAAGCATGCACAACACCTAATTACCTCCTTTCTTTAACTTCAAATAACCTGTAAATAAATGCTGTCTATCTGAATTGTAATGTTGGTGCGGAGTCCAGTAATCAGCAGCCCAGTGCTGCTGTTGACCAGCAGGTCGCATGTAAAGGTGAGGAATTGCGGAGTGCATTAACAATCAACCTGCGAGATGCACAATGATTCTGAGGGTTCTGAAGGAAATTGTACTTACTCCTATGTCTGAGACTAAATGTGCTCTTCAAAGCCAAACATGTAGCTGATATGTTAAACAATGCCGCTGATGCTTTGTCCTGTTTTAAGATACAGGTTTTCAGGTTCCACCATCCAGGAGCAGAATTCCCCATGCCTTTCCTGGGGCATCAATGGCCAATTGTTGCCCATGATTACCAGACCTTGTGGCAGCCAGTTTGGCACCCAGGACAAGGCGACCAGGCGACTGTTGATGATACTGGACTTGATGGCACTGGTGTCGGTGGACAAGGGCTGCAGTGCGGGACAGGACTTTGCATTGTGTACTTCACAAGAGGTGTCCTCAGGCCCCGGTGCAGGCAGCAGCATCTGTGTCAGTGTGGAGCGGCATCGTCAGGGATGCCAAGACTGCGGTGTGAGCAAGGCGATGTGGAGTGCGAGGCCCACATGTCACGGTGCAAGCAGCGGCTCGGTGATGGTGTCTGGTGGTGGTGTCGGGGAGACCAGGGTTACGGTGAGACATGGAGAATGGCTCCGTGTTGCATCGTCAGATCACAGTGCAGGCAGTGGCATCGTTGACGGCGTCACTTAGGGTTTTCTTCTGTTGCAACACAAAACACACAGTTTCCAGTGCTGGAGGTGGATGAAGCTGAAGTCTTTGATATCCCAGAGACTTCCAACAGGAGGCAAGCTCTACTTCAAGCACTTGGAGAACCTTCACAAGCAGGATATACAGCAAGGTCCAGTCTCTGTCCTCTTTAAGGCAGAATCAGCAACTGCTGGCCAACCCAGCAAAGCATGCACAGCAAAGGAGCAGTACTCCTCCTCCAGATCTTCAGCTCTTCTCCTTGGCAGAGGTTTCTCTTGAACCAGAAGCGTTCTGAAAGTCTGGGGTCCACTACTTATACTCATTTCGGCCTTTGAAATAGGCAAACGTCAAAGGAAAGACTCTGTTGTTCACAAGATCCTGCCTTGCCCACACCTCGCCCCAGACACACTCCAAGGGGTCGGAGACTGCATTGTGTCAGGACAGGCACAGCCCTTTCAGATGCGTCATCTCCTCCCTCCCCACTCTGGCCCAGGAGACTCATCAGGATATGCAGGCTACACCCCAGCTCCCTTTGTGTCACTGTCTAGAGGGAATTTACAACAGTCCAGCTGACAGTCTAACCCAGATGTGGAATACACAAGCAGTCAGATGCACAGAATGGTTCAAGCAAGAAAATACCCACTTTCTAAAAGTGGTATTTTCAAAATGACAATTTTGAAAACCATCTTTACCAAAAGGTGTATTTTTAAATTGTGATTTCAGATACCCCAAACTCCATATTTCTGTCTGCTCCCAATGGGAAACTGCACTTAAAAGATATTGAAAGGCAGTCCCCGTGTTAACCTATGAGAGAGAGATAGTCATTTACCTTACTGGTGCAGGAGGGCTCCTGCTATGAAGCTCCTCTTTCTGTACATTTGCTCAGTGGGCGATTCTGAGTCATGGCATCAGAGGAGGTATAGTAGGTAAGAGGAAAGGCAAGGACCCTAAATTGACCCAGCTATTGAAATTGGTGTTGGCTAGGTTTGGGAGCATGGCGGCTCCGAACACTCTGGGTCTGAGTCAGAGAATAAGGAAGGCAGAGTAGGAGAGGATTGCCCTAGACGGTCCCACATGCCCCCGATCTGCTTTTCCCCCAGTCAAGCACAGGGTGAAGTAGCAGTCCTATGCCCACCCTAAGGATGTGGTGTCCGGGTCAGTACAGGCCCCCTCGCAAGCAGCGCTTGGAACTCGTGCTGCCATAGTGTCTCACAGGGTGCCCGATATGCCTGCTGCTGATACACATTCCTCGACTACCCTTACTGTGCAGCAGCAAGAAGGGTGGGCAAGTGTGAGATTGTTAAGGCAGTCACATGATGCAACCCAGCCCTGTCCCACCCATGGCGTTTTTGGAAGACTCACAGGGGGATGGCACTGTCCTATCTGACTTCAGACAGACACTTATGGCCTTGTCCTCCGTACCAGCTGGGGCTAATAATAACCGAATGCAGGGCAGCCCACCTTTATCCACAGTAGCTTTCCCCCCACAGGTCACCCTTAGTTCCGCCAGCCACTCAGCAGCTTTTCTCTCTCATGCAGGGGCCACCAACTGAAGCACGCAATACCATGGCTCAGGCTCTGCTTTCAGTGGCCCAGTTGCTGTCCAATTGTCCCCCCACCCCCCAGCAACGGTGCTACCTACTACTCCCTAGGCACCTTCTAATGACATGGGGAATGCCATTGCAGACCTTAGAAAGCAGGTAGAGACCATCAGTGAAATGCACACTAGCAGGACAACAGTCATCTCCAACAATAGCACGGATAGCTCTACTCCATCTGGAAGGAAGGAGCCCCCTAGAGGGCATGCAGCGCCAGGTAATGCTGCTGACCAAAGCATGGAAAAAATGGGTTCTGTTTCTGCTTCTGTTTGCAAGGGTCAGGAAGGATACTTTATTATATAGACTAGGAAAGTTGGCTTCACATGTTCCTATGGATGAGAAAGAAAAACATTTGGAAGGGGGAATTTGTGGATATATTTTCATTGATTAGGACAAAGAGACTGGACTGTGAACAGAAAGATAAAGATGGTTATGACACATTAACAAAGAACAAGAAACCCAACGATGACGAGAACAGAACAAATTGGATATTTGGGTTTATTGTGTATATGTCTGTGATGTTAGAGAAGAGGCCAGAGTTTGCAACGTCCATGATATTTTATTCAAATAAAATATTAAAAGCGCATCATGTTTATGGGGAGACCGCCTGGTTGGATTATGATCGTGATTTCAGGTGGGCAAAAGAGGAGGATCCTGACATAGGCTGGGATCAAACTGAGGTTAATGTATGGCTGGAAAGTGTTAATAATAAGACACCTTTGAAGCAGCCTTTTCTTCAACAACAGGCAGGAGACAAGAAAAGTTTTTGCTGGGCCTTTAGTAGGAAGGTCTGCATGCTCCCAGCTGAGTTCTGCAAGTATAGGCATGCTTGCTCCTTTAGCGACCACCCATCTCACCCCTAGTTCAAGTGCAACAAAGAGACCAAAGACAAAGGTAAAGAAGGATTAAAGTCCCCAGCCAATCATGACTTGTCCAACCCAGTCCCGGCTGATCATATCTTGCCCTCTCAAGTCCAAATAACTAAACTGATCCCTTGGCTGCACTCATACCCCAAAAAAGAATGCTGCAAAGTTATTGTATCTAGGTTTCTCCTCTGATTTGAGGATCCCTGCATCTCATTGTAGCAATGTATTGTCTGCTCACATGCATCAGGAGGTGGTCTCCAAGAAAACTGAGAAAGAGAGGCCTTTGGGTAGGATAACAGGCCACTTCTCCACCCTCCTCTGAGGAACTTTGTGTGTTTCCCTCTGAGGGTGGTTCCCAAAAAGGACCTGGGGCAATTCAGGCTTATTCATAATCTCTCTGCCCAAAGGCTCATCAGTGAATGAGGTGATCAACCCACAGTTATGCTCTGTGCAGTATGCATCTGTAGACCAGGTGCATGTGAAGCTACGTGAACTCGGACGGGGGGATCTTATAGCGAAGACTGACATAGAGTCTTCTTTCTGATTACTGCTGGTGCACCCTGTTGATTATCACCTTTTAGGGATCCAATTTGCAGGATCCTATTATAATGATAAATGCATGTCAATTTGTGTAGTGTTGTATATACTTACTTTGAGCAATTTAACTCCCTGTTTCAATGGATATTTACCAAGCGCACATGCCATAAAGAAGTTATTCACTACTTTGATGATTTTTTGGTGTTGGACCCTCTGGATTTGGCGACGTGTTTGTGGGGGTTGACCACTTTGACTTTCATTTTTGAGGATCTGGGGGCTCCCTTAGCCCCAGAGAAGACAGTAGGCCCTTTAACTTGCCTTACATTCCTTGGTATTGAAATTCCAGGAGCCACTGGTGAATGCCGCCTCCCCTTTGATATGGTCTGGCCTTTTAGGCTGTTGATTTACACTGTGTTGCCACAAAAGAGAGTCACTTTGCATCAGCTCCAGGTTCTGGTAGGTCAGCTGAACTTCGCCCTCAGGATTATCTCTGTGGCTTGCCCCTTTTCTCGGTCCATCGCTAAGGCAATTGCAGGCCTCACAGAAAAACATCACCATACTCGCCTGTCTTGAGAGGTTTGGTCCACCTTCTTACAGCAATTTAATGGTACTGTTATATGCCCTTCCCGTCTGATCTCTAGTTCTGTTATGGGTCTTTTCACTGATGCATTAGGAAGCGTAGGGCTGGGAGCTATATTGGGCCCTGAATGGTGCAGAGGGGATTTGCCGTCATCCTGGAACGATAATGGCATCATCAGGAATATTAGTTTCTTGGAATTGTTCTCCATTGTAGTGGCAGCGACTGTATGGGCACAGGTGCTGCGCGACAGCTGTGTTGTTTTCTGGCCAGACAATATGGCGGTGGTGGAAGCCATCAACAGGCGAGGGGCATTGAGCAGGTTTGTTTTGAGACTACTAAAGCATTTGGTCCTATTTTGTGTGAAGTTTAATATGCTGTTTCAAGCTAAACACCTTCCTGGCATTCATAATAACGCTGCAGATGCCTCATCTCGCTCCATGATGCAGGAGTTTCTGGAATATCATCCATGGGCAGCAGTGGAGATAACAGAGTTCCCATCACATCTGTGGAGGATTGGAGTCCCGCCCTACCGGATTTAGTGGCAGCATCACTGGCGAAGTGCACATGAGGGTCTTATGAAAAGTTATTCACCCAAAAAAAGATCTTTCCTGCAGGTGCGCTGGTGGCAGATACTTTCTTAGCAGAGGCCATTTGCATGTTTTTGGGTAAGCTTAGAGAGCGGGGCAAGCCAGTATCATGTGTAAGGGCTCACCTCGCTGCCATCAGATTTTTTGTGAAAATTAGTTATCAAGAGAGCAGTGGCTGGCTGGGCAAGACTTGAGGGCAGTGAAAAGACAGCAGATGCCCCATTACTCTGCATATTTTGGGTCTCCTTCTTTCCAACCTGCAAGGGGTTTGTGCCTCTTCATATAAGACTACCCTTTTTACAGCAGCATCTACTGTGGCTTTTTCTGGTGTCTTCCCGGTTAGTGAGCTGGTGGGGACTTCCAAGACTGATTTCACAGGGGGCTTATAGTGGGCGGATGTTTGGTTAGGTGTGAACTGGCTGTTGATTTGGGTGAGACAGTTCCAAGATTGACCAGGAGAAAAAGAGGGGCAGCGATCAAACTCAGGGCGGCACCGGGCTCCCCACTTTGTCCCATTGAACACTTGGGTTTCTACATAGTGGTTCGGCTGGATACACGATCCCCAACCTTATTCATCCATTCGAATGGGGACTGCTTATTGCGCTATCAGTTTCCAGCAGTCTTGCCTGCCACGCTTTAGGCAGCCAGGGTTAACCCGACTGGCTATTCTTCACATTCTTTCAGAATAGGTGTGGCCATGTTGGCTGCGGACGCAGGCATGTCATCCAAGGAGGTCCAAACAATATGCTGCTGGTCATCAATGTCTTACAAAAGTTACATTCACCCTGACTTGCAATGACTGTGCAATCGCACTTTATTATTGTGTACTCACACTTGTGTCTTTTCTGTTGCAGTAGTATGCTGTCTCGTGTAGTGTGGGTTCTCAGTCACTCCTTCATCCGGCAGGCAGCCTACAGGTTGAAATAGCTCCATAAGCCCAAGCCGGTGCCTCTACGTGATGTGTCCTTCTGGTGGTGTGGAATCAGAGGCCTGCACATCACACAGTTACAGCGGCTGATCAAGGTATGAAAGGGTTGCGAAGGACTTCAGGTCATTGTTGTGCATCTAGGTGGAGCTATCCTAGTAACCCTGGGGTGCAAGGCCCTCAAGGAGGCGATCTTGAAGGAACTTGTCCAGCTCGTAAAAGATTTCCCAGAGGCGGCTGTTGAGCAGGCAGACACATTAGGTCCGGACAATCAATGTGTCTGTTGTGTCTTTGCGGGGATTGAACTCAGAGTTGGCTAAGCTGTGCCCTGACCTGGGGCACCTTTGGAATATCCCACCCAAATTGTTGAAGGGTGAACGCATGTTTCACAAGGACGGCCTACACTTATCTGATGCTGGTACAGATCTATTTATGGCAGACATTTGGTCCTTTGCTCCTAGGATCTTTGGGATTAGGGAGGACGAAGGACCTGTTGGCCCCTGGTCACCCTTGTGGTGGGATCTCCAGTATAAAATGTACCCCTAGGCAGCAAAGGGTCCCTCAAAGCAAGGTGCTCTGGACAACACTAAAGGTTGGGTCCTGCAGTCCTGAACCAACCAGCAGATGTACACACCAGCTTGGTGGCAAGGGTGTCCAGACCACGGGGGAGGAGGGGCCTTCAGCTCTTGGCCACCTCATCATAGCCCCTATGGCAGCTTACTGTTCAGGAGCAGAGCCTCTAACATGAGGACAAGGGACAGGGAGGTGGGGCAGCCCCCCACAGATAAAGATGAGTGGTTTCACCTGTGTGGTCCAATGGTTTGCCAGAGGTGCCTCGGTGCTGTTTGAGAAATGGTCAGGGCCAAGATGTTTGTTTCGTGTGTTTATTAAAATATTCCTCTCACAATCACGGTATAATTTGTCAGTGTTTCATTAGGGCTGCGCTGAGGCTGAACTGGAGGCATGCGGTCCTATGTGAGGGGACTTGTGGGAACGGAACTCTGGCCTCAGCTGTACCGGGATATATATATTTTTGGGTTTATTTTTGCTTTTCTGTACGATTCGTTGTTTTTGCCAGTCCCTTTGGAACTCCTTATCTTTTCTTTTAATTCTGTCTTTCCCGCTCTCTTTTTGAATCAGATTTTAATTCCTATTTCCCTATTTCGTTTCTCCTGTCCGTACATCTCTCCCTCTCTCACTCCCTCCCTCTCCTCTCGTACATCTGGTGCAGACGATGCTCCGAGCCTCACTGCGCCACTCGCTTCACACACTGGGTTTTTCCTCTTGTCTGCGCTCCCGGCGCCCGCAGTCCCACACAACCGTCTCTGTCTCGCGCTTGATCCGCACCACATCTTAAACAACGAGATGTTGTAAACACCCATTAAGCGGCTTCTCGGGGGAAAAAATTACATGGGTTTTTGGACTCCTTTTGAAAGACTTTTGAAAAAGCTTACAACTTTTCGCGAGCAGAAGGCTGCTGGGGGGAATCTCCCTCGGATCAGGTTTCTGAACCTTTGAAAGACTGCCTCTTAAAAATGCCATTAAAACAATTAGTGCCCACGGAAGCTTGAGCGCGCTGCTTTCAACAAGCGATTACTTTTGACATGTCTGTTAAAAAAAAAAAAAAGCAAATATTCACACACTCGCGCACACCGCGAGCAGAGCCAAAGCAGCAGAACCGGCCCGAGGTAGAGCACACCTTCTTCTCAAGGCCCAAGACTTATTTCCCAATATTCATATCTCATTTTCTTCGGGCTCCTTGGCTCCTCCCCCTCTGGGACGTTTCTAGAGCTGCCTGGCGAAGAATGCGCGGTATTCCAGCGAGAGACTCCGCTAATGATAGGTTCAGGAGGCAGTTATGTGCAGTCTGTCTGCTTGTGCGCGCTTTAATAATGTTCTCAAGGAATTTAGTATTAATTGAAAAGCTGGCATCAATCAACTCTCTTCAAAGAATGCGCGGCAGATTTACTACCTCCTGTATGTGCGCGTAATGAGCCCCGTTTATAATGTAGAGCTGCGCAATGTGAGAAATGAGTGAATATGCAGCGCTATACCAAACATTAACTCGTGAATAATGCACCGGGTGATTGTGTATGCTGAGCTGCGGTGTTCTGGTGATTATTCAGGGTGACTTAAGGGTTTTGTGCAGCGCTGTGAAAGGAGTTTTTTTTTATATACAATAAAGTACATTCTGCAATGTACTGCGGTACTTTTGAGACTTGTCTCCTCTTGTTAAAGTTGCTGGTTATGCTCTGGAGAGGTTAAGATGTCATTTACAGTCCTTTTGCCTTCTCCGAAGTATTACAAACATGCACTGCAATGACTCTTGATGCGGTAATACCGCTAGAGTAAGGGAAATACCGCGCCCCTTCCAGAAACACTGTTTAGTGCATATGGATTCTTTTCCTGTTGGGGGAGACTTGCAGAAATGACTGGTGGAAGCAGTGTCATTCACCAAACCCCCAGGCCATCGTCAAAATATTGCGGACGTTCCTGTTGCTATCCTGCCAATTCTAAGTTTTCCGGAGTCCTAATGGAAGGCCTTGCACACACATGTAAAAGATTCTGGTGATTTCTGGCAGCTGATGCTGCGACATTAGGGGGAAACTCACACCGCACACTAATTTTCTGAGGTGCCTGTCAATTTGTATAATCCGGAGGACATTTACAGACGTTCCACAGAAGCAGTGTTGCCAGTCGGTAGTCTTAAAACACGCATGCATTATTCAAAGTACTGCAGAAATGCCTGCGTTTGACATTAAGCCCAGGTCTCCCAGATCCAGATTCATTTACGGAGCTCTTTTACTTTGAGGCCCAGAATTTACCGTGTAAATGTAGTGGAAATGGTTGGCCTGGTATCAACATTAGCGACGGTGTAGGTGAATTTTTTTTTTCTGCCGGTCTTTAAGAGACCCACAGACTACATGGTAATTTCCGGAGCTTGGACTGTATTACTGAGATTGTTACCACTCCTGTGAATTAATGTAAAGGTTTAAAAAGGTCTGGAAAGAAACAAAAATCATGACTAATTAATATGTTACCCTCAACATTTCTTTTCCGGAGCACAACCAACAAGTTCAGCACGATGGAATTATTTTTCCATGATGTTTTCTTCACCTCAGTGCCAACAGATTTGTGTTTTTAAACAATGTTCTTTTTTAAAGTGAATGACATTGACTATGGAGATGCGTGTGGTGCCCAGGAACAAACTTCTTCAGTCTGAATATGTGTTTTCTCACCATTCCTTCAGCGCATTTAATGCCAATGTGTAAAATTACCTTTTTCATGGCAGCTTACCTCTTTTTTTGATTTTCACTTCATAAGAGTTTAGTTTAACCCAATAAAGCGATACTACATCAATGTCCACGCTATTTGATGGATGCTCACTTTTTAATTCGAGAGTATATTCGACAGATCACATATATGTTCATCACCTCAAATATACTCTGTTTTTTCCAAATGTACATTCTGATAAATTCCATGGGTTCAAACAAAGTGGCTTTTTAACTGATAGGCGCATTAGCATTTCTGGATCGTGGCTGACCAAGGATTATAGTGCTTTTTAGGTCTTGCACATAGAGAGCTATTGCTGTTTGCTGCTGAATACCTACTATGAACAATGCAATATGCATAGTGGGGTTTGGGTCCGCCCCTTTGGACATGATTGAATGGCTTTTTCTTCTTTCTCTCATCCTTTCTCTAGTCAGTTGCTTTCCCCCCTAATTCTTGCTTTGTCCTCCGCCTGAAGCATAGCACTTTGAATTTTCTTTTGGGTGAGTAGGTTTAATATTTCCAATACTAACACAAGGGACTTACCTTTACACTTTATTTTGGATGTTTGTTTTTTTGCCACTGCAAACAGGTATTGGCAAACCCAACAGTTTGGCAGTCACCTTTTAAAGGCAGTGAATAGCTTTGCCAGCGCTTGTTATTAATTCTGTTTGATCACTTCTCACTAATTTGGAATTGTACAACGTTTACTATAATTACATGAACATGTTAAACTAAGTGCAATTTCATACATTCTAAGTAGATTGTGTTGTGGAGTATCCTATGGTAAGAGCATATCAAAAAGTGTTTAAAAACATGTTTTAACCTATGGACTTTTGAGTGCTGTCCACAAAACGTAGCAAGCATTTGTATTGCAATGGGTCTCGCGTTGCTCGAGGTAGAGCTATTAGCAGGTGTAAATTCCTAACTGGACTTTTCTTCCTACACAAACTGAAAATAAAAAGTGAAACTGTTGACTTATTCAAGCCGATTCAAAGCACTGCCCTGAGGGTGAAGAGAGAGATAAAAGGAAAAAGAAGTTCGCTGGCAGTCAAAGTTATCGGCAAAAGTGCAACTCTCCATGTAACAAGGTCTTTGGCCAAGGCGGTAACAAAGGCCATAAGGAGGGACAAACCAACAGCAGCTACCAACCAAAACAAAGGGTTTTGGAAAGGCAAGCCCACGAAAAAGTGATTGTAGTGGGCGTGAGATGGGCGTGGTTAAAGGCCCAGATACATACCACCACTAAGAAAAGCAGTGCTTGCGCGCTGTTATGCTCAACCTAAAAATTCGTATTCCAGAATGCTATTTGATGCTATTTGAAAGGTGTGGGAATGAAGTTAAAAAGTTCAAAATATACAAGGCCTGGGGTCTAGATCCTCTGTGGAAAGTACTGTGCAGTAACAGAAAATAAAATGTTTAATTATTTAGTTTAGACGTTGGAGTTTTCACGAAAACCATGGTTTAGTTTGTTAAAATAAAAAACTCTGTCTTCAGAACTGAGAGTTATCTGAAGCTGCTCTTTGCAAGGTACAGATAACACTAGTCCCTGATTGTAACAATAAATGCCCATGTCTTGCTGCTTACACCGGAGATAATGGCGATATTCAGCAGACTGGTTCCGAGCCACCATTACCTGCACACCTTGTCCTGCTTCAATTCTAATGAGCTTGGCGGAAGGGCATTACATTGCGACTAGATGAAGCCAGGTTCCTATGGAATAAAAGCCATCGTCTTCCGAATTCTGTTATGCACCCGCTTTATGGAGATGTTACTAGGCAACCCCTCATCCCCGTTGAATGTGAATGATGATGCCTCCACCATTAGTTAAACAAAGCCATCCAACCATGTATTGATTTTTTTATCTGTATTATTATTTTTATAATCGTACGAACAATGGTTTCCAAACCACTAACCCGTAATAATAGTCACCCAATGAACATTTCTGACATCCTTACAGGAGTATCATGATTTTACTGCATTTGCGAGGTCAACCAAGAGAGGATTAGAAAGAATAGATGCATTTCCGACCATAATCAGAAGATACGTAAGGGCTAGGTTAGGATACTAATCCTCTCTGGGGATGATCCCACAATTACATGACGCCAGTTCTCTTACTGTCAGTGCGTTTTCTCTCACGGTTCAACTTTTGTTTTCCTGTCTTGCACATTTCATCGCTTACATTCCCCCTCGCGCATTTCTCTTTCATACTTCCAGGCTTTCTGTTCCCAACCCACACTCAAATGTTTTCATTTAATTCTCCCTCACGGCACACACCCTTCCTCCTGAGCCATACTTTTTCTTCTGACATTTCTCCGTGGACGCTTTCCCCTATCGCTCGCACCACGGCCCCCACCCCACAAAAGCACACACAAAAAAAAAACCCTATCTCTCTGACCCACAATCACCTTTTCTCTTTCGCACACACCCGTTCTCTATTCATTTAACCCTAGGGTGACCAGATTTTGAGGAGTAAAAACCAGGAGAGGTCAGACATACAAGAAGGACTACAGACTTGAGTCTAACTTTGATATCTGGCCTGCCCCGTTTTGCTTGCCTGGCTTTGTGAATGTGTGCCTACACATATGCGTGTCTGCTGGGAGCAGACAGGGGACTGTGCTGCCTGACAGTAACAGATAAATTACTTTAATTATTTCATAATTTGTAGGCGTCTTTAACTTATGCTTCCCTAGATGACCTGACCTTTGTCCCAAAAACTGTGACATTTATTTAATGATCTGACCTTTGTCCTAAAAACTGGGACATTTATTTAATATTAAGAGAAGCCTCGGGACACCGGGACAGTCCTCTAAAAACCAGGACTGTCCGGGGAAATCCGGGAGTTCTGGTCACCTTACTTAACCCTCTCGCGCTTTATCGATCTCCCTTGCGCTTTCTGGCCATCCCTATCTTGGACCAATCTCGGCTGCCCACGCAGCAGTGCTCACACTTGTGATATGCGGCAGCCGCTCAGGGAGTTACTACCGACTTCGCGTCCGCCTAACAAAGCAACCACCTGCTGTTTTATTTCGACCCCGAACACTTCTTGTACGCTGCACATCTCAAACGCACCGACTTCACAAAAGATGCCATTACTTCACTCAAGCTAAAAGCCTGTCCAATGAATCCGCCGCCTTTAAAAAACATGAACCCATGTTCATATAGTGCTAGTATTGACCGTGCTGTACCCAACAAGGCATCAGTCAAGCATTGCATTTTATTTCGATGCCCACATTTTACCTAATGACTCTACTTATACCACCGCATTGAGAAATTTAGGATTCTGGTTCTTTTTTTATTTTTTTATTTCCTATGTATATAATCTTTACGCATGGATAGTTTCACAATTTGGTACACAGTGCTTGTTACTACTGGCAACTGTTTTCTCGGGTGTGTTTCAGTGTCAAGGTGCTTGATATTGATGGCAGTTGCTGACGGGTGTGCTTTAGCTTCACGGTGTTTGTTATTGGTCTCGGGTGTGTTTTAGAGTTACTCTGTTTGCTACTGCTGGCAGTTATGGGATTTGGGTGTGTTTTAGTGTCATGATTGCTTTAGGAGGTAGTTATTGTTTCATGGTGCTTCTGATTGGCAACAGTTATTGGTCTCGGGTGTATTTTAGAGTCATTCTGTCTGTTATAGGTGTCAGTTATCGGTCTCGGGTGTTTTTTTAATGTCACGGTGCTTGTTATTGTCGGTAGTTATAGGTCTTCCGTGTGTTGTGCTGTCTCTAATGTATCACTAATACTGAACTGTACATTTAGCTTTATACAGTTTACGCAAACGGTGCCGGCGCATGTCATTGTAGCCTCTTGCGTTTTATAGCTCATCATGTTGGTTTTAAATTATTTTCATTTTTCTTCGATCTGTTCCCCCACTTTTCGTGTAACTAACGTATTGGATGCTTTTCTTTTAAAAAACTTAATGTCAATGGTTTTTTATTAATAGTGCGTCTAAATTATTAATTCATTAGTGCCCCGATGTTTGTTATTGGCAGCAGTTACTGGTCTGGGTGAGTTTTAGTATTGGAAGGTGCCACTTCAGCAGGGTGCCGGTGCCATCCTTAATGTCCGGAATTTAAGATTGGAAACCGTTTTTACGTTGAGTATTGCTGCTCTCAATCAAGTGACTAAAAATGTAACTCACGTGTGCGGTTTTGTTTTAACTGTGACCCATAGTTTCGCGTGTTTTATTTCAGACACATCCTTTTTGGGACCCGGCTGTGCTCGGTGCCTTACTCTGTAGCGGAAGAGATGCCTCGCCCTAGTCTCAGAGGTCCAGTCACGCACCTCTGGGCTCCTCCGAGGAGTGGTACCTGGGTTTTGTCTTCGAAAGGGCCCGCGATGGGGCCCTCGGAGGAGTCGTTGCAGTGAAGGCCGGACACCTCCGGTCCGTCCATGAGAGAAGAGCCCACCAAAGAGCAGATAAGCGTCCACCAGCCCAACGATAATAAATCCCAGCTCAGCCGCGAGCAACGGCGGTGCCTGGAGCCGCATCAAAGGAGAACGTATATTGTCTGTCTGGGAGAGCTTCCAGAGGATCACACGGTGAATCAGAGTGTGCGCTGAGCACCGACTTCGTCATGCAGGGGACACTGGAATACTTTACTTATACAAAGATATGTAAGAAATGTTGTATAATCTATCTATCTATCTATCTATCTATCTATCTATCTATCTATCTATCTATCTATCTATCTATCTAAATCATAAACAAATCTAAATGTGACAACTATGTACAGAAATGTCAATAGGTATATACATTATCATAAGTGTAATATGTAGATTATATTTATAATCCATGTATGTGGATGTACACGCGCGTGTCTGTGTTTATGTGACATGTTACGCATATGTACCGAGAAAAAACACAGCTGGCTTGAAAATGACAACACCCTCAATGTGTAATGCAGAGGGTAAGGTTTACCATGTGTAATGGCTTGACACACTGCTTTGTGCTACTCCTGCGTTTAAATCCATTGTTACATTTATTTAAGCTGAAAATGTGTATGTGGGTATAAAACTCTATGTATACCATTATTGTATTACTAGTGTATATTTTGTACGTGTATGCATGCGCCGACAGTGTGTGTGAAACACGTGCACTCTCATGCAATCACAATCAACATTTTACCCTTTCCAATGACTGTTACTAGTGGAAATGAGTCCATAACAATCTCGCCTTTCATTTTTTTTTACAGAGGATTACTGTCTCGGTCCCTGTTAGGAAGATTTACACCGCACTGTTTCTAAAAAAAGAAGAAAAAAACTAAAAAGGTAAGTGCAGCTAAAACGATCTAATTTGTCGTTGCGGTTAACTGTTGAACGAATTATTCTTTAGCATAAAATGACGACGTGTTTTGCTTTCGAAACATTTCAACTCGAGTTAAAAACCAAGATGTATCTAAAATTGCTGAGAGGTAGATTATAGAGTTCTTTGAAGCGCTGACTAGATTGCAGGTCAAAGTGATAACGGCAGGCAGTTTTAAAACTGATTCAATACGGGGATGTCGCTCACCAAAAAACCTACATATCCATCCATCCAATTTGAAATCCATTCTGGTAGTACGGAGCTCACAGTATTTGGTCTTACGATGTCTCCGATATGTGCTGAACAATAGAAACCGGTGCGCCAATTTCACGGAAGATTTTTCCTGCTGAAAACATCAAACTCAAATTCTGCCCGAACAATCAGAAATTAAATTTCATTCATTGCGCTCGGTATCCTTTCTCTGTCCAGGTAAATGACCTGTCCCACTCCTCGGACGTTACATTAAAACCGGGCGCGGCCAGGTCACTCTATTTCATTTTATTGGGCGTGGCAAACACTACATGAGCTATTTCTTCCGACCCACCACCTTCGGAAAAGTATACCTTTTGAGCAAAAACACTGCATCCGGAGGTTGTGTTTGTTTTTCAAAAGATGGTTAGAAAAAAAACGGGGCCACTAAATAACAGCTTGAATTGGGGCCGAATGGGCTGACGTTGGTTCCGTATCCCACCCTGTTGCTTCCGCCTAAAATACCCCTTTCCGCTCTGCCTATAATCATTCTTGGACCGCAGTCTCCTCTGTGACAGGGCTGGGGCGTTCTTGGCTGGAGCTGTCAGACCCGAGGAGAGAGCCCCTCAGTGCCGCCGGACTGCGCACATTAAGATGCCTGATAAGGGACGAGCAGCGGACAGAAGCAGTTGTTTAGATATTGTGCCGGGTTTACTGCAAATCATTTTCAACGTAATGTCTATTAAAAAAAAACAAAAAACAGAAGAAAGGCAAAGCTAAGCCTGAGTGATGAGCATAGAAAAGGGTCCTTCCTTTTTTATGTGACCATGAAATGATAACACCAGACCACGCACTTTCCTCCAGCAGTCCTTGTCCAGGTGTGTGTGGTTGGGGGGGATAGGGGGTCACCTCGGAATGCAGACAATGAGGAACCTACCAGGATGCATATTTTAAGGGGGGTCCCATTTTCAAGAACTCAGAGTAAAAGAGGGAAACCCGCCATAATCAAAAGGCACTGCCACTCCGGGCTTGGATGTGTCAGCTGAAGGCGGCAGCCCCCCAAAGATGTTCAGCCATCACCGGCATAGCTATAACTTGCGCCGGGAGTCGTGACGGAAGTGACTTCTTAGAGGGTAATTAGCTCTGGCTAAGAGCGGGCAGTTTTATTGATACGGCGAATACAGCAACTGGGCGAAACATCCGCTGTTTTTCACAAATTAAGGTGGGCGTTCTCCCTGACTACCCCGACTGCGAAGACCAGCGCTTTATTAAGGAGAAACGCTTTATTAAGGTGAGTCTCCGAAAAAACAATGGGTTAATTGTTTTAGCAAAAGGTCCTACAGTAAACAGACAGAAATGCCTGGAAGATTATGAATGTTCACAAACCTTTTTCATCATGCATGTTCCAGGACATGAACAAGATGATCAATAATCACACGCATGTTTTGCCCTGTTTATAATGGAAGATCACCTGTTTCTCATTTTGAATTTTTTGATCCAAGCGCACATTTTTCACGTTTGACTAAAGTTTTACTCATTGTCCACTCAGCAACGAGCAAGACACAAAGCATGATTGGTTGCTTGTGGCAGAAATCACCCATTCGTATTAAAACTCTCGTCGCAGGTCTTGCAAATTTTAGTGGAAAAAACTGCTGCACTGTTTTCTTATATCGTTTTCCTATTGGCTGCAGGCTCCCATTAGCATTACTTTAATGTAAGCCAGCCTTCTGATCCCAGTGTCACGTGATAATCTAAGCAGGGCGGTTGGAATCTACATAGATCACTGGCTCTCTGTATATAATATCGACATTTGACATTTGACGACCAAAGTTCGAGCAAGTTAGCGACCCGAGGCTCAGAGAAATATTTTCACGACAACAGCAAGTAAGAGCCACAGTCCAGAGATTGCGTATTAGGTCACGTTTCCTTCTCAAAGTATCTTTACATTGTATGAAGCCGCGAGGAGGATCGTCTGGAGATGTTTGCTGCTGTTTCGCTCTGTAATGTCGTTTCTTCATGAAAGTCCCCTTGCTTGTTGCCGTGGGTCTGTAAAGCAAAGGGTGCCCGGGTACCAGCTGAAAGTGCCGTCATGTAGAATTCTCCAGTCTACCAGGATGAGGGGCGCCAGCTTCCATCTCCCAGTTGTAAACTCTTTAATTCAGTACAGTGCGAACTACGCTAACAACACACCTACCCTAAAAAAGTCTCGTCACCTTTAACTGCTCAACACATCTGAAGTTGGGAGCGACTTCAGATGAGCCTCTTTACCCATGCTAAGTTCTCTTCACAGGCTGCCCAGTATACCTGGATCCTTTTGACTTTTTGCCTCGAACGTTACTTTTAACTTCAGTACTGGAATTGTAAATAGAAAGCGATTGCTCCGTAATGTCCCAATTGGGGGCCATATTACGGCAACGGAAAGAGGTTGGATTTACAAGAGGTGGAGCCACAGAGTCTGACAGTCAAATTGTTTACACTTAGTGGCAGATTTAACAAAAAGTGGCGCTCCACCTAGTGCAGTGCCACTTTCCTTGAGCTCCTTAGTGACCCCTACCGCCACCATGTGTGGGCAGTGTTTAAAATCCATGGGTAAGGGGCAGTAGCGTCATTTCCTTTTAGACTATTGATATACTCTGCAGGAGTAGCTCCAAAATTCTGGCGCTACTCCTGTAGAGTACATAGGGGCCCATTATAAATAATAAGGTTTCCCTTCCTGCACATAAACAATCAGTAATGGCGATTTGGCACTTCTGTGTGCGCTGCAGAATGCACCACACACAGAAGTGTCAAAGCGTCATTTTGAAATGATTGTTTATGTGCAAAAAGAGACACCTTCCCACACATGAACAATCATTTCTGGCATTTTGCTTTTACTATGCGTGCTGCAGAATGCAACACACATAGAAAAAACAAGAAATGAGGAGGAATAAAAGTATTTATTCTTGTTGCGCCTTGCTAACTTCAACCCTGGGGTGGCGTTAGATTTTGGCGCTGCCTCAGGTTTACTAAAACCCATAAATCTGATGCAGCATCAAAATACAATGGCCACTGTTGTGGCATGCCCACAGCTACACCCATTGCACGCCATTTCCACGCAAAGGACTGCGTGTGAAGGGGCCGTATTTACAAGGTGGCGTTAAGCCACAAAAAGTGGCTTAACGCCACCTTGTAAATATGGTGCAAAGCATTGCGCCACCGGAGCATCATGAAAAGTGATGCTCTGGTGGTGCTAGGGGCTCCTAAATAATGCCCCAACATCTCTTAGATTTCCTTGCACCATTTCTACGGCCCCCACTAATGGGGAACACCCCCCCTTGCATAGATTATGCCTGTCACAGGGTTTCATTGCGCCAGTTTGTAAATAAGGCGCAGGGAAATTGCCACTTTAGCGCTAACTAGCGTAAACAAATGAAGCTGTGGCAGTGCTAAGGTGGCGATAGGGGCTCTTAAATATGCCCATTACTTTTTAAAAACTCTGCCCAGAAAAAAATTGTCCAGAAAGACAAACAAGACAGCAAATCTGCTCAGGTTACCTTCATTTCCCCACAAAGAGGCTGCTGATTAAAATAACTTATGTGGACAAGACGGCTAATGCTTAGATGTTTGTTTATATCTCAATTCCCAGAGTCTAATAACAGGAAGATAACTCTGTTAATTAATGATCCTTTGGGAGACATCTCAGTGCAGTCTAGTCATGGGTTTGCCTCATCATAAAATAGCATATAGGGTAATGTGACTGCTGCAAAGCACAGCATGCAAGTCATTCATCCACTCAACTAACTAGTCGATTTCTAGAGTGCTGCTTGTCACCGTGAGGGTACCCTGGCACTGGTGATGTCCAGTTGTTCAGTCAAAGAGCCAGGTCTTCATTGATTTTCAGGACTTGGTAGTGAGGGGATCATTGATTTCTAAATAACTCAGGTGGGTACTGCTTTTGTAGCGGAGACCTTTAAAGCTTCCAATATTGTCTTACATTATTGCACCATCCAAAGGAACTAAAAAGGGTCCCTTTGAGCAGTAGTAAAGACTCATTAGTACAGACAACCCAAACCATTGCATTCTGCATACCCCAAATACTTCCTAAACCTTGACTTTTTGTTTGTACAGACAAAGCACTCAATATATTATGCCAACCATTATAAATGATATATAACTCCTAGACCTTGTAATCCTCATGTCTTTATGTAACATTTTCAATATGTTGACTTATACATTTGTATGTGTCGTTTCCTAGGTAAAATATCTGTGTGAAATAAAGGGCTCTGCTGTCCTACATTGTAATGAGTAGAGATATAAAAGTACATTAAATAGGGAAAATTAAATTAGTTAAGTACACTATAAGTGATCATTAGCATAATTTATTATATAGAGCGATACATCTGACGACCTTTGTTGAAAGGCCCAAGGGGGTGGGGTTGCTAGGGCCAATATTGGCCCAGAGAAGGGTTTTGCATGAACCCCCACATTTTGATACTGGCCAGGCCTTGGAGATGGGGTCCCCAGGGCCGATATTGGTCCGAAAAGGGGGCTGTATGCCCCCTACCCCTTAAGAATAAGGCTAGGCCCCAGGAGATGGGGTCCATGGGGCCAAAATCTGCCTGGGGAGGGGGGCACCATGCCCCTCCCCCTTTAAAATATGAAGTGGGTGGCCTGAATGGGCCCCAGGGCACCCACCATTTACTGGGCTGGCCCAGGGAGGGTGGCTGTTTGCCACCCATATAATAATAAGGGCAAGCCTCAGGAGATGGGATCCCCGGGGCAAATACGGCACAGGGAGAGGTTCCATGTACCCCCCACCCCTATAAAACGGTGGGAGGCCACAGGAATGGGGTCCCTGAGGGACAAATTAAGCTCAGAGGGGAGGCTGCATGCCCCCCACCTTTTTTGACCGCCTTTGGGGGGTTTGCCATAGGGCCAAAGACCATGCATGGCAGGGTTTGGATTAATGGATGGTAATTAAAAATTACTTTATGATAAAAAAAACATAGAAATTCACTGGAAAAAAAACAAAAGTTACAGGGACGTTATAGTTAGGAAATAGTATTGAAAAAACACATAGAATTTCACTTAAAAAAACAAAGGTTACAGGGACATTATACTTAGGCTCACATTTTAAACATACAAAACCTTAGAAATTCGTCAGTTATAGGTAGAGTTATCTCAACTAACTATAACTTGTGCCCTAAGGTAAATATAACTCTTGACCCACCATGCACAGTTTTATCCTCAAAATTTTTACTGCATATATCACATTGATATTATCAATGATGTTATCAAAATGTCAATAGGGCCATAATTTGTGGATAATTAGCAGTGCATGGCGAGGGCGTAAGTTATAGTTAGTTGAGATGACTCTAACTGGTGAATTTCTAAGGTTTTTACGTTCAAAATGTGAGCCTACCATAGCGTCCCTGTAACCTTTGTTTTTTTAATTGAATTTCTATCTTTTTTTAACGTACAGTAATTTTCATTACTATATGTTAATCCAACTACCGCTGCACACATCCTTTGGCCATGCGATGTGTCGGTTTGCCACAAGGCAACCCCCTATAAACATCCAACCTTACACCATGCATTGCCTTCACCCATGTGCACTGAAGTTTGCCTGCAAGACCTGGCTTTCAGCTAGACCCTGCGGCCAGTCTCCCTAACCACCCAACTCCATGTTGTGCATTGCCCTTTGGCATGGCGGGAGTTGCCTGCGGCCACTCTGGGTGTGAGAATAGGTCTGAGAGAGTGTATCTGGGGGTGGCAGTGGCTGTCAGATGGTCTGGGTGTGAGAGTGCCTACAGCAGTGTTAAGTGGGTGCGTCAGTGTGTGCGCTGGTCTGTGAGTGGGTGCATGCATGTGGGTCTGTGAGTGGGTGTGTGACAGTCTGAGTGGATGTATGAGTGGGTGTGTAACTGTCTAAGTGTGTCTGTGAGTGGGTGCGTCAGGGTCTGACTGAGGCTGTGAGTGAGTGCATGAGGGTCTGATTGGGTCTGTCAGTGGGTGCACGACAGTCTGAGCAGGTCTGTGAGTGGGTGCGTGAGTGTCTGAGTGGGTGTGTGAGTGGGAGAAATTGATAGAAAGACAAAAAGAATGTGAGAGGGGGAGGGATAGATTTTTTTAGGCTTTGATGTCTGATATACTTAGGATGAGATATATGTATACAATTTAAAATAAAAATGTATTTATTATTTCGAAAAGATATAATAATGTATTTTTATAAAAAAGAAAAGGGAAATGATTCTATTTGGACTTGAACCCCCAATGCTTATTGTGAAGGTCTGAGACCTTCACGCTAAGTTATGGGTTTTTTATTAATTTCTTTCAGCCCTTTATGGGCTAACTAGGACTGCACTGGAGCCTTCAAGGACTCCCCCACAGTCCCTATTGATTTTTTTTAAAATTATTATTTTATATTTATTTTTTCCAAGAAAAAGCCCTTTATGGCCTTTCTGGCACTGCAGGAGAAGCCCTAAGGCTTCCCTCGCGATGCCTTTACTTCAACAATCATGGAGCTGCTTTGAAAGAAGCTCTGAGCCTGCTGAAGCATTTCATCTGTATCCCCTGCATGCGTGCAGGGGACAGATATGAAAGCTACTCTGATTGACAGTGGGATCTGCTTTAGAGGTCCCGCTGTCAAACAGCGGTGTGTTTGCTGTGGCTTAGCAGAGCTGCAGCCAAGGCACATCAAAAAGCTATGTCCTGGGGGTGGGCACCCTGGGACATATCAGGAGCCAGCCCTGGGTGGTGGTCCCAGCCACATGGACCCTTGCTCATAAATCAGTGTAGGCCCTGTGGAGGTGGGGGCCCAAGCTCTGTGGGGAGGCCATTGGGGCCTCCCCTACTTATTTAAAATATTTTTGCCCCAGGGGTGTTGATCCCTGGGCCACTGGAGGGCCCCGCTGCCCCCGCTCATATTTGTGGTGGTTCCTGGGGCAGTGGGGGAGGCAGTAGGCACAAAAAAGGACGGGAGACTACTTTTTGTTTCAAATCAAGAAAAAATCAGCAGATCCATCCTCAGATTTTTCATTTTTTTTTTCTTATTGAAGTGTTGGCAGCCAATCAGATATCAGCATTGGGACAGTTGAATCCGCAGGCGATCAACGTCCCTATATATCTATATTTTTTGTCCTTAAATTACTCCAAAACTACTGAACTGATTCGCACCAAACCACAAAAGTGTAATCTGTGGAACAGAGTCTAGCTTCACACCAGATTTGTTGTAATAGCGTTCAGTGGTTCGGGCTGTAGTCGTGTCTAAAGGTCCTATGGACCAATGAATGGGGAAAATGCATTCCCCCTCCCCCCTTTTTCTCAGCATCCACTTGACGGATCACACCAAAACTTTCAAGACAGAAGCTGAACTAAGCAAAGTATACATTTTGAAAATTTCTTGAAGATTCGTCAGGCGATAGATGTATATATATTCACTGAAAAACCAAGGTTACAGGGACATTATAGTTAGGCTCACATTTTAAAAATACTAAACCTCAGCCAGCGCTAACTATAACTTGCACCCCGCAATGTACTACTTATGACCTCACATATTACATCACTCATGACAAGGTCAGAGACATCACTGATAACATCACTGATAACATCTCAAATGACATCACTGATGACATCATCTACAGAAGCACCCACAACCCACTCACACAC
Source organism: Pleurodeles waltl (assembly GCF_031143425.1). NCBI lineage: Eukaryota > Metazoa > Chordata > Amphibia > Caudata > Salamandridae > Pleurodeles > Pleurodeles waltl. The sequence goes on along the minus strand of NC_090446.1, from coordinate 660,327,833 downwards.
CTATACTCATACACCCAATCATAGACTCACACAACTGATACATTAATTTACAAACCCCTACAACTGGTGATACAACCACTCACTGACCATAGAACCATTCACACATCCACCCACTCATTTATACAAGTATTCACACAGCCACTTACATACCCACTCTTCCACCTATACACTCACTCACACAGCTATTCAATATCCTATAAAACCACTGATACACACACTCACTCACCAATATAGTCACTCACACATCCACTCAGTCACCCACAAAACTACTTACACACCTATTAATACAACCATACATGCATGATCACACTCATTCACACACCAATGAAGACACTCAGGTACTAACTCACACAGAATTACACAGTTACACAATGACTCACATAATATATGTTAGAAATAGAATCACTCAGTAGTATAGAAAATATATTATGTTAACTTTTGTACTACCTTGATATATATGCTTAACACTCACAAACCTTTGGAAAACACTCACACTTACTGGATGATGTCATCAGTTATGTCATTTGAGATGTCATCAGTGATGTCACTGACCACGTCATGAGTGATATAATATGTGGGGTCATAAGCAGTGCATTGAGGAGGTGCAAGATATATTTAGCTCTGGTAACTATACTTGCTGAATTTCTGTGGTTTTGTACAAATGAAATGTGAGCCTAACTATAATGTCCCTCTAACCTTTGTTTTTCCAGTGAATTTTAAAGTTAAAAACATTTTTTATTTCCTAACTATAACATCCATGTAACCATTGTTTTTTAGTGAATTTCTACAGTTTTTTAACTTCTATTTCCTAACTAAAACATTGTTTGTTTTTTAAAATCTGAGATGGTCTGTGAGTGGGTTTGTTGATGTCTGAGTGGGTCTATGTGGGTGGGTTAGGGTCTAAGTGGGTTTATGAGTGGATGTGTGAATCGTTTAATGGGTCTGTGAGTGCATGCATGTGTTTCTGAGTGGGTCTTTGAGTGGATGGGTGAGTGTCTGAGTGGTCTGTGAGTGAGTCCTTGAGTGTGTGAGTGGGTTTGTGAGTGTGTCTGTGAGTGGCTGTATTAGGGTCCGAGTGGGTTTGTGAGTAGATGTGTCAGTGTCTGAGTGGGTCAGTGACTGGGTGCGTAAGGGCCTGAGTGGGCCTGTGAGTGGGTGTGTCAGTATCTGAGTGGGTCTGTGACTCGGTGTATCTGAGAGGGTCTGAGTGGGTCTATGAGTGGGTGCATGAATTTATGAGTAGGCCTGTGACTGGGTGCATGAGTGTCTGAGTGGGCCTGAGAATAGGTGTGTGAGGGTCTGAGTGGGTCTGTGAGTTTATGCATGAGTGACTGGGTGGGTCTGTGAGTGGATGCATCAGTGTCTGAGTGGGTGTGTCTGGGTGCATGAGCATCTGAGTGGGTCTGTGAGTGGGTGTATGAATGTATGAGTAGGTCTGTGACTGGGTGCATGGGTGTCTGAGTGGGTCTGTGTGTGTGTGTGTGTGTGTGGTGAGGGTCTGAGTGGATCTGTGAGTAGGTGCATACGTTTCTATGAATTAGTGTATGAAGGTTCTGTGAATTTTTGTTGTTGTCTCTGATATACATGAATTCATTGTGAAGTTACATGGGGGCCGTGCTGAGCCCCACAAGGTATTTGCAAATTAGAACATTGTTAAAATAAATGTAAAACTCATAATTTCCCGTTCAAAGACCCTATATGAAAGCCCTGGGGTCAGGGTATGTCCATCCTGACCCCTTATACTTCTTTTGCTATACCTTTTCAGCCCCGGGGACTGTGTCCCGTTACCTAAAATGGCAGCTGCAACTTTCTAGTCAGGTTGTGGTCAGCCAATCACATCATTCTTGTTGGTGTTCACATTCACAAATACGCCACGATCACCATGAAAACATTGCGATTAATTTGCAACCTCAGGTATACAAATATATTTCCCCTTTATTTTCTCAAAAAACACTAAATGGATTTACACCAAATATCCCAAAGTGTAATCTGCGTACCAAAACCTACCTTTCTGCCAAATTACCGTCAAGCTGTTCATGCTGTAGTCGTGTTCAAAACTTCTATGGGAATTAACGTGGGAAAATTTTGTTTTTTGACCTTCCCCCTTTTCCTCAGCCCCCGCTTGACGGATCACGCTGAAACTTCCCACGCGCAACAGGAATCACTGACACACTTTTTTTTTTTAGAAAATGTTGTAAAAAATCAAATGACACCAAAGATATAAGCAAGTCAAAAATACATTTTCTATGAAAACATGGTCCTAACTAAAACTACCCACTGGGGACCACCTTTAGGTAATATATATATATATATATATTGTGATATATATCACAATCACACAAAAAAAGTGGTCAAAATAGTGGAGCGCTCTGACTTCTGGTGCCAGCGTTGGGGTTAGGACCACAACCCCTAGGAATTATATACCAACAAGAATTGCTGCACTCTCAGAGACTCCACTTGGCGAATTCCATTTATTTGCCAGACAGCATTACACCCGACACAGCAACGAGTTTCAACTTTCGGTCTTTCTCAAGTTGTTTCAGTCTGTATTCACAAGTTGTTCCTGTTAGCATGCCTTTTATGAACGCAGAGGCATTCTGGGAATTATAATTTTGAACGTAGCCCAACTGGGAGTCCTTCTAACACTGTAACTTAACTGATTGAATGTATGGCATTCAGCGCAGCTCCTGCTTATCCAGTTTACCAATGAATATTCAATAGGTACATTTAATTATACTTTATCATTTTGCTAAGTGCCAAGTTACATACAGTTCTTCTTACAATGTTCTACAATACTCCTACAAAGTTAATAATCAGCAGGCCATGCGTTTGAACTTTAAGTCAGCATATATATGTATATATATATATATATATGTATTCACTTAAAAAAACAAAGGATCCACAGGTGTTCATACTTTGAATTTCTATGGTTTGAAACATTTAAAATAGGAGCCTAACTATAACCTCCCTGTAACCTTTGTTTTTTTTTCAGAGAAATTCTATGTTTCTTTAAATTCTATTTCCTAACTATGATATCCTTATAACCATTGTTTTTTCACAGAATTTCTATGTTTTTCAAATTCTATTTCCTAGCTATAACATCCCTGTAACCTTTATACTATACATTAATACAATCACCGCGGTGCACAGCCTTTGACCATGCATGGCTGAGGTTGGCTTCAGGGCCTATCCTATTACCACCCAATTCCATGCTGCTCAAGGCCTGTGGCCAGTTCCTGCAGCCAAACCTTATAACCACCTAACCATTAGCTGTGCAGAGCCTTCAGCCATGCGCAGCGGGCATTAGCTGCAGGGCCTGAACTGTGGCCAGCCACAGGGACTGGCCAACCTCTACAACAACCCAATCCTACATGTCCCTCCTCATCAAACCGATATTGGTCCCGGGACTCCATCCCCGGGGCCCAGCATAAATGTTTAATTTTTTATTTGCAGAGGGGGGCTGTGTGGTCCCACTTCTCAGGCCATTATTGACCCCAGGGTCCCAATCCCCCATATCCCGATTGTAAATCTTAAAATCTTTGGGGGAGGGTGCGTGGCTCCCTCAGGCTGATCTAATCCTTCGGGATCCCACCCCCGGGGCCTGGCTTAAACATTTAATTTTTTTGGGGGGGAGGGGAGCTGTGTGGCTCTCTCCCCAGGCCGATCTTGGCCCTGGGTGCCCCATCCCCTGGGGCCAAGATTAATTATTTATTTTTTGGGATTCGGGGGGCTGTGTGCCCCCATCCAAGCTGCTCTCGGTCCCAGGGACCCCATCACCCGGGGTCTGGCCTATATTTTTTTAGGGGAGGTTGGTCACATGGCCCCACTCCCAAGGTTGATCTCGGCCCCTGGTGACCCCATCCCTGGAGACCTGGCCTGATTATTTAATTTTTTTGGGGGGGCATGTGGACCCCCTCACCAGGGCCAATCTTGGCCCCAGGGACCTCAAACCTTTGGGTCTGCACATGTGGCTTGGGTGCCCCTCAGGGTACCCTGTCACAATGTTGGGGATCGGGATGGGAGCCTGAGGGCCCCCACAGTCCCAGCTGGCTCCCCACCTCCTGTGGGAGCCAGCATTGCTGTCACAGAGAGGGTGCTGCTAAAGCTAAAGCAGCTCCCTCTCTGAGAGAAATTTCCTCTGTGTGCCTACCTGCCTCTCTGCAGGCCAGTACACAGATTATAATTATAACTCGCGCTCTTGCCATGTCCAGTTCTCTTATCAATAATTTTATTGCAAATAGGTGGGAAAGTCATTCTTTTCTTTGCCTGATCATCCCCCAACCTAATACTGGTGGTTACTGATTCTGACTGTGCCCTGGACACTGCTGACCAGTCCCAGGGCCAGTGCTCTGTGTAAAATGGTATATGCAAATTAGGCATAATTATTATTGTCTCTGACAACCTACCTATAAGTCCCTAGTACATGATAGGGCATGTAGGTTCAGGGACCCCAGGGTAAATAGAACACCCCGGGGTGCACCGCTGTGGTCCCTGGTGTCATTTTAAAGGCAGGCCTGCATTGCTGGATACTTTTAAGTTAAAGTTAACCCCAAATTTGACTTTGGAATTAAAAGTACTTCCAAAGTCCTAAACTACCTTATCAGTCACCCCTAAGGTCTTCCTTAAGTGCCCCCAGGTTTGGGTGCAGTGTAAATATAAGCAATGACTTTATAAAAGATGTTTTATAAGACCTGGTGAGGGAAAAACAGTCAAATTCATTTTTCCCCATTGTAGTCGATGGGCTCCATAGGTTAACATGGAGAGACTTTATTTTAAAATAATAAAGTCTTATTTTTAATAGAGGTGAGCTAAATATAGCAAGTGTGGATCCACATTAAGCCTCTCATTATGAGTCTTGTGGTCCTGGGACCGCCAGACTCGCGGAGAAGGTCGGACTGCCGTCAAAGCAGCGGTCCGGCCTCTGCATTATGACCGTGGCGGAGCTGCCACGGTCCGACCAGCAGCACCGCCAGTGGACAGCCTGGTGGTGCCGGCAGTCTTAATCCACCAGGGCAGCACTGATTACGAGTCCCCTCTCTGCTGGCTTTTGCATGGCGGTCCCACTGCCATGCAAAGGCTGGCAGGGAATGGGTGCCGGGGGACCCATGGGGGCCCCTGCACTGCCCATGCATGAGCAGTGCATGGGCCATCATGGACAGCCCTGTCACACTTGTTACTGACCAAATTACGGGTAGTGAAAAGTGCGACTGAGTGGGAGTCAATGCTGTGGGGAGTTTTCTGCTGCTGCCCTAAAAGTTATAATAAATCCAACAACTTGCCAATGTTGAATTTAATATAACTAGCACAGAGGAAGAGTTTTAGAACTCTTTCTGAAAACTACCAAATTCAGCCCTGTAGTGCCCTTTCCAGCCTGAGCCAGGCTGCCTTGATGAGGTGTGAAGTGGTCTGGGCTGACACAAAGAAAGCAGATGGCAGAACAGGATGGGGGAAGAGTAGTCAAAGTGGTCTTCAAAGGAGGGGAAGCCACTTGCGACAGAAACAGGACCTCCCCCATTTCCCGAAGCCCCAGATAGCTAAGATCCCCCTGATTAGATTAGTTGAGGGGCTATAAAGGGGTGTGTTAAGGGAAACATAGCCACACCAGTGGGTGGACTCAGCCAGATCTAAAATTGGGATTGATTTTTGCCACACGTCCCAGGAAATGGTCACTCAAGAGGGTGGTGGCCTGTACTCTATTTCAGTGTTCCCCAACCCCCGGGCCGTGGACCGGTGCCGGTCCGTGGATCAATCGGCACCGGGCCGCCCGAGGAACTTCATTTCACTGTGGCGGGCGGCCGAGGCGCAGAGCATTGCGCCCTCCCATGCGGGCCACGGAAAAATTATCCAACATTTACCGGTCCGCGGCGATAAAAAGGTTGGACAACACTGCTCTATTAGACAGGAACGCACCCTTGCTTCCCACCCCCAGGGGCAAGGATAAATTGGCAGAGCTGCCCCACAATTAGATCCCTGCAAGAAGAAGATACTGAAGAAGAAGGACTGCCTTGATAGACCCTTGGCCTGCACCTGGACCCTGCACTCACTCAGAAGGACTACACCAGCTGCATACTTTGAGCTTCATCAAGAAAAGGACTTTGCCTTGCTTCTGCAACTCCAGGAGTGGACTCCCTGAACGCTACAGGTAAAAAGTAGCCTACCAGAGTCCCCTGCATCAAATCCTGCATGAATAGCCCAGCTGATCAGTGTCCAGGATTCTGACCAGGTGCATTCTGGGAACAGAAGTCTCAACTTCCAAGGAGCAACTTAGAGCTTCAGGAATGTTGGAGCATGTTTGTGGACACTTTGAGGACCCAATAAGTACTTCTAGAAAAGATCCAGAAGTTAGAAGACTTTTGGAGCAACTTTGGAAAAGAAGCTCCATAAGTGAACTGACCTGACATTGAGAGTCAAACCGACTAACATCAGCTGCAACCCGTCCTGAATTTCAGGTTTGTCCTGCAGAAAAGCTCTGGAGCCCCATACTTCCAGGATTTGACTGGGGGTTCACCAAAAGGCAATCCAATGATGTTGCAGTGAAATCAGCTTGCTGAGGAGGGCTGTCCGACATAGGGGAAGAAAAGCTCCAGAAATGTTTCTAAGTGTGAATGTAAAAGTTTGACCAAGGCTTCCCGTGCAGTGTGTCTCAGAAGGGCTCAATTACATTCAGCCTAGACTTTTGACTTTGTACCGGTCAAAGAAAATCTCAAAGAAATTTTCTCAGTGTGAAGGTAAAACTTTAATCAAGGCTTCCCGCTCACTGTATCCAAGCAGGGCTCCATCGCGGGTGACATAAAATTTTGACTTTGTCCCGGTCGAGTGCGACCAGATTTCTTTGGATGTTGCTTTTGGTTTTTAGGCACTAGAAAGGATGTTTTACATTTAATCTTTAAACATGTATATCTCCTGGCTACTTTTATAAATTGGTGTTGGATTTGTATTGTTTGTTGTGCACGTTGATATTAAATGCTTTACACACCTAAATTAAGCCTAACTGCTCATGGGCCAAGCTACCAAGGGTTGAGAAAGGATTAATTTACTGAGACCTTGGATGGACCTAGTGGAGGTTTGTGGCGATTGCTAAGTGTAGGTACCTACTTATCCTCACCAATAATCGCGTTTCCAACACAAATGTTGTAGTGATCGTATCAAAGGCGCCATAGAAGATGTCATCAATAATTTAAAATGTGGAGTAATTAGCTGTGCATGGTAAAGGCGCGAGTTATAGTTACCTTAGGGCGCAAGTTATAGTAACTTGAAATAACCCTTGTTATACTTTCTAAATTTCTGTGGTTTTGTACGAGTAAATTCAGACCCTAACTATAATGTCCCTTTAACCTTTGGTTTTGTCAGTGATTTTCTATGTTTTTTTTAGCATAAAATAATTCTAATTACAATACATTAATTCGACCACCGCCATACATGTCTGGTGTTGGCTTCTGGGCCTGGCCTGTTTCAGGTCATGGAGCCAAGCCCTCGTAACCACCCAACCCACGACACCCATGAATTTGGCTGTTGCTGGGGGTTGGAGACAGGGCCTGTCTTTGTCAGTGGATCTTTGAGTGAGTGTCTGAGTGTGTCTGAAAGTGGGTGAGTGAGTCAATGAGTGGGTTTGAGTGGGTGCCTGAGTGTTTGACTGGGTATGTGAGAATGTGCATGAGTCTCTGAGTGCATTTATGAGTGAATGAACTAGTGTATGAATGAGTCTGTGAATTTCTTTATTTGCATCTTCTCAAATATTCTGGAATGTCCTTGAATGTTCTCAAATATTCTCAGATATTCAAAAATATCCTTGAATATTTGAGGATATTTGTGGATATTTACTAATATCGTGCAACGTGAAGAAAAATAATTTCAAACCCATAATTTGACCGCAAAACACCCCTATAGAACAACCTAGGATTAGGGTACCTCTACCTTTCCACTTTATACCACTTATCATTTCTATTTGCAGCCTGGGGTACCCTCTCCCATAACATAAAATGGCAGCTGCAAGTTTCTAGTCAGGTTGTGGCCAGTCAAATACAGCACTTCTATTCAGGCATGCTTTCACGGAAATTTGCAAATATTCACAATTTATTCGCGGCCAGATTATACAAATTTCCTTAATTTCTCATAAACTACTGAACAGATTTACACCAAATAACCATAAACACAATCTGCATACAAATTTGTTGTAATTCCATCCAGCTGTTCGGGTTGTAGTCATGTCTAAAGGTCCTATGGGAATTAACATGGGAAACACAGATATTTTAACCCCACCCCTTTTTCTCGGCCCATGATTGATGAATCACTCCAAAACTTTCCATGCGCAGCAAGAATCATGGCACAACATTTTTTGGAAAATTTTGCTAAGATTCGTCTAACGGTGCCAAAGTTATAGGCAAGTTGATGTGATGCGTCAAGCAGGGGCCGAGAAAAAGGGTGGTCCCAAAATGCATTTTCCCCATTCATTTTTCCATTGGGGTTTTGAACAGAGATAGCGCCAAAACCACTGGACGGAATCACACTAAAATTGGCAGAAAGGTAGCTCTTGGTCCAGAAGGAGCCCTTTTATCTATTTGATGTAAATCCATTCATTAGTTTTTGAGAAATTAAGGAAAATTCAGATTTGCATATCTAGGACAACAAAGGATTTGCAACCCTTCCCGATATCATGCTGAGATCTGTTTGGCTGTCAACACTTGAACAAGGAAGTGTTGGCAGCCATGTTGGGACTTGGCTTCAGCCATGTCCCCAAAAAAGATGTTAAAAAAAAGAAAATGGGTCAAGGTAGAGTAACTCTGACCCCGTAGCTCTGGTGCTGGGGTCCCAGAGGGACCCCTCTAAAGCAAAAAAGCATTATTTTTTTGAAGTTTTGCTGCAATTCGCGGCAGATCCGGTAAAATGTTTTTATAAAAGAAGTATAGGCTCCCTTGCTTCATCATTCTGAAGTCCCTGGGTTAGCCACGTCCTGGAGGCATAGTTAATTGTAATGGGAGACCACTCGGCCACCCCATAGCCCTGGGGACCGCCACCTCCCAGGGACACAGAACAAATGAAATATGTGGGGGTGACATGGCCCCCCTGCAGCCTGGGGACAGCCACCTTTTCAGGGCTTAATACAATTCTGAGGGGGTGCCCTCTCAGCCTCAGGGACTGTCATCTCCCCAGGGCTGCCATCTAATTTAACACTGGGGCCACTGGGACTGCCACCCCACAGGTCATTTAGAAAACCATAAAGGGGGTTTGTTTCAAGACCCCAGGCTCCCGGGGACCACCACATTCTCAGAGACTGAATGAAATTCACTGCGGGGGGCATCTGGCCACCCCTCAGCCCTGGGGACCACCACCTCCCAGTGGGCATTAAAAATAATTAGTGCGGGGGCCATGCGCTCTGTCCGCAGCTCCTGGGACCACCACCTCGCTGTGTCAAATATTAAATAAAATAGAAAGGGGGGCGTTTCAGACCCACTGCAGCCCCTAGGACCACCACCTCCCGGGGCTATTGTATGTTGGAGGGAGGCCACATGGCCCTGCTCATGGAGCCACTGATGGCCCTGGGGACCAACCCTGAGGGCCAGCTCCTGCTATGTCCCAGAGTGCCCTCCCCCAGGTTATATCTGTTTTTCTGTGGCTTGATAGCAGCTTTGAAGCTGCCATCAAGCCACAGCAAACACTCTGGTCCAATAAAGAGAGAGCTGCCAAACAGCTCTCCCTTCATCGGAGTGGAGGTTTTCTCTGTCTGCCTGCCTGCGGAGATGTGGGCAGGCAGACAGATGAATTAATTGCTTTTCCTTGCAGGGAGCTGCATGTCCAGCAGCTCCGTGTGTGGAAAAACAATAGGATTACGGGGGAGGCCTTGAGGCTCCCCCCGCAGTCCTCATAGCTGCCAAGGTTTAAAATTGCTATGTGTGACAGTTTCATAACTTCAGTGTAATCATGAGTGACAGTTCAATAACTATGAGGGAAACTTTCTCGCGAGCAAAATCAAGCAATGAAGAGGAAGGAAACATATAAATATCAGAAATTACACCCATTTGAGCAATGATAAACTGTAAGATATTAAAATCTTCTGTGCTTAGAAATGGGAGGTGAGTGCTACAAATCACTCTATAAACAATAAGGGGCATTTTTACAAGCCCTTCTGCCCATTAGGGCTGTGTCAAGTCATTTCGTTTTATGCTTCAACAGCACTAACCAGCCCCCATCCCTGCTCCATGCTTACTCCATGGCACCACTTTGTAAACCAGTGTGCCACATTATACTTACGCCCGGTATAATGTATTGATGGGGATGTTCCCCCACTGGGAGGCCTAAATACATAGCACATTGAAAGTTACAAGATTTCACTGTGCCATTCTAGTGTCATGTTTTAATGCCCACTCAGGGCATGTGTTAAAGTGATGCTACACTATTTCCTATGGGCCTCCCTGAGCTTTGTTTGTCAAGTGTCAACATTTTTTGGCACTAGTCCAGCAAAACCCCATCAAAAATGTTGATGCTATTGTGCTAGCATGTGTCATGTTGCACTGTATTGTAAATTCAGTGCTACCATGGTGTCGTTAGGGGGAGCAGGGTGAGACAAGGAAACCTGTGCATCAGAGCCGATGCACCAGTTCCTTGTAAATATGCCCCTAAGTTCTAAAGTGTGGGTGATATTTCACATTGCAGAGTATGTCAGTATATGGCACTGAGATAAACTATACAGCCTAATGCACCCATTGGAAGTTTACATGCACAGCCAACTGTGACACACCTTCTTTCTACAGCTGGAGCTGTCGAAGAGAGACAGATGTTAACATTATTCTTTCTTCTCACGTAGTTTATGCTTACAGAACTGTGAGTAAAGATATAGTTATAGGCAGTGTGCGGTGCGGGGTAGGGTGGTTATAGGGGGTTGGCCAAAGGGCCTGGTCAGAGGCCAAGCCCTGCAACCAACTGCTGTTGTGGTAAGCCAAAGGCCATGTGCTGCGATGGTCAGATTAACGTATAGTTGTTAAAATACCTTTATGTTAAAAAAAGCATAGAAAATCACTGAAAAAACAAAGATTGCAGGGACATTGTAGTTAGGTTCTGAATTTACTCCTACAAGAGCATAGGGATTCAGCAGTTATAATTAGAGTTCTTTCATGTAACTGTAATTCGCGCCCTAAGGCAACAATCACTTGTGCCCTTAGACCACATATAATGGCAATCATGCTATCTTTCATAACATCATTGATAATGTCAATGTAATATTTGCTGAAAAAGTTTGACGAAAAAACTGTACATGTGGAGGATGCAAGTGATAGTTACCTTAGGGCATGAGTTATAGTTAGTTGAGGTAACTCTAACTATAACTGGTGAAATGAAATTCTATGGTTTGGTACGGTTAAAATGTGAACCTAACTATAACCTCCCTGTAACCTTTGTTTTTTTCAGTGACTTTCTATGTTATTAAAAAATTCTATTTCCTCACTACAACATCCCTGTAACCTTTGTTTTTTCAGTGAAAAAAAAAAACAACAAATATATATATATATATATATATATATATATATATATATATATATATATATATATATATGTACAAGGGTAAAAGGGTTATATTAACATTATAGTTAGGTGAATTTCTCAGTGATGATATTAATGTTTTGAACTAAAAACAAAATAAAAAATCGAAATTCACCAGTTATAGCTAGCAGCCCTAACTATAACTTGCGCCCAACCCATGCACTGCTTTTGATCTCATTTATGACATTCCTCATGACATGTTCTATGACTTAATTTATGACATCACTAGTAGCATCTTAAATAACATAATTGATGACATCAATGACGACATCACCGATGACATGAATGATGACATCATCCAAGCTTAGTTTCCCCCATTGCTGTATAAATTGCTGTAGCTTTAGACGTACTAGAGTTCACATTCACAATGAACCACAGACAAATGGAAAAACGCTCATTGAGTACGGTGTTCAATCTGTATACAACTGTTCAGAGAAAGCCAGAATAGTGAATGTCAATTCCAAAACAAAGGTCCTACTATGGGCACCTTTTATGTGTGTCAAACCCCTGACACACACTGAACCTATGTTAAAAAGTAAAGTTGATATCAGTAGAGAAGAGAGTACTGTAAACTGTGTTTACTCTATAAAGAGAGTTCTATCTATACCATACTGTTTGCAAAAAGTGAAATTATCATTAGAAAAATAGACCACAAAGTATTGGAAAGAATCTCCTAAGAACAGTGTACGTTCTATGCAACACTTGTAAAAAAAAAACTATTTGACTAAAAAATAAACAAGATCTGAAAGTGCTAGAGATCATACTACCTGCAGCCTTCATACAGTGGCAAAAACTTTAGAGATATTCCTTCTTCTAAAGCAAACAGGAATATTGAATGCTAATCTTGAATGCTAATCTTTAATACTAAAGTCAGTACAGTATATACATTGTAGGTATATTGTATCAATTATTTTGTTTGCCAACTAATTACTATCACAAGACAATCACAAGAGCTGAACACACAATCCCCTGTGTGGACTACAAGGGGGCTATACTTCCTGTCCGACTCTCGGAATCCTCTCGCGAGATTGTACATTTTCAATTAAGTTCCTAACAGTGTATTTTTGTCTGTTTGAAGAAAGTAAGGCATGACAGGTGTTGCTTAAAGTACAAAAACAGTTGATGTATTGATGTATTGCGTTGAGATATTAAGAACATTGGCCCTCATTCCAACCCTGGCGGTCATAGACCGGCAGGGTGGTTGTCCACGGAAGCACCGCCAACAGGCTGACGGTGCTTCATGTGGTATTCCGACCGCGGCTGTAAAGCCGCGGTCGCCCAGCCGGGTCCGGCGGTTTCCCGCCAGATTAGCCCCGGCTGGGAGAATCCTCCGACCCCCTTCCCGCCAGCCTGTTTCTGGCGGTTTTCACTGCCAGAAACAGGATGGTGGGAACAGGTGTCCTGGGGCCCCTGGGGGGCCCTGCACTGCCCATGCCACTGGCATGGGCAGTGCAGGGGCTCCCTAACAGGGCCCCAGCATGATTTTCACTGTCTGCATAGCAGACAGTGAAAATCGCGACTGGTGCAACTGCACCCGTCGCACCCCTGCAACACCGCCGGCTCCATTCGGAGCCGGCTTCTGTGATGCAGGGCCTTTCCCGCTGGGCCGGCGGGTGCTCTCTTGGCGGGCGCCCGCCGGCCCAGCGGGAAAGTCTGAATGGCCCCCGCGGTCTTTTAACCGCAGAGCGGTCATTTGGCGGCGTAAGTTTGGCGGGCGCCGACCGCCGCCCGCCAAACTTAGAATGACCCCCATTGTCTTTTTCTCACAATCTAGTGGGCATCTCATGAGACACCCACAAGACACTTGGGAGAGCAAAGACATCCCAAAGGAGGATTGTTATTGGTTCATATGGATGCCTTTAATTAGCAACGAAAGATTCCTTCATTGTTGCATCATTTGCCTATTAGTTTTTCCGTTATCGTGCCCTATAAGTCAGTAACCTAAGCCACAAATAGAGTCCTTGGTATGGCACTTTTGTCAGATGAGTGGTGAAAAGACTGTGGCCCTCATTACAACATTGGTGGTAAATGCCGCCTACCACCGTGCTGACGGCCGCCAACATACCGTGACCACGGCGATATACCGTTACGGTATTATGACCCATACAGATAAATCTGCCACTATACAGACACCCACACAAGTCCGCCAGCCCAAAGGTCAGTGATAAACTGGCAGTACCAAAACCCACACCGTTACGCCAACAGAACTATGCTCACAGCATCATGACCCACGAATCACCACGCCGGTCATTCACCTGTAGTAAACCATTGGCGGCACACACCGCTGCACTCAAAATACACACACACCAACAAAACTACACCACATTGGACAATTCAAACTAAACACACCTGACACACATACACATGCCACACTCACACAACCAATACAATATAAAACCACACACCCGCAATACCCACAACCCCTAACAATGAAAACAAATATTGCCAACTGAGAGAGAGACAAGCCAGGAGCGCCCACTGAATCTGAACCACATAACAACATCACCCATACACCATCCACGCACCTCACAGCACACACCCCAACACATCACCCCACACACCCTCACACATACCACTCACACTACACCCATGGCACCACAACAACACCCCAGGTTCTCAGAGGAGGAGCTAAGGGTCATGGTGGAGGAAATCATCCGGGTAGAGCCACAGCTATTTGGATCACAGGTACAGCAGACGTCCCTTGCTAGGAAGATGGAGCTATGGCGGAGAGTCGTGGACAGGGTCAACGCCGTGGGACCGCACCCCAGAATAAGGGATGACATCAGGAAGAGGTGGAACCACCTACGGGGGAAAGTGCGTTCCGTGGTTGCAAGACACTAGGTAGCAGTACAGAGGACTAGCAGTGGACCCCCACCTCCTCCCCCACAACTAACAAAATGGGAGGAGCAAGTCTTGGCGATCATGCATCCTGAGGGCTTGGCAGGAGTAGCAGGAGGACTGGACTCTGGCCAGTCAAATCTCTACTACTTTATCCCCCACCCTACCTGCATGCCATCACAAACTCCTACCCCTACCCTCACCCCATCACTCCACCACCTCACATATACCCCACCATTACAACCCACCCATCCCAATACCAAGCCCTGCATCCAACACCAATGCGTGGACACCCATCACAGACCTGCATGGACACCAATCATCACAGCATGCACACTAGTGACAATCATTTAGCCAAACCAAACACAACTCACACAAGCCAAAGCTGCCTTGCTAATAACAACCATAGAGGGAAACATATCCATGCACAAGATGGCACGCACAGATACAATAACACTGCATTTACATCCTCACAAGACCCCCACTCAATGTCACCGGAGAGGAGGTGCCAGCCACATCCAGTCCCCCCACAGAAGAGGCCCACAGTGGTGACAGCAGCTCTGCACGCCTGGATCACGATGACCAACCTGGCCGATCAGGGACCTCTGGACAGTCGGTCATCCTGCCACAGTTCCAAACCACCACAAAGCCTCCCACTTAAGGAAACACCAGCACAGCACCCACCCAGTGGGCCCATACCTCTGTCCCCAGGAGACCACTACAGGGACCCCAGGTAACCCCACAAACACAGGACAATCAGGGACCTGGGGTCAGTGGCAGTGGGCACACAGTTCAGGGGACAGAGGCACAGGACAACAGGGAAGCTGGGAGGACTGCTGTGCGACAGGGGGAGGACAGGGAGAGTATACCACCATTCCCAGCAGACCATGGGCCAGATACTGGCCAAGCTGCAGGAGACCCAGCGGCTGCAGGATGGACAGTACCTGGGGATCAGGGAGGACCTGAGAGACATCCACACCACACTGGTCACCTTTGCAGGGGTGCTGGCAGACATGGCCAGCACAATGAGGGAGGCAGTGGCACACCAACAGGCCCCTGACACTAGCCACACCAAAGAACAGCCCTCCTCCTCTGCCGGCGCTAGTGGACAGGAGGCCCCCCCACAGGGCCAACAGGCCACCAGCACCCCACCCCCGCAGAAGGAGAACCACCCCGCAAACAGTCACCTGCGATCCGGGCAGAAGCCAGGGAACATTGCCAAGAGCCCCACCAGGAAAGAAGACTCTCCTGATTGTCACCCTTGTGTCCCACTCTGTCACCCTGTCCACCTTGAACCGCCATTGCTCATCTTCCAATGCCCCCTTGGACAATGCACCTGTGATACAAATAGACTGGACTCTACCCTGGACTTTCCTCCATCAGCAACCCAGCCCATTGCAATACCCCCTCCACTTATTAGCACCAAAATAAACACCCTTTGAACAAATTCAAGTATGTAGTCTGTGGGTTATATGACACATGTATTAGTTTCACAAACTGTAAACATTGCATTTCTAATCTACTGTAATATTAACATAGGTATAACCTGTAGTGGGCAGCAGTAAACACACCAGGAGCCAGTGTAGGGCACAGAGATCTGAAAATAGAGATACCAAAGGGTACAGTAAGTGGCCAAAGATATAGGGAAATCAGGCTGCCATGTTCAATGTCAAACACAAAACTGCAATGGAAAGTGAAATTACAGTGTCTTACCTGTGTGTCACTGGAAGTACTGTTGAATGAGTTTACTTCTGTTGTCCACATCTTCTTCTTCTGCGTCCTCTTCGTCATAGTCCACAGGCTCCACCACTGCCACACGACCATCTCCAGCCTCATCCTTCTACAGAAAAGGCACCTGGTATCTCAAGGCCAGGTTGTGCAACATGCAACGATGATCTGGCACACCTTCTTGGGTGAGTAGTACACGGATCCACCTGTCAGATGGAGGTACCGGAATCTGGCCTTCAGGAGGCCAAAGGTTCTCTCAATGATCCTCCTTGTTCGCCCATGTGCCTCATTGTAACGTTCCTCTGCCCTTGTCCTGGCATTTCTCACTTGGGTCAGTAGCCATGAGAGGTTGGGGTTACCAGAGTCACCTTTAAATATCAGTGGATACCTGTTAGCCACACACTCACCCTTAAGGCCAAACCCACACCCATATACCTACAGCAACTGAGTGGGAACCATGGGCTCACCTATTAGCCACACCCAGTGCCTCTGGAGTTGATACATCACATATGGAATGCTGCTATTCCTCAAGATAAAGGCATCATGCACAGAGCCAGGGTATTTGGCATTCACATGGGAAATGTACTGGTCCGCCAAACACACCATCTGCACATTTAGAGAGTGAAAGCTTTTTCTATTCCTGAACACATTTCTCCAGGGGGGGGACAAATGCTATATATGTACCATGAATGGCACCAATGATGTTGGGGATATGTCCCAGGGCATAAAAGTCAGCCTTCACTGTGGCTAAATCCTCCACCTGGGGGAATACGATGTAGCTGTGCATGTGTTTCAGCAGGGCAGATAACACTCTGGTCAGCAGGTTGGAGAACATTGGCTGAGAAATACCTGATGCCATAGCCACTGTCGCTTGGAAGAAACCACTTGCCAGGAAATGGAGCACTGACAGGACCTGCACTAGAGGGGGGATACCTGTGGGGTGACAGATATCTGAAATCAGGTCTGGGTCCAATTGGGCACACAGGTCTTGTATTGTGGCCCTATCAAGTATGTAGGTCAGGATAATGTGCCTGTCCTCCATAGTCGCCATGTCCACCAGGGGTCTGTACACGGGGGGATGTCTCCATCTCCTATTCATCCTCAGCGGTTGAACTCTAGAGTGAAAAACAATGAGCAGAGGGTCATATTCCCACATGTGTGAAAATAAAAATGCCTTTCTTCCTTTACAGAAACAGTATGTGAATTCAAGAGTCAGTTGATGTGCCAATGTCTGCTGTGACGCAGTTAGGTGCCATGGCCTGTGCCCCCCTGAAATGGTGGCTGCCTGACCTGTGAGGAGACACAAGAGGAAATGAGTTAATTCCGTTGGCGTTGTGCGCCATGGCGGTCAACGGCCGATGACCGCAGCGCAACTTTGCATTGGTTACCATTGGGCCCTATGTGTTCCAGGAGCCAATGGTGATGTTCGCCGCCGGTGATGGTACACACTGCCGTGGACGTGCCATAATTTTCTATCTGTTCACTCACTTGCTACCTGACCTTCAACAGGAGAGGAATTACACTGCAAGTGCTGCTGTGACCTGTGTCTGGAAGCAACACTGGCTCGAGTGTCTGGGGAAAGGACCCCTGCTTTCACTTCGGAGGAGTAGGAGAGACTGGTGGATGTGGTCCTACCCCAGTACCCTTTATTCTATGGTCCTCCAAACAAACAGGTGATTACACTGTGAGCATGATGCTTGGGCCATGAATGTATGGATTGCTGTGTGTGTAAGCCTCTCGTGGATAATGCTTGTGCCAATTAAGGTGTGAAAAGTGGCTTGCCTTTGTGTTCACACCTCCCCACATTATTAAAGAAGTACAAATAAAGTATGCAGTTGCTCATAAATATATCTTGCATAACAATTATTGAAACTATGATATTAAAACACACTACCGCATCAGCTGAGACATCTCCCCAAAGTAAAACTTGCAAAATATAATGAGGGTTGGGACTGCTGTCTCTCCTCATAACTCTCTTCATGATAATGAATATCATTAGTAAAGTGTAAAAAAGAGTATCCTCTCAGTTGACAATTGTGTCTTGCACAACCAGTGAGCACATTTGAATGTAAGGGCACACTCACCTTCTCTCCCAGACATCTCCTTATGGAAACGGCATGTGTGCTAAGGTGTACACAAAGACAGAGCTCTGCACTGACACTTCTCTCCAGAGCGACAAGCATATATATTAAGATGTGCAAAAGAACTACCCTCTCCACCAGCAGACAGCAGTGAGTAGCATACTATGAGAATGCATTCCCCTCTGTACCAAAACCTGCCTCTTATATAAAAATCTTTATTCAACAGTTGGAAGAAGCACTAATCTCTGTATGCTCCCTTAAACATACACATATATGCAGGAGAACAGTTCTTGAAGAACTAACTGCTACTTAAAGTCAACATTAGAAAACTTCATTAATTTTCAAAACTTTTAAAGCTATTAAGGAAGAAAATCTTTAGGCCCATATTTATACTTATACTTTTTTAGCGCCACATTTGCTCCTTTTTTTGACGCAAAAGCGGCACAAACGTACAAAATAAAATTGTATTTTGTAAGTTTGCGCTGCTTTTGCATCAAAAAATGACGCAAATGCGGCACTAAAAAAGTATAAATATGGACCTTAGAACCTTCAAACATTTTATTAAAAAAAAAGCAGTTTAACAACATAACAAATAATAACAACATTGATACACTACAACAACAACAGTAAAAACAAAAAGCTTCACAAATTATTATTTATCTTTGCTCATTTGTAAAATATACAAAAAGAGCTCAGCAAGGGCAGCAAGAACAAACAATACTGCAAGACTACCACTGAGATGTGACAACATTTGAGAGCTGCATTCTAAAAAACTTACTTGGGCTGAGTTAGCCCATCTTGCAGAAGTTGATAACTCCCCAGAAGCGTCCACTTCTTTTGAGCCCAGTGACACAGTGCCAGCCCAGGTACTCAATGCCCAAGCAGATTAAAAACCATCTTTATATAAGTAAAGCACTTGTTTCAGCTTAAGTAAGCAGAACATTTTGTTATCAAAACAAGTATAGTAGAGCTACACATAACATGATTCTCCAATGGTATAAATTTCACTGTGGGCAGTAAGAACAACATCAGTTGTGCAATTAATTTTTTGTCCTGACTTTCCATACAGTTACTCTTCCATCTTTCTTCCAAAGTAAACATGGGGTAAAATGTCTGCACAGTAAGGATCGTAAAAACCTTAGGCCTTGTATTAACCAATTGCAGATACTTGTTTTATAACTTCAAAAGCACTGCCTCTTTTACTCCAACTGCAGACATATTCAACATTTCGCTTTTTAACACATCACCCAATACTTGATAATATCTTTCCACATTCTAACGTCCAGCTCTGGAAAACAATATTAATAAACATGCACCTCTACAAACAGATTTTCACTCTCTAAACCTTTTATGGAATTATAATAAAGTCCTCTGTTTTGCGCTTGTCACTCCAAACCTTCTGACTGATACTGGTGGTTACTGCCTCTGGCTGTGCCAGGGGTACTACTAACCAGTCCCAGGGCCAGTGTTCTGTGTAAAAAGGAATATGCAAATTAGGCTAATAATAATTGTCTGTACCAACCTACCTATAAGTCCCTAGTATATGGTAGGGCATGTAGGTTTAGGGACCCCAGAATAGATAGTGCACCCATAGGTGCGCTTCCATGGTGTCCCGTGTTGTGTTAAAGACAGGCCTGCCTTGCTGGCTGCTTTTAATTTAAATGTAACCTCAAATTCAATTTTAGACTTAAAAGTACTTCCAATGTCCTAACCTACCCTAAGGTATGCCCTAAGTGCCCC
The DNA here is from genome assembly GCF_031143425.1 of Pleurodeles waltl. Lineage (NCBI taxonomy): Eukaryota > Metazoa > Chordata > Amphibia > Caudata > Salamandridae > Pleurodeles > Pleurodeles waltl. The sequence goes on along the minus strand of NC_090446.1, from coordinate 660,307,914 downwards.
AGGGTTGGGTGCTGTGTAACTATAAGCAGGGACTTTATAAAATATATTTTATAAGGCCTGGTGAGGGAAAAAAAGCCAAATTCATTTTTCCCTATTTTAGTGAAAGGGCTCCATAGGCTAACATGGAGAAACTTTATTTTAAAATACTAAGGCCTTAATTTCCATAGGAAGGAGCTAGATATCACAAGTTTAGTATCAAATTAAAAGTTATAATAAATCCAACAATTTCACAGTGTTGAATCTAATATAACTTGTACCTGGAAGGAGTTTTAGAACTCTTGCTAAAAGTTACCATTTCTGCATTATAGTGTCCTTCTCTGATTGGCTGTCTCTGGCAGCCTGAGCCAGGCTGTTTTGATGAGGTGTGAAGTTGCGTGGGCTAAAACAAAGGGAGCATCTGGTGGGAGGAGAGCTACCTCAGTAGATGGTAGAAAAGGATGGGTGAGAGCAGCCAAACTGGACTTCAAAGGAGGGAAGTACATTTTGACAGCAATTGTACCTCCCACATTTTCTGCAGCCCCAGACAACCATGTGCCCCATGATTAGATTAGGAGACGGCTGAAAATGGGTGTGTTAAGGGAAACTTGGCCACAACATTGGGTGGACTTAGCCAAATCTAAACTCTAAAGGCCTGATTTATGAAAGTTAATGCCGCCTTTCTGTCATTTTTTTACAGAAAAGCGGCGCAAACTTACAAAATATAGTTATATTTTGTAAGTTTGTATAGTTATATTTTGTAAGTTTGCACCGCTTTACCATCAGAAAATGACATAAAGGCGGCGCTAACTTTTCATAAATCAGGAGCTAAGATTGAATTTTCTCATCTTGGATACTGGAGGAATGTTGCTCCCCGGGAGTGATTTTTGCCACAATTCCAAGGAAGTGGTCACTCAAGAGGGTGGTGGCCTGCACGTGATTGGAGAGGAGCAGCCCTCTGCTTTCCAACCCAGGAGCAAAGATAAATATTGAAGAGCTGCACCCCACTTCAGATCCCTACTGGAACAAGACAAGAAGAAGAAAAAGAACTGCCCTGCTGGTCTCCTGGCCTGAACCTGGAACCTGCACTCAGAAGGACTGCACCAGCTGCAAACCTTGGGCTTCACCAAGAAAAGGACTTTACCTTACACCTACAAACTCAAGAAGGGACTCCCTGTGAACTACAGGTAGAAGGGATCTGACCAGAGTCCCCTGCATCAAGTCCTGCAAAAATAGCCCAGTTGGCCAGTGGTCATTGTTTTATCTGAACCAGGTGCATTCTGGGAGTTGGAGTACCCAAGGAGCAACTGAGATCTTCTGTAACTTTGAAGTGAGTTGTGGACACCTAAAGGCCCTTAAAAGAACTTCTGGAAGAAGATCTAGAAGTTTGGAACAACTTTGGAAAAAAGATATATAAGTGGGCTGATCCAGTGTCGTGAGCCAAGCTGGCCATCGTCGAACGTGGAACAGCCTCACTTGTAGGTTTGTCCTGCTGAAAATGCTCCAGGCCCCCAGACTTTCAGGATTTCACTGGGGGCTCATTGAAAGGCAATTGAAATGGTTTGCTGAGGAAGACCATCCAACGTCAGTGAAGAAAATCTCCCAAAACGTTTCTAAGTCTGAACGTAGAACACTTGACCGAGGCTTCCCATGACACATATCTGGAGTGCTCCAGCGAGGTCGGCCTTAACTTGTGACTTTGTCCTGGTTGGTGAGAAATCTACAAAAAAAATTCTAAGTGTGAAGGTAAATCTTTGACAGAGGGCTCCCGTTCAGAATAGTCGAGCAGAGCTCCATTGCAGCTGGCCTCAACTTTACCCTTTGCCCCAGTTGAGTGTCACCAGATGCCCAGAGTGGCCCTTTTGATTTCTAAGTGCTAGAAAACATTTAGGCCCTCATTATGACCCTGGTGATGAGTGATAAAGTGGCGGGAAGACTACCAACAAGCTGGCGGTAATTACCTTCAAATTATGACTATTGCGGTGAAAACTCCCATAGACAGCCAATGTACCACATCAACCGCCAGGGCGTCAATAACACTCACCATGGCGGTAGCCAACAACAGCCAGGTGGAAGACAAAGTACCACCCACCATATTTTGACCCTTCAATCCACCACGATTTCTGGGGCGGTACCAACGCCATCAAAAGCCTGATGGAAACACTGCACAGAAGAAGAAGCACTCACCATCGGAGACACAGGGAAGAACAACACTGCCATGGAACCGTAACTGCAAGTGTTCCAGATGCTCATCTACGTCATGCTCCACCTGGAACGCCAACACCGACAAAGACGATGATGGTGAGTACAGCCGCCTAGCACACAAGGGAGGGAGGGAGGAAAACGAGAGTGGCACACACACGGACCACACACACCATATACATACCATACACACAACCAGCTACAGACGAAAAATAATGACACACGATACACGGCACAATAATGCAAGGACAACAAGAATGCATTAATGAGAATGTATTGATATAAACAGCTACCAAATAAACCAATTGTATGAGAAACAGATACGTACAAATGTACATAAAGGACCAATGCTCAGCCCAATGTATTAAGGGGCCACATGGCCACAGGGCACAGTCCAAGGCCCAACTCGAATCCTGACTTCATCCGGATAGAACTCTGCAGGGTCATCAGTTTGCAAGTGGGCAGGCACCTCAGGGTGGGTGGGGAGGAACAAGCCCACTGGTTCTGGATGGAGCTCCATGCCCATTACTCTATGCTGGGAGTGCAAGGCTACAGTCTCTGGAGTGGGTGCCTTTCCCAATGGTTCTGGAGGGGGCTCCATGCCCATTTCTCTGTCCTGGGGAGTGCAAGACCACAGTCTCTGGAGTGGGTGACTTTTCCACTGGTTCTGGAGGGGCTCCATGCCCATTTCTCTGTCCTGGGGACTGCAAGGTCACAATCTCTTAGTTGGGGAACATGCCCACTGCTCCTGGAGGGGACCCCTTGTACAGCAGTCCCTGGAGGGTTGCCTACATGGCTTCCACTGGTGGGATGGCTTCACTTTGTCATCTGGAGGTGAGAGCTGCACAGTGTCAGCAGGTGAAGGTGCCTCCTGGGCAGCCCCTGCTGGAGGTAAGGGCTGAACTGTGGTGGTAGGTGAAGGTGCCTCCTGGGCATCCTCTGCTGGAGGTGAGGGCTGAACTATAGTGGCAGGTGAAGGTGCCTCCTGGGCATCCTCTGCTGGAGGTGAGGACTGAACTGTGGTGGCAGGTGAAGGTGTCTCCTAGGCAGCCTCTGCTGGAGGTGAGGGATGCACTTCCTCAGCTGGCTGTGGGGGCCCCATGACCACTGGTGGTGGTGCCACCCTGGCAGCCTCCGCTGGAGTCGAGGGCTTCTTCCCCTTCATTGCAGGAGGCGTTGGATCCTTACCCTTCCTGGCAGGGGCTGAGTGATCTTCTTCCCCTTCATGGCAGGTTGAGCGTGTTCCTTAGCCTTCCGGGCAGGACTCGAGGGCTTCTTCCCCTTCATGGCAGGGGGTGTGGGATCCTTAACCTTCCTGGCTGGTGGAGTGGGATCCTTCACTGACTTGACACCACGAATAGGTGGTGCCACCACTGTCCACATGGACTGTTTAGCTGTGGTGCTGGGCTGGGTCATTGGGACCCTGCTCTTACGGGCAGGATGGGAGGGGGATGGGAAGGGAAGAGGTCAAGTTGGGCAAGGAAAAGCTTCTTAGGGACAGTGGGATGGGAATGGAGGTTGAGGGAGTGGGTGTAGGAGGTGTATGTCTGATGATTTGGGTGCAGGTGCATGGGCAGTGTGCTGATGTGAGGTGGATGACTGTTGGGTATGTGAGTACTTGCGTTTGTGTCCTTTAGGAGGGGGGACAGACATGATGGGAGGGAACAAAGGGGACGCGTGCATGGATGTTGTGGAGGTGTGTGTGCTGCTTGGTGTGGTGATGTTGGTGGTGGATGTTGATGCAGGGCATGCAGGTGTGAGTATGGATGAGATTGTGAGGGAGGTGGAGTAGAAGGAGGAGGGGGAGACAGTGGAGGCAGTGGATGTGGTTGTGTCTGCAACTGTCTGGTGTTTGCGTGAGTGCTTGTGGGATGAAGTGTGGTGCCTGTGTTTGACTGTGCCACTCTTGGGTGTTGTCTTGTGTGCATGCTCGTCTGTATGTGTGCATGGGATGGGTTGGGGTTGAGGAGACTGGGACTGGGAAGTGGTAGTTGGAGGGGGGACGGTAGGAAAAGGGACAATGGCTGCCATCAGAGAGGAGGCCAGAGCCTGAATTGATCTCTGTTGGGCTGCCAATCCACCTGGAATGCCCTCCAGGAATGCATTGCATTCCTGCATCTGGGATGCCAGCCCCTGGATGGCATTCATAATGGTTGACTGCCCTATAGAGATGGATCTCAGGAGGTTAATGGCCTCCTCACTCAGGGCAGCAAGGTTCACTGCGGCAGGGCATGAGATGCCTGGGTCGAAGGAGATGCACATGCACCTGGGCGAGCGTCCACAGGCAACTTGCTGAGGGGCTACTGCGAAGGCAGTGCTAGTACGGGGGTGGCAGCTGTACCTGCAGCTGGGGTGGCCAAAGAGGTGTCCTCCACCACCAGGGAGCTTCCATCGGAAGAGGTACCTGAGTCTGTGTTGTCACCTCCTATCTCCACCGTGGTGCCCCCCCTTGCCCTCCATCCCACTGGTTCCCTCGACATTGGGGGATTCCACCTCCTGCATCCTGTGGGATGCAGCTCCCTTTGCCACCAGTGCCCCTGCTCCTCTGCCAGATGATGCTAATGCACACATGGACAGGATGACAGAAGAAAATAGGAGGGGAGAGAGAAAAAGGAAACACTGGGTCAATTACTGCACCAACACCACAGTTGGCATACACAGTGCCGTCACACACAGGGATCAGGCTTGAGTACTGTGCATTGCACTGCCAGTGAATTGGCTAGATGCCACGGCAAGATGAGGGCCACACACCATCAACTGCACCCCTCCTGGTACCCACAAACCCTGACTGACATGGAATGCTCACAAGCTAGGTTACCTGCATTTGACATACACCCATTACCCTTGAGCTGAATCACGCTGCAATGTTTGGCCTGGCCTTAGGGGCACCCACCACCCGGATCCCATGCCACCTGCCAATTATTGTAAGAATGCCCACTGTACTCCCCCCCTTGTGGCTGCTGTGATTCCCTCAAGCACTCAGCCTGCTCCGGGTAGGCCACTGCCAGTATGGGGGCAATCAGGGGAGTCAGGATCCGACGGGCACCCCTTCCTCGTTGGGAGGCCAGCCCCAGCTGGGCCTCTGCGATCTTCCGTGCTCAACATCTCAGGTCCTCCCACCGTTTCTGACAGTGGGTGCTCCGCCTGCCATAGACCCCCAGGGTCCACATGTCCTTGGTGATGGCACACCATAATCCCTTCTTTTGATGGGCACTGACCTGCAGAGGGAATACAGACAGGAGGACACCATTACACATACAATCCAGCCTGTCACACATATGGCCCACCAATCCCGTTTCCGTCACCACTGGCACACACATCGGCCAGCGCACACCATGTACACCACCACAAGACATTCCCCCCTGATGACATGATGCTTGCACACACATCTCCATGCATCCTTCACACATGCATTGTGCCCAAGGTGTACTCACCTGTTGGTCTGGAGGCCCAAACAGCAGCCCGTATTGGGGTAGGACCCCATCCACCAATCGCTCCAGCTCCTCCAAAGTGAAGGCAGGGGCCCTTTCCCTGGGCACATAAGCCATTGTAGGTTCCAGACACAGGTCACAGAACCACAGTGTAGTGTAGGTGTCCTCCTGTTAAACATCAGGAAACAAGTGAGGAATCAGATAGAAAATGGCAGTCACATCCGCAGCATTGAACACAGTCACCGCTAGCGCAGATCCCCATTGGCCACTGTACTCCATAGAGCCCCATATTATCCAATTGCACGGCGGCCATGGTGCCCAACGTCGGTAGAGTTACCTCACTGCCACTTGTCCCTACATACAGGACAAGCAGTCGCCATTTCATGGTGGCGGACAATGGTCATATCAACCTTAATTGCGTCACAACCTAAATTAGCACATACCTCCCCATTCCCACTGTGCCATCACATAAATGCACTATGTACACTGAGGTTGGGGTTCCATTGCTCAAATTGTGACATCCTACTCACTCTTGTGTCCCTCAGATACCTCCCACTGAGGATAAATAGGAGGAGGAGACATACCCCCTTATACAGGCCCCTTGCGGACTTGGCTACACTGGAGGACAAGCACATTATATTCAGCTATAGTCTGGACAGGGCCACAATCACAGAGCTGTGTGCCCAATTGGAGCCTGACCAATATCTTCTGTCCATCATCTGACTGGGATCCCCCCTCTTGTGCAATTGCTATCAGTGCTCCATTTCCTGGCAACTGGTTCTTTACAAGTGTCAGTGGGCTTGGCAGCAGGAATGTCACAGCCAATGTTCCAAATCGTGCTGGCAAGAGTTTTGTATGCCCTGGTGAAACACATGTGCAGCTACATAGCTTTCCTCCAGGTGGAAGATCTGGCCACTGTTAAGGCCGGATTCTATGCAGTGGGACATATAACTAATATTGTTGGGGCCATTGACGGGGCACATATTGCGTTTGTCAACCCCCCCCCCACCAGAATGAACAGGTGTTCAGGAATCAGAAGAGTTTCCACTCACTGAATGTGCAAATGGTGTGCCTGGCGGACCAGTACATCCCCCACGTCAATGCTAAGTATCCTGGGTCGGTGCATGATGCTTTTGTTCGGAGGAATAGCAGCATCCCAAATGTGATGGCCCAACTACAGAGACACAGGGTGTGGCTAATAGGGGAGCTATGGTCCCCACCCACTGTCTGTTAGTGTATGCCTTCAGGTGTCATCTCCAAATCATTGTGTGAGGCTAAATGTTGTCCCTCAATACTTGCAGGTGACTCTGGCTACCCAAACCTATTGTGGATGCTAAACCCTGTGAAGAATGCCAGGACAGGGGCTGAGGAACGTGCAGCATGCCACTATATGAGGCACATGGGCAAACCAGAAGGATCAACGCGAGGACCTTCGGGCTCCTGAAGGCCAAGTTGAGGTTCCCCTATCTGACAGGTGGATCCCTGTGTTACTCACCCAGGAAGGTCTGCCAGAAAGTAGTGGCATGCTGCATGTAGCACAACCTGGCCCTCCGACAGCATGTACCCTTTCTGCAGGAGGAGGAGACTGGAGATTCCCCTGTGGCAGCAGTGGACCCTGAGGACAGTGAGGGTAAGGAGGCTGAGGATGAGGACAACAGAATATCAGTTATCTGTCAATACTTCCAATGACACACAGGTGCGAGTGCAACTGACCATTCCTCTGACTATTATGTATTCTGTGTGGCTGTAGTATGATGACATTAACTTCCATTGCATCTCAACTTACTGTCACCTATGGCTTGTCATTTTCCAGATGTTGGTGAGATAAGAACTGTGTACCAATGTGATGAGCACAGACAGCTACAGGTCCTTATTTCTATGCATTCACAGTGCTCAGATCATTTGCAGTAGATGTGACTGTTTCTATAAATGCACATTTTCAAAATATAAAATACTAGTAGTCAAGTTGTGTTCAAGGGTGCTTATTGTAGTGTTATGAAGTTGAGGGAAAAATACAATTGAATGGGATAATGATGGAGGAAAGTCCAGGGTATTGTTCCAGTCTGTTTGTATCACAGGTCCAGTGTCCAAGGGGCCATGGGAAGGGGAGCAAAGGCAGTTCAAAATGGACAAGATGACTGTGTGGGACTCAAGGAGGACAATCAGGAGAGTCTCATTTCTTAGTGGTGGTCTTGGCAAGTGTCTCTGGCTTCTGTCTGGGTCTCAGGGAATGTTTGCGGGGTGGTTACCTTCTGCAGGGGGAGGGGTGCTGTTGGCCTGTGGGTCCTGTGGTGGGGCCTCCTGCCCACTAGCTGCAGTGGAAGTGGAGGGCTGGTCAATGGACTGGCTAGTGGTAGGGACCGGCTACTGTGCTGTTGCCTCCCTCATGATGTTGGCCATGTCTGCCAGCACCCCTGCTATGGAGATAATGGTGGTGTTAGTGGCCTGCAGGTCCTCCCTGATCCTCTGGTACTGTTCCTCCTGCAGCTGCCTGTTCTCCTGCACGTTGTCTACGGTCTGGCCCATCGTGTCCTGGGAATGTTGGTAGGCTCACTGGATCTCAGTGAGTGCCTCCTGGAGAGTCGGTTCCCTGGGCCTGTCCTCCCCCTGTCACACAGTGGTCCTCCTAGTGTACCTGTTGTCCTGTGCCTCTGTCCCCTGAATGGTGTGTCCACTGCCACTGAACCCAGGTCCCTGATTGTCTTGGGTATGAGGTGTGGACTGGGGTCCCTGTACAGGTGAGCACACTGCTGATTGAATTGTCCTGGGGACAGAGGTGTGGGTACGCTGAGTGGGTGCTGTGGTGTTGGATAGTGATGGGGGAGGCTCTGTGGTGGACTGTGAGTGGGCTTGGGTGACTTACTGTCTAGTGGTCCCTGATGGGCCAGGTTGTTGGTTGGTCCAAATCCTGAAGTCCAGAGTTACTGTCATTACTGGGGGCATTGTCAACACCAGAGCAGTACGCGCTCTACTGGCGACAAAAATTCAAAAACCCAGCACTCTCAAAATAACATAATTTATGCATTGTGCTGATATGTTGTGGTTTAACCTTTTGCATTGCAGAGTTCAATCCTGAAAACCTATTTTTAATATGCTTACAAAAACTGTTCCTTTGCAATGTATTGCTGCAGGTTTTCAGACTGTGTTAGGGTGTGGCCCCTTTCCAGGGTCTTCCAGAGACTTTCCCTGCAACATACCTGGGCGTAGTTCTGGGCTGGGCCAAGACTCTATAAAAGAGAGCCAGCCCAACTCCCAGTGCTCACTATTCAGAGGTCCCGGTGCAGAGCAGCAGCTTTTTCCTGAGCTCCTATCCCAGCAGCCTATTTGGATCTTCCAGACTTATGCTCTTCATCCTTCATTGGTGATCATTGTTCCAGGCGGTAAGACGGGGGTTGGACTGTCCCGACACCGTTATTGAGAATTTTCATATTCTTGTTTTAATTCTTAAATGAGTAACAGATTACTTGTGTGCTACCATTTCTTGACATTTAAATGGTAGTTTACAAATAGGCAAGACCCGCGACTTATTTCATAAAGGTTTGACTTTGTTATTCATTGCGTGCTACCATTTCTTGACATTGGCATGGTGACTTAAGAATCGGCAATACGCGCAATTCGTTTTATGGTGTTTAAACATTGTTGTCCATTGCGCGCTACTATTTCTTGACATTTACATGATGTTTTACGAATTGGCAAGACGCACAACTCGTTTCATGAGGATTTAACTTTGTTGTTCATTGTGCGCTACCATTTCTTGACATTTACATGGTGGGTTAAGAATCGGCAAAAGAAGCGCGATTCGTTTCATTGTACTTTGATCTTGTTATTTATTGTGAGCTGTTATTTCTTGACATTTACATTGTGTTTTACGAATCGATAAGACGCGCGATTCGATTAATGATGATTTGACTTTGATATTCATGGCACGCTACCATTTCTTGGTATTTTACATGGTGCCACTCGAATCGGCAAGACGCACGATTCTCTCCTCGAGTTTAATTCATGTTGTTTATTGTATGCCACTAGTCTAAGATATTTATTATGTAATATTCAAGTTGACAAGTTATGTGATTTGTTTCCTGAATCCATATTGTGTTATTCATGGTGCACAATCCTTTATGGTATTTAATATATATATATATATATATCTGCAATATGAGCAATTTGTGTTGAAACATTTTAAGAGTACACAGAAGGCCAGAGCTTCTAGATGCAATATTGTATGGTCCTAGTATACATTCTCAAAACAGGATTTATATGACTGGTTTAAAATATAGTCAGAATGTTTTTTTCTGATTCTCATGTAAAGGAAAGTACTTGAATAAGAAAGTTTTCATTTAATTCATCTTGATTCTCCTACAGGTATCCGGCCATCTTGAAACTTAGTCATTTTAAACTTAACTCTTTGATTGTTCATGTTTTCAGAGTGACTAGGTTTAGAATCATAGTCTAGTATTGATTTCAGGAGATATAATTTTCATATGGGTGTTCTAACCTTTTTCTTACTACAGGTCTCCTTCCCAGCTGTTCCCTTCCTAATCCCTTCCTCCCCTCTTGAACTCTCTGAGTCTCTGTGATTTATCTATCAGAGTCTTGGAGCTGTTCAGTGGTGGACTTGTTGGGAACGTGCACAGACCCCGAGGATCTGGTGACTCTGAAAGGCATCTTCTGTTGGGGGACTGGATAGTCGTGACACCTCCTCTCTGCTGACATTGGGTGGGGCACCTGTGGGGATGTAAGTGATGTGTTATGCTTCATGCCTGTGATATATTGCTTCCCCTCTATTGTTGCTGTTGCCCTGTCACCTTTGTTTGGTGATGGTGATGTACTGGGTGATTATTAGTTTCCCTATGCTGTGTATGCTTTGGTGATGGGTGTCCATGCAGGGCTGGGAGGGCTGTCTATGTATTGGTATGGCATGCAGGATTTGGCATTGGGGTTAGTCATCTGCGTTGATGAAGTGTGTGGGGTGGAGTGATGTGATGGGAGTGAGGGTGAGGCGGTGTGATGTCATGCAGGTATGGGGGTGAGAAGTGGTAAATGTTGACTTACTAGAGTCCAGACCTCTGCTACTTCACCAAGTCTCTTAAGATGCAGTAATTCAAGACTTGCTCCTTGCTGCCACGGAACGCACCTTACCCCGTACATCTTTCCACCTCTTCCTGATGTCCTCCCTTGTTCTTGGATGCTGTACCACGGCATTCACCCTGTCCACGATTCTCCGCCATAGCTCCATCTTCCAATGGATATCTTTCAATGGATATTTCCTGTACCTGTGCTCCAAACAGCTGTGGCTCTACCCTGACAATTTCCTCCACCATGACCCTTAACTCCTCATCAGTAAAACAAGAGTGCCTTTGTGGGGACATGGGTGTTGTGTGGTGTGTAGTGTGTGTTGGTGAGAGTGTGTTGAGTAATGTGGTGGGGTGTGTGGTGTGGGGTGCGTGAGGGATGTATGGGTGTATGTGGTGTGTGTGTGTCTAGTTGTCTCTGTGCTGTTCGTGCCAATCTCCTGGCAGTAATTGTTGTTTGTAAAGGGTTGTGGGTAATGAGTGTTTTATAGTGCTGTTGTGTGTGGTGTGTGTATGAGTGTCAGGTGTCTGTTTTTAGTATTGTCCAATGTGGTGTTGTTTTGTATGTGGGTGTCCATTCTAAGCACGGCGGTATGTACTGCCAATGGTTTACCGCCATTGAATGTCCTCAGTGGTGATTCGTGGGTTATAATGTGGTGGGCATTGTTCTATTGGCGTAACGGTATGGGTGCTGGTACCGCCACTTTAGCACTGACCTTTGGGCTGGTGGATTTGTGTATGTGGCAGTATTCTGTTGGATTGGTGTGTGTGTCATAATATGGCGAATGGATATTCGCCACCGCGGCGGTATGTTGGTGGCCTTCACCACAGCGGTAAGTGGTATTTACAGCCAATGTCATAATGAGGGCCTTAATCTTTTAAAGTTTATATCGCCGGTTCCCTTTATTGGATTTTTGTCATTTCGGTGTAATTTTAAAATAAAAATATACTCTTTATTTATAAATGGGTGGTAGATTTTTATTGTGTTTTGTTTTACTTATTTACTGTTTTATTGATATTAAATGCTTTACACACCTGTCTCCTAAGTTAAGCCTAACTGCTTGTTGGCAAACTACCAATAGTTGATCTAGGAATAACTGATTGAGACCTTGACTGGACCTAGTGAGGGTTTGAGGCCTATTGTTACCTGTAGGTACTTACCTGCGCTTAATCCATTTTCCAACAGATTACAATTACCAGCAGTAGTGCACATCATGACACTTCTCAACAAAGTTCATTAGGTATATTTCTAGTTACCTGAACTTTCTTATAAACAGCTGAGACACCAGTCTGTCTCAGTTTCAGATTTAATCACTTCTGAGCACAACTCCAACAGGCTTCCTTCTCCACCAAATTGACCAAGAACAATCTAAGCTATGCCTCATTCTACATCCAATCATATCACAGCATTTCTTTAACCGTGCAATAAGAATGAAAACTATTGGCTGAGCCTCGCCCCTTTTTTTCTACTTACCTAATACGAATCTGCAAGAGTCTTGCAGGATCGTGAAACACCTTATGGTAGGCCTAGTAATATTCCATGTGGATCTCTCAAGCGGCTCGCGGGACCGTAAAAACATCTTATGGCAAGGTCAGGAATTTCCCCTTGGGTCTCGCGAGCCTCTCACGAGATTGCATGTGTCCATGTAGCATGCTTCATTCCCTGAAGCTAGTGACCTACATTTGCATTATTGCAACAAAATTGTAGGGAAATAGTAGTATGTAGGACAGAGTCTTCACTGAGACCTATCTCTTCCATGACAGAAGTGTGTAGAAGGCTGTGGGGAGATACTGGCCTCTCAACACAGATCTCTGTCTCAGATAACACATGTACGTAGTAGTGTGCACAGAGGAACTGGCCTGTACAGTGAGACCCTTCTCTTGAATGCTGGGTGAAGATAGTAGGGTGTGAGGAGAGACTGGCCTCTTCCCCCAGAACTCTCTCTTACATGAAAGGTATGCTTAGCAGGGTGTCTGCATGGACTGCCCTCTCTTTCTATACCTTTTTCACAGATAATGGCAATGGATACTAAGGTGTGTATATGGACTGTACTCTTCTTCCAGACCTTTCTCTCAGATGATGGCTTTCTATAATAGGATGTAGGGAGAGAGACTTCCTCTCCACTAAGTCCTATCTTTCAGATGATGGGTGTACGTATCAGGATGTGTTCAAGGATTGGCCTCTTCTATCAGGCTTCTCTCTCAGATGATGGGTGTGCATACTAGGGTGTGTACATGGACTACTCTCTCCTTCCAGACCTCTCTTCCAGATGATGGTATGCATAGTAGGCTGCATGGAGAAAGACTGGCCTTCCAGTGAGACCTCTGTCCCAGATGACAGGTGTGGTTAGTAGGGTGTATACATGGACTACCCTTTTCTGTCAGTCTTATGTCTCAGATGATGGCTAATCATAGTAGGGTGTGACACGGACTAGCCTCTCCTGTCAGATCCCTCTCAGAAGACAGATGAGCATTATTTTTGGCTATGTACATGGATGGGCCTCTTCTATCAAAACTCAGTCTCAGATGATGGTGTGCATAGTAGGATGTGTGAGAGAGACTGACCTCGCGGCTGATACCTCTCTTGTAGATGAAAGGTGTGTATAGTATGCTCCTTCCAGGGACTGTCCTCCCTGTCTGATAATGGATGTGCTTAGTAGGGTGTAGGAACAGACTATACCCTACTCACAACTCTTGCAAAGCTGATGAGCATAAATAGTGCAGTCTGATGAAAACTATTTCCAGCAATATTCCTTCCTACAGTAGCAAGTGTGCATACTACAGTGTATTCAAAGATTAACTACTCCTCTCTACTGTTTATGATCCTTCAAGAGTCTGGCAAGATTATAACTTTTTTGAAAATAGGAATTAATTTTTTTTTCATAATAGTACTTATATCTTACACACATCCTCACAAAAATAATGACCACCAAGGACTAGTAATTGAGTGTTTTCAGAACTTTGTAAACATTAGTTAAAAATAATATACATTTATTTTTTATCACAGTAGGTATCCCTTAGACACATTCTCTCTAAATCTAGGGGGACAGCATGCCTTTCTTCTGCCCCCTTGTATAGCTTTTTTTTATCACATTTCCACAAAACCTCCACTTCTGCACAATAAACTGTGATGGCCACCATTTTATTTCTAATATTTCAACAGCCAGTCAATCAGAGCACTCACTCTCGCAAGACTCACAGGAGCGTCTCTCTCCAGCAACAGTGTGAAGGATCCTGGGAAAACCTGATCCCTCAATTAATCACAGGGCTCCATTTTTTAACTTAAGCTCTAGTGGGAGGCTCACATGACTCTCAGAAGCCCAACCGTCTATATATACAATTATTTTTTACCCTCAATTTCTCAAAAACAGCTGAATGGATTTACACCACATCACAAAAAACACAATCTGCACATCACAATTTAGCTTCCCTGCTGAATTTAATGTAATTCCATTCAGCAGTTTTTGCTTTAGCCGTTATAGCTGTTTAGAGTTATTTCAAGTAATTATAACTCTTACCCTAAGGTAATTTTAACTCATGCCATCACCATGCACAGTTTTCCCATCAATAATTTTAATGCAAATGTTGCAGTGATATTATCAATGATGTCGCAGAAGATGTCATGAGTGTTGTAATTTTTGGGGTAATTAGTGCATGGCAAGGGTGCAAGTTGTAGTTACCTTAGCACACGAGTTATAATTACTTGAGATAACCATAACTATAACTGCTGAAGTTTTATGCAAGTAAAATATGAACCTAACTGTAACGTGCCTGTAACCTTTGTTTTTTTAAGTGAATTTCTGTATTCTTTTTTATTCAGTCAGTCAAATTTCTTTATTCGGCAAAATGCCATAAAAGTACAAAGATTAAAACACAGTTACATTAATTATGAAGCAATAGTCGACAGACATAACTCACATTTCCAGAATACAGAAAAAAAAACTATTTACAAGTAGGTGTATCAAAATTCCTATAAAACAATAATACCTAAAATACAGTAGTGACATCATGGTCAAATAAAATCTAATACAATTACATTTTTGATTAATAAACATCTGCTTCCACCAGTTCATATCTTTTCCTGATTGTAAACGCTGATCTAAAACAAATTAAAACAGAATAGCAAATTTTAATTGATGGCAGTTTTTGAACGTACATCAGTGCATCTTTATAGGAGAAAATACATAATTTTCATAAAAAAGGTAGTATAAAAGTATGTCTAGGAGCCGAATAAGGTGAACAGAATAAAAGGAAGTGACACGTGCTTTGCTTAGAAGTAGTATCACAAGGACAATACAGAAGTTCTTTTTGGCAGGTACATTGCTTTGGAAAGGCCACTCTAAAGTGTATCAAATTTAGTCTAAAGAAAACAAGAAGGGAGTATGATGAGGAGCTCTGTAACCAAGTTAAAAAAGGTTCCATCAAAAACCTCGTTGAGATCTAAACATATGAATCAGAAGTTTTCAAATTCAGAGCCCCCTGTAATCTCAAATTCATATTATACTCATAATATCGTGTTTTAACCCAAACCTTAGCATTTGAAGGCAGGGACTCCTGATGAGTGAACATGCTCTCCATGCCTAGATTCCGAAATGTAGTTTGCAGATAGGTAAGCCACGGGATTCTATTAAAATTGTCTAGTTGAATGCAGTAGGTCATACAATCTTGTACCAGACTAGCCGCGGGATTAGACCAAGATTTCAACCACAGTAAAAGAGGAGCAACACTAATCAAATCTTCAATATGCAGTAAACCCAGTTCTTCATAACAAATAATATTTGCTACATTCTTTGGTACCAGCAATAATCTGTGAACAAATGTATTCTCTATGCGTTGAAGGGAATCTACTTTAGTCTGGCCCCAAAGGCCCGCCCCATAAATAGTTGCTGATTCACATTTTGTATTATAAAGCCTGACAATTTGATGAACTGGTCTATTGCCTAGTTTGCGACCAAGGAGAAAAATTACTTCCGAATTTCTCACCATTTGATGGGCCTTAATAGTGAGATGGGAATTTCATAACATGGAGGAGCTTACGTGCAAACCTAAATAGCAAAAATCTTTAACTTTGTTTATGATGTTTCCACCCATAGTGAATTGTTTAGATCTAGTATTTCGGGGACCAACAGTCATGGAGAGTGTTTTCGTAAAATTTACTTTTGGATCTAGGTCTTGCATAAAAATTAGAAAGAGATCCAATACACTTTGAAGTCCGTTAGCTGTACGGGCAATTAAAACCGCATCACCCGCATACAAAAGGACAGGAAGCTGTCAAAATCCAATTCTAGGGAAATCATTTCCATTTTTTACAAAAAAATCATAGAGTCCATTAATATATAACAAAAATAAAAACTGTGCTAAAATACAGCCCTGGCTAACACCTCTCCTGGAGTGAAATGAGGAACATCTCTCACCATGCAAACCATACTGCACTGTAACCGTTAAATCAGTGTATAATCATTTAATTAATTCTAAAAGGTTCCAGTCAACCCCCAGGGATTCCATAACTGACCAGAGCTTTGCTCTATTTACCAAGTCAAAGGCACTTGATAAATCGATAAACGCCAAATGAAGGGATTCTTTTCTAGCAATAACATGTTTACTGAGGGTGAGGTGCAGGTTTAACGCTTGTTCCACTGTACCTAAACTAGGTCTAAAACCATATTGGATTGGGGAGAGGATCATTGCCTCCGCTGCCCATTCTTCATGCTGGGTCAAAATCACACTCCCCGATATCTTAGCAGTGGAATCAATAAGAGAAATTGGCCTATAACAGGTTGGGTCTTGCCTGTTGCCCTTTTTAAAAATTGGGATAATAATGGCTAAGTTCCAGGAGGGAGGAATGTTACTCTTTAATGCACTTCTCAGTACATTTGTAATTAAAGGTCCCCAGAAATCTGGCATAGACTTAAAGAGGTCAACGGGACCCCGTCCAGGCCCGGTGCTTTCCCAGGTCTTGATCGATTAATTGCTGTAATGACCTCATGTAACTCAAAAGACAAGTCTATTTTATTCAGGTTGGATTCCACAGGTCTCTTGTCACTTCTTTCACCCCCCTCTGAAAAAATCTCACTATCAGGTTGAAAGACTCTCGTAAAATGATTCACCCAAACCGCTTCGGGTATCAAACAATCATCCTCTTTATTATCCTGATCCATAAAATAAGGATGGTTTATCACCCTCGAAAATTGTGTAGTATCCTTCAATTTGGTGGCTACCAAAAGCTTGTCCCATGCTGTGTTTCTAATTTCAATTTTCCTCTCTAACAAGACTGCCTTATAATGGCCCCTTGCCCTTCTAACTAAATCCTGAGAAAAAGGGATCGATCTAAGGGCTGTTTTTAGATCTCTATGGGCAGTAGTACATGGGGCCCAAGAGGTTCTGACAATCATCAGAGTCCCTAAAATAGCATAGCTTAGGTGTTCAAATTCTAATACTAATTGGACATAATGTTGATGTTGCGACAAGCACATGTTAATGGAGACCAATTTTTGTTCAATGATTTTCTGATTGAAGGTTTTAGGATCAACCTTTTCCCATTTCATACGTTGACCAGAGTTTTTGTTAAAAGCAAAATTCCTTCTCAATTCTCTATTAATAGGTGCTGATTTTGAATTGCAAGCAAGTTTAATACATAGAGGATTATGATTGTTGGCACAATGCGGTATTATGTTAAAATCTGAAATTAAATCAAAATCAAGGGAGCTAATAAGGATATAATCGATAATACTCCCTTTGGAATTCCCCTTGAAATTAGGTATTTTTGAGTAAGTGTGGCAGCCTTTTCCCTTGCGTATACAAGATCAAATTTATAGATAAAAGAATTTAAAACTTCACCTTGTTTTGTATGAATAAAATGAAATGACATCTCTCTATCCTCAATGGGAGTACAGCACCCATGTAAAGCTTCCAGGTTACATAATGGCATATTGAAATCTCCTGCCCATATAATAATAAACTCATTATCCTGGAACTTATCACAGGAGTCCAGAAGATCTGTTATCTCCTCAAAACTTCCCATCAGGCACTCATGTGGGATGTTGTTATAAACATTTATTAGCAATATACTCTTACTTCCCTCAGTCAGCATTGAAACAACCATAAAATATGGTGACAACCAGATTATAGATGCCTCCAGTTTGGAGAGTTGTAAAGAGACGAGAACCAAAAGACCCCCACTTGTCCTACCCTACCCTACAATTTCTTATCTGTAACTGTACCTTTGGATTTTTCAGTGAACTTCTATGTTTTATTTCTAATGTTAGGTAATATTTAATTACTATATGTTAACCCAACCACCTCTGTTCACCCAACTCTAGGCCATGCATGACCTTTGGCTGTGCGCAGCGGACTTTGGCTACAGGGCCTGCCGCCAACTCCCAGTAAGCACCCAACGTCTGCGTCATACATGGCCATGTACCAGGGTTGAGCCTGAATATCCCTGCAGTCCCAGCCAGCTCCCCGCCTCCTGTGGGAGCCGACATTTCTCCCGCTTGCAAGAAATGCAGCTTGCTGCATGGAGGAGCAATCCTTTCATCTATTTCCCTGCCTGCACAACAGAGAAACAGAGGAAAACTCTGTCCAAGGGAGCAGGAGCAGTTCTCCACCTCCCGCTCGCTGGGAACAGAGTCATTGTTTGCTCTCACTTGGCAGGAACTGCCACTGTTCCTGCCAAGTGAAACCAAACATCCTTCGAACAAGGGTGGACACCTCAGGAGATAGCAGGGTCTGGCCCTGGGGGTGGTGGTCCCCAGGGCCATTAGTGGCTCCAGGAGGGGGCTGTGGTGCCCCCTCCTTTAGTTTGCATGGGCTGACCCTATGGAGGTGGTGGTCACCGTGGCTGTATATGACCCGGGAGGTTGGCCGAACAGGCCCCCTCCCAGTTATAATTATATTACATGCCCTTGGGAGGTGTTGGTCTCCTAGAACAAGGGAGTCTGTATTCCCCCCTGCAGAGCCTTCAATTTAGTACCAGGGAGATGTTGATCCCCGGGGTTTCTAAGAGCTACAGTAGTATGGTCCGCACAGTTCCCCTTCATAACAGTAATCCAGCCCTAAGGATATGGTGGTCTCAGGGGCTCATAGGAACCCAATGGAGTGGGTCCATGGGACCCCCTTGAAAATTTTAAAAAAGCCCTGTTGAGGCAGTGGTCCTTAGGGCTCATAAGAGCCTTAGGAAGGTGGCCCCATAAGCCCACACCCTTTTTTTTAAAATTCCAAATGCCCCCGGGACTTGGTCCACCAAGGGGTTAAAGTGTGATCAAGTTCTGCACATGGTGTATGTGGTTTTTAAAAAAAACATTTGGCGGATTCACAGATCTTCTATAATTTTTTGGGACAATTTAAAAAAAAAAAGCTTTTTTTGCTGTGGTTGGGTCCCACGGGTATATCAGCACCAAGGCTAAGGGGTCAGGTATTTCTACCCTGCCCTTTTTTCTTACATTTTGTTATGGGACTCGGCTGAAGCAGAGCCCCAAAATGGCTGCCAACACTTCCTGGTTGAAATATTGGCAGCCAATCATATCTCAGCATGAGATCTCTGGGATCCACGGAGCGTCCATATTTCTAGATATACAATTTTTTTTCTTTAAATACTTTAAAACAACTTAACAGATTTACACAAAATAACAAAAAAAACATGATGGGGGTCATTCTGACCTCGGCGGTAAAAGCCGCTTACCGCCGGTCAGAAGGCCGCCACAATACCGCCGCGGCCAGCCGCCACGGACATTCTGACCCACAACTGCAAAACCTCCAAAAATCAGCCCGCCACTGCAGTCCGCCACATCAGCGGCCAGCGGTAAACTGGAGAAGACCAAACCTCCACCGCCACCGCCACGCCAACAGAAATACGCCCATCCCATTATGACCCGCAAATCCACGCGGCGGTCATTCAACCGCGGTGTTCCATAGGCGGTACACACCGCGGTCAAAATACACACACCTTTACAAACCCCTACCACATTGGACAATTTGAAAGGCACACACCTGAAACACATACAAACACCACTCCCACACATCCAATACCGTATAAAACACACACCCACATCACCCACAAACCCCTACCAACAAAAACCAGAGACGAAGGAGAGAGAGACACATCAGAGAATAGATAGCCAGACACACAGAGGCACACCACAACATCACACACACCACATAGAAGCACAAAGCACCACACACCAACACACACATCATCACATACACCACCCCACACCTCATACACACCACCCCATGGCACCACAAAGGCACCCACGCTTTTCGGACCAAGAACTCCGGGTCATGGTGGAGGAAATCATAAGAGTGGAACCCCAGCTCTTCGGCTCACAGGTTCAGCACACCACCATAGCAAGGAAGGCGGAGCTCTGGCAGCGGATCGTGGACAGGGTCAACGCGGTGGGACAGCATCCCAGAAATAGGGACGACATCCGCAAACGATGGAACAACCTACGGGGGAAGGTGCGATCGATGGTCTCGCGACACAACATCGCAGTGCAGAAGACTGGCGGGGGACCCCCACCCACTCCACCCGAATTCACAGCATGGGAGCAAGAGGTACTAAACATCCTGCATCCTGATGGCCTCGCTGGACCTCCCCCAAGGGAATGCCAGCACTGGGGGACAAGGGCACCCATAAAACGCAAGCTAATGCACACACAGAAACAATAACCATACCCTCTTACCCCATGCAGGACCCGAACGACAACACACCGGTCAGGAGGGACCAGAAATGTCCATCCCACCCCCGGAACAGGCCCCTAGTGATGACAGCAGCTCTGTCGACCTGGACCCTGATGACCAGCCCGGACCATCGGGGACCTCTGGGCAGTCGGTTCCCCTCACCCAGACACAGGCCACTGCAGACCCAACCCCCTCTGGGAACAACAGCACAGCTCCCACCCAGCGGGCCCATGCCTCTGTCTCTAGGACAGGTCAAGCAGCGGTGTGTCTACCACTACAGGGCCCCCAGGGTAACCCACCAACCCAACAACAACAGGGACCTGGGGGCAGTGGGAGTGGGCACACCGTCCAGGGGACAGAGGCCCAGGGAAACAGGGCAACTCGGAGGGCTGCTGTGCGACAGGGGGGGGAGGAGAGGCCCAGGGAACCCACTCTCCAAGAGGCCCTCACCACCATCATGGCAGCCTACCACCACTCACAAGAGACGATGGCGACGGTACTGGCCAGGTTCCAGGAGATCCAGGCACAGCAGGAGCAACGCTACATGGGGTTCAGCGACCAACTCACCAACATCTCAACCGCTATGGGGAGCATAGTCCAGGCCCTGAACCGTATAGAGGACACGTTTCGGGACCATGTGGCATCACACAGGGCCCCTGTCACTAGCCAGGAACAGGAACAGCCTACCACCTCCGCCGGCGCTAGTGGACAGGAGGCCCCACCACAACGACAGCCCACCAGAACCCCACCTCCTGCTGAACAACAACCACCCCGCAAAAGGAGCCTGAGATCAAAAAAACCGACAGAGTAGGATGTTAAGACCCCCGCCAGCATCACATACCCCCTGAAGTCCTCCCACTGTTCAACATTGCCACCCTGTCAAACCTTGAACTGCCCCTGCTCCATCCTGCCACAGGCATATGGACAATGCACCTGTGAGACTGAGAACTGGACTCTGCCATGGACATTACTCCACCCCCACCCATCACTGTTTCACTATCATATCATATTCAATATCTATGCACTAATAATAAATCACACATTGCACTGAAATCAATCAGGACTCAGCCTGTCTTATTTACAAATGTATGACACATTACATATCAATTACGTATTTTTAACATTGTGAATTACACATACCGAGGTAACTTAGCATTAGTCCATGGGCCAACCAAGCCGAGGTCACGCAGTGGCTCATACAGCACAGAAAAGGGAAGGGAAAATCAAACATCATGTTTATAGTTCTGGGGGGAAATCGACAAAGTTGAGATGCAGGAGGCTTTCAGGAAATGTAAAATGGCATGGGTGATTATTACCTGTGTGCTACTGAAAATACTGTTCTATTACTCTGTCCCTGTTGTCTGTGTCGTCCTCTGAGTCTTCCTCCTCTTCACTCTCCGCAGGCTCCACAGCTGCTTCAACACCACCATCTGCACCATCCTCCTGCAGGAAAGGAACCTGACGTCGCAATGCCAGATTGTGAAGCATACAGCAGGCCACGATGATATGGCACACCTTCTTTGGTGAGTACATCAGGGATCCCCCTGTCATATGCAGGCACCTAAACCTGGCCTTCAGGAGGCCAAAGGTCCTTTCGATGATCCTCCTAGTTTGCCCATGGGCCTCATTGTACCGTTCCTCTGCCCTGGTCCGGGGATTCCTCACAGGGGTCAGTAGCCAAGGCAGGTTGGGGTAACCAGAGTCACCAATTAGCCACACATGTTGTCTCTGTAGCTGCTCCATCACATAGGGGATGCTGCTATTTCGCATAACATACGCGTCATGCACTGACCCTGGGAACTTGGCATTTACATGGGAGATGTACTGGTCAGCCAAACAGACCACCTGGACATTCATCGAATGATAACTTTTTCTGTTTCTGTACACTTGCTCATCGTCTTTTGGGGGTACCAAAGCCACATGGGTCCCATCAATGGCACCAATGATGTTGGGGATATGTCCAAGGGCATAGAAATCACCCTTCACTGTAGGCAAGTCACCCTCCTCTGGGAAAATGATGTAGCTCCGCATGAGTTTCATCAGGGCAGACAACACTCTGCTCAAAATCATTGAAAACATAGGCTGAGACATTCCAGATGACATGGCCACTGTTGTCTGGAATGACCCACTTGCCAAAAAATGGAGGACTGACAAAACCTGCACCAGAGGGGGAATCCCTGTGGGTTGGCGGATGGGGGACATCAGGTCTGGCTCCAGCTGGGCACACAGTTCATGGATAGTGGCACGGTCAAGTCTGTATCGAAGTATTATATGGCGTTCTTCCATTGTCGACAGGTCCACCAGCGGTCGGTACACGCGAGGATTCTTCCTTCTCCTCGCAAGTCCCAGCGGACGGTGCCTAGGAAGGACAACATGGAGCACAGAGTCAGGCAAACCACAGGTACGTACAGACAGCTTGCACAGATAAAGAATGGCAATGGGTTGAAAGGCGTGTATGTGTGGCAATGCAAGGCCTAGGCCTGTGTGTCGCAGTCAAAATTAAGCCATGTAGGCCCTTGAAATGGCGGCTGCCTGACCTGTGAAGTGGGACAATGGGATGTGAGGTCAATGCGCTGGTGGGGCACACCGTGGCGGTCGAAGACCGCGGCGCAAAGCCGCATTGGTTAACATTGAACCCTATGGGTTTCAGGAGCCAATGACGATGTGCGCCCGCGGTCGCGGTACGCACCGCCGCGGTACGCACCGCCGCGGGCGTGACCGCCATTTCCTAGCTGATTGATCACTCGAGACCTGATCATCCACAGGAGAGGACCTATACTGCAAGTGCTGCTGTGACCTCGGTCTGGAAGTGACAATGGCTGCTGCGACTGGGGAAAGGGCCCCTGCCTTCACGTCTGAAGAGTTGGAGAAGCTCGTGGATGGGGTCCTCCCCCAGTATGCGCTACTCTACGGTCCTCCAGACCAACAAGTGAGTACACCGGGTGCACATGGAATGGGCTATGCCTGTGTGGATTGGGGTGGATGTAAGTTGGTGGGGTGGGGGGCGAATGAGGAGTGCAACGCACGACAGATGAGAGCATGTGCCATATGGCAAAGTTGGTGGGGGGGGGCAATCACATCTAACATGCAGGTCATTGATGATTTCCTCCTTTCCACCCTGTACATGTCAAATAGGTCAGCGCCCATCAGAAGATCGAGATTTGGCGTGCCATCGCCAAGGAAGTCCGGAACTTGGGGGTCCACAACAGACGGGGCACCCACTGCCGCAAGAGGTGGGAGGACATCTGCCGCGGAACAAGGAAGACCGCAGAAACACTGCTGGGGATGGCCTCCCAACCTAGGAGGGGTGCCAGTCGCACCATGACCCCCCTGATGTCCCGGAATCTGGCGGTGGCCTACCCTGAATTGGATGGGCGCTTTAAGACATCACAGCAGACACAAGGGGGTGAGTATCAGCACATTCTCCTATCTTTCTGCGCAGTGGAGGCGTCTGGGTGGGGGAGGAGGGCTGTGGGTGACATTAGGCCAGGGCGCTTTCTGTAGTGTAGTCCTCTCCCTTAGGCATGGCCCTGTGCCCCCGGCCCCCACCTCTGTAGGGTGACAAGTACAGCCATTGATGGTCCAGCATCACCCATGTGCGCGTTTGACGTCTCTTGGCCTGTTGTCCTAGTCAGTAGTACTGAGTAGTGTACCCCGAATGCGCGGCTTAGTGCATGAGGCTCCTGTGTCTGTCCTCTCCGCCAACGGTGTTGACATTGCATGCACTCAACCTGGTCTTCTTTTTTCTCCCCCCACCCTTTCTCTTCATCTTCTTGTGCATGTGTGCATTAGCATCATCAGGCGGAGGAGATTTGGCATCGGAGCACGAGGGAGCTGCAGGACACAAGGCCCCGGTGGGCCCAGGAACAGACACCGAGGGCACCAGTGATCCGGAGGGCGAGGGGAGCACCACAATGGGGACCGGTGGTGACACCAGCGACTCAGACACGTCCTCGGATGGGAGCTCCCTAGCGGTGGCGGCAACATCCGGGCCCCCCGCCTCTACAGGTACAGCCGCCACCGAGCGCACCAGCACCGCCCTCCCAGCAGCCCCTCAGCCTACGCTCCGTGCCTGCTCGCCCAGGAAGGCACGCGTCTCCTTCGCCCCAGGCACCTCAGCCCCTGCCCCTGTTGCCCCTGCTGCCCTCAGTGCGGAGCTCATTGACCTGGTGAGGACGCTCATTGTTGGGCAGACGACCCTTTTGAATGCCATCCAGGGTGTGCAAAGGGAGGTGCAACAGAGCAATGTGTACCTGGAGGGCATTCATTCGGGTCAGGCTGCCCATCAACGAGCGTTCACTGCTCTGGCCTCAGCACTGACGGCAGCCATTGTCCCCGTTTCCAGCCTCCCTCTTCTTACTGCCTCCAGCCTGTCTCTGTCTCCTGTTCCTCAGCCTATCCCATCCACACCATCAGACCAGCCTGCACACACCTCAACACCCAAGAGCAGCTCATCCAGACACAAGCACCACAGATCCCACAAACACTCACCCAAGCAACACACAGATGCAGACATTCCAGCAGTCACAACCACCTCTGTGTCCCCCTCCTCCTCGTCTCCCTCCTCCCTCCCTGTGACGTCTACACTCACACCTGCATGCACCCCAACATCAGCCAGTGCTTCCATCACCACCTCACCCTCCAGTACAGTCCACACTCGTGTAGTCACCACCCCCACTGCCATTTACACGTCCCCTGTGTCCTCTCCCACTGTGTCTGTCACCCCCTCTTCCAAGACACACAAACGCAGGCAGACACCCACCCAACAGCCATCCACCTCACGTCAGCCTACAGCACCAGCACCTTCACCCAATGACAGCACACCTGACTCTCCTACAACCACATCCTCTCCCTCCACTCCCATCACCACTTCTCCTACCCTTTTCCTTGGACCTAAAAAGCTTTTCCTGGGTAATCTTAACCTCTTTCCCTCCGATGAGCTCCCCCCTCCATCTGCAAAGAGTCCCAAGAGCACCGCAGCCACCACCAGCCCAGCTTCGAGTGTCACTGTTGTGCATGGGTTCTGGAGTCCACCCTTTGCCAGCAGTGACACATCGATCAGCAGCAAGGACACGTCCAGTCCCCCCCCCCGGCAAGAGGACCCGCAAAAACAAGGGCCGCCGTGCAAGGACTGACAGGGCTGCCCCCAAGGAGCAATGTGCGGCCACTTCACCAGCCACACCATCTAGGGGAGGCAAGGGCCCGAGAGCCCCATCAAAGGAGCGGAAGGGCAGCAGGAGCGCGGAGAAGGTGGACCCCACATGTCACATCCCAGCTGGGAAGGAGGACACTAAAGAGGCCGAAGGGTCCAGAAACGTCACGGTCCGAGGGCGACTGAGCAGGGAGTGCAGCACAGGTCTGGCTCCCTTGACCTGCTGGATGAGCACCGCTGAAGAGGGCCCGCGGTGCAGAAGAGCACCGCTGAAGAGGGCCCGCCGTGCAGAAGAGCTCCGCTGAACAGGGCCCGCGGTGCAGAAGAGCACTGCTGAACAGGGCCCGCGGTGCAGAAGAGCACCGCTGAAGAGGGCCCCGCCGTGCAGTAGAGCACCGCTGAACAGGGCCCCGCCGTGAAGATAGGCACCGCTGAAGAGGGCCCGCCGTGCAGAAGAGCACCGCTGAACAGGGCCCGCGGTGCAGAAGAGCACCGCTGAAGAGGGCCCCGCCGTGCAGTAGAGCACCGCTGAACAGGGCCCCGCCGTGAAGATAGGCACCGCTGAAGAGGGCCTGCCGTGCAGAAGAGCACCGCTGAACAGGGCCTGCCGTGCAGAAGAGCACCGCTGAACAGGGGCCCGCCGTGCAGAAGAGCACCGCTGAACAGGGGCCCGCCGTGCAGAAGAGCCCTGCTGAACAGGGCCCGCTGTGAAGATAGGCACCGCTGAACAGGGCCCCGCCGTGCAGAAGAGCACCGCTGAACAGGGGCCCGCTGTGCAGAAGAGCCCCGCTGAACAGGGCCCGCCGTGAAGATAGGCACCGCTGAAGAGGGCCCGCCGTGCAGAAGAGCACCGCTGAACAGGGCCCGCCGTGCAGAAGAGCACCGCTGAAGAGGGCCCCGCCGTGAAGATAGGCACCGCTGAAGAGGGCCCCGCCATCTCAAGGACCGCTCCGCTGGGCCCTTCTTCTCAAGCACCGCTCCGCTGGGCACCGCCATCTCAAGCACCGCTCCGCTGGGCCCTTCATCTCAAGCACCGCTCCGCTGGGCCCTTCTTCTCAAGCACCGCTCCGCTGTGCCCTTCTTCTCAAGCACCGCTCCGCTGGACCCTTCTTCTCAAGCACCGCTCCGCTGGGCACCGCCATCTCAAGCACCGCTCCGCTGGGCCCTTCTTCTCAATCACCGCTCCGCTGGGCACCGCCATCTCAAGCACCGCTCCGCTGGGCCCTTCATCTCAAGCACCGCTCCGCTGGGCCCTTCTTCTCAAGCACCGCTCCGCTGGGCCCTTCTTCTCAAGCACCGCTCCGCTGGGCCCTTCTTCTCAAGCACCGCTCCGCTGGGCCCTTCATCTCAAGCACCGCTCCGCTGGGCACCGCCGTCTCAAGCACCGCTCCGCTGGGCCCTTCATCTCAAGCACCGCTCCGCTGGGCCCTTCTTCTCAAGCACCGCTCCGCTGGGCACCGCCATCTCAAGCACCGCTCCGCTGGGCCCTTCATCTCACACACCGCTCCGCTGGGCCCTTCTTCTCAAGCACCGCTCCGCTGGGCACCGCCGTCTCAAGCACTGTTTATGGTTCACTGTGCCCACCATGCCTCCTCCTTGACCAGTGGAGACTGTCATCCACCTGATGGACTGTGGCTTTGCACTCCCCAGGATGGTACAGTGGGCAGCCCACCCACTGTAGAGACATTGAGAGACTGTGGCTTGGCACTCCCCAGGATGGTACAGTGGGCATGGTGGCTCCTCGTGGATCTGGCGTCGTGGACTCATGTGGCTGTGGTGCCCCCCCCTTCCCTTCCCCCTGAGGTGCCTGTAGTTTTTACAACTGATGCCCCTGCAGTGCCCCTGCAGTGTTCTCTCCAAAGGACTCAGGTCTCCTGTGTGGGCTTTGCCCTTGTTTCTCAAAACTTTGGCCCACGGACATGATGAATTCGTAGGATGTGCAGGACTTGTTACTTCAATTATACACTGTATATCATTTGTTTTCTTGTAAATATCTTTCATGGTTGTACGATAATTTTTCAGGAGCTTTTTGGTACATAAATATTTATTCCAAATTTGATTATGTCATAGCATTTTTCAGGGGTGTTTGGGTGGTGTCACTGTGACTTGTTGCTCTGCATTGGTGTGTACATAGTTGGGGGGGGTGGGGTCGCATATGTGTGTGGCCGTAACCTTTCGTCCTCCCCCTCCCGTGTGTCGTAGGTGCAGTACTCACCGTTGTCGTCTGCGCCGGACTTCGTACTCGTGGTAGATGAGAAGGTAGACGAGAGCAGGTAGGATGTTTAATTCGGGTTCCATGCTGTCCTCCTTCCTCCTGGAGTGCGTAGTGGTGTGCGTTTTCCCGTTCGTAGTCTGTTTCCGCCGTGTTTTTATCGGCGGTGCTCCCGCCCCGGAAAAGGTGGCGGATTGGTGAGTTGTGATAGTGTGGGCGGTACATTGTCTGCCGCCTGGCTGTTGCCGGTGACCGCCGCGCTGTTTGTTTGTACTGCTGTGGCGGTCGGAGTGTTAAAGTGGCTGTCTGTGTTGGCGGTTCCCGCCAGGGTCAGAATTCCATTTTTTTGACCGCCAGCCTGTTGGCGGGTTGGCCGCAGCTTTAACACCGACCGCCAGGGTTAGAATCACCCCCGATCTGTGCACCAAGTTCTAGCTTTGGTGCAATTAAGTTCAGCAGTTCGGGCTGTAGTCGTGTCTAAAGACCCTATGTGAAAATGCATGGGGAAACTTTTTTATGGACCCCACTTTTTCTCAGTCCCCTCTTGGCGAACCATCCTAAAACTTTCAAGACAACAGCTGATGTGAGTGGCATACTAATTTTGAAAAATTAGTGAAACAACTCCAAAGTTATTGGCAAAACATAAAACTCTTTTGCTATGTAAACTAGGTCCTAACTATAAATATCTACTGGTAACCGCCAATAGGTAATCTATCTATCTATCTATCTATCTATCTATCTATCTATCTATCTATCTATCTATCTATCTATCTATCTATCTATCTATCTATCTATCTATCTATCTACATACCTAAAAACCAAAGGTTGCAGGGAGAATATAGTTAGGCTCACATTTTAATTATACAACACCATAGAAACTCACCTGTTATAATTAGAGTAATTTGAAGTAACTATGACCCGCATCCTATGGTAACTATAACTAGCAGGTCATCCCAGTGGGAAAGTGGCAGCAGGTTTGTCGCTGGCTCATTATTGAGCAAGCGGCAATGTTGCTGCATGCAGGGGGCACCAGCACCCTCCAAACGCTCACTGTCTGCACAGTATACAGTGTGCAATTTTAGGTTGCTGGGCAGGGGCCCCCCTGTGGTCACCTGCACCTGTTCTCTGCTAACCTTTTCATGGCGGTGGTAACACCACAAAAGGGCTGGCAGAGAACAAAGTTGTAATCAGCAAGGCGGCGCTGTGTTCTGCGCCACCCTGGATGATTGCAACCTGCACCCGCCATCAGCCTGTCCGGATCTAACACCCTGGCGTGGACGGCGGTAGGTTGGCAGGTCTCCAACAGCGGTGGTCCAGCTGCCACTGCAACCAATGTCGTAATCGGGCCCCTAGTTTCTATAGAAAAGTAGTTGATTGTTTTGCTAATCACTTTGGGTCTTTTGAAGAATCTTCCCACAATTTTCCCAAAATATACGATGCACACTTCAGCGTTTTTCTGCAAAGTTTTGTGGTGATCCATCAAGCGGGGGCTGAGAAAAAGGGAGCGTTCCAAAACACTTTTTCCCCATACATTTTTCATAGGTATTTTGAACAGAACTATTGCCCAAAACAGTGGATGGATTTACACCAAATTTGGCAGACAGTTAGCTCTTGGTGCACAAAGCACCCCTTTTGTAAATTAATGTAAATCCATTCAGTAGTTTTGAGAATTGAAAGAAAAAACAATAAATATATATATATATATATATATATATATATATATATATACACACACACACACACACACACACACACACTGAGAAAACACAAAGGTTATAGGGATGTTATAGTTATGCATTCATGAAATTATATCATATTGAATTATGGTACGAAACTATAACTCAGAGCATAAATTACTTTCCGCCTCAAGGTATCGTTTCTACAGATATGTATAACTGTAAATATGGCTATAACTGCTGAATTCCACGTAACTATAGCATCCCTGTAACCTTTGTTTTTTCAATGAACATATATATATATGTATATGTATATATATATATACACATATATATGTAAACTCGCACCCTAAGGTGACTATAACACACCCCCCCACCATGCACAGTTTGTTTTTCAATAATTTAAGTGATAATAATTCACTTATATTTTTAATGATGTTATAGCAGTTGTCATGAGTGCTGTAATATATGGGGTAATTAGTAGTGTCTGGTGAGGGCGCGAGTTATAGTTACCTTAGGGCATAAGTTATAGTTGCTTTAAAGAACTCTTAGTATAACTGCTGAATTTCTATGGTTTTGTACAAGTAAATGGAGAACCTAACTATAACATCCCTGTAACCTTTGGTTATTTAAGTGAATTTCTACATTTTTTTCAACATACAGTAATTTTCATTAATGTACGTTAACCCAACCACCACCACACATGGCTGAAGGCCGTGTGCGGTGGTGGTTGGCCGCAGAGCCTCAAGAAACCCCAATAGCCACCAAATCCTGTGCTGCACACAGCCTTTGGCTGTGCACAGTGTGGGCTGGCCACAGCACCTGGTCTGTGGCCATGCCCTGCAGCCAACCCCTATAACACCTCAACCCCACACGGGCCCCCTCCCCCGGAGAATCGTAGCCCCAGAGACTGCTTTCACTAGGGTCCAGCCTAATTATTTACATTTTTTGGGGGGAGAGGGGCCATGCTCCTCCCTGCCCCTCTCGGCCAAAGGGACCCCATTCCCTGAGGCCTGGCCTAAATATTTTTTTGGGTGGGGGAGGGCCATGCAACTCCCCTCCCAAGGCCGATCTCAGCCCGAATACCAGCCTAAATATTAAATGTTTTTGGGGGGAGGGGTCACACGGCCCCCTCTCCAGGCCGATCTTGGCCCCGGGAACTCCATCCCGTGAGGCAAGGCCTAATCATTATTTATTTTTAGGGGGATGGGAGGGGAGCTGCGCAGCCTCCCTCCCCAGGCTGATCTTGGCTCTGGGGACTCCATCCCCCAGGGCGCAGGCATGTGATCTGTTACAATGTTGGGGACTGTGAGGGAAGCCTGAAGGTCCTCACTGTCCCAGCTGGCTCCCCACCTCCTGCTGTCATGAAGCAGCTCTCTCTCTGTGAGAGCAATTGTTTCGTCTGTCTCCCTGCCTGCATTTCTGCGGGCAGGGAGACAGAGGAAATCTCTGCTTCAATGAAGAAAGAGTGGTTTGACAGCTCTCCCTTCATGGGACTGGAGTGCTTGCTATGACTGGGCAGCAGCTTCAAAGCTGCTGCTCATAGCAAACAGCTATGTCTCGGGGTGGGCATCCCGGGACATAGCAGGAGTGGGCCCTGGGGGCTGGTGATCCCCGGGGCCATCAGTAGTCCCTCGAGGGGGGGTGCGCGCCCCTCTCCAACATATAATAGCCAGAGGGATGTGGTGGTAACTGGGCCTGCCGCACAGCCCCCTGCATGCAAGTTTGTGAATGCCCTGAGGAAGTGGTGGTCCCCAGGGCAGTCAGGGGGTGTGTGGTTCCACACATCATATTTCATTAAACCCCTGGGAGGTAGCAGTCCCTAGGGTTGTGGGGGGGCTGCCTGGTCCCCTGCATCACAGTTGGTTAAAGCCTCAGGGAGGTGTCAGTCTCCAGGGTGGCCCTCCCGTTAAAAATAATAAAAGCCCCAGGAAGGTGGTGGACCTGAGGGCTCTGGGGGAGGCGGGTGGCCACCCATTTTAGTTTTGATTAGTTCCCTGGGGAGGTGGTGAACCCTGGGGCTGTGGGGAGGGGCTGGGCAGCCCCCACATTTCCTTTGACGATAGGCCCAGGGATGTGGTGGTCCCCGGGGCTCAGAGGGGGGTCAGGAGGCCCTCCTTTTACTAACAACAATGCCTCTTGGACTTGGCCCACCCAGGGGCTCAATAAAAAATGCTTTTTAGCCCTGCGTGGATCCCCAGCACCAGAGCTAAGGATTTTTACTTTTTTTGTGGGACTCGGCTTAAGTCAAGTCCCAGGATGGCTGCCTACACTTCCTGGTTTGAAGTGCTGTCAGCCAATCATAACTCTGTATTTGCCTCACACGAGCTCTTAATCTTCGCAAAGTTGTTGCAACCTCAGATATACCAATGTGTTTTCCCTTTAATATCTCTTAAACTACTGGACAAATTTACACTAAATAAGCGAAAGCACAATCTTTGTACCGAAATCTAGCTTTATGCCAAATTTGGCGTAATTCCGTCCAGTGGCTCGGACTGTAGCCTTGTTCAAAGGTCCTATGCGTATTAACATGGGAAACAGAAACATTTTTAGCCCCCTTTTTTCTCACCCCCCACATGACGGATCATGCACAGCAGGTGATTTGGATTCATGTATGGTAATAAAATATTAATTTAGATTAACAAATCCCTAGAAATTCACTGAAAAAAACAAAGGTTAAAGTAATGTTATAGTTAAGTGTGATGAAAACATCTGTTTTAGAATAAAAAAAATTCACTGAAAAAAACAAAGGTTAAAGTGACATTATTGCTAGATGAATATATAAATGGGATGTATGATGGAATACCGAATGCCATTATAACGAATGGCTTTATAATGCAAGTTTTGGGGGGGTGGAGCCAAGATGGCAGATGGATAAGGTAGGTGATCGCTCCTCTTCATCCTCTCCTTAAGGGTATCCCTTGTCCGCTGGCCCCTTTGGGGTGAAAATTGCATGGCCACTGCACCCCTGTAATCCAGGACACATCCCACAAGCTAGAGTGTTGAACGAAGCAGGTGCCGCTGGCCCCTGATGACAAAGCATGCAGGCTGAAGGCCCGTGATAACACAAGATGGCAGAGCCCTTGGAGCATTAGGGACGCCACGAGTGGTGGTGGCCCAGGTGGGCTGTTCCCCGTCGGGGGCCCTGGAGAGAGATGCGTACAGCCGGGCAGAGAGGTAGTGAAGCTGGCCCGTGGGGGAGAGGTGCCAGAAGTGGTGCAAGAGGTGAAGGAGTGAGCGGGACCCACACCACGACCTGTAGGTGGGGCTGACTGAGGCAGGATCTGCCTCACAGCTCGGCGAGAGGGAGTGGCAGGCAGAGGCACCCAGGGCTGGCAGAGAGGAGGAGGCCCCCGGTCCAGGACTTCGGTGCCCCTTGCACCCAGGCCACGTCCAGAGCTGCAAGGGGCGAGCACAGAAGGGGATGGCCAGTGAGAAAAGAGGGAGCGTACAGAATGAGGGCCCTAAGTCATCCCTGTTCCGCCCCCACTAAGACACCCTGAGGAGAGACAGGAGCAATGGAGCGGGACATCCAGGCCTGGGGCGGGACACCAGGAGCAGCATTGGGTCCGACAGAGCAGCCAGGAGGCTTCACCGGGACTTGGTAATGAGCTTGGCCAGAAACGGGGCCCGTCTGCCCACTCGGTGAGTGAGGGGAGTAGGCGACGGCCCCAGGGACAGCGGCAGAGGAGGGGCCTGGCCTGGATCGAGCAGGCCATCCTAGCCCTTAGCATGTGAGGAGGGGGGCCCCTGGTCCACTATGACTCAGCGAGCCACGCGAGGGCCCCGAGGAAGCACCCGAAGGTTCCCTGCTCACGCCGAGGGGGGCCTGGTGGAGTCCGTGTTTGTGCTGACCCCCTGCCCGAGGAAGACTGGAAAGTGGGGGTCTCCCAACGACTAGCAGGAAGCTGAGGTCCACACACCCACCGTGGAGAACAGAGCTGGACAGAGCCTGATGAGGCCAACGGGGAACAGTGGACATGAGAGGGTGTCCGGTTAGCACTGGGCGTGCATGATTGGCCCAGTCCTGGGGCTGGGTGCTGGACGGGGCGCTTGAGTGAGCTACCAAACCACAGGTGCGAGGCTTTGGGCGACCTGCACGCCCGCCGCGAAGATTATAGCACGGCGGCGTCCGACATGGCAAACATAGGGGGTGTAGAGAAGTGGCGTCCACATGTCCCAAAATAGATAGGTCTGTCAAAGACATGCTGACCAAGCCAGCATTGGCAAAGTGAAAGCAGACAACCCTGTGACAGGAAAGCTAAGAGAGGAGGAGACATATGAGGACAATAGGACACATGTCACAAGGAGCTTTCTAGAGGGTCTCTTTACATCGCTTAGGGATGACATACAGGCAGTGAAGAAGGACTTATCACAAGACCTGAAGGTGGTGTGCCGGGAATTGGAGGAGGACGGTGAGAAAGTGGCTGCTCTGGAGGAGCATGAAAACGCCAGAGTCGAGGAGATCGAGCAGCTACAACAAGAAATAATTTGGCTACAAGACCAACAAATCGAACTCCAGGCTCATACAGAGGACCTGGAGAACTGGTTGAGGCCGAACAACACCTGCATCCGGGGAACACCAACCGGGGCTGAAGAGGAGGACATTCTGGCATATGCACGGGTATTCTTCCACCAAATCTTAAGGGAGTCCCCGGACAGGGAGGTACACATAGACAGGGTCCACAGAGTGGGCCACCAAGGCCACCTGATGTACCACCAGCAAATATCTCCGCCTGCATTCCACGACTTCCCCATGAAAGAATGCATACTTCGGATGGCGAGAGAGCAACATCCCCTGAACTTCCAGGGCCACCCACTGCATCTGTATCAGGATCTGGCTGCCATCACCCTTCAAAAACAGAGATACTTTCGATCAATCACCTCCCTCCTTAGAGATAAAAGATTCCCGTACTCCTGGGGTCATCCCTTCTGACTAATGTTCAGAAGGGAAGGTAAATTGAACCAACTGAGCTTACTGAAGGAGATCTACAATGTCGTGGAACTGGAGGAGCCCTCGGGGAGAGCCAGGGCCCACCCAAGATGGAACACAGGAACAGGCGACACACACGTTGCCAGACTGTACCGCATGGAAGCAACAAGCCAGACCGAGATATTATGGTATCAGAAAGAAGAGCAGTCCTGGGGTGTCTCAATGGCCACAGGAAGAATGCAGATAAGGACAAGGGGTGAGGGCCTGGGGCCTGGAAGGCAAGTAGCCGCATGGGGTGGGGGAGGGTGGCGGAGGGGTGCCCAATGAACACCAGAACGCATAGGGTGCCAGCTCCTGAACATTAGGTTCACCCTCAGGACTATGGCGGGCCACCCCGGCTCCCATTCGTGGGGTTGTTTGGCTATGTTATTTAAATGTGTTTGATTTAAGGGGGGGGTGAGTGCGTGATATTAATATGCAGTTACAGTAGCCACTCGCCTTGGACGGGACCTGTATCCATACTGAGACTCATTATCTTGAGGGAGGAAATAATAGGACTTGTATGGGGACACACTGGCTGATGATACTCCACTCATACCACCCACATATTTGTTAAAATTGTCACACTCATTGTCAAGGGGTTGAATAGCCCAATCAAGCGCAGAGTGATCCTTTCATATCAAGAACACACAGGAGCCGACTTATGCCTCCTCCAGAAGACCCGCCTCATATCCTCAGATCAGCATAGAATGTGGTCCAGATATTTCCCTACAAAACACTTCTCCTCATGCGGGACCAAGGTGGCAGGGGTCGCGCTCCTAGTATCATGCTCCTTCCAGGGGAAGGTGAGTGGCAAGATTAATGAAATACAGGGAAGCCTGCTGGCCTATAGAATACACTTTGAGGGTACCCAAGTGGTTTTAGCATCTATATACACTCCCAACGAGGGTCAGGAAGGGTTCATTCTCCAGGCTCTTGCAGAGGTCATGACTACACATGACAGGCAGGTGCTCATAGGGGGCGAATTCAACATAGTTTTACACAAGGATCGGGAAGGATCCGCTTCCAGATATGGTGGGACTGGGGGTCTATCTGTGAGAGGCTAGGAGAGGCTGGAGAAGTAGGGGCTTTGGGACCCCTGGAGGGGCAGACGCCCTACCACTACAGACTACACCTTCTATTCCCACGCATATCAGTCCTATGAATGCATTGACTATTTCTTGGGGTTTAAGGAAAGTTCACAGACGATGGGTGAGATAAATATTGAGCCCTGTGCATTATCCGACCACGCAGTGGTCGTCCTCAGACTCAATGCCCCCCTCCAGGCCGATGGCCCCAACTCTTGGCGAATACGGTCCACACTCCTGATGAGCTTGGAGGTTGTCGTCCAGGTAGCCAAAGCCATCACTACCTACCTAAAATTTTATGACACTGGTGAAATGGTCTATACAAGATTCGGACAAGCGTTGGCTGTTCATGGACCGCGTGGTAGTGGGTGCTTCACTTTGGAAGATCCCATTCGTACTGCGCCACCAGTCACCAGAGCCACCATGAGGGTGTGGGACCAAACAGCCTGATCAAGCAACCTAATCTGCATTCCCTCCCTCCTGACACCTATTGTGGGGAACCCGGATTTCTCTCTCGGCATGGACCATGGTGCCTACTGTGTCTGGACTGCCCCCTACTGCAGCATCATTGGACATTTGTTTGATGCAGATGGAATAATCTCTTTAGAAAATTTTATAAGGACCCAGTCTCTCCCAGAAACAAAGAGAATGCGATATCTCCTGATCTGCCACTGGGTATCACACCCCTCTATCAGGGAGAAGGCATGTAGACCCCTCACAAATTATGAAAGACAGACAAACACATAGTATCAGAGCTCTGTGATTTGCTCCAGGGGCACTCCAGACTCTGAAAATTCAGACTCAGGCTTGTTTGAAGACAGAACTGGGAAGATCCATGACACCGGGGGACTGGGAGCCGAACTACATTAGGGCACACACCACAGCGCGCTGCGCAATCAGCACAGAGGCTGTAATGAAGATAGCTACTTACTGGCATCTCACCCCGGATCAACTCCATGAAATGGACCACTCCTGTTCAACTCCTTGCTGGAGGGGGTGCATTGGCCTTGGCACACTGACCCACGTCTTATGGGAATGGCAAAAGCTGACCTCATACTAGGAGGGACTTTTACATGACATTGATCTCCACATGAACATCCAACTCCTGTGCTTCTCAGCATACATCGTACTAGGCCTTTTAAACCCCCTGACATTTCCGCTTAAATCTATGCGGGCCGACAGATCAGTCTCGTCTTGAAGGCAGCCCTTCAAAACAGACTGACTCAGTGGGGAACACCTCAGACCCTAACGCTGCTGGGATGGTTACACAGGGTTTGGTCGATTCTGGAGATGGAAAAGCTCACTCTATTCCTCACATCATAGGGGCATTCCTACAGGAAGCTATGGCACCGATTCTTGTCCTTGCACACTGGGGAATTCAGAGAATTGACATGTCCTAGATATATGCGACTTCTCCGCCTACAAGAAAGGGAGACTACCTAATGCGCAGACCGCAGGGTAGCAGTGCCAGAAGCCCCATTCCTGGTCCTGCAGAAGTGACTATAACAGCCTGTTGCCTGTTTGTCCCTGGGGGATTGTTGGGTGCTGTGACACCATTTGAGTTCTGCTTTTCTTTTTTTTTCTTTTTCTACACTGAAAACCCATAATAAAGAAATTTTAACAATATAATGCAAGTGTTATCTCGAAAAAGTCTTTAAAACAAAAGGCTTTTACAACAAGATTTATTACAAAGAATATGTCTTTACAACTAAAGCCTTCAACATGAAATGTAAGTATTTAACAAGTAAGTGTAAACCCTATATTTATATATCTATATGTATCTATATTCCCAGAAAGAAATGTAGGTTACAAGGATGTTATAGTTAGATTCTGAATTTACTCATTCAAAACCATAGAAATTCAGCAGTTATAGTCCCTGTAACCTTTGTTTTTATTTTTTTTTACTGAAGTTCTATGGTTTTTTAACGTAAAGCAATTTTAATTTATAGACATTATTCCAACCCCTGCCGTGCATGGCAGAAGACCCCGAATGGCAGGGTTTGGTCAGAAGGCCTGGCCTGCAGACCTTTGGCTGTGGGTAGCGCCGGTTGGCCACAGGGCCTGTCTCTGTTAGTGGATCTGTGAGTCAGTGTGTGGGTGTTTGAGTGGGTCTGATAGTGGTTGTGTGAGTCTGAGTGGGCGTGAGCGGTGCATGAGTGTCTGAGTGGGTGTAAGAGTAAAGGAATTAGTGTGTGAATGAGTCGTGGTTTTCCTTTCAAATGTTTTCATATTTGTGAATTTTCACGAATGTCCCGCATGGTGATGCAAAATTATTTTAAACTCATACATTTCACCTAAAACACTTATATCACAACCCTGGGGTCAGGCTACCTTCACCCTAAATCCTTATGCCACTTTCAATTTGGATTTTCACCCCTGGGGACAATGTCTCATGAAATGAAATGGCAGCCACAACTTTGTAGTCAGGTTGCAGTCTGCCAATTGCAATGCTTATTTTACGCATATTCACGACGATATACAAATTTGTTTGTCCTTAAATATCTCCTAACCTACTGAACGGATTTACACCAAATGACAAAAAAGCACAATCTGCATACCAGCAGCTAGCTTTCTGCCAAATTTGGTGTAATTCCATTCAGTGTTTCGGGCTGTAGACGTATTGACAGATCCCGTGGGAATTAACATGGGAAAGGCAATGTTTTTTTAGCTCCCATTTTCTTAGCCCTTGGTTGACATATAATCTCAAAACATCCAGTGTGGAAAAAGGATCACTGGGCCACTTTTAAAAAAAACAATCTTCATAAAGATTCATCAAACGGTGCCAAAGACATAGGCAAGTCAAAAAACGCTTTTTCTATGGAAACATGCTCCTAACTATAACTATAATAATAATAATACATTTATATATATATCTTCACAGTACATAGATGCAGCACCGAAGGTTATATAGGTACATATATATATAGAGGAGTTTTTGTATCAATCAGACTGGGTGTAATTTTTTTTATTATAAATACATGCACAATGTCACTTTAAGCAAATGTCACATAAAGAGTGACAATTGAGGCATATATATCTTTTAAGGCAAACATGTTGTACATTATTTATTAATTGATTATGTGCCTCATAATATCGGTCATTAGATCCTTAACTATAACACCAATAAAAGAGTCGACTTATTAAGTGGACCATATGATTATTTTGGGCAGTTTATATTAATCGGATTGGTTGTAACATTTGAAGTCA
Source organism: Pleurodeles waltl (assembly GCF_031143425.1). Taxonomy (NCBI): domain Eukaryota; kingdom Metazoa; phylum Chordata; class Amphibia; order Caudata; family Salamandridae; genus Pleurodeles; species Pleurodeles waltl. Next base: position 660,269,248 of record NC_090446.1, on the reverse strand, counting down.
TAATTGCACATACACGGGTGTCACTTTATTCAAACGTTATATACAGAGCGTGAATTGAGATTTATTTACTTTTAAGGCAAAAATCACAAATAAAAATTATTGCAAAAGTTGTGAGATGAGTTGGATGTTATATACATGCTTCATCTATTGGTAGTCCACATGGCTTCAGTTTAAAAGTTTAAAAAAATTCATGCACTAATTTTATTGATCATAGTATTTTTAACTTAGAAGAAAATACATGTATGCACATGCCACTTTATTTCAACAGGATACATATTGTACAAATATATATTATGAAGGGCAAATGAATCCGTATGTGTGTTTAAATATAGACACATGCACTATTAACATTGGTTGATGAATTTTTATCAGGTTTAATATTTCTATCCATGTGTATGGTTTTAATTAATTGTATTAATAAATGAACCATACATATTTATATTAATGGGACTGTGAAGAATACCAGAGGATTTGGAACGTGATGATTGTTCTCCTAATACTTTTCACACTATAAGATGGCGGGACCAGTAGTCTCAATTGTGCAGCTGTAACAATAGACCGAGGACTAATGTAGTATTTGAGGTAGCTCTATTGATGTGGAGAGTGTCCAGTAGAAGGCGTCATCCGAAACGCGTTGACTGTTTGTCTCAGAAGCTGTGGATTTTAGCTGTGGTGCAGCTGCATGACGAGTGGAACTTTATCATTTTGAAAGATATATATATATATATATATATATATATATATATACACACACACACACATAGAGGCAGTGGTGTTTCCTCCTTTAGGGCAGAGGAACGTGACCTCTCTGCCTAAAATGCCCCCCAGGGATGAAAATAACATGGGAATAAAATTCATATATTGCCAATTTATTTTTCATCCTCCCATCCTGAACTGAGTTTCAGGATGGGGCGTGGCCACTGCTGTTGATTGGCAGCTGTGAGCTGTGCACAGTTTAAAGTGCGCATGTATTTTAGGCCAGCTGTCTTGCATTACCAAGCCAGACAAGAGAATTTGATACTTCTCTAACCTAACTGTCTAAAGACAGCTGGGTTAGAGAAAGCACAGGCCTCCTGAGAGAGGCTGCTCCCACCAATCCTGATGCTACTTTCATGCTAGTTAGCAGCATGAAAGTAGCACCAGGATTGTTTAAGGGAATTTGCTGAAGCCCAAGAGGAGACTGGAGCGAGGGGGACCTTGGACTTCGTGTAGCAAGCAAGGTAAGTATTTTTCATGTTATTCACATACACCACTCACTTTTCATTCATGCACACATGCCCCAACACCACATTTGCCCGCCCCCCCACTTTGCCTACCCAGCCCCCGCATAGATATGAAGTTAGGAATAGTGAATGTATACTTTTCTATATGCATTTAACGTTTGAAATTTTGTTCTTCAATATTCCATCCTCGATATTCTAGTGCTATGATAGTCTTGGGGTTATTATTTATTAGTACACCCTCAAAAGAGCACTGTTAGAATGTAAAAAGTATATTTCTTTTATTTTAATGCTTGCATATGTATATGTTTTATATGGGCTGTTCTTTTCTGTATTATCACGATTTCTATTAGTCAAAAACAAATTACAATTCATCAAGCTACTACTACTACTACACAAAATAAACTGCATTAAACAACCTTCATATTAGCCTGCTACGTGTGTAAATAGTTGATGTAGCATGGCTGCTGGCCGTGCTGACTTTCAAGTTGCTTGTGGGCCCCTAGTGGGAAAACTGGGGTAATCTCAATCTTGTTTGTGTACTCCAAGTCCCCAAGGTGTTAACTTATCAAAGGAGGTTTTAGGGCAGTGGATTTGAATTTGACATTAAGGAGGTCATTCCGACCCTGGCGGTAAATACCGCCAGGGCCGGGGACCGCGGGAGCACCGCCAACAGGCTGGCGGTGCTCCCTTGGGCATTCTGACCGCGGCGGTTCGGCCGCGGTCAGAAGAGGAAAACCGGCGGTCTCCCGCCGGTTTTCCGCTGCCCTGGGAATCCCCCATGGCGGCGCAGCTTGCTGCGCCGCCATGGGGGATTCCGACCCCCTCACCGCCATCCTGTTCCTGGCGGTTCCGCCCGCCAGGAACAGGATGGCGGTGAGGGGTGTTGTGGGGTCCCTGGGGGCCCCTGCAGTGCCCATGCCAATGGCATGGGCACTGCAGGCATGGGCACTGCAGGGGCCCCTGTAAGAGGGCCCCACTTTGTATTTCAGTGTCTGCATTGCAGACACTGAAATATGCGACGGGTGCCACTGCACCCGTCGCACACCCTCCACTCCGCCGGCTCCATTCGGAGCCGGCCTCCTCATGGAGGGCTGTTTCCCACTGGGCTGGCGGGCGGCCTTTTGGCGGTCGCCCGCCAGCCCAGTGGGAAACCCAGAATGACCGCTGCGGTCTTTTGACCGCGGTACGGTCTTCTGGCGGTTCCCTCCAGGCGGGCGCCTCCCGCCGCCCACCGGGGTCAGAATGACCCCCAAAGCCTTTTAGCAAATTTGGACAATTAGTTCAGTTAAATAGACAGTATTTGAACTATTTCAAACCTTCACAGTTTACGCACCTATCGATTTTCCAGTGGTGGGTTTATTGATTGCTTTGATTATTTTGATGTTGTATTTGTACTCTTAGACTTTAGATTAGATGATAAAACCCCAGAATTCTCCGGCCTATAGTGGGTTCCTGCATAAGTAGAATGTGGCCAAATCTATAGTTGTATAAGTGTTTACTTTCCTCCCATCTTTGGTCCCCAATCAATTTATTGACCAAGTATAGTTATTTATATTTAAAATTAATGTTGAATTCCAGAAATAGTAATCATCATTACTGATGACTCTAAAACCTTTGTGAAAGTTCTTGTATGCTATTTTTACAATTACATATGCATGCCAGAGAACAATAGTTGTTTCATTTTACTGCTGGGTTAATCACCAGGCATGTGAGTTATCCTTCAGGAGTTTACGTCAATTGAGTGCTGTGTGCTACAGAGACAAGAGTGAACTTTTTTCTTGGGTCCTGGGGAAGTGAGTCTTTACTGGGTAGTATCCGTAGTTGGCACTGCTATTTACTGCTGATGTCTCAGGACTATCGGTGCCGCTGAACAACTAAATACTAGGTAACTCCTTTTGTACATTTAACTCTCATGGGTATCCTGGTCGAGTAGTCAATGCTTACAGATTACTCTAAAAGAAACTCACATACCACTTGCAGAAAATCATGTTCAATAAACTTACTGTACAATCAGACCCTTTGATTTTCTAAATATCTTTCTAACAGGTAAGTAAAGTACAGAAGGCAAAAACATAAACTCTACAAAAACAGAAAGTTAAAGCACCTAAGGACAACATGCAACCTCACACTCATTACTATCTCACACACTGTAAAGCACAATAATCAATATATCATTGTTGTTTCTGCAACTGTTATCCTATGACACTCCTGTAGTATCTTCAGGTGTCAGTCCTCTCTCATAGACAGTGCTTTGCAGCCAGTCTTCAAAGAAATGAGTACATTTGTTATATAGTAGTTTCTCAGTTGGTAAGAGTACATAGGCAGTAAACTCATTGGGGATTACCCTTGCACCGCCGGTGTGTCACTTTTTCCTATATGAAAAATGACGAACCGGCAGCGCAAGGGGCTTGTAAATGAGCCCCTTTGTGATTGAGCACAGACTGTCAAGATGATGGTCAAAACTCAAAAAAACATTATTAAATTGATTTCCAAGCCATAAAGAGGGAGATTTCTGCACAGAAAGGAAGAACTAGTACAAAGTGAAAGTAGGTGGTACACTTATAGCGCCATGCTACGATATTTCTGGGTACTAAGTCATGAAGATTTTTCTACAGTTCAGGAGCTAAGGTGGGGACGTTTCTGGGACTCATCCTGGTGGACTTTGTCCACAAAAAACTGTAAAAGGCTGTAACCAAGGATCTTAGTTGATGGACTGACTGTATGTTGAAGTGATTCCTCTGGAGAGGTCACTGAGAGGACCTTGTGTGCAAGGAGCACAAATGTGAATGCAATCCTGTCCTTCAATTTTAACCATTGAGGTTTTATGCGGGCCTCCGACATGGTGCAGTTGTTTAGGCTCACAGGGCACTACACATACTCCCTTCCAGCACTGATGTGACATATGGGATATTCATATATGCAGCAGTGCTGAGTATGACTGCTGGCACATGGTTTGTCGATTTCCTGCTTCTAGACAAACTGGAAAGAATTTGGGATGTCCAATATTGCGTAGGTGCAAAGGGGGTTTACACAGCCAATGACAAGAGGCACAATGTGGCAAGTGTCATGGAAATCTCTTCTCTAATGCAGTGAACAAGTTTATGATGCATGTTGTTAGTGGGAATTCATGAAATCCATGGATATAGATAGAGTTATCAGTCATTGAGGTAGATACTGTGGCAATGAACACATGTTATAAGAATGGACCTGGAAGTGGTATGTGTTATATGTTAGAATGTGGAAAGTGGAATGTGGGGAAAATGAGGACAAGTCAATTGGCTCAAGGTGGGACTCAGCGTGCAGCGGGCGGTATTGATGAGCCTAAATGTATGATTACAATTTGTTTAATAAACAAAGAGTTTAATTTATTTAATTGTCTGTTTCTCTACAGAACAATTTGGCAACAAGCGTTCTATGGACTCATCAATACTATTTTACTAACTTTATACGGAAGCGGAGGTCACTGTGTTGGTGTTTAGAAGAGTTCAAATTAACGGATGGTTGCAGTGCGGATCGGCAAGCAGGCAGCGTGGATCGGCAAGCCAGCAAGATAGATGGTTGGAAATCTGCAAGTACTTTCTAATTCATTTATTTGATTGAAATTGACCGCATGCTGAGCAATGTATATTGAACATTGCTGTACTTGCAAATTACGTTGTGCCCAACTTCTTTTAAAAATAAACGTGCGATGCTGTGTTACCGCTATGTGTCTACTCAAGGCCGGCTTCCTGTAGAAATTAGTGACGCGACGACGGCCATCTTGCATTGTGCAAGTTTGGGAAATAAGGGAGATTTCCTGCAGAAACAAGACTCTAACGGCAGCCATTTTAAGTTGCAATATCTATCGAAAGAGTCATTTAAAACTGCCGAGTGTACAGGAATATAATTTAAATCCTGCACAAATAGTTGCTATTGCAATTTTGACAAGCCAAGAAGTACAATTTATGGAACAGTGATACAACACTTAATGTGATAGTGACAATTGGAACATCAGTAATTTTGCTCATAGTAATATTATAAATCACCTAACCTTATTTGTAAACAATCATGGCAAACCAACAATGAAATGGAAAAACTGGCACGGAGCATTTGAAAACTACCTAGCGGCTATTGATGGGAAAAAGTTTGATCCTGAACGGAAAAAAAGCTTTGATGTTTGGACTGTTAAGTAATGCTGGTCAGAAGATTTTCGATAATTTACCTGAATTTGAAGCACCTCCAGGTCAATTCATTCCTTTGAACGAATATGAAGAGGCAGTCAAACGAATGGAAAACAATTTACGGAAGAACCTAATGTTATGGTTGAGCAGCATCGTTTTTTTAAAGGAAGCAAATGGAAGATGAAAGTATCGAAGAATATATTGCTTCTTTGAGAGTCTTAGCATCTTCATGCGAATTCAATGAGATTACAGACATTTATATTTGAGATCAATTTGTATTTCAATGTTACTCAAAAAAGATTCAAGAAAGATTACTTGCGTGTAGAAATCCTACTTTACAAGAAGTCATCGAAATAGCTAAAGGAATTGAATGATCAATGTTATCCACTAAAGCTTTAATGTCTGATGGCTTGTCTAAAACTGATGTATATATGGTACAAGATGTCAAGGCTAAATTCACGTTTAAAGGCAAGGATAACAGGTTTGGTGGAAAGAAAGGTGTACAGTGCTATGGATGTGGATCTAAAACACATCTGGGTAACAATTCTAAATGCCCAGCAGTAGAAACAAATGTGCCAAATGTAAAAAACTAGGTTATTTTGCTGTTGTATGTAGAAGTATAAAAGGGGGCAGTCACATTAGAGATAATTGTGTGGATGAGTTTGATGAAGAAATATGTGCAAATATAGTTTTAACCAGTGATGATGACTGCAGCAAAAGTGTGTTGAACAGATTTAAAGCTCCACTTGGAGTTGTCAGCATTGCTGGCAAGAATTGAAGGTTATGCCGGATTCAGGGTCACCAATTACCAGTTTAGACCAAGGTATTTTCAACAGTACTAGGAAAGATGAAGAATTGTCAAAGAGCGATGTGAACTCAAAAGTGCTTCAAGAATTTGATATTAACATTGTAGGGTATTTCTGAAAAACTCTTCAGTTTAAAGATCGTAGTATCAATACTAAAATATATATAGCTGAAAATGGTAGAAATATTGTAGGTTGGCAAGACTTAGGCAAATTGAGAATAATTTTGAAACCTTGTTCACCAAATCCCATAGTCCTTGGAGAGATACCATGTTCAGATGTCAGTAGTGCAGAGGATATTGGTACATCTTTAACACTTGAACAGGTTTTGGCAGTCAATCAGAAAGTGTTTGCGAACCACATTGCATGTGTAAAAGGTTTTGAACACGTAATTAAATTAAAATAAAAAGCTACTCCAGAGGTACATAAAGCTCACCCGGTTCCTCTGTCAGTCAGAGGGGAGTTGAAGGAACTTTTAAGAAAATTGTGTGATGAGGGTGTAATTGAACGTACGGATTCTTTGGAGTAGGTATCAGCTATTGTCGTCACAAAAAAGAAAACTGGTGATATAAGGTTATGAGCTGACTTGAGGTCCTTGAAAAAAAATATTGTGGTGGCCTGTCCTCCTTTACCCAGAATTCAAGAAATTTTGGCAGTCACTAATGGATCGAGATATTTTTCTTTGATTGATCTTAAGTCAGCATATCATCAAGTAAAACTGTCTGATTCTTCTCAGTATTATACCACATTTGTAACACCGTTTGGGGCATATAGGTATGTACGACTACCTTTTGGACTTGCATCAGCTGCGAGTTGATTTAAAAAACGAATGGACATTTTGTTTAAAGATATGGAAGGCATTCCGAAATTTCAAGATGATATTTTAATCCATATGAAAACAATTACTGAACACAATGTTATTTGAAATAACGTGTTGGGAATTTTTAAGGAAAGGGGTATGACAATTAGCAAGTCAAAATGTAAATTCTTATGTATAGAAATTGAATATTTGGTGCACACTTTATCATCTGATGAAATAAAACCAAAAGATCTACTGAAGGCAATTCGTGAAGCACCCAATCCCAAGGATAAAGATACCCTTAAATCTTTTCTTGGTTTGAGTGAATATTATTCTAGGTATATTATGGTTTATGCCAATTTGGTTGAACCTCTTAGGAAGTTGTTGAGGAAGAAGGTGAAATTTGAATGGACGGGTGAACAAGAGTCTGCATTTAAAAACATAAAAGATGCAATATTGAAGGCACCAGATTTACAGCCTTATAATACTAAAGGGAGAAATAGAATTACGGTAGATGCTAGTGCTACGGGGATAGGTGCTATATTCTCTCAAATTGTGTCAGGAAAGGAGTACACAGCAGCGTTTATTTCTAGAATGCTTTGGAAGTCTCAATGTTTTTATAGCATTATTGAAAGGGAAGCTTTAGCTTGTGTATGGGCTGTGGAAAAATGTAAAACATATCTGTGGGACAATGAGTTTGAAATTGTAATTGATCATAGATCACTTGTGTACATGATGGATGGAAGGAGTAACACAAAGGCATCTTCTAGGGTAATCAGGCTGTTATCAAAATTGCAAGAATACAATTTTGTAATAAGACACATATCTGGGGGTTTGAACAGATGTGCGGATTGTTTATCTAGGTTACTTTTGGAAGATGGTGATGACAGTGAAATGCTAGATAACAAATGTGTTGTAGCTTATTTGGATGCTGCGGATCATTGTGATGGTGTGATTTCTGCTGAAGAGTGGGATGAGGCTTGTGAAAAGGATTTGATGTTACAGCAAGTTATGAAATATGCTACCAATGGGAGGCCTCCCGGCAGAAAGTTAGATAGTATATTCAACAATTTTTTACAAGTAGCTGATGAATTGACTATTGAGTGTGGAATCTTAATGAGACATGATTTGTATGTTCCACCTCAAATATTAAGGAAAAGATTGGTTGATTTAGCTCATAAAGGGCATCTATGAACCACTCCCACAAAAAACAAATATTGAGAACATATTATTGGTGGCCAGGGACTTGACAATGATGTTAATATGTATTTGGACAGCTGTGTTGAATGTGTTAACTCAGATAAACATTGGAAAGTGAGTAAGAAAGAATTACAACCAGTAATTATACCTAATGCACCGTGGTTAAAAGTAGCTATGGATTTTTCAGGCCTGTTTAGTCTACTTGAGTCTGAAATACGTTATTTAACTGTTGTCACAGATTACTATTCTAAATGGATCCATTGGGATTTTTTACAAAACATTAGTACAGATGCTGCCATTGAGTTTAAAAAAAAAATGTTTGCAATCAAAGGATTACCTAGAATTTGTCTGACAATGGTACACAGTTAACTTCGTTAAGGATGTGTACATTTTTAATTAGGTACGGTATAGAACAAGAAAAAACTCCTCTTTACAATCCATCATCAAATGGTCAAGTTGAACGTATGAATAAATTAATGAAAGAACAAATTCAGTTAGCTATTGCATCAAATGTAAACGTACGTGTTTATTTACGTGAAAAAAGTTTATAGTTAAAATAGTACAGTAAATTCTACAACTGGATTTTAACCTTTCTTTTTGTTGAGAGGTAGGAAGGAAAAAACTTTACTTACTCCAAAGTTTGGTAAGTTAGCAGACAACTTTGATGCAGTGAAAAACATTGATGAAGTTAAACAAAAAATAGTTAACAAGAAAAAACAAAGTTCTATTATGAAATGATTAATAGAGTTAAACCTAAAGTGTTCAATGTAGAAGATTGGATCACGTCTCCTGCTCCCTGCTCCTCTATCTCTTGCCACCAGCCCTCAATCTTATAGAAGGCATGTCTACAACTTGAGCCAGATCTCACAAATAATGGGACATGTTAGTTGCTGTTTCAGTGGTGTGCTTCCAGTGGCGTTTCATGCGAGGGAAAAGGGGAGGGGTGGGGTGGTGCGTCACGTGGCATCAGGACACAAAAAAATAAAATAATAATAATTTCAAAATATTATCTTTTGCTCCGTGCGTCGCCACTACCATCTGTTCCTCGACAAGACTGGAGGCACAGGCTCCCAGCCTGCCCTGCGTCCAATCCTAATGGTACTTTCATGCTGCTGGCACCAGGGAAGCAGTGTTAGGATTTGACAGAGTGCCCAGCCAGGGCACTCTGAAGCAGAGTGAAAGTCTCTGTCTGCTGTCTCCAACCCAGGATCGCAGTGCCTGCGTTGCTGGGTTTATGAGAGCCCAGTGCTCATGTGTGTTTGGATGGCCCAAAACGGCTGGCCAAACATACATGCGCACTGAGGAGGAGAGCTGTTGACTCCCCCTCCGTCTCGTCACAGCCCGATGGCCAGCCCCTTTTACTATAAAACGATAATAAACATAGTTTAGCATCATTTTATACTAAAAGTTTTGCAGTTGTTCCTATTGGCGGGGAGCAACGCTTCTCCGCCACAGCACAGGAACCACTCCTGTGTGCTTCTTTTCTCGAACGAGCCTATCTTTTGGCTGTTTTTCATTGCTAGCTGGGGTTTGTGCAGTTGCTCTGTGCATGAACACGCTATAATCTGTAGAGGTTTTTTTATGAGGTTTTCTGTAGTTGTTTCGTTAATTTGATTTAATTGGTATATCATATTCACAATGAGCCATATCTCCTGTGCATGAAGTGGTGAATATTTTGGCTTAAATCTCTCTCATTTCTATGTGCTTCATGAGGTGTCTCTGGTAGTGGTGTCTCTAGTTCCAATCGTGGTCAGCTGTTGCATTCCGAGGTTTATGCTTCAGCTTGAGTCTCTTGTGTTGTTTGGAGAGCATCTTTAAGGCAGTGTTTATAGAGTAGAAACCTCGAATATCTGGGGTGGCTGTTGATTGCTGGAATCACTGTTGGTGCAGGAGGTCTGCAGTAAAGCTGTGATGTATCTTTTTAAAAATACAAAAACAAGCAGACTCATATTACATATGCAAGCAGCTGAAGGTGTGTGCTAATGCGGGACTTAAAATGCCCAACTACTGTACAAAAGCTAAGCTTGTGGAAGGCATGGCATCTTCCATTATACTGTTTTTTTTTTGCACTATCAATTTGTGTTTTGGATCTTTTAGTTTGAATGGATAGGTTGCATTTGGGGCAATCAGTAGCTTACAAGTGATGTTTGCCGAATCCACCATATCACAACAAGCATATTGTGCAGCTTCAAAACAAACTTTTGCACAAAGAGCCTGCTCTCTTAGGGAATTATGGGGGTCATTACAACCCTGGCGAACGGTGTTAAAGCAGCGGTAAGACCGCCAACAGGCTGGCGGTCTTTTTTTGAGTATTATGACCATGGCGGTTACCGCCATGGTCATCCGCTTCTTCACCGTTCCACCCGCCAGGGCGGAGACGACCTCTGGGCTGGAGACCTGGGTCTCCAGCTCGGCGGCCGTCACAATACCACCAGCGGTATTTCGACCCGGCTTACCGCCGTGGATTTCCAGCGGTAGGAACTGCCATGAAATCCATGGCGGTAAGCCTTATCAGTGCCAGGAAATTATTTCCCTGGCACTGATAGGGGTCTCCCCCACCCCCGCCCCGACTCCCTCCCCTACACCCCCCACCACCCCTGCCACCCCCCAAAGGTGGCAGGGCCCCCCTCCCCACCCCGACCCCCAACATCACATAACTCGCACACACACGACACGCACGCAGGCACCACCAACACACATACACGCACACACACCAACATACATGTCTGCATCCACAAACTCAGTCAGACACGCACACCCATATACAGACATACACGCACACATCCATACAGACATACATACACGCACTCATTCCCAACACACGCAACACACCCGCAAGCATACACGCATTCACACCCCCCTCTACATACACAGATGCACACCCCCATGCACCCACACAACACACAACACCCCCCACCCCCCTCCCCTAACAGACGATCGACTTACCTTGTCCGTCGATCCTCCGGGAGGGGACGGGAGCCATGGGGGCTGCTCCACCGACACCACACCGCCAACAGAACACCGCCACGCCGAATCACAGGATGTGATTCGCTGGGCGGTGTTCTGTTGGCATGGCGGTGGAGGTGGAGCAACCTCCACTTCCCCGCCACCCGCCACTATGGCTGTCGGCAGCTCTCCGTCATAAAGAGGACGGAGAGCAGCCAACGGTCATAATACGCCGAGCGGCAAACCGCCACTACTGGCGGTCTTCCGCACGGCGGTCCCTCGGCGGTCTTGTTAAAAGACCGCCAAGGTTGTAATGACCCCCTATGACATTTGCAGAGAAGTACATCAGAAGCAGCACATTCATGCATCACCATAAAATTTAAAAAAAACAGAAACCAACAGTATTAAGATAGCTGTCACATTCACAACAACCAAAATTTCACAGTGGCCAGTACCAGTTCTCACTTCCCTCTAAAAAAATATTCATTTTCAGCCCCCTAAAATGATTTTTACTTTGAAATATCTTTTCACCTTTACAGCGTCCCACTAATTTAATACCTCTATTAGAAAATCTTTATAATTCATTATATAAATTGAAATCTATGCGTTTGAAAAATGTGCAAAGCTCTTGCGTCTTATCCTCTTTTTGGATAACAAAACATCTTCCGACACTTTTACTTGTTTTCAAATGCAAACTGACATTTTAGTCAGTGTATACAATGAGCACACAATTTCTGTTAGTACGTTCTGAAACTTTTTGAGACTAACCACTGAAAAAAATAGACAAAAATAGATGTCAATGTAAATGGAGGACATTTTCGGACAGATTTACGAGAAAGTGGCGCATCGGTCTCACTGCGCCACTTTTCTTGCATGCCCCTACCGCCACGTGACGACTCCATGGTTGCACCATATTTACAATACAGAGCACCATGGCTCACATTAGGACAATAGCATCAACATTTTTTACTCTATTGTGATGCTATGCTGCACTAGCATCAAAAATTGTAGCGTGGGTGCAGCAAATTGCAAGGAGGCCCATTGATCACAATGGGTGTGTCACTTTCATGCCTGCAGTGAGCAGGTGTTAAAAATTATACCAAAAATGGCACAGTGAAATCTTGTAGATTTCCCTGCTCCATTTTTTGCGGTCCTCCTAATGCCGGAATGCCCCCCCTTGCATACATAATGTAGTGCAAAGGGTCGCAAGGTGGTGCAATGAATGTATTTGGAAAATTCTGTCCTGGTATCTGAGCACTGAACATTCATTGGAGACAATCAAGACTCTTAGCACTACTAGCGAACAAACATCTGTGTGTGTTCTGATAAAGACAGGCCGAAGAACTCACGTTATGTTATTTTACGCGATTATATGTTATGTTATGTTACGTACGCTATGTTACATTAAGTTATGTAATGTTATGTGTTGGAATTTCCATAGTAAACATTCTGACATCTGTATTCCTTTAGACATAGTTAGATATCTGTGTGATACCTTTTTACATTGCTTAGAGATCTTCATTGCAGACCTATATCTGAGCTTTCTGATAATGATGTGTTTTGGGTATTGGGCTTTGGCTTATCATAGACTTCTAGATATGTGATTTTCTGTCAGAGAGGTGTGGCTAATGAACTTTGATAGTCTCCTAAGCTGGCAATACGGCCAGTGGCTGGAAGGTGATGAAAACTCTGTATTACTCTCTAAATGGTTTGCCTGGAATGAGTTGGATTTTGGTATGCTGTGCATCTGAACATGTCTTGAAAGCGTGTGAAGTATCATGTATAATGTGTTTTCTTTGTGCTTGTAATGCATGTGTCTGATTTTCACTCTAATGTAAGATTTTTGTTTGAAGCCAGTATACCTCCATTGCGGCTATTTTTGGAAGTGTATGAATGTATTGTGTAGTCAATTAATCTGGTAGGATGTTCTGTCAAATGTAGATTTTTTGCAGTAACAGTATGATAGTCCACTATATGGATTTATTTATCTTATTGTAAGGTTTTTTGCCACGGCACTTATAAAGAAACCAACCCTGCAACACTTTGAGCAGTGAAACAATTGGTATCATACAACTAAGTTTGATCATCTGTGGCCAAAAAGCTATCCTTCGGAAGTTTGAGTTTATTTATGAATGTTTTTATCCCTAAGAAGAGGACAAGATAGTTTCATCTACATATATTAAATAATTTTAGATAGAGTAAATTTTAATTACATTAAATAGAAAACTTACATTACAATTATGTATTATATGACAGAGGTTGAAACATTGATAAGAGCTATTAAAAAATTGAAAATACAGTAACAACTGTCTAAAGCGGGCAGCGGCATTAGCAGTGCAGATGCGATCTCTGCAGATTTAACATTGTACTAGAATAATAAAGGTCACAATAATTTCCTTGTGATTAACTTCAAAGTGGGAAGCCATATAAGAATTAGGTATTGGCTAGTCAATGTACATTACAGGCAGATTCCATCTTTGATGAGAAGAACTTCCCCTGCGCCAAACAAACCTTACTAGTGGCAAACCTCTAGTCTCATTAGGAAGATAGTTTTCCTCACCTTAATTTCCTGGACATTACTGAGGTATGGCTGTGGTTTCTCGGAGACTGCAGAGTCTGCTGGTGACATACAAGATTTTATTTTGGCACCATGCTATGACTTCTAATTATAATCCTGTGCTTTAGCATATAATTCATTTGATTTTCAATTGTCAGTAAAATCATTCTAGTTAATAAGAAAACCACATGTGCTGCGTTTATTGTAACATCATCCTTTCTGGCTGGATGATGTATTATTTATTACTTTTTCGAGTTCTCACACAGTGCCAGTATCTCAAGATCCCCATCTAATAATAGCTGTAACTCCCTTTAGGTATAGACTCAATAAAATGGAAAGGTTGATAGCAACAAGTATAGTAAACAGAAGATGATTTCAAGAATGAGGACCAAGAAGTGGAAAAGAACAAAAGCACAAATAAGTTCAAGGAGATTTCAAGAAGCTGAAAAAGTTGGTCCTTACAAATAAACCTATGAAGATAATATGAGACTAAACAGTGAAACTACTTAAAATAATACAAAGGGAACAAATGTAAGGCGAAGAAAAATAGGTAACTAACTATGAGTTTGATATGGAGAGGTAAGAGTGTGATAAGAAAAGGAAAAAAGAAGATTGGAACAAGAGTTCTGAATGGTTTGGAGATGAAAGAGAAAGTAATTATGGTGATTGGCATGTTGGTTTTTGCTAGCTGATAAACAACATGGTCACTGGCAGGTAACTAAAGATTAGCCCCTGTGGTTTACAGACCTGAGACACTACAAGAGATTGAGACTAAATGTTGTCTGGCTGTGTTTTGTTGTCAAAATATTGTTTTTTTCTATATATGTAGTTATCCCTGAAATACAGAAGGATCAATTTTCAGGTGAGAGCATTATGCCTCATTAAGGTGTATGAAATGCATGCCTGAAAAGGCAAGGACACACACATATAGCCCTGAGGAAGGCCCCAGCCCCATGTGGGCTCTCTGTGAGGGGCGAAACGTGTTGGCAAGAATCAGGGGTGATTGAGAAAATAACGCTCAATTGAAACCCTGTACTTATTTTTATTAAACCCATGGTACCCTATTAATAAATAGTAGTTCTGACACAACACCATGAGTTTTTTTTTTAAAGAAAACGTTCTCTCTTTGTTCAACTGGATTCCTGCTTTATCAAGATAAATATTTTATATAAGAACTCCAATTTGAGGTTGAGTCTGCCATGGTGGTACTACCCTACCAGGGTGTAGCTAGGCGCTGATGATGAAGCATGCCACTATTTGGTGGGTGAGTCATCTACTCTCAAATATTTGTATTTTCCAGTAGGATCTATAAGTGGTTTCTTAGTACTTTCTTTTAATAAAACCTGGTTGCCTTTTTGTATATTGATTTGATTTTGGGAGAACGCAACTAGGTTGGTCTTCCCTCACTCTCCCTGTGTTTGGGCCTGGTAAGTTCAGAAAGGGCTCTGAGACAGAATCACTGCACCACTGCAACCTACATATACCTCATCCAGCACACTACATTGCCATTTCCAACAAACACACCTGGATCAAGAGCACTCAACCTACAGAGCACGCTCACAACACATGTACCCAATCTCATACACATTGAACTAACTGCTTCAAATCCTTAAACAACCAAACACACACTCCATCTCTTACTTGTCATTGTACGATCTGCAGTACACCATACTCCAGATATTCCAAATCTCATATCATCACCAATCACTACATTAGGGGACTCTTCATCACAGAAACATGGCTTAACACAACATCTTTGCAAATCCCACACTTTTTTCTTCCCACAGGCTTCAGCATACACCATGCAGATCATGCTCATAAGTGGAGTTGAGGGTTCACACTCATCTGTAAATCCTTTTGGCCCTGCATCATAGCAATCAAACTACATTCAACTTTGGCTCTTCATCATAGCAATCAAACTACATTCAACTACATGGAGTTCTCCATATGCCGCTTTTCAATCTCCATAGTTCTCTATAACTCTCTCCATCATCTAACGACATCCTGGACAGAGCAGGAACTTCACAGATACATTCTCAGACCTCCTCACCACCTCATCTATTGAATATGCCTTTGCCACCATCCTCAGTGCCTTCAACTGCCCAAGCAACTTTAGTATGAAGAAAGAGATAAACTCTTCAGCCTCAGTTGACACCGGCAACACTGGGACAGGTTGTACATCACATTTCCACTTTCTACTGAAGCTTACCAGAACAGGAGGCATCTAGCCTTTGTGCTGTGAGTTATAAGTGCAGCCACCTTGTGCAAGGAGAACAGCAGACCTTGGTATTTCAGTGAACACAGAACTTAATTGTTTAAGCATACAGGAGGTGTGTATCACCTCTAAAACATGCAATGGGCTCAATTTGTGTTTCGCTAGAATTCTGGAATTAGAACAGCATTTGGAAGCAGCAGAAAAAGGATACAATTGCTATTTATTAATAACAGCAATCATATTAGAGTTGTATCTATTATTCACATTTAGGTAATCGTTGCTGCTGCCTTAATATTTGTCTTTAATGTGGTTACAATTCCTATTGGGTGCATCAGAATACGTTTTTAATTTTAAAATAACCATTTCAAATGTATCTTTTTTGTTCTAGTATTCTTCACTGTCTGATCCTTTAATGAAAGAGAATTTGGGGTTCCACTAATCGTTGCTGTAATATCTCAAGTGATTGATCGTTAGCTAGATTACAACTTGCTTAGACGTTGCTCAGTGAGTTGTAAAATTTTGTATAATGGTTGCAGTACAACTGGTTTTATGAGTCAGGTTGGCACATTGATTAAGTCCTCAGTACAATGGAAGTATAAAAAGCTGACCTTCGTGTCTCTACACAAGCTAGAGAACATATCATTAGGCCTGGGTGGAGTTTGAGGAGTTCTGCTATGTGGAACTCCGCAAAGTGACCAAAAAACTCCACAGTGCTACGAGGAGTTCTGTAAAGTGGCAAAGGTTGTTAGGTTATACCGTTCTCACTGATTTTTAGCGCCGGATGTTTGTCCCACACTGTAAAATCAGCAGAAGCTTCACCACACACAGTGCAAGAGGGTGCTGCTTCTTTTCTGCCGCTCAAGTAGATTATCTACTCCAGCCGCAGCTTCCTCAATGCAATCAGAAGGTTTCTCAATGCAAGTGGTATTGACCATCCACGACCACCAGCATTGAGAAATCTCACCAGGAGGTGGTCTGGACACTAGCAAACTTTAAGTTGGTGAGCGTGAGCAAGGAAAAAACTCCACTCTGCTTGCTATGCAGAGTTTTTCGAACTCTGCAAACTCCGTGAGTGGAACGGAGTTCACTGTGCACCCCTACATATCTCCAGTATCAGGAAAACATCCCTGTCTCCATTATAACTGCCCCAAACCTGCTCCAAGTTAGCAAAGGGCTGAGAAAACACCTCTCTAGGAAGCACTACGTCATGATGCAGTGATGCCCTCTAACTGTGTCTTTGCACTTGACCATGAACAGCTGATTTTGCACTATTTAAATTCTACATGCGCGAAAAAATGCATATATTGAGAAAATAAGTCGGAGATCTGGAAACAAAACATTGCAGAAGTTTGATTGATGCGACTTTCTTCCAGAAAAGGCTGCACTGAAAAGCTGGATGAAGAATCAAAGCTGACACCAAGATTTCTCACGGAGGAGGAAAAGGAAATAGAACGAGGGTTGTAAACAGCTGTGGGAGCTGATGAAATAGATTTGCAAGTGTTCAGCTTAGAAATGAGAGCTGAAACCAATTGACAAAATGGCAGACGCTAAAGGAATTGAATACAATGAGAAGACTGAAGGACTAAGGGCCTCCTGTACAAAGCTTTTTTCTCATCGCAAACGGGCTGATTCACAGAATCGGGCATTTGCAATGAGAAAAAAGCATTTTGCGATGAACAGACCCTGTTTTGCGATTCGGTAATCTATTTACTGAAGCGCAAAATGGTTTGCGAGTCGCAATTAGGAAGGGGCATTCCCTTCCTAATTGCGAGTCGCGGTGCAATGTAGGATTGTTTTGTGACCGTGAATTTCAAATTGGTGCTAACCCATTCGCAAACAGGAAGGGGTCCCCATGGTGCCCCTTCCCTCTTGTGAATGGTAGCGAAAATCCTTTTTCAGAGCAGGCAGTGGTCATTTTTGTTCTTGAAATGCATCTCGTTTTTCTTTTAAGAAAACAGGCTCCATTCAAAAAAATAAAACTGCTTTATTTAAAAGCAGTCACAGACATGGTAGTCTGCTGTCTCCAGCATGCCATCATCCCTGTGAGTGCAGCCATAACCATTGGGGTCGCAAATTGCGACCCACCTCATGAATATTGAGAGAGCGTAGCTATATTAACATGAAATGTTTATGAAGTAATGTATATTAATGCCGCATAGAAACTGTATTAAATAGGTTTTGCTAAAACGTGCACTTGAAATGTGACCATGGGGAGTGGCCGCCAATGTATGCGGGGACTAATAAAACAGACTAAGAATGGTGAAATGTTTTTTAAATTGTGATTTTACATTAACATTGAAAGGCTAAATGTATTAGATTCTTGCTAATAAAGCAGTAGGCCTTAGTTACCATGAGTCGAGGCCTAGCTGCCTGACTCTCATATTAAATGTATTTTTCTAACGTGCAGTGTGCTGACTAGCTAAAGGACATGAACTCTTGTTTTTTCAAAAGTTAGAAGCTGAATGTAACTGTAGGAGATCCGTTCTCATGAAATTCACCCTGCCTATAGTGACATTTTTATCTAAATGCAACAGTGTAGATTAACAAGGTCGCCTAAACCGGTACGGACAATGGAGCCACTGACCGAAGATGTGCAAAGGACCACAAGACGATGAAATCATACTGGACACACCACCCGCTAAAGACGTCAATCATAAGCACCAATAATATACGAGGGAACTGTTATGGGGTGACAAATTTGATGACTTAATGTGTTTTTAATTGGTTGTAGATAGTGGGGTGCAATCCCTTGTCCAATTAGATTTTAGGGGAATGCATAATGAAAAAGGGATAAAACCCCTTGACACACAGAAATGAGTTAGTTAGTTAGGGAGATGTTGATGCAATTTGATATGATCCAGAGACTTTGTCACTTTGCCTAGTGACTTAGCTGATTTTACTTAGAACCATCCTTGCCCTTAGATTACCCGTTTACACTTTACCTCCTTATGAGGGAAGTGCCCCCTTTTCCCGGAGCTGAATTCCTGATGGAGAATCAACTGATGTCCTGAGGACGAAGACCGAACCTGAGTGCTGACCAAACTTGGAGGGTAACTATATGACAATGAAATTGTGATTGTCTGTTTGCTTTTCCTTTCTAGGTACCAACTATTTTTCTTTTGACAGGAGCCATAGTTAGATGTTTTCCAAATTGGTGTTGCGAAATTGTTTTGCGTGAAGCCCAACATGCCAATGCTAATTAGAGGTTAGTGAGGGGTTCAATAAAACTGATGGAAATAGACAAATGACTGATTCTACGCTTTGTTGAACCATACGCTGATATACTCTGCTAATGATAGATTATGTTCACGCTGTCCTATATTCTAATGTTTGTGATCCTTGCTTTGATGAAATCTTATCAGAGTTGCCATATTGTGACTATGCTATTATGTTTCTTGGTTTTGAGACTAATAAATTTGCTAGTAGCATTGTAACCAATAGGGAATAAATATCACTAAATTCGTACTAAACTGGTGTGGTTATTCATGACTGCAAGGTCATGGTGGCATCTTGAGTTTGATTAATGTCTTTGACTAATGTGAAATGCATTGTTGTGATAAATATTGATGACATTATTGAGGTATTAATTGCCATGTTGATTAGCTATCTCGTCCTAAGGTGACTCTCAACAGGGTCAAAAGATTAATTGGACTAAAACGAGTCCCAATGTGTAATAATTTATCATAAAGGGACGCGTTAGCAGTTCTGGTAGCAGAGGATGGTTTAGGCCCTTTGGGGCCTTAGGATGGAGAATTACTGTTTAAATTGTTTTTCTGAGATAATGCAAATTAGAGGTATGATGCGTTTCTAAATTCCCATGACTTTCCCGGGATCTCGGAGCCTGCCTAAGTGAGTTGGGAATGTTCTCTGCGTTTTAGCATGTGTGGTATAGAATTGATCTTGCTCAGCTTATGCATTTTGCAGGTGATTTGTGAAGTTGTGTGTGTTTATGCCAGGTTATGTTGTTTTAGGAGGAGTGGGCGTACTCTGCAGTATGAGAGTAGGGAAGTCGGCGTACTTCATATGAGTGTGGCGCTTTGTGCTCAAACATTATCCACGTGTTTGGTTGGTAATGTATGTAGGAGGCTGGACTGGCTTGTAGTGAGTACCAAGGGGTACTTACACCTTGCACCAGGCCCAGGTATCCCTTATTAGTGTATAGGGTGTCTAGCAGCTTAGGCTGATAGATAATGGTAGCTTAGCAGAGCAGCTTAGGCTGAACTAGGAGACGAGTGAAGCTCCTACAGTACCACTAGTGTCATATGCACAATATCATAAGAAAACACAATACACAGATATACTAAAAATAAAGGTACTTTATTTTTATGACAATATGCCAAAAGTATCTCAGTGAGTACCCTCAGTATGAGGATAGCAAATATACACAAGATATATCTACACAATACCAAAAATATGCAGTATAGTATTAGAAAACAGTGCAAACAATGTATAGTTACAATAGGATGCAATGGGGACACATAGGGATAGGGGCAACACAAACCATATACTCCAAAAGTGGAATGCGAACCACGAATGGACCCCAAACCTATGTGACCTTGTAGAGGGTCGCTGGGACTGTAAGAAAACAGTGAGGGTTAGAAAAATAGCCCACCCCAAGACCCTGAAAAGTGAGTGCAAAGTGCACTAAAGTTCCCCAAAGAGCACAGAAGTCGTGATAGGGGAATTCTGCAGGAAAGACACAAACCAGCAATGCAACAACGATGGATTTCCAAACGAGGGTACCTGTGGAACAAGGGGACCAAGTCCAAAAGTCACAAGCAAGTCGGAGATGGGCAGATGCCCAGGAAATGCCAGCTGTGGGTGCAAAGAAGCTGCTACTGGACAGTAGAAGCTGAGGATTCTGCAGGAACGACAAGGGCTAGAAACTTCCCCTTTGGAGGATGGATGCCCCACGCCGTGGAGAGTCGTGCAAAAGTGTTTTCCTGAAGAAAGACAACAAACAAGCCTTGCTAGCTGCAAGTCATGCGGTTAGTGTTTTTGGATGCTGCTGTGGGCCAGGAGGGACCAGGATGTCGCCAATTGCATCAGGGGACAGAGGGGGCGCCCAGCAGGACGAGGAGCCCTCTCAGAAGCAGGCAGCACCCGCAGAAGTGCTAGAACAGGCACTACAAAGAGGAGTGAAATGGTGCTCACCCAAAGTTACACAAAGGAGTCCCACGTCGCCGGAGGACAACTCAGGAGGTCGTGCAATGCAGGTTAGAGTGCCGTGGACCCAGGCTTGGCTGTGCACAAAGGATTTCTACCGGAAGTGCACAGAGGCCGGAGTAGCTGCAAAAGTCACGGTTCCCAGCAATGCAGTCTGGCATGGGGAGGCAAGGACTTACCTCCACCAAACTTGGACTGAAGAGTCACTGGACTGTGGGAGTCACTTGGACAGAGTTGCTGGATTCAAGGGACCTCGCTCGTCGTGCTGAGAGGAGACCCAGGGGACCGGTGATGCAGTTCTTTGGTGCCTGCGGTTGCAGGGGGACGAGTCCTTCGACCCACGGGAGATTTCTTCGAAGCTTCTAGTGCAGAGAGGAGGCAGATTACCCCCACAGCATGCACCACCAGTAAAGCAGTCGAGAAGGCGGCAGGATCAGCGTTACAGAGTTGCAGTAGTCGTCTTCGCTACTTTGTTGCAGTTTTGCAGGCTTCCAGCGCAGTCAGCAGTCGATTCCTTGGCAGAAGGTGAAGAGAGAGATGCAGAGGAACTCTGATGAGCTCTTGCATTCGTTATCTAAGGAAATCCCCAAAGCAGAGACCCTAAATAGCCAGAAAAGAGGCTACTTAGGAGAGAAGATAGGCTAGCAACACCTGAAGAAGCCTATCAGAAGGAGTCTCTGACGTCACCTGCTGGCCCTGGCCACTCAGAGCAGTCCAGTGTGCCAGCAGCACCTCTGTTTCCAAGATGGCAGAGATCTGGAGCACACTGGAGGAGCTCTGGGCACCTCCCAGGGGAGGTGCAGGTCAGGGGAGTGGTCACTCCCCTTTCCTTTGTCCAGTTTCGCGCCAGAGCAGGGCTGAGGGGTCCCTGAACTGGTGTAGACTGGCTTATGCAGAAATGGGCACCATGTGTGCCCATGAAAGCATTTCCAGAGGCTGGGGGAGGCAACTCCTCCCCTGCCTTCACACCATTTTCCAAAGGGAGAGGGTGTAATACCCTCTCTCTGAGGAAGTCCTTTGTTCTGCCTTCCTGGGCCAAGCCTGGCTGGCCCCCTGGAGGGCAGAAACCTGACTGAGGGGTTGGCAGCAGCAGCAGCTGCAGTGAAAACCCTGAAAAGGCAGTTTGGCAGTACCCGGGTCTGTGCTACAGACCCTTGGGATATGGGATTGTGCCAACAATGCCAGGATGGCATAGAGGGGGCAATTCCATGATCTTAGACATGTTACATGGCCATATTCGGAGTTACCATTGTGAAGCTACACATTGGTAGTGACCTATATGTAGTGCACGCGTGTAATGGTGTCCCCGCACTCACAAAGTCCGGGGAATTGGCCCTGAACAATGTGGGGGCACCTTGGCTAGTGCCAGGGTGCCCACACACTAAGTAACTTAGCACCCAACCTTTACCAGGCTGCAGTGGCAGGCCTGTGTAAGAATTGTCAGAGCTCCCTATGGGTGGCAAAAGAAATGCTGCAGCCCATAGGGATCTCCTGGAACCCCAATACCCTGGGTACCTCAGTACCATATACTAGGGAATTATAAGGGTGTTCCAGTATGCCAATGTAAATTGGTAAAATTGGTCACTAGCCTGTTAGTGACAATTTGAAAGAAATGAGAGAGCATAACCACTGAGGTTCTGGTTAGCAGAGCCTCAGTGAGACAGTTAGGCATCACACAGGGAACACATACTTATAGGTCACAAACTTATGAGCACTGGGGTCCTGACTAGCAGGGTCCCAGTGACACATAACAAACATACTTAAAACATAGGGTTTTCACTATGAGCACTGAGCCCTGGCTAGCAGGATCCCAGTGAGACAGTGAAAACACCCTGACATACACTCACAAACAGGCCAAAAGTGGGGGTAACAAGGCTAGAAAGAGGCTACTTTCTCACAATGTACGGACCCGGCGTGGTCTAAGACTCCGGAGTATATTAACAAGTGTAGGAGACACTTGGGTTTATGTTGTAATCTGTGCGGTTTAATAGGTCAATCGGGCGTGGTTGACAAGTTGAGTTTGAGTCAAATTGTGTGTGTGAAACCTTCGATGGAGATTTAGCAAGTTCTATAGTGCACTAGAACAAACCATTGACAAATCGAGAGTAGGATTTGCGGGTCGAATTCTGCTTGTGTATGCGGGAACTGAGAAGGAGAGAGTAGCGGCCGAGGCTTCAAGTGAAATCTCTGTCAAGTTCTGAAGCGATTGTATACCTTTCCTGTAGTAAACCGGCAAATTTGAGTTGTTGTTGTTAAAGGTGCTCACATTTAATTTTTGCATTAGTTGGTGTGAATCCAGTGTAAGGAGGACAAGCGGCAAGACTTTGTCAGCTGCAGTGTATGAGTGTGACATCAGTAGTGCCGCGCTGGGATAGGTCAGTTGCCGAGAGGGGTCGCGCACGGATTGGCAGCCGTCCGTGAGATGCAATATGTTGAGAAAGGTGGGTGAAGAGCGTCCTGGGAATTAAAGTCACTTCCTGATTAAATTCAAAACAAAAGTAAAGGACGCAAAAATTAATTTTCTTAAAGCTTTGATGAGCGCTCTGAAAGGAGACGCATACATTATGGCGAGTGGGAGGGAGCCTACGCCGCCTGAGGGTACTCCAGCTTATATAGTAATGGAGGAAAAGGGAGTCGCGCCTTGCCTATGGATGAAGCAGTGGCGCAAATTAACAGAGAAGGAGGGATGTTTGGCATTTCCGGAGCACAGAACGTTCAATATAAGAATTTTAGAAAATTTGAGGTGGATGTTAAGTGTGCAGAAACCACCTCCGAGACCAGCCCAGTATGAGGCATTAGCAGTCTGGGATTTAATGGCCATACGACAAAGACTGCAAAAATTTGAGAGGAGGATGAAAAGGGCAGAGAAGACTTTAGCCGAGAATAGATGGGACAACAAGAGCAAAATGTGGAGAAGGGGAATAGTTGACGGACTCAAATTGTTTCCAGCAATAACACAAGAAGATGAGACGCAGGGAAAGAAAGCCACCTGTAAGACAGATAGGGGCTCTAGTAAGCCAAAAGAGACTAAAAGGTCTTGGATAGATGAAGATGACTCAGACGATGAAGAGTTTCTTAACCAGTTGCTGCATGATCGCCCGCCATCTTATGCAATAAATGACAATGCCCCAAGCACTAGTGCGGGTCCTGGGAACCAGACACAGAGTAAGAGAGTTACAAATACAGTGCAGACTAGTGATACGGTTTTGATACAGAATGGTGTCAGTGTACCCACTGTGCCAGACATGCAGATACAGTTGCAACCTCCGCCACAGATACAAAGGATTTATCCAGACGTCCCAGTCCTAGAGACTACTACGAGTCTGATGGTGCCGCCTAACACGATATACACAAAATCAAGGTTAGTGCAGATTGAGCCAACTCCGCAGTTGCTGCCGCAGCCGCAGCAACAGCTGATTCCGGGTTATAGTCCAGCGGCAGGACCTCCATTAGTACCTGCACCAGCCACAGTGAGTCAAGCTCTGGGAGTTACTGCTCCACGGGGTTTGGGACCAGGTCAGACACCATCTGCCATATCACTACCAATTGCAGTTGATCCCCCGGTACCATTGGATGTACAGGGTAAGCCTGGTGTGTGTGATCAGGGAGTGATGACCCAAGAGGCAATAAGAGGAGGGTCCATAGGAACTCCCCAATTAATGGCACCAAGGGAGCAATCAGCTAAAGGACCCATGTACTTGATAGACCTTAGTCCGATCAAAGCACCTTTAGAGGCAATGAGGCAAGCAGGGTTAGGTGTGCTGACCCCACAGACAATAAGTACAAACTCTTCACAGTCACCAATGATGCATGCAGGGAATATCTCACTGCAAGGTTTTTCTGTTCAACAATTGAATGAGTGGTTAGAAAAGACCTATGTTTCACAAAACACTGTGGTAACTGCAGAAAAGCCAGAAAGGGAAGAATACCTAAATTTTGTGAGACTGGGAGTAGAAGCTGCAGAACTAGTAGAAGGGACAATGGGGGTAAACCAATTAGAGTCATACACAGAAGCAGAATTGAGGTACCTGTGCCCCAAAATCACTAAAGAAGTGGGCAAGGTGCATCAGAGGTTGGCAAACCTGGCAGTTAAATACAATATAGACATTGAGAATACTAAACATTTGAAAAGAAGCTACAGATTAGACTTTGATTCTAAAGATTTTGAGCACATGAGATCTACCGGAATGAAAGCGCATCTTAAAGAGATGCTGCACAGTGCGCAAATCTGGGGAGCTTTAGAGAAGTGGGAAGGCAGATGGGCAAAGAAAAGAGATAAAGAAAAGGGCGAAAGCCCAGAACCAAGTCTGGTTAAAACCCCATCGGACACGGGGACAGTAAAGATGTTACCAATAAGAGAAACAGCTGGAGGGGTTCTAGTCCATGTACCGTGGTCTAGGGGAGACATTCTGTCATTTACAAATGATTATCCCAGGTTGAGGGAGAAACCGATAGAGTGGTATCAGCAGACAGACAGGTTTGTGAAGCTTGCGAAGTGTCTCTGGGAGGACTTGAATACCCTGTTTGTGATCATTGTTCCACCTGACTTATGGCTTGAGTGCAAAAGAGGTGTGGACTGGCCGACGCAGGAACCCGCAAGGGATAAGGTGACTGGAGCACCATCTGAGAAGGTGATGAAGTACTATCATAAAGTGATTGAGTTCTTGAAGCAGAAAGTGTCGCCGAAAGTGACTGATTGGCAGAAAATCGACCGGACCTCACAGGAGGTCAAAGAGTCAATCCATGCTTATTATGAGAGGTTATTGAAAGCGTTCAAGCATTACAGTGGTACTGTGACTATTGAGCCGAAAGACATGAACCATCTCGTGTTCAGATTTGTTGAAGGACTGAGACCAGAGGTTAGCCAGATGATTAAGAATCATTTGATTTGTTGGCAGGCAAAGCCGATTGATGAGGTGTTGCAGTATGCGAAATACTGCAGTGACGAGATTGAGCTGATTCAGAGAAAGTTGAAGGAGAAAGTGATGGTGATGCAGCTTAAGGCAGCACAGGCAGGTATGCAGGGAAATTGAATCCAGCAGATGGTACAGCAGCAACCGCAAAGGAATGGCATGTTTCAGGCAGAGCCGAGAGGCCGAGGTCGGGGTTTTGTGAATCGCGGTCCAGATTTGAATACTGTGGTGGTTCAAAATGATGCGCAGGGGATGAAAAAGATGTCACCATGTCACGTGTGCGGGGGCGTGGGGCATTGGAAGCGGGAATGCCCAAATGTGGTACATGATGGTGTCGTTCAACAAAGCACTGATGTCGGTACATTTCAAAATATGAGGGGTCCAAAATCGAGAGGTCAAAATCAGAACTTCCAGAATAACATGGTTCAGATGCAGGGGTTACAGCCCATGCAGCAAATACAAATGCTGCGTGGTCAACCATCACAAATGCAACAGGTACAACACCATGTTCCAACGGTACCTAGGCAGCAAATGCAACTACCATTAGCTCCAATGGGACCGCAACAGGTGATGCTTCCTCAGCAGGTCACAGGCCAAACAATGATGAGTCAAAATAACACAGTGCAGCAATTCCCATTGCGTGGTGAGGATGGAATAAATAATGAATGGTCGGATGACAGTTCTCACAGTGAGGAGTGCAGGCTTGCAGCATCCCTAGAAGTATATAAGAGGGGACCCTATGAAGAGGGTAAGGTGATGGGTCACAAGGTTTCATTCTTGGTTGACACAGGAGCTACATGCTCTACAGTCAGAAGTGCAAAGGTTCCGAAATTACCACTTTCAGGACGTACCATAAGGGTGGTTGGTGTGTCAAATCAGTATATGACAAACCTGATCACAGACCCAATTCAAGTTGAGATTGGAAACTTCCAGGGATTACATAAATTTGTAGTCTGTGATTCTAGTCCAGTGTCCCTACTGGGAAGAGACTTAGGGGCATATTTATACTCCGTTTGCGCCGAATTTGCGTCGTTTTTTTCGACGCAAATTAGACGCAAAACTAACTCCATATTTATACTTTGGCGTTAGACGCGTCTAGCGCCAAAGTTCATGGAGTTAGCGTCATTTTTTTGCGTGAACACCTTCCTTGCATTAATGATATGCAAGGTAGGCGTTCCCGTCTTAAAAAATGACTCCGATGCATATGCGTCGGATTTATACTCCCAGGCAAAAATGACGCCCGGGAGTGGGCGGGTCTAAAAAACCTGCATTAGCGCCGGATTTTAGCGCCTGGGTCAGGGCAGGCGTTAAGGGACCTGTGGGCTCAGAATGAGCCCAGTGGTGCCCTCCCCTGCCCCCAGGGACACCCCCGCCACCCTTGCCCACCCCAGGAGGACACCCAAGGATGGAGGGACCCACCCCAGGGACATTAAGGTAAGTCCAGGTAAGTATTTTTTTTTATTTTTTTTTGTGGCATAGGGTGGCCTGATTTGTGCCCCCCTACATGCCACTATGCCCAATGACCATTCCCAGGGGACAGAAGTCCCCTGGGCATGGCCATTGGGCAAGGGGGCATGACTCCTGTCTTTGCTAAGACAGGAGTCATTTCAATGGGGGATGGGCGTCGTAAAAAAATGGCGCAAATCGGGTTGTGGCGATTTTTTTGCCTCAGCCTGACTTGCACCATTTGTGGACGCCCATACGCCATTTCCCCCCTACGCCGGCGCTGCCTGGTGTACGTCGTTTTTTTTAACGCACATCAGACAGCGCCGGCAGCTAACGCCGGCTAACGTCATTCAATAAATACGGCGCCCGCATGGCGCTTCAGAATGGCGTTAGCCGTCGCTAATTTTTTTGACGCAAAACTGCGTTGGCGCAGTTTTGCGTCAAAAAGTATAATTATGGGCCTTACTGTGCAAAACTAAATGTTCAATTACCTGTTCTAATGAAGGGATTGAGGTGCAGACAAACAGTGATGATGAGGGGGATGATGGGCAGTTTTCAGAGTTGGAAACAGAGACCGTAAATGAGGAATACCCTTTGATAACCTTATTCCCGATGCTTACAGTGACAGACTTACCAGCCGAGTTGCAGGGAACAGTGACAGAGAAGGTGTGGGACCTGACAGAAAAGGAAGTGGGACTGATAAAAGGAGTAGAACCGGTTAAAGTACAGGTAAAACCGAATCCAGTGTTTCCCCAGGTGCTGCAGTACCACATGGCACAAGATGTCCTCATCCAGGTATCACAGATAATTGCAGACTTTGTAAAGCAAGGAGTTCTGAAAGAAGTGATGAGCAGCCCGTGTAATTCACCAATAATGGGTCTGAAAAAGCCTTGTGGGAAGGTTCGAATTGTGCAGGATTTGAGGAAAATAAATGATATTGTGGTAAAATGCTGCCCCATAGTGCCAAATCCAGCAGTAATCATATTTCAGGTTCCGTGTGATGCAGAGTGGTTCACGGTTGTGGACCTGTCACAAGCGTTCTTTTCGGTGCCTCTTCATGAGGACAGCCAATTTCTCTTCAGTTTCAAATTCTTGGACAAGGTGTACATTTGGTGCAGAATTCCTCAAGGGTTTTCTGAGTCACCATCCATCTTCAATCAGATATTGAAGGACGACTTAGAGTCGTTAGAGCTGCCTTTCAGTTCGACTCTAGTGTAGTACATTGATGATTTGTTGATTGCGTCCAGAACGAAAGACGACTGCAGGTATGACACAATTGCCTTACTGAACCATTTGGGAAAGAATGGACATAAAGTGTCCCCAAAGAAGCTGCAGTACTTTCAGAAAGAGGTAAAGTACTTAGGGCACTTGATTGAGAAAGGGTCCAGGAGAATATCAAAAGAAAGTGTGACAGCCATACTGCAGATGAATCCACCGACAACAAAGAGAGATGTCAGGATGTTTTTGGGAATGGTGGGCTACTGTCGCCAGTGAATCCCCAACTTCTCGATTATCTCTAAACCATTGATAAAACTGACAGGCAAGGAAGTTAAGGATGACCCGAGTACCGTAATTTTGTCCGAAGAAGAGCTTGAGGCATTCATGGAATTGAGAGAGTGCATGTGCAGGGCGCCAGCTTTGGGTATGCCTGATTACACGAAGCCTTTTCTACTGTTTTGTCATGAACGTGATGCTTGTTCTTTGTCTGTCTTAACACAGGTCCATGGAGGTGCAAACCACCCAGTAGCATATTTTTCACCAATTTGGACCAAGTAGCAGCAGCCTTACCAGGTTGTTTGCGTGCAGTTGCAGCAGTTGGTCAGAGCCTCACACAGTGTGAAGGCATAGTGATGGGACATCCCTTGACAGTAATGGTTCCACATTCAGTTCAAATTCTGTTGACCCAAACTAAGACTCAGCACATGACAAATGCTAGGCTAACGAGATATGAGACCATTATACTGGGGTCTACTAATGTCGCTCTCAAGAGGTGTACAATATTGAGCCCGGCAACTCTACTTCCTATTGAAAATGCTGAGATTAGCAATACAGAGGAAGTGGAACATGATTGTCTTGAGGTAATAGAACTATGCACCAAACCCAGACCTGACATCAAAGATACACAGTTAGAAGAAAATGACTACATTATGTTTGTTGATGGATCCTGTTTAAGAGACTCAGTCGGAATACTGAGAGCTGGTTATGCTGTGTGTACAATCACCGGTATTACAGAAGCTTCCTGGCTCGAAAGAGTGTACTCTGCACCAGTGGCTGAATTACTTGCAAACCTGAAAGCCACTATCTATACTGACAGCAGATACGGATTTGGAATTGTACATGATTTTGGCCAATTATGGTCACAGAGGGGTTTCATGACCTCTTCTGGCTCACCAGTGAAAAATGGCGAACAAATTAAGGATTTGTTGCATGCGATTCAGTTACCTCTTGAAATTGCCGTGGTGAAATGAAATGCTCATGTCAAGTCACAAGACTTTGTGTCAATGGGAAACAGCTATGCAGATCAAGTCGCAAGATTTTGCGCATTGAACTGTATATCGTTCAAGGAACAGTGGGAACTACTACCTGAAACTGAAAATGAAACATGTTTGAACTTTGCATTAAGAGTGGTTGATACATTAGATGAGCTAAAATCACTGCAGGGCCGAGCTAGCAGAGAGGAAAAATGCTCCTGGCAGAGAATGCAATGTGTACAGAGGGCTGACGACTTGTGGGTCTCAGAGGAGGGGAAGTTAGTTTTGCCAAACAGCCTTTTGTCCCAGTTTGCAAGACTTTATCATGGTCAGGCACACCTTGGAAGAGACGCAATGATCAGGTTATTCAAAATTGATTGGTTCAATCCAAAATTCAGACAAGCTGCAGAGATTACCTGTCACAGGTGCATCATCTGTCAACAGATGAATGCAGGAAAAGGGACTGTGGTGACTTTGAGCCAAATAGGGAGAGCTGGAGGTCCGTTTAGCAAGATGCAGATGGATTTCATTGAAATTCCTGTGTGTGGAGGCTTGAGGTACGTGTTGGTGATTGTGTGTGTTTTCAGTCACTGGATTGAAGCATATCCTACACGTAGGAATGACAGTATCACAGCAGCAAAGCTGTTGCTTAGAGAATTAATACTACGGTTCGGATTTCCGGTCTCTTTAGAATCAGATTGGGGCAGACACTTCGACAATGAGGTGATTAAGCTCTTGTGTGCTGCTTTGGACATTGAGCAGAAGCTGCATTGTAGCTACCGTCCTGAAGCATCAGGATTAGTGGAACAAATGATTGGTACCTTGAAGTCGAGAATGGCAAAAATGTGCGCAGCTACCAATATGAAGTGGCCAGATGCATTGCCCTTAGTGCTGATGTCAATGAGAAACACACCTGATAAGAAGACAGGACTATCCCCCCATGAGATATTGATGGGCAGAGCTATGAGGTTGCCCGCAGTACCTGCAAATGCTCTTGTGAATATCACGGATGATATGGTGTTGGACTACTGCAAGGGTCTGGCTGATGTGGTCCGCTTTTTTTCCCACCAGGTGGAGGCTAACACATTGTCACCGATCAGTGATCCAGGTCACACCCTGCAAGCCGGTGACTGGGTGGTTGCCAAGAAACACGTGAGGAAGTCGAGTTTGGAGCCGTGTATGAAGGGTCCATATCAAGTAATACTGACAACAACCACCGCTGTGAAATGTGCAGGCGTTCCAAACTGGATACAAGCCAGTCACACAAAGAAGGTGACATGTCTGACTGATGAGGAACTTGAAGCTTCCGACTCAGCAACTCCAGAGAAGGAAGTCTCAGGGCCGGAAAATATTCAAAGGGGAACTGAGACTGAAGGAGAGCCCACTGAGGACGGCTTAGTCGCTCAAACAGTAAACGAGTTCAAGAGAGGTGACAATGAGCCTATCTCAGTAGGGGCAGCAGGAGAACTAAGTCAAGGAGAGGTTCTCCCAGAAGTAGACGGATACAGGTTAGAACTTGAACCCGTTACAGACCCTGAAGACGAGGGGGAAGGAGCAGAGGGAGGTCAAAGCATACCGACTCCTCTTGAGCCACTTGCAGGTCCATCAAGAGAAAACACCATAGCACAAGAGGAGGGTGCTGTTCAGCGTGCTGAAAAGCCAAGCAGGAAGAAATGGTGATAACTGCCCGAAGAAACAAACTACAAGAGAAAAGGTTGTCCCAGGTGATACAATAGAGGTAGAAATTGATACAACCAGAAGGGAGGATCTTAGTGAAGGAGAGTTGCAAAGCGAATGCAGACTGAAAAGAAAAAGAGTCGCAAACAGAAGGTAAGCAGGTCCTGAATGGGCATATGCAACGACATCTGAATGGCAACAAGAATTCTTAGAGTTCTGTTTTGATCAAGAGGTACCAGGCCAATATTACGGCACCTGAAATCAACCAGAGAAAGAGTCTGTGTTAAAATTGAAATTGAAAGCTGAAAAGCTGAGAAAAGAGACTGAAGAAATTACCGGATGTGACACTGATAACTTGAATTGACTCTGAAAACCGATTATGACAAGCTGCTAACCTGATTTGACTAGAGGGTCCTGGGGTGAGTGGAACGCTGTAAATACTCGCAGAAAGAAAGAGAGACTTTGCTTTAGAAACAAAAACAAAAAAGCTTTAAATCGTCCTCAAGTTGATTGTTTGTCTTATATCTTCTGCTATCTGATTCTCTACAGATCATGGCTTACACTAGAGGTAGTAGCAAAAAGGGTAAGGTATGTGGTTGGTTAAGTGTTATATTAGGTATTGTATGTGCAATAATAATTATAGGTGTGATTGTGGGAATGCCTTGGTTGGATAAAAAGGTGACTGACAATGCTTCAAAACCTGAGACTGCTACACTAACATCGTGGGAAAAGTTTGAGCAGGATACAAAATACTTGCATGAGGGGACTAATTCAAGAGGGGAACTTTCCACGAATGTCTTCTATCGCTTGCTGAATAAGTATGTTGATACTATGGATGCAAGAAATTGTTATGTGTGCACAAAGATTCCTTCATCAGTACAAGAAGGGGTCACTTACCATAGCCTGCCACTAACGTACGGGATAAGCTGTAGTTTGCTGCTAACAAGATTCTATGACCAAGAACATGTGCAATATTTTTACTCAAATCTAGACGTAGTATTTTCTTTTGTGCCTGTGATTGAGTTTCTGAACAAGTTAGCTAAAGAGCATAGCATAAAATTAGTTAGAGGTTTCTTTGAGCCGATACTAACCTTTGGCACAGCTTATGCACACCGCAATAATTTGACCTGACTACTAACACCTGTAGAGAAGAGCTTCTTAGATCACACTGATGATAGACGCAAATCACTGAAAGAAAGGCTAGAAAAGGGGTTAAAAAAAATGCACATATGCAAATGATTATGCTTACACCGCAATAAAGACGCAGGGCAAATTAGCTATAGATGCATTACATGTAGGTAGGCTTTGTATATATAGGCCGAAATCTGATCATGACACTTTATTTGTGGGAACGAGTGAATGCAGGCATGTGTTTTTGTTTCAGAGTAAATGGACATTCATGTAAAATGGACAGGATCCAGCGATCCCTGGGATCTATAATATATGTTGGCTTAATGTTTATTACCGCCTCCCTGAGGGATGGTATGGGACATGTTATTTGGGGATAGTTTTCCCAAAGCTTTACCATATTGACGACTTAAAACAAATACCTAAAATGTCTGAATTACAACAAGCTAGACAAAAGAGAGAGACAGCGGCTGCTGTTGTTGGTGACATATTTGGAGCCATAATTCCTTCACTAGGGGTTATCTTAAACTCCATAAAGATTCGAAAGTTGTCTACTATTGTGGATAACATGCTGACAAATTTTACAGGAGCTATACTCCTGATGGATACTGAACTTGCTGCGGAAAGAGCTATGACTCTTCAAAATCTGCTTGCTTTAGACATTCTTTTAGCAAAGAGCGGCGGAGTCTGTAAGATGCTTAACGAGCGTCATTGTTGCTCGTTCATTCCTGATAATAGTAAAAAGATTAGAGGTATGCTTACTAACCTAACTAGAGAGAGTGCAGATTTGAAGGAGCTGAAGGAACCCGGAGTTTGGGAGAAAGTTGGAAAGGGAATTGCCAGAATAGGGAATTGGTTTAGTAATATTTGGAATGGGGTACTTGCAAAAATATTAGGGGGTCTATTAATTGTCCTGATTTGTTTATTGGGTTTATGGGGAGCATGCAAAATCAATGAAAGAATTAGTAGAAATTGGACAAAACGAAGCAAAAGAAATGAAGAAAGTGAAAGGGAGAAAATGTTTAATGAAATTTGGGCAAGCTCACACAAAGGGCAAGATGTTGAAATGCGCATTATGCGCAAGGTGAAAAATTGAAAGTGAAAGGTTAGAAGGGAAAGGTTTGTGTGATGACTAGGGTCATCAGAGGAGGGACTGAGAGAGCGTAGCTATATTAACATGAAATGTTTATGAACTAATGTATATTAATTCCGCATAGAAACTGTATTAATAGGTTTTGCTAAAAAGTGCACTTGAAATGTGACCACGGGGAGTGGCCACCAATGTATGCGAGGACTAATAAAACTGACTAATAATGGTGAAATGTTTATTAAATTGTGATTTTACATTAATGTTGAAAGGCTAAATGTATTAGATTCTTGCTAATAAAGCAGTAGGCCTTAGTTAGCATGAGTCGAGGCCTAGCTGCCTGACTCTCATATTAAACGTATTTTTCTAACGCGCAGTGTGCTGACTTGCTAAAAGACATGAACTCTTGTTTTTCAAAAGTTAGAAGCTGAATGGAACTGTAGGAGATCCGTTCTCATGAAATTCACCCTACCTATAGTAACATTTTTAGCTAAATGCAACAGTGTAGATTAACAAGGTCGCCTAAACCGGTACGGGCAATGGAGCCACTGACCGAAGATGTGCAAAGGACCACAAGACGATGAAATCATACCGGACACACCACCCGCTAAAGACGTCAATCATAAGCACCAATAAAATACGTGGGAACTGTTATGGGGTGACAAATTTGATGACTTAATGTGTTTTTAATTGGTTATAGATAGTGGGTTGCAACCCCTTGTCCAATTAGATTTTAGGGGAATGTACAATGAAAAAGGGATAAAACCCCTTGACACACGGAAATGAGTTAGTTAGTTAGTTAGGGAGATACTGATGCTATTTGATATGATCCAGAGACTTTGTTACTTTGCCTAGTGACTTTGCTGATTTTACTTAGAACCATCCTTGCCCTTAGATTACCCGTTTACACTTTACCTCCTTATGAGAGAAGTGCCCCCTTTTCCCCGAGCTGAATTCCTGATGGCGAATCAACTGGTGTCCTGAGGACGAAGACCGAACCTGAGTGCTGACCAAACTTGGAGGGTAACTATGTGACAATGAAATTGTGATTGTCTGTTTGCTTTTCCTTTCTAGGTACCAACTGCTTTTCTTTTGACAGGAGCCATAGTTAGATGTTTTCCAAATTGGTGTTGCGAAATTGTTTTGCATGAAGCCCAACATGCCAATGCTAATTAGAGGTTAGGTGAGGGGTTCACTAAAACTGACGCAAATGGACAAATGACTGAATCTACGCTTTGTTGAATCATACGCTGATATACTCTGCTAATGATAGTTTATGTTCACGCAGTGCTATATTCTAATGTTTGTGATTCTTGCTTTGATGAAATCGTATCAGAGTTGCCATATTGTGACTATGCTATTATGTTTCTTGGTTTTGAGACTAATAAATTTGCTAGTAGCATTGTAACCAATAGGGAATAAATATCACTAAATTCATACTAAACTGGTGTGGTTATTCGTGACTGCAAGGTCATGGTGGCGTCTTGAGTTTGATTAATGTCTTTGACTAAGGTGAAATGCATTGTTGTGATAAATATTGATGACATTATTGAGGTATTAATTGACATGTTGATTAGCTATCTCGTCCTAACGTGTCTCTCAAGAGGGTCAAAAGATTCATTGGACTAAAACGAGTCCCAACGTGTAATAATTTATCATAAAGGGAAGCGTTAGCAATATCAAACAGGTAGGTCATTTGCAACCCTATTGGGAATCGCAAACAGTGTAAAGTACACTGTTGTACATATGGTTTTGCGGCTCGCAATTTTTGACATGCAAATGAGTCGCAAATTGCAAGTCACAAAACTCTGGGCCGTACATCTGGCCCCAAGCATGGAGAAACACCATAAAGAACATTGTGGGCAGGAAATTCAGCTCGTTTTCAGGAGACTGCGATGAAGCAATCTTAAAGGTAAGACCTGAACCAGTTAATCAAAGTAGCAGAGCTCCCAAATCCAGAAAAATAACCAATAAGTATAAATTAATGCACAATGTTGAAAGGAGTGGAACAATCGAGAAAGATGAGTAGATTTTTCGTTACAACAATGACGTTAGAAATCGAAAGAGTGAAGATTCTACGATGTTGTGGATGTATGAGAAACATTCTGTGTATGTGTTCTTAACTTTAGGTTAATGAGAGAAAGTGTTTCTCTATATCTTGTGGGATGGAGGAAGGTCTCCCGTTTGGCTCTGAAGAGTGTGCTCCCTTGCCTCGAATTCCCCATAGTACGTGGTAAAGTTGTTTGACTCAAACCTCAGCACACATGGTTATCCTGCATGTGCAAGGATTGAGACCTAAAGCATGGTTCTGTAGTCGGAGGGGTACCCCAAGATCGGCCTCCTTCTGGTAAATGTGACTACTGTCTCCGCATCAGACAGTAGAGCACTGGCAGTGGTGGCAGCAGCATGACTACAGCAACAGGTCAGGCATGTTTAATTTGAGCTGATAGTTGTAGGAGGACACCACCAGCACTTATTTTTGTAGAACAGCACTTATTTTCCCTCAAAACTTGATTCACAGCAAAAGAGAGAAAAACTCAGGAGAGGGAAAGGAGGCAGAAGAGAAAGACAAGGAATGTGACAATGGGAGAACGCGGCTATGCAAAAGAAGCTCCAAGAGAGATATAAAGAGGTAGAGAGTATCTGGTGGTAGATTAGGCAGACATGAGCTAGAATCAAGGCTATGTAGCCTTGCTATTCAGCATCCCGGCCTTTGATAGCATCGCCTGCTGGGTGTTGAGCAACATTTGGGCCGCACTACTTTTTCTTTTACAAACGTAGAATGTATCTGTCACTTGCTACCGAAAGCAGTCTACAAGCCTCTCCCATTGTTTTATCATTGTTTCGCCATTCCCCTGCAAAAAGGTCCTTTGCCTATCCAAGTGAGACAAGGATGTTGTGAGTGTGCACATCACATGGTTTTGTAGAGGACGCATGTGGAGACAGTATGACACACTGCTGCGACCATACTGGGTGCTATTTCCAATCGGCTATACTGCAGCGGCACCTAAGATCGAAGTCTGAGGGGAAATGCACAGGCAGTAGTCGTGAATTGCGGAGCTTGCACCCAGAATGTTCCAGGGGTTCTTTATAGTGGCCCAGACACAGGAGTTTCTGTTCGTTCCTGTCCTTTGTTTTGTGAAAGAGGCTGTTTTGGGTTGCTTCTGGAAGCAGACTCCCAGCTCCTCCCTGCCTTCCTGCTCACCCCTGTCAAAGGCCTTGACTGGAACAGTCTGCAAGGAAATATAAACAGAGCAAAAATGTCAAGAACTAGTTACTTCACATAACTGAAGTGAACTGCTGGGAAACACAAAGACGTTCTGCAATTTGGGTATAAAGATGGCACTGATGCTTTCTGTCAAGGGGACAAGGTTTTCTGACCAGAATTCTGGAGTTCTACATAAGTGCAGACAAGGGCGGAATCCTTTGAATATAATGGCTGGCACCCTGACCTCTCAACTGCCCTTACAATGTATTGGACAAGTAAGCTGGCAGCAAGTCAACTAGTCTGCCAGAGTGGTGTGCCTGGGTTGTGCTTTGAATGAGAGAACTGACTGACTGCTCATGAGGTCCATCGGGTGTCCACTTGCATAAAGAAGACACTGCTCTAAAGGAGAGGGGGCTGTGAAGGAGCCAAGGTAAGAAGAATCAGCACTGCCACTCTGGTTTGAGACATGCACTGATGCATTAAGGATAAAGCATGTGGCCCTAGGAGTCCCTACAGCTTTGGGTATTTAGCTGACATGATACCTGAGGCTGAGGGTATCTTGAAATACTAGAGGTATAATGCTTGAATTAGTGCCAAGAAGTGTCTGAAATGCTTTTGGTGGCTGACATGTTAAGAAATGTCAAGAGTCGAAAGAAGGCAACACCTTTGAAGAAGACTGAACCTGCAAAGAAGGATCACTGCCATGACCTAGGGTGGGCACCCTGCTTGTTTTGGTGTTTTTTTCTTTTATTGGGCCTGAGGAATACACAAGTGACAAGAGCTTCTAGACCATGGTCACCGTAATCCTTTTGACTGGTGCTGAAA
Source organism: Pleurodeles waltl (assembly GCF_031143425.1). Taxonomy (NCBI): domain Eukaryota; kingdom Metazoa; phylum Chordata; class Amphibia; order Caudata; family Salamandridae; genus Pleurodeles; species Pleurodeles waltl. Next base: position 660,231,424 of record NC_090446.1, on the reverse strand, counting down.
CTGTTGTGACTAACTTCAGGTTGCAGGCACCTGTGGTGTGCAGCACGATCCTGTCAGGTTGGGGGCGCAAGGAGAGCATCATTCCTGTTATGTGGGCTATGTGGAATGATTATCGTCAGGAGAGGGTTTGCTCCTGCAGACAATGACACTTGCTGGTTCAGCATCCTCAGAAGAACTTCACGAGCCTTACACCAAGGACAGGAACGTCTTAATGCATTGTACCTGAGAAGTGGGTGACAGAGGTTGCATCTATCTGAGGAGCTGAGACCTTGTTCTTGAGAGAGAATGAACTACAAAAGTCTCACTGAGATCCCCACAAAGGATGAAGTACCATTCCACGTTAGCACAGGATCCTGTGCCAAGATTATGGGGGGTTCTGTTTCATCAGTACGAGTAATGAAAGCCTTCTGTTTATTATGTACATTAATTGTCCATTGTGTATGTTAGCATGAAAATACTTTTCTTTTTAAAACTGAATGGACCTTGATTTATTGATTTCTACCTGATGTATATTCAGTGCTGATTCCCTAATCCCACACCACCTCCCTGAATAAGCCTTGAACTACTCGAGTTCATGACCCTTAGGGTTGAATACCTAAGGAATGTACTTCGTACTCAGCTGTGGGTTCAGTAGTACGGACAACCTCTGGACAACAGTGGTAAAAGGCTGATTGTTAAAAAAACACAGTTCCCCCAATACTGTATAAAATTAGGCAGCGATGTTGTGAACACCATTGAAGCAATATAGTACTGCTGTGTTATGATTAATCTATAAGAGATGTTCTGAGTAATATGTTCTGGTAAATGTTTGCATGTGATGTATGGTTGTGCCACATACTGTACACCTCTTTTAAGTCACACCTATTTGTGATTCAGAAAGGATCAAAAAATCCTTTTTGTGTGTGGAAAAATATGTCTTGCTCACAAAACGGCCTTGGTACATTGGAAAAAGTGTTCAGCGGTCACAAACCACTGTGGTTTTGCGAATTGAAGGCTTCGAGAATGCAAAACACTTTTGCTTGGCAGGATCTTGGTTGTCAAGTTACAGAATAATATGTTATAATCTGTTTTTAACTAGCATGATAATATACTGTGTTCTTTGAGCATTTATGCTTTGAGGATTACTTTGTGGGCAAGTAATTAGCTCTTTTCAATTCCACGTAGAGATGCCATCAATTGCTTGCGGAGAAAATAAATAGGAAGGGTTCTACGCAAAATATTTGAAATGTTCGTGTGAAGTTGGTCGAGCTTAGTCACTAGAGCTTTAAAAAGGCAAATCATTCCCACATATATCAAGTAAGAAATTATATAAATCTCCACCATCAAAAGTTAATGAAATCTGATCTGCAATGATAACTGGTAAATGTTTTGGTTCCAGATCATACCTAGAATCGTGAGTGGCATGAACTGGATTTTTCAGATTAATGGTCAATATGTGTGGTTTTCAAGGTGCCATGGTTATTCCAATACCAGGGAGATAAGAACTGACCTGACTAGTGATGCAAACCTTGGAAATTGGGATCCATATTTAAATCCCAGCCTTGGCTCAATATCTTGTGTTTCTGGGCAAACCTCTTGCTCTGCCTGTGCCTAAAAACGATTTACTGTGTGCAATTTAATCGGGTGCTTATGTAAAGAGCTCTAATGCCCTTGGGCAAAGCTTGCACCATGTAAAGAAACTGCAATAATAATGTAAAACTAGATGTGACATACAAGGACCCTATCAAGCTACTTCTGTTCTGCGGAACCCAGATACATTAATGTCAATAGCCTATACCTATAAAGTCAACCAGGTTGCAGTTAACAATGAATTGAAAGAGGTCTCCTGGTTCCAGGTTTTAAAACTAATACTGACAAATACAAAAGTCCATGTACTGTCAACCCAGATAAGATGTTTAGTGAATGCAGATAATGACAGTGGTCTGCCCTAAAGGAGAACAAAAGGTTAGAGTGAAGTGAGTTCTGAAAAAATTACTCCGGTTCTAGGTGCTTAGTTGTACCAACACTGGCAGGGAAGTTGCTATGAGGTCAATCAAGATGTAATTTTTGAAGGAGCACAGATAAATACTCAGGTCTTAGAAGTGACCCAGAGGTGAGGATAGTAAGAAGGGTCTGAGCTGCTTCGGTTCCATGAACTTGGTTACTCTAGTATTTAAAAATATTTTTTAGCAAAGTAACAACAATGTGGTATACATGAAGTGAATGTTTACTCCCTTCCTTTAACCCGATACTCTAGTGCGTTCGTCTTGGAAGTGATTTATGATGCAAAGGATTATATATTTCAGTTCCAAGACCCCATTCAATTTGTTTCTGATTTTAATAATCTCTGGTTAGGTGACTTGTAGGGAAGACTTGAAGTGAGAACGAAGGGGAACTGAAATATTACATCACGAACTGGTAGCCTAGTCGCAACACGTTTTAGCACAGTATACTGGCAAGCTTAGCCTATATGTCAGCTTTCAGCAGGATAGTCCTATTCAACCCCTCAGTCATTGTTAGTGTTTCTGTCTGGAATTAATGAAAGGGGAGGTGCTTTGCAGTTCTTAGAATTCTTAGTAAAACGTTTCTTCATTATGGATTGATGCAGTTCAGAACTTAATTAATGTGATGAGTTGATATTAAATAAATATTCTAATATGCTACTGATCCCTCCACATGATGACAGAAGAGGAGCAATTATAGTAGGTTTGTTCTTGGAATGTTTTAAATAGTTCAAAATGTAGAACTCGTGACAAATGAGCATTAGGCCCAACTTTTTGCAAATCAAAACAGGGCCTAGTAGACGGATTGTGTAGGAAAGTACCATCTTGCCTGGCATGTTACCCCCCTATTTCACTGTCTGTATGTTGTTTTAGTCCTTGTGTCACTGGGACCCTGCCAGGCAGGGCCCCAGTGCTCATAGTATGTGCCCTGTATGTGTTCCCTGTGTGGTGCCTCACTGTATCACTGAGGCTCTTCTAACCAGAACCTCAGTGTTTATGCTCTCTCTGCTTTCCAAATTTGTCACTACAGGCTAGTGACTAAATATACCAATTCACATTGGCATACTGGTACATCCTTATAATTCCCTTGTATATGGTACTTAGGTACCCAGGGTATTGGGGTTCCAGGAGATCCATATGGGCTGCAGCATTTCTTTTGCCACCCATAGGGAGCTCTGACAATCCTTACACAGGCTTGCCATTGCAGCCTGTGTGAAATAACGTCCATGTTATTTCACAGCCATTTACCACTGCACATAAGCCACTTACAAGTCTCCTATATGTCTAACCTTCACCTGGTGAAGGTTGGGTGCAAAGTTACTTAGTGTGTGGGCACCCTGGCACTAGCCATGGTGCCCCCACATCGTTCAGGGCAAATTCTCCGGACTTTGTGAGTGCGGGGGCACCATTACACAGGTGCACTATACATAGGTCACTACCTATGTATAGCGTCACAATGGTAACTCCGAACATGGCCATGTAACATGTCTAAGATCATGGAATTGTCACCCCAACCAATACCATTCTGGTATTGGGGGTGACAATTCCATGATCCCCCGGGTCTCTAGCACAGAAGCCGGGTACTGCCAAACTGCCTTTCCGGGGTCCCCACAGAAACTAGCTCTTTGGGGTTTTCTCTGCAGCTGCCGCTGCTGCCAACCCTCAGACAGGTTTCTGCCCTCCTGGGGTCCAGGCAGCCCTGGCCCAGGAAGGCAGAACAAAGGATTTCCTCTGAGAGAGGGTTTTACACCCTCTCCCTTTGGAAATAGGTGTGAAGGGCTGGGGAGCAGTAGCCTCCCACAGCCTCTGGAAATGCTTTGATGGGCACAGATGTTGCCCATCTCTGCATAAGCCTGTCTACACCGGTTCAGGGATCCCCCAGACCTGCTCTGGCACGAAACCGGACAAAGGAAAGGGGAGTGACAACTCCCCTGACCAGTACCTCCCAGGGGAGGTGCCCAGAGCTCCTCCAGTGTGTCCCAGACCTCTGCCATCTTGGAAACAGAGATGTTGGGGCCACACTGGACTGCTCTGAGTGGCCAGTGCCAGCAGGTGACGTCAGAGGCTCCTTCTGATAGGCTCTTACCTCTCTTGGTAGCCAATCCTCCTAACTTGGTAGCCAAATCTCCTTTTCTGGTTATTTAGGGTCTCTGCTTTGGGGAACTTCTTCGGATAACAAATGCAAAAGCTCACCAGAGTTCCTCTGCATCTCCCTCTTCACCTTCTACCAAGGATCGACCGCTGACTGCTCCAGGACGCCTGCAAAACTGCAACAAAGTAGCAAGATGAATACCAGCAACATTGTAGCACCTAATCCTGCCGCTTTCTCAACTGTTTCCAGGTGGTGCATGCTCTGGGGGTAGCCTGCCTTCACTCTGCACCAGAAGCTCCGAAGAAATCTCCTGTGGGTCGACGGAATCTTCCCCCTGCTAACGCAGGCACCAAAAGACTGCATCACTGGTCCTCTGGGTCCCTTCTCATCCTGATGAGCGTGGTCCCTGGAACACAGCAACTCTGTCCAAGTGACTCCCACAGTCCAGTGACTCTTCAGTCCAAGTTTGGTGGAGGTAAGTCCTTGCCTCCCCACACTAGACTGCAAAGCTGTGTACAGCGTGATTTGCAGCTGCTCCGGCTCCTGTGCACTCTTCTAGGATTTCCTTTGTGCACAGCCTAGCATGGATCCCCAGCACTCCGCCCTGCAGTGCACAACTCTCTGAGTTGGCCTCTGACGTCGTGGGACCCTCTTTTGTAACTTTGCATGGACTCCGGTTCACTATTCTTCTAAGTGCTTTTTGGGGTACTTCTGTGGGTGCTGCCTGCTTCTGTGAGGGCTCTCTGTGTTGCTGAGTGACCCCTTTGTCTCCTCCTCCAAAATGCGACATCCTGGTCCTTCCTGGTCCTCAGCAGAACCCAAAAGCCTCTACCGCAACCTTTGCAGCTAGCAAGGCTTGTTTGCGGTATTTCCGCGTCGGGACATTTGTCTTCCACAGGAGAAGTTCCTAGTCCTCTTCTTTCTTGCAGAACTCCAAGCTTCTTCCAACCGGAGGCAGCTTCCTTGCACCTTCATCCGGGGTTTCCTGGGCTCCTGCCCCCCCTGGACACCGTTGAGACTATTGGACTCGGTCCCCTTGCCTTGCAGGTCCTCAGGTCCGGAAATCCATTGTCAGCGCATGGCTGGTGTTTGTTGTTCTTGCAGAATCCCCCTATCACGACTATTGTGCGCTTTTGGGGTAGTAGGTGCACTTTACTCCTACTTTTCAGGGTCTTGGGGTGGGGTATCATGGACACCCTGACTGTTGTCTTACAGTCCCAGCGACCCTCTACAAGCTCCCATAGGTCTGGGGTCCAATCATGATGCGCATTCCACTTTTGCAGTATATGGTTTGTGTTGCCCCTATACCTATGCTTGCCTATTGCAACCTATTGTAATTCTACACTGTTTGCATTACTTTTCTGACTCTTACTTACCTGATTTTTCGTTTGTGTACATATAACTTGTGTATATTACTTACCTTCTTACTGAGGGTACTCACTGAGATACTTGTGGCATATTGTCATAAAAATAAAGTACCTTTATTTCTAGTAAACTCTGTGTATTGTGTTTTCTCATGATATTGTGTATATGATATAAGTGGTATAGTAGGAGCTTTGCATGTCCTAGTTCAGCCTAAGCTGCGTTGCCATAGCTACCTTCTATCAGCCTAAGCTGCTAGAAACACCTCTATTCTACTAATAAGGGATAACTGGACCTGGCACAGGGTGTAAGTACCTTTGGTACCCACTACAAGCCAGACCAGCCTCCTACAGATTGCTAAAGGAAGTTACTATTTACCTTGGATGTCTTAATTAAACATTGTTTTCTCGGGGGCAGAGGGTGTCTGTGTCCCATCTCTGTTGGTTTGATCCCCCTTGTATTTCAGCAACATAGATGCTGAATGTTTCACATTTAGTGACACAGAAAACACAGTCAATGCACTTCGCCATAAATAATGTGCACGACTATCTTATAATGTTTAAAGCAATTTATATATACACTATGACAAGATACTTTTAGTTGTTACACCAGATAAATTTCCCACCCATCTTTGTCTCTAAAAGAAAAGATACCTACATAAATATTTTATACAAATTAACTTAGATCATGCCTTTACCATTCAGCTCCACACTAAAGCCTGTTCACAAAGAAGCAAGTTTTAGATTAGTTTAGCAAGTTTTGAAATACCAAGAGTCAGGAAGTTAGAAAGAATAAAATAATATAATTTTCTTTGTAGTGAAGGAACTTTGCGTCATGAATAGGCTGTGAAAAGTTACGATAGAAACATTTTTTTTGAGTAAGAGCTCGTTGGAATTTGTCAACGTTCGCAAATCGAGCAAGTCAAGAAAATAAGGGTCACGCAAAGTTTAGAAAGGAAAGTGCACTTTTAAAAAGCACTTCTGGTTAGGCCTAGTTTTCAATCATATGTCTTATTTAGTTTAATGAATTTTTATTTTCTACTAAAATCTCAGGTGTGAAAACACAGGGTCATGATTGCATGTGAAAAAAGAATGAAAGAGCCAAAATGGCGTCATTAAGGCATGTGGCAAAAATCAGAGTTGAAGGAAAGAAAAGACCAAAGGAAACGCAATAGAAACAGAGATTAAAGACAAAGGTGCCAAAACAATTGTCATGGGATGTTGAAAGGAGCGTCAGATTTACATAAAGTTACAAATGATAACCTAGCAGATAAGCATAAGATTGCCTATATAGATATGAGGAAAGCAGCAATCGAAGATGACCATACAAACAAATGCTGCAGACATGCATTTATATACAACACAAAGTATTTTAACTCTGGGGAGTAAAGCCAAGGTGTTTATGTACAGTCCAATCAATTAATAAATTATTGTAGTTTTAGCAAACAAATCAAGACTTTCAGATCCTGCCAGAATACATGTAAAATACCTACTTGTATCAAAAACAGTTTTAACACAAAATGTTACATATCTGTCTCAAAATAATCTAAAATGTCTGTAACAAAATACACTCTCCAATAATTGCAAGATAATAAATCATCTGTCTTGTCTTGGGACATCGTCTTAATTTGTTGGTGCAGTATTTCATATGGCTTATGGAATTATTTAGAATAAGGGCAGGCTACTCCCTGTTTGCTGGGTTGGATGGAGGCCATAACCTTCAGCACCCTGGTGGATAACCACTCGCCAAATTTAAAGACATCTGCTAGCCTGGAGAAGATCAGTGTGCCTTCAGTACAGCGCAGCATGGCAGCTCTTCTAAAGTCATTGTAAGTTTGCTGAGTGACTGCCATGTTTCGTGCAGCTGCTCTGCAAATATTTTATTTTAACAATAGAACCTTCCAAAATGGAAAGAAATGGTCATATTCCATAAATTATTTCAATTTACTGGTACATTTCCAAAGGGTGTATTTTCAAAGACCCGTGAGAAGACTCTAGGGAATGACCATATAACTACATCCCCGAAGGAACAGACTGAAAACAAACCAACAAACAATCTGGCTTACAAGCTAAAGTGATATGTACACCCACAATTACAAGTCCAAGTCTACTCATTGAGTAGAGAAGTAAAGATCAAGGTGCCGAATCACAAGGGTATTTTTAGCCAGAAAGATATGTTTGCAGTAGGACATGCTTTTATTTACATCTGCTTGGATTTCACAAAATTCTTTCTGGAAGAAATAAATGGACTTACTGCTGAGAATACTCTGCCATCAGTGAGGAGAAATCCACAGTAAGTAATCCATTCAAAAGGGTGGAACCTGAATGTTACAAGTCATGATTAGCCTTTTAACTTTGTGAAAACCCACACATTTATACATACGTGGGTGTTCACAAAATGAAATAGAAAGGGTATATTTCCTGTCACAGTTAAGAGTGGAGTAACTCCTATTCTAGGATGGGAATTGTAATGGACCACCCCCAAATTTACTGGTGGTGTATGCGTAAGGAAATGCCTCTTTTTGCATGTTCACCCCCACATTTTTGGCTGGTGCTGCTGTTTTTTCAGCTCTGAGCATGCACTAAGGCCTGCTAACCAGACTTCAGTGCTAGAGTTCTAATTCCTTACAAAGGGTATGTTGAATTGGCTGTACCCAATTGGCAAGTACTAACTCACTTGCAAGTCCCTAGTATACCGTAGCCATTGTATCGAGGGCATGTAGGGCAGAGTGTCCATTAAGGGCTGCAGCACATATTGTGCCACCCTCTGAGTACAAATTGGCTCCCAGCCTGCCACTGCAGACAGCAATAGCAGCAGAAGAGCAGTGGTTACACTTCTAACTTGATTTTGCCATTCAAACTAAGGACAAAACCACCAGCCCCTTAGCCATAATATGTAAGTCTCCCCTAAGAAAGGCCTATGGAGCCCTGTGACAGTGAGCTATATATTGTTAAGTAGAACACACACACACACACACACATATATATATATATGTCTTAACAGCAATACCTCTAAATTGTTGGTTTGCTGTGGAATTGCTAGTAGCCCCGTTGGCTGACACAGTGCTACCGGCTGACCCCTCACCCCATCTTACTTCTGAATAGGACTCCCTATCGGAGTACTGTAAAATATATAATTAATCATGACAGTAACCCCGACCTAATGCCCAAGTCGAATTAAATGTCACTATTAAAAAATGCAATTTGTAGAAATGTGCCTCTCTGTAAACCCAATTTTCTCCATACTGGACAACAGACATCATTCTGCACCCCTGGGAAGTTGTGTGACTCCTGGGGAGCTGTGTGAATGACTCCCAGGCTTGCAAACAATAGCTAGAGCAGCAGCAGACTGCTGCAGAGCAAAGTGTTACCTCCTCTTCGCAGGAAGCCACTTAAGATGTTACCCTAAAGGTAATCTTCAAAGGCAAAGTCACCATTGGGGGAAAACTGTGATCACACTCCTGAGGGCTGCCCTTTGTTCAGGTAGGGGGGCTGGTGACAGGGACTGATAGGAAGACCAGTGCTCAAACTGGTTTTCCCGTGGGCATGTAGCCCACAAATAGCCACACCTCTAGGGTGGGCTGCCAAGCTCCTAACAGACAAGGATGAGTGCAGACATCATGGGAGTGGGCAGGAGAGTACACTCTGGGATTGTTAGAGGCCACACATTGCTGAAAAATCATCACCATGAGGTAGATGACCTGGTAGCAGATTTGCTAGTGACCACATCCTCCCCCAGGGCACTTTCTGGGAATAAATATGGCACCTCCTTGCTCCATGTGCCTCAGATCACATTGGAACTGGAACAAGGACCAAAGAAGAACTGCCCTACTGACCCCTGGACTACACAAAACGAGGCTGCACCATGTGCTGGATTGGAACTGCTGAACCTTGGGCTTACGAAGAGAGGAGTGTACCTGTGGCTACTGGCTTGGGGTATAGTCATGCCCTAGACCAAAGAAGTGATTCCAAGGGTGAGTTGGCTGACCCCCTGGAACCAACTCCGGGGACAAAAGAAATGAAGTAGTCCAAACCAGAAAAGTTAGTAGCCACTTTGTAAGACTCCCCAGTGACTGATGCTGGAAGCCCTAAGAAACTCAAGTTGCCAGAAGATGCACGAAAGTCAGCCGGACCCGGGAGTGTCCAGCATAGTCACCCAAGCGGGACACCAGCCCTCCACCAAAGGATACCACTGATACTGCTGTGTGCGGAGACTGGTAGCCAACCCACAGCTGACCTTCAACTGGGTCAAAGAGTACTTTGAAGAAATCCGCCCTCTATGTTCAAAGTCATCCTACCTCACTTGTGGTCAGAAGAATAACCACTAGGGCACTGGCATCGTCCTCATAGCACCTGGATTATCCTTGAGCATATTCATCTCTTGTAGTCATAGCATTCTTCTTCTTATTATTATTATTATTATTGTTATTATGATTTGCAGAGCGCAAAGCTACCCTTACAGGGTTTCATATTACTGAGCATTTCAATTGTACCATTAGAGTCTTAGCATAGTTAGAATCATTAAAAAAGCCATTTCTTTAAAAGCATTCGGAGAGTCCAAAAGATTGGCATGATTTCAAAGCAGCCAGCAGGGAGTTTCACAAATTAGTACCTGGATAGGAGACAGACCTACCACCCTGGCTGGATTTCTTCACTCTGGGAATTGTAGAAAGTTTGTTATTGGATGATCAAATAGGTCAGCTGGGGTGCAAGGGAACCACCAGGTATCTAAGATTAAGTGGCCCTGAGTTTGACAAAGCCTAATGCATGTAACACCGAGCTTTGAATTGAATCACCTTCTGCAATGGAACCCATTGAAGGTCTTAGAGGAGATTTGCAGAAGTCTAGCAGTTGCATTTTGAACATCCTGGAGCCATCTAAGTGAAGCTCTAGGGTCTCCTAAATAAAGGATGTTAGCATAGTCCAGTCTGGAGATAATCAATGCTTGAATTACAGTTTTTGAGCACAGCTGGGAAGAAGCAAGAGGATTTTTTAATTTTAACCACTTCAAAATGTCAAAGCAGATGGAAGCTATTTTAGTGATTTGGTAGTGCATTAAGAGCTTTTCATCAAGCCATAATCCTAGGTTCTCGATTATGGAGTCTGGAGTAGGAGGGGGCCCCAAGGACCTGGGGCCAAAGATGTGGGCCACAAAGAGGAGGTTGGTTGCCTTTTAACAGGACTTCAGTCTTAACCCCATTCAGTTTAAGGGAGTTATAGTTCATCCACACAGCCTTTTTGGAGAGGCAAGTATTCATGGCATCCGAGTTGTAATTCTCCCTGGGTGATAGAAAGACAATGATCGGGGTGTCCTTTGGATAGGAGAAGTTTGTGAGGCTGCAGCTTTCCACAATCTTTGGCAATGGTCGAACATAAATGTTAAATAGGATCGGACAAAGGTCTGACTCCTGTGATGCACCAGATGTTAAGGGAATGCGATTAGGATTTGGTAAAGACCTGAAAAGAGCGGTCTTTTAAGAAAGAACTGAGCCAGCCTAATGTCCGGCCATAAATCACAATATCTTCCAGTCTTTGAAGCAGTATTTTATGAGATATCGTATCAAATGTGTATCAAATACTCAAGTCAAGTAAAATCATAGGATAATAGCCACCCTTACCCAATTGGCGTCTAAGCTGTTCTGTGACTCCAAGTAGAATGGTCTCTGTGCTGCAACACATCCTGAAACCAGATTTAGAGGGGTGAAAGATGTCAATAGATTCAATGCATGTAGAGATTTGTTGGCTTGCGTGTTTCTCAGGGATTTTAGAAAATATTGGCAGGAGCGATATTGGTCTGTAATTAAGAGGATCTGGATTTGGGTTCTTTAGCAGAGACATTACCATTGCAAGCTTCTAAGCTTAAGGAACTTGACCTTCTATGAGAGCCGAATTCAGAAGTTGCATCACAATTTTAGAAAAAGGGGGCATAGTTTAGAAAGATGTGCAGGAGGAAGAGGGTCCAAAGGAGAGGCAGATTTAATAGAATTAAGAAATGTGGAAGGTAACAGGACGTACACCGGCAGGAAGGTGTTAATAGTGGAGGACAGGACGGATGTAGGAGTAGACACCTCTACTGCTTCAGACTGAGGGCAGCCTGTCATGTCATAAGTAGTATCTCTAGCTGTTTGTGACTGACAGCAAGGAGAGTCGGTAATAGGCAATAGAGAGGCCTGGATGACAGCAGCCTCTTACAAAAAAATCCTGCCAGCTCATGGTACTATGACATTGAGAGTGATATAGAAGTGGAGAGGGAAAGGTGGGTCAGATAGGGATTTCAACATGTGAAATAATGTTTTAAGGCAGTTTTTTGCCCTAGTAATTTTCTATGAGTTGTGGAGGGCTCTAGTAGAACGACAGTTTTCTTGATAATCTTTTAGGGATAGTCTATTGGTCTGTTTGGTATCTTCACAGTAGCTTTTTCTCCAGATTCCTTCAAGAGGCTTACATTTCTTTTTACCTTCAAGTAACACATCATTAAACTACAGTGCTGACGGAAGAGATCTGCGATGAGTGGTATGTTTAAAGTGATGAGTAGAGTACAGAGGAGACTGAATTCATTTATCAAACGTATGGGAGTCGGAGTTCAATGAATGGCACAACGCACGCGTATCAGGATCACTCCATTGGAGCCTACGGTGGGCGTGATGTGAAGTACCAAATTTAACAAACATTTGAAAAGTTTTCAAACTTTACAGTTGCCAGTGTTTGTTTGTGTTTGGATTAAAAATTAAGATTTCTTGAAAAATCTGTATCTCCTGAGCCCTACAGGGCGTTTTTCTCATCTTGGACTGTAAAATCAAAAACAATCTGATCTATTTTTATAAGTCGGTGTTGTATTTCTTCTGTGTTATGTGGCTTCCCTATTTCAATGTTTGGTACTGTTAAATGCTTTATGCTAGTTCCTTTGTTTAAGTCTTGCTGTTGACGCCATAGCTACCCTGGGTTGAGCTTAATGTTGCTCTAAAGAGCCTGACTAGGCCCAAAACAGTTTTTATGAGCGTATTCCATGGTTAGGCCACAAAGCCATGCCATATAATAGACTCAAATACAATTTGCTAAAGAGATTTCTTCACTGGGAAAAGACTTTCCCCACAAAGAAAAAGAAACTAAAATGTGCGTTTGCACCTGGGGCTCCATGCTTGTAGTGCTTAAGTGTACGCTATGTAGATGTCAACAAGGGGGACATAAAACCAGCAGATTTCAAATGATATTCCAAGTAGTTCTCCTTGAAATATACATCTGATGCAGCTTTACTGGCATACTTCTGGTAATATATGTGAATACCCGCAAGTATTTCACTCATACATAGACATATTTCTCAGGTACAGATTTACTACTTTTTTCTTGAATATGGCCCACAATTTACGACTTTCTGACAATGTGGTATCTCCCCAGCAGGACTGTGCTACTACAGCCAGGCTTTAATATAGCTAAGGATATTGCTGCTGAGCATAACATGCTATCATAGTAGCCCCACAGTGTTTCTTAGGAAACCACTCAGGTGCTTTCGTGCATAGCAAGCTCAGTAGCATTGTAAGATTTTTGCTTCTTTTCATAATTAAGGATTATGCTTGGATTGGATCTAAATTGATGCTCGAGATTTGTTTGCTTATATATATAAACTTTTAGCAAGAATCAGGTTTTACCATGCAGTGCATGCGACTGACTGTCTCCCTGAGCGCACCAAAATGGTTGCCAAGGAGCCTCAGAAATATACTGGATGTGGTTGGCTTCATCTAAATTAGAGGAGAGTCATTTAATGGAAAGTGTAATACTTTTGGTGGCTCTCCTGTTTGTTGAATTTCATTCCGACGACTCACCTGTCTGGTGACAGATCCAGATGTATGTATACTCATGAAAATGATTTGTTGCTGGAGGAGTGACATTTTTCAGATTTATGCAACCTGGGCAGAATATATGTTGGGGCTCCCTGTGTGGCGCGACGTTGAATCTATTTCCCCTTTTAGGTTCATTCAACCCCTCCTGATGCGAAACAATGTTTGAATTATCTGATAAACCTTCAGAAACGGGGGCTGTTAAGAACAGCCTGAAGCTCAAGCTGCCTGGTGGCTCAATAGTAGCACACCAAAGCTTGAACTAGCATTGTTAAAGCCATTTCCTTTTCAGCTTGGATCTTCATTTTTTGCTTTCTAAACATTTTTTTGCAATTCAGTGTTTAACCAGCTTGTTACTCCCACTGCGGGAAGAGCATGCTAAGGGTGAAGTGTTAGGTGTTTAGTGGACTACTACATAATGGTAAAGCAAGACAGATGCACATAGCACTTCAGATTGCAGCTTGAAGTTCGAAATATTCCTGATCACAAATACAAGTCTCTTCCCTGCTGGCAGTCTTGCTGCAACAGTTAAAATCAAAGCACTGCTCTGATGAATGCCACCATTCCATTGGTAAAAATCTAATGACTTTCTCCTAATTTCTACTCTTGCCTTGTCCCACTTCTCCTCTTTACATGCGTGCCTTTCGCTGCCTAGACCGTTCCTGTGCCTGTGACTCTCCTCAGTAAGAAGTGAAAAAAGAGGAGGTTGAGAGACGTACATGAAGTAGGAAAAGAGTGGTGAAATGTACATAGCGATAGACAGTTATGAGATAGAAAAAGAGGAAGCCGTGGGGAGGTAGACAGGTCTATAAAGAAGGTGATATATAGAGAGACGGCTGAGGTGAGAGGAGTGAATTGAAATTGAGGAGTTCGAAAGAGAATTATATGTTTGAATGTGAGAGAGAAAGGCAGAGAGAGAGAGATGCAAAGTAGTTGATGGCAGAGGAAAATAGATAGAAAAATTGAAGAAGCCAGAATGAGTACAATATATAGAGAGGGGAAGGAGAGGGAACAGAGATAAAATGAAAGAAAAAGGATGCTGACTGTTGAGATATTGAACTAACGGTGAGTTAAATTATATTGTTTAGTAGTGAGAGAGTGGTGGGGTATAGCAAAATGAGGCAGTGAGGGAGATGTGAGATAAAGAGAGAAAAGAGATAGATTAGTGGGCTAGTGAAGTAGAGAAAGGGCTGAAGGAGAAGCAGAGAGCGGTAAGGTACTAGAGACAAGGAGTGAGCGATAGAGATGAAATTGTGTGAGAAGTGAAGTAGATAAAGGTGAGATAGAGGAAGGTCGAATAGAAGTGTGAGGGTTAAGGCTTGGCAGACCAGGCATGCACATTAACAGGCATATTTAGCTTTTGGCACAATGCAAGGCAGCACAGAAAATTGATGCACTGAGTTGGGAAAGAAGGAGAAAGCAATGCTGAGACATATTTATTAACGAGCACTGGTGAACTCAATAAGTCTGCTTTGTCAATTATTTTACATGTTGCACAACAGCGTGAGCTGATGTACAACATGGCTTGAATAAAAATAAATAAAAAAACAAGTGCCAAGACATGACCAACGTTGACCATGCTGCTGTGCAACATGGAGAAAAAAAACAGCATGGTGATATTTGGGGTTCAACACATCAGAGGGGGGAGAGTGAGGGGATGGCTGAAGAACAATGGAGGGCAGGGGGAACTTGGTGTGGGAGGAAGAAGAGTTGCATTAGACATTCACTCAATTACAGTGCCTTTCCAAAAGTAACAAAAGAGTACCTTCAAGAGCCTGTGGCCAGTGGAAGGACACTGGCCAGAGGAAGCTGTACTTTGTCCATGCTCCACAGCATGCACAAAGATTTAAAGCCCAGGAGTAAGGCTGAGGCAAAAGGAGACATCAACAAATAGTAAGTAAAGAAAAGAGTGACTTGGGAGCCAACCAATGGTAAGGAAACGTAATATGTGGACTCTAAGCCCCTTTTAACATTTTTTTTTAACAGCAATATCTTTCGCTGACAGCACATTCACACTGTAGTCGAAACCTAAAAATGGCCTACTGCTGCTCACTACCCTTTGCTAACTCCCAACCTTTGCATCCTATTGTAGAGATGTATGCGCTGTTTGGCTTAGGATTAGTATTGGACAAATTGTCTTCTTTTACAAATTCCTATTCCCACACAAATTCTTGAATATTTAAAATTCTCCTCTCTGCCAGAGCCTACCCATATCCTCCTTTCAATAATTGAGGCCCTCCAAGGGGGACCAATGACAATTTGAAGACCTCTGGTTTAACACTATGGGGGTGATTCTAACCCTGGCGGTCGGTGTTAAAGCGGCGGCCAACCCGCCAACAGGCTGGCGGTAAAAAATATGGAATTCTGACCCTGGCGGGAACCGCCAACACAGACAGCCACTTTAACACTCCGCCCGCCACGGCGGTACAAACAAACAGCGCGGCGGTCACCGCCAACAGCCAGGCGGCAGACAATGTACCGCCCACCCTATCACAACTCACCAATCCGCCACCTTTTCCGGGGCGGGAGCACCGCCGATAAAAACACGGCGGAAACAGACTACGAACGGGAAAACGCTCACCACTACGCACTCCAGGAGGCAGGAGGACAGCATGGAACCCAAATTAAACATCCTACCTGCTCTCGTCTACCTTCTCATCTACCACGAGTACGAAGTCCGGCGCAGACGACAACGGTGAGTACTGCACCTACGACACACGGGAGGGGGGAGGACGAAAGGTTACGGGCACACACATATGCGACCCCCCCCAACTATGTACACACCAATGCAGAGCAACAAGTCACAGTGACACCACCCAAACACCCCAGAAAAATGCTATGACATAATCAAATTTGGAATAAATATTTATGTACCAAAAAGGTCCTGAAAAATATCGTACAACCATGAAAGATATTCACAAGAAAACAAATGACATACACATCAGTGTATAACTGAAGTAACAAGTCCTGCACATCCTACGAATTCATCATGTCCGTGGGCCAAAGTTTTGAGAAACAAGGGCAAAGCCCACACAGGAGACCTGAGTCCTTTGGAGAGAACACTGCAGGGGCATCAGATGTAAAAACTACAGGCACCTCAGGGGGAAGGGAAGGGGGGGGCACCACAGCCACATGAGTCCATGACGCCAGATACATGAGGAGCCACCATGCCCATCAATGTCTCTACAGTGGGTGGGCTGCCTACTGGACCATCCTGGGGAGTGCAAAGCCACAGTCTCTCAATGTCTCTACAGTGGGTGGGCTGCCCACTGTACCATCCTGGGGAGTGCAAAGCCACAGTCTCTCAATGTCTCTACAGTGGGTGGGCTGCCCACTGTACCATCCTGGGGAGTGCAAAGCCACAGTCTCTCAATGTCTCTACAGTGGGTGGGCTGCCCACTGTACCATCCTGGGGAGTGCAAAGCCACAGTCTCTCAATGTCTCTACAGTGGGTGGGCTGCCCACTGGACCATCCTGGGGAGTGCAAAGCCACAGTCCATCAAGTGGATGACAGTCTCCACTGGTCAAGGAGGAGGCATGGTGGGCACAGTGAACCATAAACAGTGATTGAGACGGCGGTGCCCAGCGGAGCGGTGCTTGAGATGAAGGGCCCAGCGGAGCGGTGCTTGAGAAGAAGGGCCCAGCGGAGCGGTGCTTGAGACGGCGGTGCCCAGCGGAGCGGTGCTTGAGAAGAAGGGCCCAGCGGAGCGGTGCTTGAGAAGAAGGGCCCAGCGGAGCGGTGCTTGAGACGGCGGTGCCCAGCGGAGCGGTGCTTGAGAGGAAGGGCCCAGCGGAGCGGTCCTTGAGACGGCGGTGCCCAGCGGAGCGGTGCTTGAGAAGAAGGGCCCAGCGGAGCGGTGCTTGAGAAGAAGGGCCCAGCGGAGCGGTGCTTGAGAAGAAGGGCCCAGCGGAGCGGTGCTTGAGACGGCGGTGCCCAGCGGAGCGGTGCTTGAGAGGAAGGGCCCAGCGGAGCGGTCCTTGAGACGGCGGTGCCCAGCGGAGCGGTGCTTGAGAAGAAGGGCCCAGCGGAGCGGTGCTTGAGACGGCGGTGCCCAGCGGAGCGGTGCTTGAGAGGAAGGGCCCAGCGGAGCGGTCCTTGAGACGGCGGTGCCCAGCGGAGCGGTGCTTGAGAAGAAGGCCCCAGCGGAGCGGTGCTTGAGATGAAGGGCCCAGCGGAGCGGTGCTTGAGAAGAAGGGCCCAGCGGAGCGGTGCTTGAGAGGAAGGGCCCAGCGGAGCGGTGCTTGAGAAGAAGGGCCCAGCGGAGCGGTGCTTGAGAAGAAGGGCCCTGTTCAGCGGTGCTCTTCTCCACGGCGGGCCCTGTTCAGCGGTGCTCTTCTACACGGCGGGCTCTGTTCAGCGGTGCTCTTCTTCACCGCGGGCCCTGTTCAGCGGTGTCTTCTCCACGGCAGGCCCTGTTCAGCGGTGCTCTTCTCCACGGCGGGCCCTGTTCAGCGGTGCTCTTCTCCACGGCGGGCCCTGTTCAGCGGTGCTCTTCTCCACGGCGGGCCCTGTTCAGCGGTGCTCTTCTTCACCGCGGGCCCTGTTCAGCGGTGCTCTTCTCCACGGCGGGCCCTGTTCAGCGGTGCTCTTCTCCACGGCGGGCCCTGTTCAGCGGTGCTCTTCTCCACGGCGGGCCCTGTTCAGCGGTGCTCTTTTTCACCGCGGGCCCTGTTCAGCGGTGCTCTTCTCCACGGCGGGCCCTGTTCAGCGGTGCTCTTCTCCACGGCGGGCCCTGTTCAGCGGTGTTCTTCTCCACGGCGGGCCCTGTTCAGCGGTGCTCTTCTCCACGGCGGGCCCTGTTCAGCGGTGCTCTTCTCCACGGTGGGCCCTGTTCAGCGGTGCTCTTCTTCACCGCGGGCCCTGTTCAGCGGTGCTCTTCTCCACGGCGGGCCCTGTTCAGCGGTGCTCTTCTCCACGGCGGGCCCTGTTCAGCGGTGCTCTTCTCCACGGTGGGCCCTGTTCAGCGGTGCCCTTCTCCACGGCGGGCCCTGTTCAGCGGTGCTCTTCTCCACCGAGGGCCCTGTTCAGCGGTGCTCTTCTCCACGGCGGGCCCTGTTCAGCGGTGCTCTTCTCCACGGCAGGCCCTGTTCAGCGGTGCTCTTCTCCACGGCGGGCCCTGTTCAGCGATTCTCTTCTCCACGGCGGGCCCTGTTCAGCGGTGCTCTTCTTCACCGCGGGCCCTGTTCAGCGGTGCTCTTCTCCACGGCGGGCCCTGTTCAGCGGTGCTCTTCTCCACGGCGGGCCCTGTTCAGCGGTGCTCTTCTCCACGGCGGGCCCGGTTCAGCGGTGCTCTTCTCCACGGCGGGCCCTGTTCAGCGGTGCTCTTCTCCACGGCGGGCCCTGTTCAGCGGTGCTCTTCTCCACGGCGGGCCCTGTTCAGCGGTGCTCTTCTTCACCGCGGGCCCTGTTCAGCGGTGCTCTTCTCCACCGCGGGCCCTGTTCAGCGGTGCTCTTCTCCACCGCGGGCCCTGTTCAGCGGTGCTCTTCTCCACCGCGGGCCCTGTTCAGCGGTGCTCTTCTCCACGGCGGGCCCTGTTCAGCGGTGCTCTTCTCCACGGCGGGCCCTGTTCAGCGGTGCTCATCCAGCAGGTCAAGGGAGCCAGACCTGGCCTGGACTCCCTGCTCAGTCGCCCTCGGACCGTGACGTTTCTGGACCCTTCGGGGACGGACTCCTGGCCTCCTTAGTGTCCTCCTTCCCAGCTGGGATGTGTCATGTGGGGTCCACCTTCTCCGCACTCCTGCTGCCCTTCCGCTCCTTTGATGGGGCTCTCGGGCCCTTGCCTCCCCTAGATGGTGTGGGTGGTGAAGTGGCCGCACATTGCTCCTTGGGGGCAGCCCTGTCGGTCCTCGCACGGCGGCCCTTGTTTTTGCGGGTCCTCTTGCCGGGGGGGGGGGCTGGACGTGTCCTTGCTGCTGATCTTTGTGTCACTGCTGGCAAAGGGTGGGCTCCAGAACCCATGCACAACAGTGACACCCGAAGCTGGGCTGGTGGTGGCTGCGGTGCTCTTGGGACTCTTTGAAGATGGATGGGGGAGCTCATCGGGGGGAAAGAGGTCAAGGTTAGCCATGAAAAGTTTCTTAGGGCCAAGGTAAAGGGTAGGAGATGGAAGTGGAGGTAGAGGAGGTGGTTGTAGGAGAGTCAGGTGTGCTGTCATTGGGTGAAGGTGCTGGTGCTGTAGGCTGTCGTGAGGTGGATGGCTGTTGGGTGGGTGGCTGCCTGCGTTTGTGTGTCTTGGAAGAGGGGGTGACAGACACAGTGGGAGAGGACACAGGGGACGTGTAAATGGCAGTGGGGGTGGTGACTGCACGAGTGTGGACTGTACTGGAGGGTGAGGTGGTGATGGAAGCACTGGCTGATGTTGGGGTGCATGCAGGTGTGAGTGTAGACGTCACAGGGAGGGAGGAGGGAGACGAGGAGCAGCGGGACACAGGGGTGGCAGTGGCTGTTGGCATGTCTGCATCTGGGTGTTGCTTGGGTGAGTGTTTGTGGGATCTGTGGTGCTTGTGTTTGGATGAGCTGCTCTTGGGTGTTGAGGTGTGTGCAGGCTGGTCTGATGGTGTGGATGGGATAGGCTGAGGGACAGGAGACAGAGAAAGGCTGGAGGCAGTAAGAAGAGGGAGGCTGGAAACAGGGACAATGGCTGCCGTCAGTGCTGAGGCCAGAGCAGTGAACGCTCGTTGATGGGCACCCTGACCCGAAGAATGCCCTCCAGGTACGCATTGCTCTGTTGCACCTCCCTTTGCACACCCTGGATGGCATTCAAAAGGGTCGTCTGCCCAACAATGAGCGTCCTTACCAGGTCAATGAGCTCCGCACTGAGGGCAGCAGGGGCAACAGGGGCAGGGGCTGAGGTGCCTGGGGCAAAGGAGACGCGCGCCTTCCTGGGCGAACGGGCACGGAGCGAAGACTGAGCGGCTGCTGGGAGGGCGGGCTGGTGCGCTGGGTGGCGGCTGTACCTGTAGAGGCAGGGGGCACGGATGTTGCCGCCACCCCTAGGGAGCTCCCATCCGAGGACGTGTCGCTTTCGCTGCTCTCACCAGCGGTCCCCGTCGTGGTGCTCCCCTCGCCCTCCGGATCACTGGTGCCCTCGGTGTCTGTTCCTGGGCCCACCGGGGCCTTGTGTCCTGCAGCTCCCTCGTGCTCCGATGCCAAATCTCCTCCGCCTGATGATGCTAATGCACACATGCACAAGAAGATGAAGAGAAAGGGTGGAGGGAGAAAAAAGAAGACCAGGTTGAGTGCATGCAATGTCAACACCGTTGGCGGAGAGGACAGACACAGGTGCCTAATGCACTAAGCCGCGCATTCGGGGTACACTACTCAGTACTACTGACTAAGACAACAGGCCAAGAGACGTCAAACGCGCACATGGGAGATGCTGGACCTTCAATGGCTGTACTTGTCACCCTACCGAGGTGGGGGCCGGGGGCACAGGGCCATGCCTAAGGGAGAGGACTACACTACAGAAAGCGCCCTGGCCTAATGTCACCCACAGCCCTCCTCCCCCACCCATACGCCTCCACTGCGCAGAAAGATAGGAGAATGTGCTGATACTCACCCCCTTGTGTCTGCTGTGATGTCTTAAAGCGCCCCTCCAATTCAGGGTAGGCCACCGCCAGGATCCGGGACATCAGGGGGGTCATGGTGCGACTGGCACCCCTCCTAGGTTGGGAGGTCATCCCCAGCAGTGTTTCTGCGGTCTTCCTTGTTCCGCGGCGGATGTCCTCCCACCTCTTGCGGCAGTGGGTGCCCCGTCTGTTGTGGACCCCCAAGTTCCGGACTTCCTTGGCGATGGCACGCCAAATCTCGATCTTCTGATGGGCGCTGACCTATTTGACATGTACAGGGTGGAAAGGAGGAAATCATCAATGACCTGCATGTTAGATGTGATTGCCCCCCCTCCAACGTTGCCATATGGCACATGCTCTCATCTGTCGGGCGTTGCACTCCTCATTCGCCCCCCACCCCACCAACTTACATCCACCCCAATCCACACAGGCATAGCCCATTCCATGTGCACCCGGTGTACTCACTTGTTGGTCTGGAGGACCATAGAGTAGCGCATACTGGGGGAGGACCCCATCCACGAGCTTCTCCAACTCTTCAGACGTGAAGGCAGGGGCCCTTTCCCCAGTCGCAGCAGCCATTGTATCTTCCAGACCGAGGTCACAGCAGCACTTGCAGTATAGGTCCTCTCCTGTGGATGATCAGGTCTCGAGTGATTAAGCAGATAGAAAATGGCGGTCACGCCCGCGGCGGTGCGTACCGCGGCGGTGCGTACCGCGACCGCCGGCGCACTTCGTCATTGGCTCCTGAAACCCATAGGCTTCAATGTTAACCAATGCGGCTTTGCGCCGCGGTCTTCGACCGCCTACCGCCACGGTGTGCCCCGCCAGCGCATTGACCTCACATCCCATTGTCCCACTTCACAGGTCAGGCAGCCGCCATTTCAAGGGCCTACATGGCTTAATTTTGACTGCGACACACAGGCCTAGGCCTTGCATTGCCACACATGCACGCCTTTCAACCCATTGCCATTCTTTAACTGTGCAAGCTGTCTGTACGTACCTGTGGTTTGGCTGACTCTGTGCTCCATGTTGTCCTTCCTAGGCACCGTCCGCTGGGACTTGGGATGAGATGGAGGAATCCTCGCGTGTACCGACCGCTGGTGGACCTGTCGACAATGGAAGAACGCCATATAATACTTCGATACAGACTTGACCGTGCCACTATCCATGAACTGTGTGCCCAGCTGGAGCCAGACCTGATGTCCCCCATCCGCCAACCCACAGGGATTCCCCCTCTGGTGCAGGTTTTGTCAGTCCTCCATTTTTTGGCAAGTGGGTCATTCCAGACCACAGTGGCCATGTCATCTGGAATGTCTCAGCCTATGTTTTCTAAGATTTTGAGCAGAGTGTTGTCTGCCCTGATGAAACTCATGCGGAGCTACATCATTTTCCCAGAGGAGGGTGACTTGCCTACAGTGAAGGGTGATTTCTATGCCCTTGGACATATCCCCAACATCATTGGTGCCATTGATGGGACCCATGTGGCTTTGGTACCCCCAAAAGACGATGAGCAGGTGTACCGAAACAGAAAAAGTTATCATTCGATTAATGTCCAGGTGGTCTGTTTGGCTGACCAGTACATCTCCCATGTAAATGCCAAGTTCCCAGGGTCAGTGCATGACGCGTATGTGATGCGAAATAGCAGCATCCCCTATGTGATGGAGCAGCTACAGAGACAACGTGTGTGGCTAATAGGTGACTCTGGTTACCCCAACCTGCCGTGGCTACTGACCCCAGTGAGGAATCCCCGGACAAGGGCAGAGGAACGGCCCATGGGCGTACTAGGAGGGTGATTGAGCGAACCTTTGGCCTCCTGAAGGCCAGGTTTAGGTGCCTGCATATGACCGGTGGATCCCTAATGTACTCACCAAAGAAGGTGTGCCATATCATCGTGGCGTGCTGTATGCTTCACAACCTGGCTTTGCGACGCCAGGTGCCTTTCCTGCAGGAGGATGGTCCAGATGGTGGTGTTGTAGAAGCCGTGGAGCCTGTGGAGAGTGAAGAGGAGGAAGACTCAGAGGACGACACAGACAATAGGGACAGAGTGATACAACAGTATTTCCAGTAACACCCAGGTAAGAATCACCCACGCCATTTCACAATTGCTTATAGCCTCCTGCATCTGTACTTTCTGTAGTTCCCACCAGATCTTTTTGGGTAATTTTTGTTTTTCCCTTCCCTTCTCAGTGCTGTATGACTCAGTGCCTGACTTCTGCTTGGTTTGCCCATGAACTACAGCGTATTGACATTGGTATGTTGTCATCACTAATTGACAGAACAGATATTGAACAGTAATATGTAAAACATTTGCTAATAATACAGCATGACTCCAAACTGATTTGTGTGCAATATGTGATTTATTTACAGTGCTAGATATTGGTACATGTGATTATAAGGGTGATGGGTGGGGGTGGAGTAATGTCCATGGCAGAGTCCAGTTCTCTGTCTCACAGGTGCATTGTCCTTTTGCCTGTGGAAGGATGGAGCAGAGGCAGTTCATGGTTGGACAGGGTGGCAATGTGGGACAGTGGGAAGAGTTCAGGGGGTATGTCCTGCTGGCGGGGGTCTTGACATCCTACTCTGTCTTTTTTTTGGATCTCAGGCTCCTCTTACGGGGTGGTTTTTCTTCAGCAGGAGGTGGGGTTCTGGTGGCCTGTCGTGGTGTTGGGGCCTCCTGTCCACTTGCGCCGGCGGAGGTGGTAGGCTGTTCCTGGTCCGGGCTAGTGACAGGGGCCCTGTGTGGTGCCCCATGGTCCCGCAACGCGTCTTCTATCCTGTTGAGGGCTAGGACGATGGTCCCCATTGCGGTCCCGATGATTCTCAGCTCCTCCCTGAACCCCATGTAGCGTTCCTCCTGCTGTGCCTGGATCTCCGTGAACCTGGCCAGTACCGTCGCCATCGTCTCTTGGGAGTGGTGGTAGGCCCCCATGATGGTGGTGAGGGCCTCTTGGAGAGTGGATTCCCTGGGCCTCTCCTCCCCCCCCCTGTCGCCCTCCGAGCTGCCCGGTTTCCCCCGGCCTCTGTCTCCTGGACGGTGTGCCCGCTCCCACTGCCCCCAGGTCCCTGTTGTTGTTGGGGTGTTGGGTTAGCCTGGGTGCCCTGTAGTGGCAGACACACCGCTGATTGACGTGTCCTAGAGACAGAGGCATGGGCCCGCTGGGTGGGAGCTGTGCTGGTGTTGGCAGAGGGGGTCGGGTCTGGTGTGGCCTGTGGCTGCCTGAGGGGAACCGACTGCCCAGAGGTCCCCGATGGTCCGGGCTGGTCATCAGGTTCAGTGTCGACAGAGCTGCTGTCCTCACTGTGGGCCTGTTCCGGGGGTGGGATGGACATTTCTGGACCCTCCTGGCTGGTGTGTTGGCGTTCGGGTCCTGCATGGGGTAAGAGAGTTTGGTTATTGTTTCTGTGTGTGCAATGGCGTGCGTGTTATGGGTGCCCTCGTCCCCCAGTGCAGGCATTCCCTTGAGGGAGGTGTTGTGAGGGTAGTTAGTGGGGGGGGGGTAAGTGCAGTGGTCATGCTTGGGTGATGGGTGTCCATGGATTGTGTTGGCATGCAGGAGTTGGTGTTGGGATGGGTGGGTTGTGCTGGTGAGACATTGTCAGGGAGGATGTGTGCTGGGGGTTTGGGGGTGAGGGTGGGGGTGTGGGTTGGCATGCTGGTGGGGTGGGGGGGATATAGTAGTTGAGATTGGACTTACCAGAGTCCATTCCTCCGGCTACTCCTGCGAGGCCCTGAGGATGCAGGATGTTGAAGACCTCTTGCTCCCATGATGTAAATTCGGGAGGGGTGGGTGGGGGTCCGCCGCCAGTCTTCTGGACCGCGATGTTGTGCCTGGAGACCATCGATCGGACCTTCCCCCGTAGGTCGTTCCATCGTTTGCGGATGTCCTCCCTATTCCTGGGATGCTGTCCCACCGCGTTGACCCTGTCCACGATCCGCTGCCATAGCTCCGCCTTCCTAGCTATACTGGTGTGCTGCACCTGTGAGCCAAAGAGCTGGGGTTCCACTCTTAGGATTTCCTCCACCATCACCCGGAGTTCTTGGTCCGAAAAGCGTGGGTGCCTTTGGGGTGCCATGGGGTGGTGTGGGTGAGGTGTGGGGTGGTGTATGTGATGATGAATATGTTGGTGTGTGGTGCTTTGTGCTACTATGTGGTGTGTGTGATGGTGTAGTGTGCCTCAGTGTGTATTGCTATGGATTGTCTGCTGTGTCTCTCTCTCCTTCTCTCAGTAATTGTGGTCGTAGGGGTTTGTGGGTGATGTGGGGGTGTGTTTTATAGTTGATTGATTGTGTGGGAGTGGGTTGTATATGTGTATCAGGTGTGTGTATTTGTAATTGTCCAATGTGCCTGTGTTTTGGTGCTGTGTGTGTATTTTGACTGCGGCGGTGTGTACCGCCAATGGAATACCGCGTTGGAAAGCCCGCCGCGTTGATTCGTGGGTCGAAATGGCATGGGCGTATTTCTGTTGGCGTGACGGTGGAGGTTTGGTCATCTCCAGTTTATCGCTGCCCGCTGATGTGGCGGCCTGCAGTGGAGGTCGGATTTTTGGAGGTTTGGCCGTTGTGGGTCAGAATGACCGTGGCGGCTTTCCGCGGCCGCGGCGGTGTTATGGCAGTCTTCTGACCGGCGGTAAGCGCCTTTTACCGCCGAGGTCAGAATGACCCCCTATATCTCACAAGTTGCATAAGACTGTGATATCGAACAAAGTAAGAGAAGCAATTTGGTCAAAACATTAGTCTTTGTTGTCATGTTCCTACTCTCTGTTTCCCATGGTCTGTTTGAAAACGTCTCATTAGCTTCAAGGGCTGCTCACATTCTTTGGAAAATCTCTCTTGAACCCTCAATGTTGGCCATTTTGATTTTATTGCCATCATTGAATATATATTTGTTCCTTCAGTTATCTCAGTGGCTAGTGCCAGGAATCTGATATGAAAGACGGTACACATAATGCAGATGGCAAACGACCCTTTGATGAACTGAAATAAGACTTGAGCAAAGACACAATACATGCTCTTCCCAGACTACACTTGCTACTTATTAATATGTCAGTCCAATGTACAGCTTAGCAAGGATGAGCAAATGCTGAATCATAAAATAGGAAAGGAACAACATAAGCCACATTTAGCCAATTAGAAAAGAGTAATGTGGATTATTAAGATTCTGATGTATGAATTCACCACCCTTCTCACTGCATACATGGCAGTAAGAGGTACATCCACAAAAAACAGTTGTTCTCAGGAGGCACAGCAGTTCATCAGCTTTCTCCTACTGCTGACCTCTCCGCTGGTCAGCACTTTCCTTCTGCTGGCTCCACTTTGATACTCAGGAGACATAGACGTTTCTATCTCTTGTGTGGAAAGACAAAATGGGACATAAGGCTCTCCCTCTTTCTTTACCTTCAACAGAGGTTACTTATTTAAGACTATTTGCCAGCATACAAAATTAGGTCGTTCCGTTGATACTCAGGAGTCTGCAAACATCTAGGTGTACAAACAGCATACATCTCACTAGAAAAGAATGTTACAAGTGAAAATGGGCAGTCCACTAAGATGAGAAGCATCTACTCAGTTCAGGTTCCCTCAGCCCCCTGGTCTGGCTCTGTCGGCTCAGGTTGTGCAGTATTGTGCATACATGCATGCATGAATACAGGCTTCTACAGGGAGTTACACATGAAAAGATAGCCACTGAACCATAGGCTGGACAGAATGGTGGTGGACTTCAATGTAGCCCCAAATAACTACCCGTGCCAGAGAATAATTCAAGCATTCCGTCTATCACGTTTTTGTTTTTGTACATGACACACCCAAAGGAATATGTCCATTCCCTGCGCTCACCTTGCCATAGTTATTCGTTTGCACCTCACTGAGGAGGCCCAAGTAGGCTTAAACTGATCTTGGGTTGCTGGAATTTCCATCTAGAGGAGACCTGAAATGCCAGTTCATGCCAGACAGTCCTGTTTTATGGGAACTAAGAGAGGTTTGGTTATGGCATGCCACTGTCCGGAAAGAATAATTGGCAAAAATGATCGACTAAAATGTGGTCCCATTAATTAACAGTGATTGATATTTATTCAAGCATTTTATTCCTCACTTTTTGTTGGAAACTCAAGAAATCTGGTTGACCCTTACGAAATTAGTGCATTGTGTATTAGATGCCAAAGGCATCTCTTCAGAAATCCTGCAGCAGATTATAGAATGCCCAGGGGAAGCTCCTTTGCAATGCCAATGCGTTGACACTTGGGGAGGGGGACTCGAGTGCACTTAAGTGGGCATGTGTGTTTGGCTGGCTGTCTTAGGCTGGCCAAACACCCATGCACACTTACATTTCTCCAACCAGGATTCTTTACACAGCCCGGTTGGAGAAACTGCACAGATTCCCATGCAGTGTCTGAGTGGCAGACCTAAGTGGCAGACCAAGCTGCTCAGACCAATCCTGGCACTGCTCTCATGCTACGTTGAGCATGAGAGCAGCACCAGGATTGCATGGGGAACCTGTATTGGTGTCCTGGGGACTGCTGGGACACCTACACCATTGAGAGGAAACAGGAGTGAGGCGGCCAGCATCGGAAAGGTAAGTTGTTTTTTCGTATTATTATTTGTTTTTTATTTCACCCCCAAACTCCCCCTCCTGTCCCTTCCCTTGAGATTTGTGGCTGCCGCTGCTGAGAATGCCAACTGTGGCCCCTTATACAAAGCTGAATGTGTCTACCAGTTTGAATGAGCGAGTAACCTACAGAAGCATTGGCACATATAAAATCTTCCATTTAGAGAATGTACACCTATAAATTCTTGCAAATGTAATGCAAGTCGTTCAAAAATGTAAAGCAAAGTTCAGGGTGTAGCTTACGTCTGGTGGGTAACTTAAACCCAATCGTCTTCCAAACTGTTATCTAAGGATGGGTTCTCAGATTTTCCTCCACATTTAGCACAGAAGTTGGACATCTTTTTTGTACATGGAAGGCATCCGAGAAAAAAAATTCTGCTGTCTTCGAAGAGTACCTGCGATCCTTAAAGCTTATGGACTGCACAATTTATATTTCTGGTTCAGATCAAAATATAAGAATAATAACTTGTTAAAGAAAACAGGTAGGTACCAATAACATGGCAGTACTGTTTAAGCCTGATTGGAGCACTGAGTGCCCCACATGTCATCTTAAAACCAATGATGCGCTTGAAAAATCTAGAAGTCTACCTCCTCTACATTCAATCACCATGAATTTAGATGCCACTTAGAGAAAGGTTGAAAGTACCCAGAGCCTCAATTACAAGGAAATGACGCAGTGTTGCGCTGCAACCCAGCTTGCTGCTCTGTGCAGTGTCATTTTGAAAGTGCAAGGATGTGTCATATTTACAAAAATATGACGCATCCCTGTACTTTCCTCTGCGCCAGTGAACAAACTACTGCCTAGTCCTTGATGAAAGGGTGCCTGCGATACAGGGATGGTTATTGATGTGCAGGAAAGGACACCTTTCTATACTTAAACAATCATTAATGGAGTTTTCTGATCCTGGAAGATTAATATAATTCCTGGATCACAATACGTTTTACATGTGCGGTAAAAGGAAGATCAGAACATTCAGGGCCTCATTTTGAGTTTGGTGGGTGGCAGAGGTCACCCGCCAAACTCATTCGGATGGAAAACTGCAACTCCGTTTTTCTGCCTGCCAGACCAATTATGAGTTTTCCACTGGGCCAGCGGAATACTCACCACAATAGACTGGAGTCATGGCCTCCAGCAGCAGCACCCGTCGCGCTTTTCACTACCCGTTATTCAGGCAATGAAAAGCGCAATACGGCTGTCCATGTGGGGCCCCTGCACTACCCATGCCAAGTGCATGGGCAGTACAGGGGTCCCCATAGGCCCCCCGGCACCCTCTTTCTGCCAGCCTTTGCATGGTGGTGGGACAGCCTTTTGGCCGAAACATGGGTCATAATCTGGAGGGCAGCGCTGCTTGCAGTGCTGCCCTGGCGGATTGAGATCGCCAGCACTGCCAGGCCGTCAGCTGGCAGCAACCTGGCAGTGCCGGCGGTCGGACCACCACGGTCATAACATGATGGTTGGACCATTCCTGTCAGCAGTTGGCTGAGTACCACTGTGAGTCTGGTTGTCCATTGACCGCCAGACTCGTAATGAGGCCCTCAGTGTCCCAAATCCAATAAAGTTTCATTCGACCGCTTGAGTGACGCCACACATGCAAGACATGTTTTACTTATTGTTGTAAACCATTGAAACTATGGTAAATGTCAGCCAGTGTGTTTATTTATGCTTCCCTGCACAACAAAAGGCTGCCCCTATTGTAAATGCTACCAAAGTGGCCTGCCAACCAGGGTCGGACTTAGAAACCAAAAGCTGCCCTGGTAAAAATGCTCAAACCAGCCCACTCCCTTCCTCTCGTCTCTGTATTTTTTCCATCCATCCTCCTTCTCACCCTCCTGCCACTCTCTCTTCTCCCTCTCTACCTAACGGCCTCCAGCTTTCTCATCCTCTCTGATGAAGCCCTGAGCCTCCTGCAGTTAACCTCAGGGTTCTGCGGAAAGTGACAGAGGCACCAGGGGTGAGCCTCTCTTTCAAAACTGGCCTCCAGCGTCTGCAGCCTACCGGGGGAAATGCCCGGTTGTTAAATAAAAGGCCAGTCCACCTGTAGTGTTCACTTTAGATCATAGGTGCCCCACACCAGCCGTAATTTCATTTATTGCAGTCAGAATTTTGTATATCCTAGTTCATAAAACAGATTCCTGTGCAGAAGAGAAGGGGTGGGCTTAACCTGCTTGCGAACTCTAACTTCACCAAGGGGCTGAGCTTAAAAGTATCTCAATCTAAGATGGGTCCGTTTAAACAGGATTACATTTTGATCTAATGTGTTTTCCTAGCCTTGGAGTTCATAAGCCGTTTGAACTTGTGCACCCCTCTCATACAACATAGGCTGGCATCCCGATGACCAACTCTTCGTCGCGTGCTACTTTTAGCTCTCCTTCAAGAAAATCTAAGGGCAGGAAGGTGCAAGACTGTAAACCTATGAAAACAGTTTGCCTCAGTTCGTTAATACTGCGCCTGTGAAGGTCAACATCCTGCAGATTCAGGCCTGGCTACACAGGCCCGTGTTTTGCCTGATTAAAAACATGCTTGGGAAAAGAACTGGGCCCTGTTCAAGTTGCCGAAAGCTTCTTTTAGCTGGCACATTGTGTGAGAAGCTGGCATTAGGCAAGAGTCGGATACGGATAGAGAAATGGGTGATAGTAGCTGAAGTGCTTCGGGGGACCAGACAGCACAGAGAGGGCACTGTGCCACAAGCCCAGAAACATTAGACTTATTGAGAGTACACAAATGCATTGATTGCTGAGGCGCCAGTGATTATAATTGGCACGTGAAAACGAGGCACAATCAGGGAGTTATTTTTGGAAACGACACAAGAAAACGTATTATGTTGCCAGAGATTTACAATTATATTTTTTGTTTATGTATTTACTGCATTTTACGTAGCGCCAAACGTTGTTTATTGGCTTTTTCAAAGCGCTGAGGTAGCAACACTAACTTGACATGAGGCATGGGGTCGGTCATTGGGTAAGAACATGAAGGCCTATGTCAGTTTTACAGTTTGGCCAAGTAATGCCCAGTCAGCATATCCTTAAGAGAATAGCATGGGCCTTGTCTCACCAAAATACCAGTGGTGGATGATATGATATCATGCATCATTTGACCTAATAGCATCTCTCCATTGATCCATTATTCCATGCTTAGCCTTTCAACAGTTGGCGTGGGCAAAAAATTAACTACAACAGTGTAATTCATGTATTTTCGGGAATTTTGTCGCACAATTGTTATGCACAATTCCTATTAGGGGGGAAAGTTACCATGGACATCACTTTCACATTAATTATTTTGTGCAAGTACTGGGGAACAACAAAACACGAGGGCCTGTTGTTCATGGTGCTTTAATTTTTTTCTCTAACTTTAAGCACAAAACGCATCTTAGGGTCAACAATTGACACAATGGCACATTTCCAACTAAGATATAGCGCAAAATGACTGATCTGTATTTTGACAAAATCTCATGGAGTTATGCGAAGCAGAATATGAAAATTGCGCACAATCCTCACTCAACAGCTCCCATTTGATGCTGAGTTGCGGGAACAAAGGCAAGTAGAAGACAATTGGAAAGTAGCAGGCTCTTAAAGTCTGGCTTGAGTTTGACAGCATTGACTGCCTCTAACAAGAACTCGTGTCATCAGTTCTCCAAAGCGTAATAGAAAGGTTGTACAGAGAGTGTGGGCTACTGGTCGGCCCCTTCAGACATTGATTTTCCTGTCTTTTTGACCGTCAGGTATTGCTGTGATGTGCAGGGAGTCAGGTCACTGCTTTTTTTAGCATGCCCATTGAGCGCCTGCCATCTATCAGTGAAGTGCTGCTGCATTGCAGCATGATTGCTGACTTGTTCTCATCTGCCACAAGGCAGTCTACCGGATTACAACATGCCAGGCAGTGCATGTCATGCTATCGTCAGCCGCTGCTGTCTTTAAGTGCACACAGAATCTTCAACCAGGCCATTACTGGATTTCCTTTTTAGTGCTCTGAGTAGTTATTGTCATCCTGCTGTTGATCCACTTCCGTCTTTCAGCGTACCTGTCGCCTTCTTGTCATCTGCAACTGGGCTGCTGCATGCACTGACAAAGCCAATGTGTCTAACACATAACTGAAAATGCAAGCCAAACATATAGGGTTTGGCAGTCCTTTATCTGCCACTGTTTTGGCAATTATTTGACCAGGAGTACGAAGGATAGCTAAAGGTATTCCAAAAGGCAAGCCATCAAAGCAGCTACTAATGCGGGTGATACCTAAATGATGACCATCCAGGGTAGTAGGACAAAGTTATATTAGGTCTTTCCTGATTAGACAGCAGCAATCCTGAGCATTTTTGACTTGCAAGTTGCTATCTCTGTATTTGCCACTCCTGTTGCAGACATGTGGCATGTTGCAGTGATGTAGCTGTAATTTGCAGCGTGCACACACGCCAAAGCCTGGGTTAAAACAAGGAAATAAAGAGAGCATCAGTTGCCTCATTCTTTTTAAATTCTCAGGGGCATATCTATACTCGGTTTGCACCGAATTCAGCAGACACCTAACTCCATATTTATACTTTGGCGCTAGACACGTCTAGCGCCAAAGCTATGGAGTTAACGTCATTTTCTGGATGTGGAAACCTACCTTGCATCAATGAGATGCAAGGTAGGCGTTTCCGCACAGAAAACGACTCTCTGGCCCTTGCACCATATTTATCCCCCGTGCTAAAATCATACACGAGGGGATGGGGGCCTTAAATAATGGCGCTAAGCTTGCTCGGCACCATTATTTAATGCCTGTGTTTGGGCAAGCGTTAGGTGACCTGTGGGCCTATTTCCATCGTCAGAGACCATGGAAATAGCCCACAGGTGCCTTTCCCTGGGCCCGGGACACCCCCAGCCACCCCCCACTCACACCAGGAAGACACCTAAGGATGGGGGGGACCCCATCTCAGGTAAGTAGAGGTAAGTAGAGGTGAGTTTATGTATATATTTTTTTAAGTGCCATGAGGGGGCCTAACTTGGTCCCCCTTACATGACACTGAGCCCAATGGCCATGCCCGTGGGACTTTAGTCCCCCGGGCATGGCCATTGGGCTGGGGGGCATGACTCCGGTCTTTACTTGGACAGGAGTCATGTCCATGGAGGTTGTGCACCGAAATATGGCACTAATCAGGTGAGAGGTATTTTATTGACTCTAACCTGACTAGCGCCATTTTTTGATGCATAACCTCCAGTTTTCCCTACGCCTCCCACACCCGGTTAGCGTCAAATATTTTGACGCTAACTGGGCCTTACAACCGGCTAATGTTATCCCATAAAAATGATGCCAGGCTTGCGTCTTGGGATAGCACTTGCCGGCGATATACTTTTTGACGCTAAACTGCGTTAACGCAGTTTAGAGTCAGAAAGTGTAAATCAGGGCCTCGGTATATAAATGATTAGCATGTCTTGTCCTTCATTTGTCCCCATAGCAATCTGCGCTGAAGACATTTACTTCTTTCTGGTTGTTCCCATTATCTCATGAGATTAGGTGGATTTACTCAATCATGAGGAAGGTAGAGAAAATGCTCTTGAAATTAATTCTGGTGTTAACATCATTTGACAGCTATTTCCACAATATTTAAATTTTCTTTATCGTTTTCACAGTCTTCTTTTTGTGAAATTATATTATTATGAGGGTCATTTCCACCCCATTATTTCTTCAACAGGAACTCTCTGTGACAAAATTTTTCTTCCCTTTCGTTGTTTATACCCAGTCATCTTTGTTCTTGTTCATAGCACAATTTCCAGGAATTTATACATACCACAGGCAAAAGAGAACAGAACGGCTTTTCGAGTTGTGAAAGAAAATATGTGACATGCAAATAAAAGTCTGAAAATAATTTTTAACAAATGAAAAAATAATTATAAGTAGTCCCCCCAGAAACCATAATGAATGAGCTCTGCAAGCAAAAGCAAGACATACATTTATGTAGTTCTACATGGAGACGTCCAATAAAGATCACATGACTTTGTAAACCAAAGAGAATACATATGCTTCTAAGTGTGAGATCATGAGAAAATAAGATGATCATCAGATACCTACAACAATGTAAAATGTTTGGCTGAGCATGGAGAATTTCATCTTTGATCGCTGGAGCCAAGATGTGAAAGAAAGGCTCTAAACTTGCACTATCTTAGCGCCACCATAGCGTAATTGTTTTGATGCTAAGGAGGTCTTTATCCTGTGCCAGATTTTCAAAGTGGTGCAATGCATGCATTCCGCCACTTTGCAACCCCTCGCGCCACATTATGCCTGCACCAGGCATAATGTATGTTGGGGGGCATTCCCATGCAGGGAGGACTATAAAAATGGTGCAGTGAAACTTACTAGCTTTCACTGTGCCATTTTGTTCCTTAATTTTTAATGCCAGCTCCGAGTAGGCGTTAAAATGACTCATCCATTAAAATCAATGGGGCTACCTGTGCTTTGCTGCAGTAGCATCAACATTTTTGACTCTGTTGTG
The DNA here is from genome assembly GCF_031143425.1 of Pleurodeles waltl. Classification (NCBI taxonomy): domain Eukaryota; kingdom Metazoa; phylum Chordata; class Amphibia; order Caudata; family Salamandridae; genus Pleurodeles; species Pleurodeles waltl. Next base: position 660,197,518 of record NC_090446.1, on the reverse strand, counting down.
CTAACGATCACCAGGGTGCACCGTATTAAAAATACGGTGCAACCATAGTGCCATTGGGTGGGGTAAGGGCGAAACAAAAGAAGTGGTGCATCAGGACCGATGTGCCACTTTTTCTTAAATATGCCCTTAAACGCCATAAGCAAGCAATTCCTATAGACTTAGCAAACAAGAAAGGATGGCTGCCTCAGTTAAAGTTCTGTTAAGGATTTAAATTGCATTTCACAATTCCTTATTCTTGCGATACATTAATGATAATTAAATGAGTTGCTGCCCACTAAAAACATTCCAACAAACCATGAACCGGTTCATCATCATTGTTCAATGTTTTCAGTGGGTCTTCTCTCCTGTAAAATAGTTGATGAAGGCAATAACGACTCAGACAGTAATGTAATTCAAAATAAGGATGGTGAAGACAACCAACACAATTTTAAGAATCTTCATTTCCTAACATCCAAAAATACTTTTCAGCCAAGATAAAACACTCCACCTTTGAAAACCCACCAAGTCATTTATCTTGAGGAAGTTCTTAACGCTTTTGCATATTTTATCAATCTGATCATCTATGACTAGAAAAACGTTGGTTGTGAAAGTACAGTATTCTGCACCTTCAATGGTTCAAAACCTACCTATGGCATCTTGGATAAAGTCATGAGCCATTCTGTTTAAAAAAAATAAAGTTCTTCGAACCCCTAGCTGATCAAAATTCAGTGGGAAAGCCATGACAGTTTAGTTTGCAACCTCCTTCAATACTTTTGCAACATAGCAGATCTCCTAGATTGACAGTCCCACTCTGCAACTGGGGGACAGAATGGTAAAGATGCAGGTAGCCTTAGAAACCACTCTAGTGAGTATATTACAGAAAGGAGGAAATTTGGCTTGCGTGCCTCCTATGGCAGGTACAACATAAGTAGAACAAATGGATTCTGTCTACTCCTTTTGTAAAGATGCACACGCCTGGTTAGAGGATACTGTAGGAAATCAAAAGAATAGGGATGTAGTTGAGAAATAGGCAAAGGAAGGAAGGAAAAGTCACACTCAATATGGCCCAAAAAAATTCCCCCATTTCTAGATTCATATGTCAGTCTAGAGCAGTTCCCACTATATGAACAGCAAATCGTGAGGTATGCTGGTCAGGAAAGTAAGAATTGAAAGGAAAATGAGGACAGCAGCATTGTCACATTCAGATTGGTAGTACCCATGCACTGACAATTCAAGGCATGATTTTGCTTCATCGAAAGAGACAGAAACCATAAGCACAACTCCCTTGGCATAAGTATGCAGATGGCCACAGAGTTAGTATGAAGAGAGGTAGCGGTTTTGCTTGCACTGCTCTAGGAAATGCAAATAAGTATTGTCACAAGAAAGCAAGCGTCGGTTTCAAAAGTGGACAGCAGGCTTTGTGATGTTGATTTCTTCACGTTCTCAGATTGTCTCTTCCAAACAAATCCACACAGTGTGCCAACTAATAGAGCTTTCACTGAAAAGGACCAACCAGACCCATTAAGGAGGCTTCCCACTATAAGAGTGCCAGGCTGTAGCCATGGCAGGAGGAGGGGCTGCATCCAGATGAGGACTATGCAGCTGGTCAGACGTAAAATGAGTGCATCTGGGTGTTGCAGCAGAGTTAGAGCAATGTGCTAAAGTCTTGCAGGGTTCCCTATGGTCTTCTGCAATCTTTAACCTCTACAGGGAGCCATTTTGTACTCTGCCTGCAGATAACGTGCATTAATGTTCACCACTATGCCGATGAAGCAAGACTACTTGAAAGCTTCCTTTGCTTCAGACACTGAATGCCTCAAACACTGCCTGCATATCATCGAAACCTTGATGTTCAGCACCTACATGAAGCTCATCCCTAGCAACACAGAATTCCTGTTATTTGCTGAGAACAACATACAGGAAATAACACAAATTTGGCCAAATTACATGAAACTTAATGGGTTTGAGCCCCAATTTCACCAATGGCAAGTCACCTTGATTCACCCTGGACAACAACATCACCCTCAAGGAACACATTGTCATGTTACAGCTCCCGCCAAGCAAAAACAAACATAACTCTGTTCGCAGCAAGTGGGACCATGAGAACTGCACCTGCTTTCTGGGAGCGGAGTTTCTATTTCTTTCCCTGCCCACTGTCAAGCGGGCAGGGAAGGAGTTGAATGGATTGCTCCCTCATGCAGACAGCTGCATTTCTAGCAGCTCCCTCTGTGAAGGGTCAATGCTGGATCCCACTGGAGGTGAGGATCCTGCGGGACCAAGGTACCTTTCATGCTCCCTCTGCGGTCGTGACACTTTGTCTTTCTCATCCATCCCGTGATAGGAAGGAAGAGAGAGAGCAATTGTTTTTGCAATGGTCTCTCCATACAGCTTCAAAGTATCACACTAGCAAGATGATTGATTATAATGTTATAGTAACGATTTGATGCACAGATGCAGTCACTTGTGGCCTTCTGGTAAAGCTCTTATATTGTCACTCAGTAGGTTGAAGGTTCATAACCTCATATCTCATGGTAGTACATCAGTATATTTACTTGTGTTATAAATGTTAAACATTCCAAATGAAAATCATTGGGTTGAAAGTCATAGTTATATCTGGACACTGCACCATAAGGAGTCACCTGAAGCCTAGTGATTAACATCTCAAACACTGTCAGTTGTCCTTTCCTTGTTTTGCTTTTTTTAACTTCTCATATTTAAAGTACATACCGAACGGTGATCTCACTCTATTTATGTGACAAATGCATTTTGCTTTTCAATTTGTCCAATAATATTTTATTCTAAGTATATCATTCACCAAATCCTAAAAACTCTCTCTCTCTTTCTCTCTTAATTTATCCCTGTTGGCCTCTTTCTCTACATCTCTCTCACTCTTTCAATTTCTCTCTCTCTCTCCCTCTCCCTCTCTCTCTCTCTCTCTCTCTCTCTCTCACACACTTTGTCTCTTTATCTCTAACACACTTTGTCTCTCTCTCTCTCTTTTTTAATCTCATAATGGTAGGGTTGGATGCTTAAATGGTGTCGCCTGCAGGGCTTGCAGCCAACCTCCAGTGCGCACAGCCAAAGGCCATGTCTGGTGCGGAGTTTAACGTTTACTAGTGGTTGGGTGTAGGACCTGGCCACCAAGGGCTGTGAGAGGTGGTGGTTTTGTTATTGTAAAGTAATAAAAATTACTTCACGTAAAAAAAAAACAAAGAAATTAATTGAAAAATCCTATGTAACAGGGATGTTATAGTTAGGAAATAGAATGGAAAGCATAGATATTCACAAAAAAACCCACAAGGTACAGGCATGTTGTGGTTAGGTTTGGAATTTACTCGCAGGAAACCATCGGAATTCAGCAATTATAGTTATGGTTATCTTATGTAACTATAACTCTCACCCTAAGGCAACTATAACTCGCACCCCACAATGCACAGTTATCTCATCAATAATGTTACTGCAAATGTTTCAGTGATATTATAAATGGTGTTCTAAAAGATGTCATGAGTGCTGTAATATCTGGGGTGATTAGCTGTACATGGCAAGGGCGAGAGTTATAATTACCTTCGTGCATGAGTTAAGGTTAATTGAAATACCTCTAACAGGTGAATTTCTATGGTTTTGTACGTTTAAATATGAGCCTAATTATAACGTCCTTGTAACCTTTGTTTTTTGTAGTGAATTTCTATGTTTTTTAATTCAATTTCCTAACTGTAATGTCCCAGTAACCTTTGTTTTTTGATTGAATTTCTATGTTTTTTTAATGTAAAGTAATTTTAATTACTACACGTTAATCCAATCACCACCACGCATGGCTTTCAGCCATGCATGACTGGAGTTGGCTGCATGACCTACAGCCTACACCCTATAACCACCCAACCCCGTGCTACATATACCTTTTGGCAATGTGCATCGGAGGTTGGCCACAGGGCCTGGCCTATGAGGCCTACCCCACAGCACTCAAGAAGTGCTTTTTGGTTTGGTGGAGAGGTGATCATATTCCTGTTCATCAAGAATGCATCTTCAAAATTGGTGGGATTCACATTAGGGGGCCCATTTAGTAAGCTGTCCATCTTCATTGGAAAAAGTATAACACAATATCTGGTCTCAGTAGCAGATGACAAGAAAGAATCCACTAGTCAAAGTCACTAAATTAAATATTGAGCTCAATAAAAGCAAGGATTCAAACACTTCTTTCAAAGTTTACTGACAATTTTTCTTGTTGGAAGTGCAGAGAAAATGCACTTGTTTCCCCTTGGCCATGCACTCAAAGTTAGGATGATTAGTACTTTACACAAGAGGGGATTCAACTTGCCCACCTGCATTTTTATATCTGTAAATGCTTCCCATTGAGCTTTATTTTCTGTGAGATGAGCATGGTGCCAGAATGAATCCTGCTCTGCTTTTTCTATCCAACAAGAGGCCAGTATTTTCTGCAGAATGTCTACCCAACTGGAGTACTTTCTATTGCTGTGACAGGGTCAGAAATAATGGAGGCTTGTAGTTGTTGTAGTAGATTATGCTTTTATTTAGTTTTCGCACACTTTTCTGTTACAGTATATCTAATGAAGTGTCTCTTGGTTTCCTTTTTTTTTTTTTTTTCTCTCTCTCTCTCTCTCTCTCTCTCTCTCTCTCTCTCTCTCTCTCTTTCTCTCTCTCTCTCTCTTCTGGTAAGTCTTCAGGGTCTTGCCTCTGATCCATCTTCCTTTTCTCTTTCTTTTCAGGTGGAATCTCCTGTACCATCCAGGAGGGTCATAGGAGGAAAGAAGAACATAGAAGTACTTTAGGAGGAAGGAATTGTTTAATTTTTTTCTCTCTCTCTCTTTCTTCTCTGACCTTTATTTCTTTCTCTCCTATCTTTCTTTTATCCTGGGTGTTCTTTTTTTTCTTTATTGTCTGTCTTTCTTTTTCTGGCTAATTGTTTCACTATTTCTCTACTCTTGGTTTTCTCTTTCTTTTCCTTTGGACTTTTCTTTTTTTCTTCATTGTCCCAGGGCTCTTCTATAACTCCCTATCTGTGATATCTGGTCTGTCTGCGCTTCTCCTCAGTCTTCCTCTCTGTTTCTGACTAGGCTACATGTAAATGAGCCTTCAGAATCATAACATTTTTCTGTGCCCCGTGTCAACTTGCAGTTTCAAAACCTTGTTTTGTGCACCCGCCCTGTTTCCCTGTGATGAATTTCTCGCGTTACCCACTCCCACTCTGTACAATTATAAAACCAAATTCCCCCCCTCCCTGACTCCCGTTTTGAAGCAATAGCCCTTACCTGACTAGGCCACATCCTTCCTAGAACGTGGCCAGTCTGTTCACTCCTCCTATCCTTGCTCGGATTTTAAAACCCCGTTAGTTTCCACATCCTTCTCGTGGATACGCTGCTTCATCACACCCTCCTCTTCTGGGTCAGCATTGATACCATTGAAAATGCCCCTGGGGCACTTCCTCCCTTGATCGGCGTTCCGCGGCCCCTCACAATTGCCTAATTAGTAGATGGTATCTTGTTAGGTAAATGTATAGTGCATCTCCTACACCACAGCTGCATGAAAGAAGCCAAGGTATTGTTTCCAGGTTCCTTGTGTGCCTATAATTTTGCCAATGTGATTGTCCTAGAGCGTCTTTGTCACATAATTTATCAAGGAGGAACTGCAGAGAAAACTCCCTTGCATGGCTTTCCTCTTTGTGGTGATGGAAGAAACCACAAATGGAGCCTCGAAACACTGCAGTCCACACCTGAACCTCACCTCCTGCAGAAGCTACATCGCTATGGTTTGCAGGGAGCTTCTTCTGAAAATGCAGCTCCCTGCATGTGGGGGCAATCTTTTCATCTCATTCCCCACCTGCATGACAGCGGGAAGGGAAAGATATAAAAACGATGCTTTCAGCAAGTGGGAGCAGTTTTAGTGCTCCTGTTTGCGGGGAGCGGAGTTATGTTTGCTTTTGCTTGGCAGAAGCTTTCACAGCTCCTGCCAAGTAAAAGCAAACAACTACCTCCTGAGGATGGGCACCTGATGAGGTAGCAGGTGCTGGCCCTGCAGGGTGGCGGTCCCCACGGCCACATATGGTGCCAGGAGGGGAGGCTGTGTGGCCCCCCTCCCTTGTCCTGTATGGGCCGGCCCAAGGAAAGTGTTGGTCCCTGGGTCTTTATATGGCCCAGGATGGGGGCGGTCCCCTTCCATGATTTTAAAAGGTATATAGCCCGGAGAGGTGGTGGTCCATGGGGCCGGGGGATGTCTGCGTGGCCCAACCTTTATTTTGAAAATGTAGCCCCTCGGAGGTTGTGATTCCTGGGGCCCAAGAGGAGTGTGCGTGGACCCCCTAACTATTATTAACTCCTCCAGTGTCAGACAACTAGGAACTGTGCATCAGTCAGCTCTTACAGGTCCACACACATGGAACAGGAAATCTCTTTGGTGCAGGCACCAGAGGGAATCCCTACTGAAAGAAACAGCCTGTGGAGATGGGGGAAAGCTTCTCCATCTCCTGAGGCTGTTTCTTTTGTTTCAGTGAATGATGATCAGCTTTCATGGCACACTGACGTCATTTCACTGGAACCAAAAGTGAAATGAGCTGATCAGCCATTTCCCTTTCACTGCCTCAGTGCTAAGGGGACTATATCAGCTCCCTGAGCACTGAGGTATACGGGAGGAGTAACATTCAAAAGGAGAGAATCTCCCATTTACAATGGTATCCCTCCCTTCTGGATCCCTGCTTAGGGATCACTGCAGAAGGGCGATCCTCATGCAGGGATCCACCCACTAGACACCAGGGAGGTGGTAGCGAGCCCTTAGGCAAGGGCTTTCGCCCCCATCTCAATATTTGGGCATATTCAGTCTTCCTGCCCCTCAGGGGACGGAAAGCCCACTAGGAGCCAGGAATTTAATTTATATGTACATCTAGAGATGGGGGCTGCCCTGAATGGACATTGTAATGCCTTCAACCCTGCCAAAAAGCATTTCTGCCCCCCCAGTGGGCAGATGGGGATGATTGCCCCTGTTCTGACGCCTGGGGGAGGAGTACAGAAAGCCCACAAAGAACAAGGGATTTTTTATTTATCTAGGGGTGGGGGCTTCCCAGAATGGGCTTTGCAATGCCTCCATCCCCCTCCAAAAAATCAGCACAGTATCTGTCCCCCCCCAACCGTAGGGACAGGTGGGGGCAATCACCCCCAATCTGACCCCTGCGGGAGGGGGGAAGAAAGCCCACTGGGCACCAGGAATTTGTTTTATTCATCTAGGGGTGGTTCTGTCCAGAATGGGCATTGCAATGGCCCAACCCCTCCTCCTAAAACATCAGCATAGTCTTTCTGCCCACCCTCCCCCAGTCGGGCAATGTGGGCTATAATCCCCCTGGAGGCTGAAAGCCCAATAAGCATCAGGGATTCTTTTTTTTGTAGTGTAGGAGTAGGGGCTGTCCAGATGGGGCATGGCAAATCCTCACACTCCCCAAAATAAGTGGCCACAGTCTTTCAGCCCCCCTAGGGTCAGATGAGGATTATCACCTCTGATATGCCCCAAGGTTCAGCAGAAAGCCCACTTGACATTAGGGAAGCATTTCTGTAAAAAAAAGAGGGGTGGAGGCTGGCTACTGCCATTGGTATGGTTATGCCCCCCACCCCAACTGAAGAGAGCAACAGTCTTTCTGCCCCCCACGCAGACTAAAACATCTCATCCCAATGGCAAGCAAAGGGACTTTTAAGTTTTGATTTTACAAATGGGCCAAGAGAGCTTAGCTAACTCCCAATATCACCCAGCTTGCAATGGTGAGCGGTTGCACTTTTTGAACATGGGTACGCTGCCACCTAGAAAAACCTAATAGACACTTCTGAAAACTAAACATCTTGGGGAGTCTAGGGTGGTGTACTTCACATGCACCCCACACCATTTTCTTACCCACAATGCCCTGCAAACTTCCAACTTTGCCTGAATCACACATTTTCCTTAGATTTATGCGAAGGAAACTTCAGAATCTACAGAAATCCACACAGTCCCTACCACCCAGCGTTTCCCCATCTGATAAAAACTAACCCACTTGTGTGGGTGCCTAATGCTGAGTCAGTCCAAAAACATATGAAAAAACTGCCCTTCAGATCTGCTTTGGTTCCTCCTCAATTTCCACACATTTTGGCCCTTCCCTGTCCCAGGCACTTGGCCTACCTAAACAAGCAAGGTATCATTCTTATCAGGAGACCAAGGGGAATGCTTGGTTGTAGGAAATTTGTATCACAGAAATGTGAGGAAAATTATTATTTTTTAGTAAAATTTAAGGTTGTCATGAGATTATGGGTAAGAAAACATTGTGGGATCCATGTAAGCCACACCTCCGAGGACTTCCCCAGGTGTCTAGGTTTAAGAAATGTCTGGGTTTGGTAGGTTTCCTTAGATGGCCGCTAAGCCTAGGACCAAAAACGCAAGTGACCCCCTTGCAAAATTAGATTGTTCTGTGCTAGATAATTTTGATATGTCCACAATAGGTTTTGGGCCCTTTATTGCTGTGGGCACTTGGCCCACCCACACAAGTGAGGTAGCATTTTTATCAGGAATCCTGGGGGAATGCTGGGAAGTAGAACATTTGTGACTTCCCTCAGATTCCAAAAATCTTCATCACAGAAATGTGAGGTAAATGTGTTTTTTTAGGAACATTTTTAGGTCTACTCAAGTTCTGGGTAACAGAACTAGAGGTGGACGAAGCTCACAGAGTTCTACTCAGCGGAATTCCGTGGAGTGAGATAAAAACTAAATGAAATTACGCAGAGTTCTGAGCGCAGCAGAATGTCAGCTGCCAGACCACCCTGGCCTGAATGCACCCAGTCTCAGAAGTGTTAAGATCATAGTAGTGCTAACCTGGCCTGACCCAGTTTAGCACTTCCGAGATCAGGAGCATTCAGGCCAGAGTATGCTGAAACAGCAGCAAAAGCTGCAGTTTCAGGCCTCTTGTGCTGAAACAGCCCACAGGCCTGCACACTTCCCTTTACCAACTGCCCTCCTTCACAAAGTTGCTACAGAGGGCCAAGCACACCACCTATCTGGCACCAGTCTTGTAATCGCTTTCTCTGCACTTACACACAGCCTCAGACTACCCTTTCTTTAGGATCCAGCATGAGCAGCAGCAAACCAGCTCACCACCAGCAGCCTGGTACTTTCACAAAGTGCCTAACCTTGCTTGCCACTGGGGTCTAAGGCACTCTCTCAAGCCACACACATCTCTATCTGGTGGGGGCTACCGGACTACCACTCAGCAGCTGATGTTCCCTTGGCCTCCAGCTCTCCCTGATGGTTTCAGCATCGTTCCCCATAACAGTACTTCCTTTCCCAGGACTCTGTGGCGATAGGTTCTTTTCAAGTGGAGTTCTTACTGGAAGTTTCCTTTTTTCCAGGCTCACCCCCCCCTAATATGTAAATACTCTCCATGCCCAATGCTGGCCCCGTGTTCACATAGAAAGTGAAACGAGGGTCAGACGGACCTGAGTTTGAATGCTATCTGGGTCCAGGCTCCCTGTTGCTGACCGCCTGGCCCTCTGCCTCCCTCTGCCCCGGCTCCTGGGCTGCTGAGGACAGTGAAAGGAGGAAGTCCTTGATTCAGAGATGGCACCGGTGCAGCCCCTCAGCAGCAGCAACTCCACGCCTCCGACCAGCAGAAAGCAAAGCCTTAACTAGGGGTCTCCTTGCCTGTCATAGAGCAAATGTTTTCTTAATTTCGGGCCGAGTGTAAAGAGAAAAGCCCAGTTATGGGCCACACAGCACAAGCACAGACTGCCCTTGCGCTGTGTGGCCCATAACAGGGCTGCAGTGGGCAGACACGCTCGTGAGCTATGCTCCGCTACCAAGCCTAGCAGAGTATTTGGCCAAACTCTGTGCTCCAAATGGAGCAAGGAGTGCCAAAAACTCCATTAACTCCACCAGAGGAGCAGAGCTCACCACCTACCCATAAGCAGAACCTGGTGAGAGCCACACAAGTCACCCCATCCTAGATTTCCCTGGACGTCTGTTTTTCAAAAATGTACAGGCTTGCTGGGTTTCCCTTGGTGCCGGCTGAAGTAGGGCCCAAAAACCACAGCTACCCACTTTGCAAAAAATCTATCAGTTTTACATTGAAATATTTGATGTATCCATGTTGAGTTTTGAGACATTTCCTGTCATGGGTACTAAGCCTACCCACACCAGTGAGGTACCATTTATTGGAAGATGGAGGAGAATGCTGGGTGGAAGGAAGTTTGTGGCTCTGTGCAGACTTCAGAAGTTTCCATGACAGAAATGTGAGGAGAATGTGTGTTTTAGTCATAGTTTGCGGTTTGCAAGGGATTCTGGGTAAAACAAACTGATGAGTGCCATATGTCACCATATCCTGGATTTCCCTAGTTATCTAGTTTTCAAAAATGTATAGGTTTGCTAGGTTTCCCCAGGTGCCAGCTGAGGTAGGGCAAAAAACCATGGCTACCCACTTTGCAGAAAACGGGTCAGTTTTGCATGGAAATATTTGATGTATCCATGTTGCGTTTCCTCTCCTGGACACTAAGCCTACCCACACAAGTGAGGTACCATTTACATCTGAAGACTTAAAAAAATGCTGATTGGAAGGAAGTTTGTGACTGCAAAATCCAGAAATTCCATCACAAAGATGTGAGGCGACTGTGTTTTTAGTCACAGGTTGAGGTTTGCAAGGGATGCTGGGTAAAACAACCTGGTGAGAGCCATACAAGTCACCCCACCCTGGATTCCCCTAGGTGTCTAGTTCTAAACAAATTATAGGTTTGCTAGGTTTCCCTAGGTGCCAGCTGTGAAGGGGGCAAATCCACAGCTACCCACTTTGCAAAAACAGGTCAGTTTTGATGGAAATATTTGATGTATCCATGTTGCATTTTGGACTGTTACCTGTCATGGGCACTAGGCCTACTAACAGAAGTGAGGTACTATTTTTATTGGGAGACTTAGGGGAACACAGAATAGTAGAACAAGTGTTACTCCCAAATTTCCTTTCTCCTTTTGAGAAAAGCCCTCTTATTCACTTGCTTGTTTCGGTAACCCCCAAATTCAGAGATGTACAAATCACCGCTGCTTCTAAACTCCATATCTTGTGCCCATTTCGGAAATACAAAGGTTTCCTTGATACCTATTTTTCACTCTTTATATTTTCCCAAATTACTTACTGTATACCTGGTACACAATGAAAAAACATTGCAAGGTGCAGCTCAGTTCTTGGCTATGGGTACCTAGGGTTCTTGGTGATCCTACAACTCACACATATCCCCTCAACCAGAAGGGTCCAACGGACGTAACAGTATATTGCTTTTGAAAATCTATCATAGTAGGAAGACTTAGGGCCAGATGTAGCAAACATTTTGCATGGTGCAAACTGCGAAAATCACAGTTTGCGCCATGCAAAATGCCGTTTGCGATGCTCATTCACAATTTGCGAGTCGCAGTCGGTGAATGCGACTCGCAAATAGGAAGGGGTGTTCCCTTCCTGTTTGCGACTCGCATCGCTATGCTAAATTGCTTTGTGACCGCGAATGCGGTCGCAAAGCAATTCGCAGTTACCACCAGTGTCACACTGGTGGTAACCCATTCGCAAAAGGGAAGGGGTCCCCATGGGACCCCTTCCCCTTTGTGAATGTTGCCAAAAAGGGTTTTTCAGAGCAGGCAGTGGTCCAATGGACCACTGCCTACTCTGAAAAACCGAAACCAAATGGTTTCATTATTATTTTTATTTTGCAACTCGTTTTCCTTTAAAAGCAGTCACTGACACAGAGGTCTGCTGACTTCAGCAGGCCACCATCCCTGTGAGTGCAGGGACTCGCTATGGGTTTGCAAAATGCGACCCACCTCATTAATATTAATGAGGTGGGCCTTTGCGACCCCATAACGACTCGCAGTCAGTGTCTGAGACACCGTGTGGCATCCGATTTTGCGAATCGGAAATTGCGATTCGCACCGACTCGCAATTTCCGATTTGCAAAATCGGACTTTGCTACATCTGGCCCATAGTCACAAATGGCAGATTTTTTTCAACTCAGCTGTTACTTTATTTGACAAAACCTCGTAGGATATTCACAAATGAACCCTTGATGAACTGGAAGGAGGTTGAAAGCACCAAAAGTAAGAAAAGTGGGCTATGTTTAGTAAAATTCCAAAACTGTGTTGAAAAAATTGGTTTTCTGATCCCAGTCTGCCTGTCCCTGAAAGCTGGGTTGATGGTGATTTAAGCCCTACAAACCATTCATTGATGACATTTACAGGTAAAGAAACAGCTGCTTTCTTGTGCAGCACTTTTTTCCATTTTTCCCAAACAACCCAAAATGTAGCTGTATTTTGGATAATTTCTGTGTCCCCTCCAGGAGAATCCACAAACCCTGAGGTATCTTTAGAATCCCCAGGATTTTTGAAAAAAAGGATGCAACTTTGGCATGGATAGCTTATTTGGCAAGAGGTTATGGGGGTCTGAGCCCAAGTGACCCCAAATAGCCAAAAAAAAGGCTTAGCACAGGAAGGGGGGAGGAATGCTTAACAACAAATGGGTTAATGTGTAACTCCGGAGAATTGGTGGTCCCTGTGACCTTGGGGGTTCCACTTGGCCCCCTGTAGAATTATTCAATATAGTCCTGGGGAGATGGTTGTCCCCAGGGGTTCTAAAAACCCTGGGAGGGGGCCCTGTGCACTCCCTCTTTAATAATTATGCTGGTCATGCCCCCAGGACCTGGCCAACCCGGGGAACAAAGAATTAGTGGCCCTAGAGACCATGCTTTATTTAAAGAAAAATTATTTTAAAAACATTTTAGCAGGGTCAGGGGTACCTCAGGACCAAGGCAAGGGGGTTAGGTATTCCTATTCTGCCCCCTTTTCTTTTTTGTTGTTATTTTGGGGCTCAGCTGAAGATAGGATCATTTGTGAGAAAGAAAATTGAGAAAAGGTGGCTGTAATGTCTACAGAGAACCATGACTAGGGTAGTATCCTTTATACTTGTGCAATTGAATTGTGAAGTATTTATTATTGCTATGTGATCTGAAGTACTTTCTTTTTCAAGAAGACAACCATTATGTATGTTAATTGATCATTGCGCTCTGAGCTCATATCCACTACACTAACGTAGACGCCTGTGAGCGGTAGCCGCTAATAACCTGGGATTGAAATGCAGAAATGATTGTCCAGTTTGCAGAGTGTCGTTAGGCATTCATCCTCTACCTGTTTACCTTATGTCCTCTTTTTGAATGGGCTCCAAAAGTAAGTTTTTAGATTATTGCTTACTAGCAGTACTAGACTAATTTATGTGGGAATTGTAAGAATCTTGGGCCTCATTACAAGTTTGGTGGTCTTTTCTCTGCCATGGAATTACAAGTCCACTGCATTACAAGTCATGCGGGCCTCTGGCGCAAACATCGCAGCACTCCCACCGCCAGGTAGCACAGACTGCCGCTGTTACGAGGCAGCACAAACAGACCAGCTGAGCCTGTGTTTCTGCCCGACATATTATGAGGTTGCACAGTACCAATGTGACAGTGATGGTTCAGCCACCACATCTCAGCAGGCAGGAACAGAGAGTATGAGGGGATCAACTCACATGCAGGCAGTGTCATACATCCAGTGCTGCCATGGAATCCATCACATACGTCTTGCTGCTGATCATAGATGGAGCACAAAATCCACGCTGCCATGGAGGCAAATGACCTTAAGTAAACAGAGCTACCTCTGTCATTACGCTCAACAACAGATCATCGCGTCATCATCCACAGGATATGTGGGACAGGCTACGCGCACCAAGTACACTTGTCATCGTGTACATATTTGGAGTAATTCACAAAGTAGGACACATTCACAGCCACAAAATGCCCCCTGTTGGTAGGTCACTCACACTGCACCGTAACACTTCACAAAAAAAGACGTCTGCATATTTTAGGCACAGGACCAGTGAAGTGTTCACAGCATTGTGTCACACAACGCCAACAACACAGCAACATCACATCTAACAATATGACTGACATCCTCCAATTGCACACATGCAGTGGACTTTCATCAGATTCAACACACATATCTATGGATGTGTTATGGAACACAAACACCACTCCCATGAATCAGCCCTGCAGTGGACCCACCTATAACCCACATTGAACACAATGGATGGACAATGAGATGCACAATAGACAGAGAGACAAATATGCAAAGCTCACTATGCAAACAATACATGTACAATAGGGATGTGGGCATCAAGAGCACTCCTGCAAGGGCGCTACCCTGGGACACATATCACTTTGCACATGCCACTAAAACAACATTTGCACAGGAACTGTCCCTTCAGGTGTTTCAAGGACAAACAATACTAGAGCCAAGTGACATGCCTATCTGCACAATTTGGAAGTGCAAGTCAGGAAAGCACATACAACTGCAACAGTAAGGGTAACTAATTCTCGAAAAAGGAGCTGCAAGGTACACCCAGCAAAATGGACTCATGCACAGGCAAATGCAAAGTGAGCTAGCACAATTGAATACCTTCCATGTCTGCACAATCAAAACTCAAGCTCCCACACATGAGATAAATATACAATCCATATCAGGGGGTAAGTCTAACACCATACATGCTGACAACACAAGATTAAATACTTACCATACCACAATTGCATTAACACCCACATATCCATACAGTCAACATCTACCTTTGTCTTGGGTCACACCAGCACTCCCCACAAAGTCAGATAATGCAAAAAACAGAAAATAGATCAGCAAGCAGGCTGAAACACACACAACTGTTGGCAGATAACATAAATTAATCAGAAACAACATAAAGGTAGAAAAAGAATTGCAGGACAAACTTGTGCCCAAAAAACCCAAATATTTGGGTTCATGTTTAACAAAATGCAAATTCACCAAGTCCATTGGCCGGTGCAGCAGTCTTTCTGCGCACAGTATTGTGCCCACACTTGACTCCTGTTACTGCTAGGGAACCTCCACAGGATGGGGCATCAAGTGAGCAGGCAGGCACCTCAGGGATCATCCATGGATGGGGGTGTTGGGTCGGATTTGGAATGGTGGGGTTTGGTTTGGGAGGGATGGACTCTCTCTTTCCTAGGAAGGGTGGGATTCTTTTGTGGAGGAATAGCATGCTGCTTGCAGGGGGAGCAGGTGTGACAGTGGAGGACTTGGATGTGGAAGGGATGTGTTGGATTGTGAGTGGGGTCCTCTATTTTGGGACAGGGTGTGGAGGGAACAGGGGAAAGGGACGGTCATCAGAAGGAATGCAGGATTTGGAGGTTGAAGGAGTGTTTGTCTGCTGTGTCGGTATTGATGTCTTGATGTATGCATGTGTGAGGTATGCTTATGTTTGGTTGGTGTTTGCTGCATGTGTGAGTGTGGGAGTTTGCATGTCTTGGGGGACTGGAGGTGGCCGTGCTAGGTGATGTTGGAGTGGTGGATGGTATGTGTCTGTTGAGGTGTGTTTGTAGGTATGGTGGATGGGGGACGGAGTGTGGGGGAGATGTCAGTGAGGAAACCAGAGCCTGAAAAGTTTGCTGTAGATAAGACATGGCACCATGAATGCCTTCAAAGAAAGCATTGCTCTGCTGACTTTGACAGGCCAACCCCTGGATAGCATTCACAATGGCAGTCTGACCAATAGAGATACTCCTCAGGAGATCAATACCCTCCTCGCTCAGGGAAGCAGGGCTTACAGGGAGGAGGGCAGAAGTGCCTGTGGCAAAGGAGATACCAACCTTCCTGGGTGACTGGGCACAGCCAGCTGGGTGGGGAGCAACAAGGAGGATGACAATAGAACTGGGAAAGGCAGACAAAGATGATACTGTAGGTCCGGATGGGTCCCCCACCACTAGGAAGTGGCCACTGGTGGAAGAATCCCATGAGGATGATGATGTAGATCCGGTCTCCTCCATGACACTCCCCTCACCCTCTAGACCACTGGTTCCCTCTGTGTTGGTGATGTCTGGCCGAGGTCCTGTGGCCACTTGGCTGTGCCCTGTCTCCTTCGCTTGACTGTATGCTGCAAATTAAAAAAGAAATAGGGTCACTACATGTCTCTGATTGCACTTGAACAACAGCTCTGAGTAGCAAACATCACCTTGATGTCAAGTAGGCCCCAGCAACAAGCTACACCTAAGTGGCCCCTATGTGTACTACACCATATGCATGCATTTCATATGAACTGCCAACAGCTGTCCGCAGGAAAATCTGGCAACTACAACTGCATGGCTCAAGTTGTGCAATCACAGTAGCAATTGAAAAAGTAGGAGATCACATCACCTTCAATACTTTGCCTCATGGAACATAAAGCACTTACCTGTTGTAATACTGTCAGAAATGGGTTCTTTGTTTGGCAGTCAGGTTACTTCCTCTCCAAGCAAGGACCCTCACTCTAGTCAAGGGCAAAGGAGAAACACATCCGGTTAACCCCCGCTCATCCCCTTGGGAGCTTGGCACAAGCAGAAACGCTTAACCAGAGAAAATGTGTAAAGTATTTGTAGAAAAACTCATAGTAATACCCTGAAAACTCCACAAAATGGCTCCACTCAAGTTTAGAAAAATAGCCAATATGGAACTGAGGAAAACAAGACCAAAACAACAAAACTCCAACATACACAAGCACAATTATGAATTTTTAAAAGATCAAACTTCAACATAGCACTTAGAAACACAAATACTTCGAATTGGTGATATCACGGCATCGTGACTGAGTCATTCCAAACAATCTGACACTAATGGTGCCGGTCAAAGAGTCACAGTGACCCCAGATACAGTACCTTGTGAAAATGAGGAAACAAGTTGGTGCACAGAGTCGGGGATAGCGGCATCCCTGGATCGGAGCGGAGTCGGTTTCGGTGCTGCAGAGCGAAGGAGCTGAGGTGTCACAAAGTGGTGTCGGATCCCTGCTGCAGAGTGGTGGAGGTGAGGCAGTGCCAATCGCTGGATCCATGCACGTCTGGCGGAGTCAATATACGGTGGTCACGGCATGGTGCAGTGAAGTCAGGTGTCACGGATGTCGGTGACACAGCACTTCGGACTCCCAGAGTCTCAGACTTCAGCGGGGCTGCTGCAGCATCAGGCCTGTAGGGTCTTCGCACTCCAGCGAGGACCACGGCTTCAGTTGCAGGTGGCATCAGCCCGGGGTCGTCCAAAGTTAGTACACTTGTTTTTTCTTGATTTTCCACCAGCTTCTCCTTTTAAGGGTCCAGGGACTGGATAGGGCCTTGGCAGGGCAGGAATCTCAGCAGCAAGTCCAGGTGCTGGCAGAGGAAGTCTTTGATGGCTCTGAGACTTCAGAACAGGGGGCAAGCTCAGTCCAAGCCCTTGGACATACCTCTCAAGCAGGAATATACCAAAAAGTCCAGTCTTTGTCCCCTTTGTAAGGCAGAAGCAGCATCTGCAGGATAGCCCAACAAAGAACAGTTACAGGCACAGGCAGCACTTCCCTTCTCCTGGCAGATGTTCCTTTTGAGTCCTTGCAGTGATCTAAAGTCTGGGGTTTTGGGTCCAGTACTTATACCCCCTTCTGCCTTTGCGGTTGGCCAACTTCAAAGGAAAGTTTCAGTTGTACACAAAATCCCGCCTTGCCCCTGCCTGGCCCCCTGACACATATCAGGAGGTTGGAGGCTGCATTGTGTGAGGGCAGGCACATCCCATTCAGGTGTTAGCGATCACTCCTCCCTCCAGCCTAGCCTAGATGGCCCATCAGGACATGCAGGTTACACCCCAGCACCCTTTGTGACACTGTCTAGTGGAGATGCACAAACAGCTCAACTGTCAGTCTGACCCAGAGAAGGAATCCACAAACAGGCAAAGTCACAGAATGGTTTAAGCAAGAAAATGCTTACTTTCTAAGTGTCATTTTCAAACTAACAGTCTAAAAACCAACTTCACTAAAAGATGTATTTTTAAATTGTGAGTTCAGAGACCCCAACTCCATATTTCTATCTGCTCACAATGGGAAAATGCACTTTGAGGATATTTAAAGGCCTCCCCCATGTTAACCTATGAGAGAGATAGACCTTGCAAAAGTGAAAAACAATTTGAGTAAACTTCAATTGAGTTTTACCAAACTGGGGTATTTGGGCAAGTGTACACTGGGCTGGTGGTTGGATTTCCAGATGCAGGGCCTTCTTGGCCTTATCAGTCATGTCACTCCCTCTACTTCCCACACGTGGCACATAGTATCCTCCCAGGAGAGTATACTTCAAATGAGAGTTACCAAACTGGGGTATTTTGTCAAGTGCACACTGGGCTGGCGGTTGGATTTTCAGACACAGGGCCTTCCTGGCCTTAGCAGTAACATCACTCCCTCTACTACCCACACTTGTCAAATAGTATCCTGCCAGGTGAGTACACGTCAATTGAGAGCTACCAAACAGGAGTATTTAGGCAAGTGTACACTGGTCTGGTATTTGGATTTAGGGAAAAAGTGCCTCCTGGGAGCTCCAGTCAGGTCACTCGCTCTACTTTCCCCACTTGACAAATGGTATCCTCCCAGGTGAGTGAAGTTCATTTGTGATTTGGAAAACAGGGGCATGGGACAAGTGAACACTGGTCTGGTGTTTGGAGTTGCTGAAATAGTGCATCATGAGAGTTGCAGTAGGGTAACTCTCTGTACTACATACTCCATACAAATGTTGTGTCTTACATATCTGTATGTAGACTGCATTTGGGTTTGGACATTAATTTACCCGTTGAAACATACCATCAGTCCTGTTATCATTTTGTGATAATGAAAGACTGACAGGCACCATTTAGACATATGGCATGTGATCGGGCCTTGGTAGCTGTGCTGTTGGGTCCAACAATACACATTGAGATTGTTACAAGTCAGTTACTCTGGGTATTGAATGTTGATGGGGTACATCAACAAGACAGTGGGTAAAGGTGAGCTGTGAGCATGCAGGACGTGGCATTTTTTTGTGACATTCTTGTGTTGTGACTTTCCAGACTCCATTCCCCTAGGTATTCCTGTGAAGCCCACAGGATGCATGATGGCCAAGACCTTCTCCTCCCAGTGTAAGAGTATTAATGGGTGTCAACACCAGGGCAGTGCGCGCTCTATTGGCGACTAGAATGCAAAAACCCAGCACTCTCAAAACAATGTAATTTATGCATTGTGCTGATATGTTGTTGTTTAACCTTTCGCACTGCAAAGTTCAATCCTGAAGACTTATTTTTAATGTGCTTACAAATGCTGTTCCTTTGCAATGTATTGCCGCAGGCTTTCAGAGTGTGTTCGGGTGTGGCCACTTTCCAGGGCCTTCTAGAGACTTTGCCTGCAACATGCCTGGGTGTGGTTGTGGGCTGGGCCAAGACTCTGTAAAAAGGAGTCCCGGTGCAGAGCAGCAGCTACTTCCTGAGCTCCTGTCCCGGTGCCCTATTTGATCTTCCAGACCTCTGACTTTAATTCTTCATTAGGAGATCCTTGTTCTGGGAGGTAAGACGGTGGTTGGGCTGGCCTCCTGACGCTCTCATGTTCTTGGGCCTAATTATTTTATGATTTGACAGAGTACTTTGCACGTGTGAAATGTGCGTTTGAGTGTTTGTGACATTTGCAGGGTGACTTGCGAATCGGCAAGATGCGCGATTCGTTTTATGATAATTTAATCTTGTTATTCATTGCACGCTACCATTTCTTGACATTTACATGGTGGCTTAAGAATCGGCAAGACGTGCAATTTGTTTTATGGTGTTTTAACTTTGTTGTTCATTGCGCTCTACCATTTCTTGACATTTACATGGTGGCTTAAGAATCTGCAAAAGACGCGCAGTTCGTTTCATTTTACTTTGATCTTGTTGTTCATTGTGAGCTGTTATTTCTTGGCATTTACAATGTGGTTTACGAATCGGCAAGACACGCGATTCGTTAAATGATGATTTGACTTTGATATTCATTGCGTACTATCCTTTCTTGGCATTTTACATGGTGACACTCGAATCGGCAAGACGCACGATTCTCTCCTCGAGTTTAATTCATGCTGTTTATTGTATGCCACTATTCTAAGATATTTATCATGTAATATTCGAGTTGACAAGTTATGTGATTTGTTTTCCTGAATCCATATTGTGCTATTCATGGTGCACATTCCTTTTATGGTGTTTACGATATATATATATATATATATATATATATATATATATATATATATATGAATCTACAATATGCGCAATTTGTGTTGAAACATTTTAAGAGTACACAGAAGATCAGAGTTTCTAGATGCAATATTGTATGGTTCTAGTATGCATTCTCAAAAAAGGATTTATATGATTAGTTTAAAATTTAGTCAGAATGTTTTTCTGATTCTCATGTAAAGGAAAGTATTTGAATAAGAAAGTTTTCATTGAATCCATCTTGATTCCCTTACAGGTATCCGGCCATCTTGAAACTTAGTCATTTTAAACCTAATCCTTAGATTGTTCATGTTTCAGAATGACTATGCTTAGAATCATAGTCTAGTATTGATTTCAGGAGATATAATTTTCATATTGTGTGTTCTAACCTTTTTCTTACTACAGGTCTCCTTCCCAGCTGTTTATCTTCCTAATCCCCTCTTCCCCTCTTGAACTCTCTTAGCCTCTGTGATTTATCTATCAGAGTCTTGGAGCTGTTCAGTGGTGGACGTGTTGGGAACGTGCGCAGACCCCGAGGATCTGGTGACTCTGACAATGGGGCAGTTGGAGAGCCACCACCAGTCTTCTTGGCCTGTAGGTTGTGCCTGGAGAAAAGGGAACAGACCTTGCCCCTGAGGTCATTCCACCTCTTCCTGGGTGTCTTCCTTTGTGGGCATGGTGGTGCCTACAGCATTGACTTTTTCTACTATCCTGTCCCACATTTCCGTTTTCCTACTGAGAGGAGTGTGCAGGACCTGTGCTCCAAACAACTGTGGCTCAACTCTTCACCCACCATAACCTTTAAATCATCTTCTGAAAAATGGGAATTTTTCAAACGTGGAGTCCCCTTCACCTCGTCTCCTGTAGCCTTTTCATGACAGTGTTACCTCCGTAAAATTGCTGGCAGAGAAGGGGGTCGTAATCCATAGGGCAGCACTGCATGCAGCGTTGCCCTGGCAGATTAGGACCTCCAGCACCACCAGGCAGACGTTAAGTCGTAATCTGGCGCTGGGACTGCCGCATTGGCGGTGGTCCAACCGTCACTGCGACCCTCATGGAATCCTAATGAGGTCCTATGTTACTTGTGCTGGACCATTTTCTTCCATTGTTGTACATTTAAAATAGATATATACATTCAATTTAAATTAATATTTACCATGAACATATTTTATTAATTGATTGTAAAGGTTTTTTTTTTTTTTTTTCCCAATATCTTACCATAGTGAAATCTCCACCCCTACTGTGATGTCCCACTATAATAAAGTATAGAGAAACATCTTTCTTTCGTTATAAATCTTTATTTGGTTGTAAACACACTGTAACAAAAGTAGATGAACATCACAATTACATATAAATACAAAGGTGTAGCTATCAAAAACATTAAAAAAATGAAAGCAGTATTAATATAACAAACAATTGAGAATCCCCCATTATCAGCAATATAATTGATCATTCAGGTAGGGAACGCCTAGATCTCAGCATAACTCATAAGAAAAAGGAGTCAGCAATAAAACTAGGTTAATTGGGAAATGCTGCAAAAACATGAGCACCGAGCAAGCTTGCGTAAAATTCAGGGATTTCAATAACAGGATGATAAACAGTTATCTAGGCATGCTAAAATATTCTGTGGAGATATATTGTCTAAGCCACAGGGTGCCAAAGTGATGGGTTGGCAGCATCGTTGGGTGATGCCAGAAGATGATATGACAGGTTAAACGTGAATCTTGATGAAACAAATCTATTTCTCGCGTTGGATACATGAACTGAATATGATTCCATACTATGGACTGTTTTTAAGAGCCTATGCCCCCGGACCATAGGTTTCATCATTTATAAAATATATCCTCCCTGACCAAGCTGACAAGAACTTCCTTCACATAGGCTGTCCAATGGGTTTTGTGCACGTAATCAAGCGACAGACAATGAGAGAGGATCTCCCCGTTCATCTTGAGTCCCTCCCAGTCCAATTCTTGATTCATCCTATCAAAGGTCTAAGAGCAACTATGTCACCTATATATTTGATTCCAAGCTACTCATTGACAGAGAAGGCTTGGGTACTGTTAGGGACCTGAACCAGGAGCCTTATAAACACATTTTTGTTGGTCTGAATTTTTTCATCCTTTGTGTACCCCCAAACCTTACTGTTAAATAAGACCTTTGAGACACATTTAGCCTGGTATATCTCAATTAGAGTATGCAGGACCAGGAGACCAGCCACTGGACGAAGCTAGCCACTGCCTCTGTAGTCGTAACAAGCTCACACCTCTCGCCCTTAGTCAAAGGATTCCAATTTTTATTCACATCAAACGGCACCCCAAGGTAAGGAAAAGACAAGACTTTGGCCAAAGTGTGATTAACCACCTGAAGGTTTTGGTTCTAGTGGACCCTGGGATAACTACTATGACATAGGATTTCGTAAAGTTCACTGGAAGGTCCAAACTGTCCATAAAGGCAACAAACTTGTCCAGTAGTGACTGCTGACCCTCAGCCGTCCATGCCTTCAGAACCGCATCACCAGCAAATAATAAAACTGGAAGCAATCTAATTCCTTCCCTCAGGTAATCTGCCTGTACAGAAAGTAGAGCTTGCTCCAGACCGTGGATATAAAGGGTGAACAGGAAAGGGGCATGAATGCACCCCTTATGGACTACCCTGCTGGTAGCAAAAGACTGTGTATAGTCTGTGCCTTGAGAGTACCTAACCAATGCAGAGGTGTTAGCATGTAGGTCTGATAAAAGGGACACAATGTTCAGGTAAACCCCTATTGCAAGAAGCAGGCCCCACAACCTCCTGAGGTTAACCCTGTCAAAGGCAGAGAAAAGTAAAAATGTTAACCTAACTAAACAAAACAGTAAAACTATATTATTGTAGCTTAATTTAATATGTTTGTTTATTTTAAAGGTAGAACAAAAGAAAAAATTGAGAAAGTATTGGACTCTGGGGGTCAGATTTACTATTCCCACACTAAACCAAGAAACATTTGGAAAATATTTTAAATATAAATCATTATGAAATGTAATATCTGAAATAAATATATAATGAACAAAGACACATTCTCAAAATATAACTGTAAATGTGTAACAGTTAATTCAAATAAAAAATTAAATTATAAATAAAGTTGCTTAAAAGCATGTATAAAATATAATATGACAAATATTCCAACATTTTTAGCAAAAACAAACTATATAAAAAGTAAACCAATATTTATATTAAAATACATACATTTTTAAAGCTCTACCCACCTATAACCTTTACAAAATCCAACAACCCAAAAGACAACCAACATAAAAGTTCGCTAATGTAATTAAAAAATTTACAAATAAAATAAAAAATGTAATTAACTAAGACAAGTGTCTAAAATATCCAGAACCGAACCCCAGTCCCCACCCAAACCCCCTAAGAACAGAACATGACAATCCCTACATAATTGTAGACTTCAAAAGGTATACTCTTTAAAACTTTTCTAAATACAAAAATAACAAAATAAGTTTAATGAATAATGGAAAACATTAATTTACAACACCACGATCTGAAACCCTCTCTGAAACATAACAGCCCAAAAATAAAAAATGAGTACCCTAAACATTATTTTAAAAAGCCCTATAATGGAAAAAAAAAGAACTAATGAAAAAAAAATAATAATAAAATAATTAACAAGTAAAAGAGATAAAGTCATATTAAAAAGCACTATCTTTAAAATAGAAAATATTTAGGGGTCTGATTATGAGTTTGCCGATCAGACCGCCAGATTGCCATGTTGGCGGTCTTGACAAAATCCAACACTGGTGGTCCCCAGACTGCCGTATTGCGTGTTATACAGGCAGGACTGCCGACTTCCAAGCAAAAAAATACAGACCGCCAGCTTCACGGTGTTCTGGATATAGGTGGTCTGACCTTCAGCACCGTCAGCGCCTCAGCCAACCACCAAGCATATTACAATTACAAAATCACCGTGGTGGTCCCTTCATGGCGGTCAGTCAGTGGCAGTTGAACATGGCAGTTTGGGGTCAGCAAAAAAACAGATAGCTGTTCATTGAATTAATTAAAAAACAACACAACTGACACAAATTGGCCAAGTAGACACACCTCCAAAACACACATTAAAACATCCTTTGACAGACCACAATCCTTTGCATCTACACTGCAAGGCAAATAAGCCAGAGCAACTTTTTTTGGAGAGATCATAGATTAGGCACCCCTTTTTTTCACCATCCTATAGAACACCCTGCACACATTTTTGTATATTCACATCCTTTCACACTTCCTCTGTTAAGTAAGACTCTGTCACCCTTATTTTTTTTCAACCATGTCACATTCTAAAAAGCCCTGTTTTTCAGAAGATTAGTCATGGTGGATGAAATCATAAGAGCAGAGCCACAATTGTTTACAGCACAAGTCCAGCACACTCC
Source organism: Pleurodeles waltl (assembly GCF_031143425.1). Taxonomy (NCBI): domain Eukaryota; kingdom Metazoa; phylum Chordata; class Amphibia; order Caudata; family Salamandridae; genus Pleurodeles; species Pleurodeles waltl. The sequence goes on along the minus strand of NC_090446.1, from coordinate 660,173,057 downwards.
TCTCAGTAGGAAAATGGAAATGTGGGACAGGATCATCAACAGAGTGAATGCTGAAGGCACCACCCTGCACACAAAGGAGGACATTAGGAAGAGGTTGAATGACCTCAGGGGCAAGGTCCATTCCCTGGTCTCCAGTCAGCAGCTGGTGTCCAAGAAGACTGGTGGTGGCCCTCCCAGTGCCACATTAATACTCTCTCAGTGCAGTGGGAGGAGAAGGTATTGGCCATCCTGCATCTTGAGGGCTTGACTGGTATACCTCAGGGAGTGTCACAAAAATGCAATGTCATGCATGCTCACAGCTCACCTTTATCCACTGTCTTGTTCATGTACCTCACCATCATTCAATACCTAGAGTATCTGAGTTTAAACACTGTCAGTGTGTAACGTTGGATCCACAATCACAGCTACCAAGGTCGATCACCTGCCATATGTCCAAATGGGACCTGGAAATCTTACAATAACAAACCAACATTCCAGGATTCATGCAATGTCCCAAAATGTAAATGTAGGCTCAATCCTAAATGTAATCTACAAACAGATATGTAATTCATAACAGTTGACAAGTGTGCGGGAGTAGAGAGGGTGACCCTACTGCAACTCCCAGCGGGCCTTGTTTCTATAATGCCAACCATCAGCCCAGTGGACACATGCCCCAATATATCTGTAAGTAAAGTCACAAATTAAGGCCCGTATTTATACTTTTTGACGCTAAACTGCACTAACGCAGTTTAGCGTCAAAAAGTTTTGCGCCGGCTAACGCCATTCTGAAGCGCCATGCGGGCGCCGTATTTATTGAATGGCGTTAGCCGGCGCTAGCAGACCGGCGCTGCCTGGTGTGCGTGGAAAAAAACCACGTACACCAGGTAGCGCCGGCGTAGGGAAAAATGGCGTTAGGGCATCTTAAAATGGTGCAAGTCAGGTTGACGCAAAAAAATCGCCTCCACCCGATTTGCGCCATTTTTAACGACGCCCAGACGCCATTTACATGACTCCTGTCTTAGTAAAGACAGGAGTCATGCCCCCTTGCCCAATGGTCATGCCCAGGGGACTTACGTCCCCTGGGCATGGTCATTGGGCATTGAGGCATGTAGGGGGACACAAATCAGGCCCCCCTATGCCAAAAAAAAAATGATACTTACCTGAACTTACCTGAATGTCCCTGGGATGGGTCCCTCCATCCTTGGGTGTCCTCCTGGGGTGGGCAAGGGTGGCAGGGGGGGTCCCTGGGGGCATGGGAGGGCAGCTGTGGGCTCATTTTGAGCCCACAGGTCCCTTAACGCCTGCCCTGACCCAGGCGTTAAAAAGAGGCGCAAATGCGGGGTTTTTTGGCCCGCCCACTCCCGGGCGTGATTTTTGCCCAGGAGTATAAATACGACGCATTTGCATCGCAGTCATTTTTTGGGACGGGAACGCCTACCTTGCATCTCATTAACGCAAGGAAGGCGTTCACGCAAAAAAATGACGCTCTTTACTCATACTTTGTCGCTAGACGCGTCTAACGCCAAAGTATAAATATGGCGTTAGTTTTGCGCCGAATTTGCGTCGAAAAAAACGACGCAAATTTGGCGCAAACGGAGTATAAATATGCCCCTAAGTTTACTTATTTGGGTGTAGAACATTTGTCAAGTGTATGTAGTACAGAGAGTGACCTGACTGCAACTCCCAGTAGGCCCTGTTTCTGTAACTCCAGCCACCAGCCCAGTGGTCACTTGCTAATATACCCCTGTTTGTCAACTCTCAAAGGAAGATTACTCACCTGGGGGGAGAACGTCTGTCAACTAATGGGGGGTAGAGAGAGTGACCTAACTGCAACTCTCAGCCGGCCCTATTTCCATAACTCCAACAGCCCAGTGGGCACATGCCCCAATACATCTGTAAGTGAACTCACAAATGAAGTTTACTCACCTCCGGGGAGAAAATTTGTCAAGTATATGTAGTAGAGAAATGACCTGACTGCAACTCCCAGCAGGCCATGTTTCTGTAACTCCAACCATCAGTCCAGTGTTCACCTGCCCATATACCCCTGTTTATCAACTTACGTATGAAGTTTACTCATCAAGCACAGATCATGCTCAAATCAGAAATGTGTCTGTCTACGTAGCTCCATCTTGACTTGCTACGCCAAGATGACACTATTGAGGACAGGAATGACACCTTACCCAGTATGAACAACAAGTATTCATAAGGCCTCAAGATGCATCAGCAGGTTGGCAGCAGCAGCAGACACATTGACACAGCACTGTGCACATTTTCACTCCAGTCCCATAAACAACAAAGCCCTGGGTCTGCCTGCATCCCACTCAACTAGGCTTCAAGGTGGTCAAACCCATATCTTGACTCTCCACTGTGTTGGCTGCACTGCAGGCAAGATGCAATTTTTAGTCCATCCTCAAAAGAGCAACTGATCTGCTCATCTCAGCCAATGCTTGAGTCAAATTGGGTTAGCATAATTCACACATGTCATGTCACATCACCCAGTACCAGGGTTAATTGACACATTTGGATGAACTACAACTTAATTTTATCCAAGGTCCCTGCTTAATGTAACACTAAACCATTTGAGGTGCATGTCAAAATACAACCAGTAACAATGTATGATTTACACCAACAGGTGGATCTTCTTCTGGGCACACAGATGCCATGGAACAGACTGCCACCCTCCCCCACCCGCATGAAGCCCTCAGTGAGGATGACACTCCTGAACTTCTGGACATGGAGGATGATTCTGCCCCATCTGGTCAACTTGGTCAGATGGCAACTGTGCCCACAATGTCATCTCCCAAACCTGTCGCATCAACATCCCAGGTAAACATTTGCCCCGTAACTTGTGTCCCTAGCATACTGTCCACCATCTTGTGCCCTCCAGTTCTAGATCCTGAGTTGCAGCGCAACACTTCAGACAATGAGGGTCCATGAACAAGTTGAAGAAGGTCATCTGTGGCAAGGGCCCTAACTGTGGGGGTGAGGTACATTGGGGGGGATGCTGTAGGCCACCAACATGAGGCCACTGGGTCTGTTCTGGTCCATGAGACCATCAGCCACGTCTTCATGGTCTATCAGGAGTCACAAGGCGTGTTGGGCCAGGCATTGACTGAACTCCAGGAAATCAAGCAGCTACCAAGGGACATGCATAAGGACATATGGGAAACAGATGTAGGCGCCAACATGGCCTTCCTAACAGGGGTATTAAGGGATACATACACCATCCTGAGTAGGTGTTTTCAAAACCAGTCTACCCCTTCCTTTGGCTCATCTACAGCAGGTCAATCAACATCGGTGTGAGCCACTGGAAGGGAGGCCAACACAGACACCTCTGCCTCTGTAGTATCAGATTTTCCCCACCCCCACATGCAAGCGGGGTTGTCCAGCAAAGACTCCAGAGGTGCAGATCGCAAGATACCCTCCGCTGGCAGTAGTAACCCTCGTTTTTATTGATCTCCTTTGCATGTTACACATTCACTCTAGACTGATCCTGAACCACCTTTCTTTTCCAATGGGAGGAATATTCTATACTTTGCACTCTCAATGGTGTGGCATCTACTCCGAGGATTTCATTCACCATGACTGACAACTTCGCATCTGAAGCTTTTTTTGAGTCATGTGAAATATGTTTTTTGTTAGTCATAGCTGCAAATTTAAATCACCCTTCCCTGACTCATTGTCTGCTGAGTTTAACCCCATATGTAGCCATGTAGATATGTCAGACCATGTGAACCTACTATGATGATCCAAAGCACTTGTTCAAGATGGGATATGTTGCATGTTTACAGTGTTCAATGGAGAATTACAATCCTCCCACATAAACACATACATACAAATGTCTGCTTAAACTAAAAAATGTATTACAGTGTTCAGCACATAGGCTGTCAATATGTCTGAACTATTGCCACAGTGATCTGACACACTTTTCTAGGTGAGTAGAGGAGGGCACCTGTCCAGGCACTGGAATCTTGCCTTCAAAAGCGCGAAAGCCCACTCCACTGCCTTCCGTGTTCTTCCATGGCCCTCATTGAAGTAAACTTCCCCCAGCATAGTTGGATTCCTCAGCGGCATCAACAGCCAGGATGGTTTGGATATGCTGAGTCTCCTGTTAAGGAATGGGGCATAAGTGCGATAATGAGTCACTCACTTCATGATTGTAGTACCTGACATTGCTCACACACAATAAGGACAGACATGACTTACCAACCAGCCAGGCCCTCTCTGGGTGCAGTTGTGACATCAGCTTGGGTATGGTGCTGTTTTGCATTATGAAGTAATCATGGTCTGATCTAGGATAACGGACACACACATTTGAGATGTAGAGATCTGCCAAACAGACAACTTGCATGTTTATGGAATGGAAGTTCTTCCTGTTGCGATAGACTTGCTCAATGGCCAGCGGTGGCATGGAGTCAACATGTGTGCCAGTAATGGCCCCCACCACGAGTGGGAGGCGGGTGTAGTGTTATCTGTATTCAACCACTGATTCCATCTTGATCACTGACTCCATTTTGTGCTTAGCTTCAAATGCCGTCACATCACTTGCGCAGGTATTTTTCCAAGCACAGCTTGTTAATGTGTTTTCGCCTTTCTCACCAGGGAAGGAGCATAACATGGGGGAAGCATAGTGTAGAAGGATGAGAATGCTTATAGCAGAGAAGGGTACAGCTCTGTCTTGGAAATACACCTTGGGATCTGGTCAATCCTTTTGCGAGTGTTTTCAACAATGACCAAGTACAGACAGCATTTGAACTTCACAACTTACTTGAAGGGAGGGAGGTTACTAGAACCTTCCCCTTAAGTTTGATTAAAGAATATGAGGTGAGGAAACGTGGTACTGAGAAAGAAGGAACTCATTTCTGAGAGTGGAAGCATTGCTCAGAAAAATTGGGGAACATTTCTCAAGTCTCAGCTTTCCAGGGTTCCACAGGTTGACGTTGGCAAAGACAAGGATGATGTTGGATTCGATCCCCGTTGTGATGCTTTTTTTATTCTTAATTATCTAGCTTTACTGTGCGCATGCATAAATATATATACTGTATATATATATATATATATATATATATATATATATATTCATTGCATACATATTCATTGTTGATATATTGCATTTTCTCTGATTATTATTATTCAACTGTTGTGATTATTTTAGTAGCTGCAGGTGTTTTGCTGCATTCAAGTTAAATGGTCACATTAATATTTTTGTATACTTATGTTTGAACCCTGGGAAGTGCCTTAATAAATTCATTACTCAGACTAAGAGTGCTGCATTCTTTGCATTCTTTAGCCTTGTTCCCTCTTAGTTTGAAACAAAGCAGCCTTCACATTGGAAGCTAGATATACTGTCAATGTCAATGTTGCTGAAAAGAAATCCTTCAACACCAGACTGAACATAGGTTGGGACATACCAGCAGATAGGGCCACTGTATGTTAGAAGGACACTGTGGCCAAGAAATGCCGTACTGACATGACTCATACAATGGGTGGTAAGCAGGTTGTATTACTGTTAGCTGGCATCAGATATGGCTCCAGCTGACAGCATAAGTCCACTATTCTTTGCCTATCCAGGGGGTGTAACAGGATTATGTTGCATTCCTGCATGGTCTGAAGGTTGGGCAGTGGACTGCAGATAGGAAGTTGTCACATCCTCCCTCTCCCATGGTACCTATGTGTGACCAGACATGATTTGTAACATTAGTCAGTGCATCCACAGCAACATATATGATGCATGCCAATAATATCATGTGACAAAGCATTTCTGACTGGATAGATACGACACGCAGTAAACATCACAGCTAGCAAGTACACAAGGGTCACATGTGACCCCCACAGTTGTCAACATATGTGTCCACAACAACTATCTGCTACATAATTGCTTTAATTGTTTGACCACCACCATACCATTGGTGGTGGTGGTGGGCCATGCAATGTTGTCAGATGTCATCTGTGCCCTACAACACACTACATTGGTATTTGTGTAGTAGGACCCACATAACGAGACAGAGCAAGGATGTTTGTGACGATCCAACACATGTACTGTAGGTGTGACACAGTTTACAAAGCCAAATACAGTATTTGTGACTGCCAAAAAGGTGCATGCCTGACCTACTCCACTGGACATTAGGAGCTACCCGCGACCACCAGAGGAAGTCATCTGCATGGTAGGCAGTTCCAACCGTGGTGGACTCAGACATAGGCTAACATTGTTGCCCAGTTGCTGTGTCCATCGGCAGTGATGACCGCATACGTGGCAGAGGTGACTGGCATTTTGTACAAAATCAGTCACTTGACTCCTGACACTGCTGCCAGCAACACCTCCACTACTTGAGCTGCTGTGTGCCACCTCTGTGAGCAATCATGCCACATCCAGCAGGCGCAAAGGCCCCTGCCTTGTCTCTGGAGGAGCTGGAGAGTCTTGTGAAAGAGGTCCTTCCCCTGTATGAACACCTCTATGGCTCACCAGAGGAGCAGGTAAATACCTCAGGTGCATAATTGACTTTTTTCAACACCATCCTTTCTCTCCTCACAGGCTACAATGTGCCCCTGCATGCCAGTTAGACTTCTTGTGTGCCTGTTGTTGCAATCTGTGTAGCATTGTACATGGCGCAGGTATTGATGACCGGTACTATACATTGTGTTGTGTGGTGTTATTTGGGGTGCTGGATCTTCCTGGTGTTGGATGCACAAAACTAGGCAAGGAGACCTTACTGCCATCCAATGATATTTCTTTGTTTATGATGGTTCAAAATGTTAGGCAACATTTACGTGCATGACAGCATGAGCTGTGTTTGCATCTTTTCTGAGTGATCTGATGATCTTGTAAGCAATGTATATAGTGTCACAGATCTTTCAGCCCACATCTGGAATTGCCAAACTGTTACATGGAAAGCATATCATGACTTGCTCCACCCTTCAGGTTGCCATACAAACCACAAGCAACATTGATGGTGGCCACATGATATCCTGTCATGTTTGGAAGTGATGGAAATGTGAGTAACATGTCAGTTCTGTATGCTCAGCCTGCAGAGACCAGAGCCTGTCAGATTTATCTCCCAGTATGGGTCATAGTCCAGGCTGTGGGAGAGTCACTGTGACTATGAAACTGTGGCACTGTACCCACTCCCTGTACACCAGCAGATTCTGTCATGTGGCCAATCTGAAGCTCTAGTTGCAACACTTGCCCTGAATGCCTCAGTCCATTGACTAGATTAGGAATGGGCACAAAGATAAATCCCAGAAGTAGTCTATATGTGCATTTTGCATCATTGTCAATATGTGTCTTTGACTCATGACAGGTCCTTTACTCCCACAGCTCTGTTGTCACCTTCACAGAAGTTATGTTTGTCCTGTACAGGCTTATTGCACAAAAAACAGATCCACAGTGCAGACAGTGTGTAGATTCCTGAGAGGCCATGACATATGACTCAGTAGTTTTGTTACATAGCAGAAATTGGACAATGCATACCTTTTTATGTTGGATGGCATCTGTGTAGTTTAGACACACATTTCCAAAGGAGTGTACTATGGTACAGGTACACACCACAGCAACCACCCCCTGAAGTGGCATGAGTCTGTATTTGGTAGGCCACATGTCCACACATGCACTTTCTGTACCCACCATGCCATCCCCTTCATTGTCTCTCAAGTGTACAGGTGAAGTCTGTACTATGGAAGTTGCCTGCAGGGACTGCATGCAGTGAGTCAATCTTGCAGGGTGTATATGTGTTGGTCTAGTCAGGTCCAATGAGATTACCCTTCAGAATCCACATAGGTGTGTAATGTTTCATTGTGGCTCACATCACAGTACATGTTGCTGGAGCATGGGCTACTTGATGTGAGTCGGCTTGCTTAGTCATTGTCGGCTTTGAGCAGGGTAGTGGAGTAGTCTTTAGACGGATGGAAAAATATGTAGTCATGTCCCCGTACTTATTGGCATGTGTGTTTTACACTTGTGGTGTGTTGAGAAATTGACCATTTTTTGCTTGGTGTTTCTGAGATGTGTGTGACACAACTGTTTGGGCAAAAACTTGTGATTGTAATCACTTGATTTGTCTCTTGCATCCATACAGGTAAATGCCCATCATAAAAAGGAGATATGGAGACCCATCGCCTGGAAGATGCGAACCCTGTGGTTCAACAACGGGTGGAGCACTCAGTGTCAAGAGGTGGGAGGACCTGAGATGCAGGGCCAAGAAGATAGTTGAGGTCGAGCTGGGGCTGTACTCCCAATGGGATGGGGCGCACGTCTGACCATGACCCCACTAATGGCCTGCATTCTGTCGGTGGCATACTCGGACCTTGACGGGCATTTGACGGGAAGACAGCAGCCACAAGTGGGTGAGTATAAGGCATATTCCTGTCTATCACAATGCAAAGTTAATGTGTTAGGTTCTGACATCTCCTCCTGACGATTAGGGTTGAGCCAAGTGTGACACAGTAGATGAGTAACTGTTTGTGTAACTATGTAATGTGGTGCATTCTTATGTGCCTTGCCTATTTGCCCAGAGACATAGGACACAACTGTGTAGAATCCATAAACAATTTGCTCTCTAGGGACAACACATGGCTGTGTACATTGATCAATCAAGTAATTGTTGTTGTAATGGGTGTAAATTCTACCCTACAGACCACTACTCCTCAGTGTTACAGGCCAAAGAAAATGAAGTGATGGATAACTGTCCTCAGCCATGTGTCTGGTCAAATGAGAATATTGACATCGGCCACTTGTCCTCACTGTGTGACCAGAGCTGGTACCTCTCTACTGTCTGTCTTGTGAAGATGGCCATCATACATGTGACAGAGCATACATTGTTCTTTGGGTCAACTACAGATCAATACTTTCTCTTGGTAAGTAGAGAATGCCCATCGTCATGATTTATGTGCCATCACTGTTGCCAACATTCCTTGTGCCAACATGTAAGCATGTATCCCTTTCTCTTTTGAAAAAATGTGTACACTGCGGTTTCTTGCATGGTCTACCTGTGTTCATGGATTGATTTCTGTATTCCTCACATATATGTGCATGACTACTTGTGTTTGGAATTGGACATTTGCAATGGGGCTACAGTTCATGTGGTGCCACAGACAAGAGTGTGTCACCATTGATTGTTGGCTCACACATATCCTCACCCGTCATGGCATGTAATTTGGCATGTACAAATGCAGGTGCAATGAGGCCAACAATAGGTAGGACTAGAGCTATTATACACCATGCCATTGTTGTGGAAAAGTGCACTTCCCATGTGTAATGGGGAAGGTATGTTACCTAACTGTTGGCATGCATCAAGGAGTGACTTGCAGTTATGTTGGAATCTTATGTGGTTGGGTACAACCATTCATCCTCAGACATCTGAGTTTGCAAGACCAAAATGGAAACAGTTAACTAGCTTCCCATTGGGCAACATGTTGAGGGCCTTCCACAAGTGCTTGAAAATCTCTGCGCCTCTCGGACATACAAAGGACTAATGGTGTCTACTGATGCAATCAGTGTATGTCATTGTAAGGGGTGCCAGACATTCCGGGTGACTTCCGTGGGGCTTGCTAGTTCATTGTGTTGTAGATTTTAGGAACATATGTCCCTGACAATTTACACATTTTGTCTACAGTGTATATTTCCATGCCAAATGTGTAGCATATCTGAGCAACATTAATACTACCTCCATGGTTCCATTAGGACAAATTACACATAGTGAAGTGTGCATTGTTGATATGTTTCCATTGTGACATGAGTATTTCCATGTCACCTTCTCAAGGCTACTGTTCTGCTGTTAGCAACATGGAAGGTTTTAGTAGCATAGGGCCTGATTATAACCGTGGCGGGCGGCGGTCGCCGCCCGCCATGCGGTTACCGCCAAATGACCGCACCGCGGTCACAAGACCGCGGCGGCCATTCTGGCTTTCCCGCTGTGCTGGCGGGCGACCGCCAAAAGGCCGCCCGCCAGCACAGCGGGAAAGACCCAGCAACGATGAAGCCGGCTCCGAATGGAGCCGGCGGAGTTGCTGGAGTGCGACGGGTGCAGTAGCACCCGTCGCGAATTTCAGTGTCTGCTAGGCAGACACTGAAATTCTTTTTGGGGCCCTCTTACGGGGGCCCCTGCAGTGCCCATGCCATTGGCATGGGCACTGCAGGGGCCCCCAGGGGCCCTGCGGCACCCCCTACCGCCATCCTGTTCCTGGCGGGAGAACCGCCAGGAACAGGATGGCGGTAGGGGGTGTCAGAATCCCAATGGCGGCGGAGCGCACTCCGCCGCCATGGGGGATTCTGCAGGGCAGCACCCCATACCGCCATCCTGTTCCTGGCGGGCGACCCGCCAGGAACAGGATGGCGGTATGGGGTGTCAGAATCCCCATGGCGGCGCAGCAAGCTGCGCCGCCATGGAGGATTCTGCAGGACAGCGGAAAACCGTCGGGAGACCGCCGGTTTTCCTGTTCTGACCGCGGCAGAACCGCCGCGGTCAGAATGCCCAGCGGTGCACCGCCAGCCTGTTGGCGGTGCTACCGCGGTCATTCGCCCTGGCGGTTTTTACCGCCAGGGTTAGAATGACCACCATAATGTCTTATTGTTGTGTTATTGTGTATGTGACAAATAGATGTCTGAATGACCTTCTGTTGGATCTGTGGGAATGCATTTGGATTTTGCCTACCATTGTATGACAACAGGTAACTGGGGTTAGCTCCATGAGGTAAAGCATCGGAGGTGATGTGGTCTGCTACTCATTCAATGGTTACTGTGATTACCAACTCACCCATGCAATTGTAGATATCTGAGACCCTGATTTTCCTGTGGGCAACTGTTGACAGTTCAGATTGCATGCAAGCATATGGTATGGCACATGTAGGGGACACTTTGATGCAGTTTGTTGCTGGGGGCTACTTGACACTGTGGTGCTGTTTGGTAATCACAGCTGTTGTTCAAGTGTGATCAGGAACATAGGGTGACCCTTTTCCTCTTTGTATTTGTAGCATCAGTGTAGGCAAGTGAGGGAAATAGGGCACAACCAAGTGGGGAAGCATCTGGCCACGGAACCTCCAGCCATGATACCACTGACACAGAGGGACCCAATGGCCCTGAGTTTGGGGGGAGTGCCATGGAGGAGACAGGATCAATGTAGTCATCATCAGAGTCTTCCTCCAGTGGCCACTCCCTTGTGGTGGTGGACCCATCAGGACCTGCTCCTGTACCATCTTTGTCCACCACCCCCTGTTCTATTGCCACCCTCCCTGTTGCTCCCCATCCAGTTGGCTGTGCCCACTCCCCCAAGAGGCTGGGTGTCTCCTTTGCCACAGGCACCTCAACCCCAGCCCCTGTTATCCCTGCTGCCCTGAGTGTGGAGGCTGTTGATCTCCTGAGTAGTATCTCTGTGAGGCAGGCTGCCCTTGTGAATGCCATCCAGTGTTTAGCCAGCCAACTTCAGCAGACAAATATAAACCTGAAGGCAGGAACAGCTTGCTGGTTGTGGAAGGGACGGGGCAGCACGCGGGTGAGGGATGGGGTAAAAAACTTTAAAATAAATGAAATTTAAAAAACACCACTTACCTTTTCCATGCCATCCCACGCCACGCTCCTCTTTCCTGCTGGCTGGCTGCACGCAGGCACAGGCTCCCAGCCTGCCATGTGGCCCATCCTGATGCTGCTCAAAGCAGCGTCATGATTGTCTGCCCAGCTGGGGCACCCCCAGGCAGACTTAGAGCCTGTGCAGGCTCTCTGCAGCCCTGCAACTATGTTGGCACCCAAGGCACAGGTAAATGTTGACTATATGGATGTGTGGATGTAATCCAAATGAGGTGTCATAGCATTGTGTTATGTTTGGTACTGTACATATTTCATCTTGTGTTGTCCAATGTTAGCATGTATGGCATTACACTTGTCCCCATGATATGGATTATACATGTATCTCATGTGTGGAAGCTGGAGTTTTGTTTGTCCACTCATGGAGAGGGTTCAGTTCTGCTAGCTTCCTTTCCATTTGACTATGCATGTGTCCATTTTGATGTGTGTACCTTGCAGCTACTTCATCTAGATGTATTGCCCTTGCTGTTGCTGTTGTATTTGCTTTCTTGACTTGCACATTATGCAGATAGGCATTTCACTTGGCTATACTATTTTATAGTACCTAAGACACCTAAAAGGCCAGTTCCATGGCAAATGTTTTAGAGGCATGTGCAAAGTGTACTCTGTCACAGAGCAGTATCATTCCATGAGTGTTCCTGATGCCCCAATCCCTATTGTACAAGCATTGTTTGCATTGTGAGTTTTAAATATTTGTCTCTTAAACTATTTTACATCCCATTGACATTCCATTGTGTTGCATTGTGGAGGATATGTGGTTCCATTGCAGGGCTGTTTCAGTTTCATAGGAGGGGAGTTTGTGTTCCATGACACATCCATACATATGTGTCTACAATCTGACAAAAGTCCATGGCATGTGTACAGTGTGAGGGTGTCAGATGAATTGTTAGATGTGATGTTGCTGTGGTGCTGTGTACACTTCACTGTCCCTGTGCCTGAGATGGTCAGACGTGTTTTTGTGGGGTGTAGCGGTGCAGTGTCTGTGACCTGCCCAAAGGGGGCATTTTGTGGCTGTGAATGTGTCATTATTTGTGAATGACTCAGACTGTGGACACAATGACACGTGTACTTGGTACCTGTAGCGTGACCCCCCATATCATGATGATGACGGCAGGATCAACTGTTGCTGAGCTTAATGGCATAGGTAATGACACTTACCATTGGTTGCATTCACAATGGTGTGGGTTTTGGGCACCATTGATGAGAAGCAGCAGCAGCTGGACAAGTGCGATGGGCTCCATGGTGGCACAGAACGTGTAATGCTGCCGGCAGGTGAGTTGCTCATTTTATACTGTCTGTTTCTGCCTGCTGATGCTTGGTGCAACATCATAATGTGTCTGGCGGAAACACTGGCTCCGTCGGCTTGTTTGGCCTGCCTCATCACCGTGATAGTCTGCTCTGCCTAGAGGTGCCAGCAGTGCTGGTGGGACAGCAACGGTCTTTGCTCTCTGGGACCACCAAGATCGAAATGCAGTGTCCGATCGCCAAGCCAATGGCGGTCAGACTTCTGCCACTGCCATGGCGGTGCACGGACCGCCAAACTTGTAAAAGACCCTGAAAGTTTGACATTATTGTTACAAAAAAGAAATACAAATATTTACCATTTATATTCTAAACATCCATATAATGGTACCCACAGTATTTTGACTTTAATATTAAACACCCTTCATATTAAGTATCCACACCCTACATTACAAATTTGTACTTCGGCTATGTTTAGAGAATGATTATGTTCTTTTACTTTATACACAGTCTCATGAGTGGTAGTTGCAAGACATAAACAACCAAACCGACCTGAACAGCCATTAGAGTCATCCTGTACATTTACAATGAGCTTATTTTCATTTATATCTCTCTCTTTAATGTATACCACATGTGACTTAGCTGTGGCTTCCCTTTTTGTGAAATTATGTAGGTATCTGAATTAGACTTTCTAAATATATGAATAATGTAAGGACAATAAAATATATTAAATATATTTACATTTATAATTCTATGGGCTTTTAGTTAAGTAGAGATAAGTTTCAACATTTTACCTTGTATACTTAAAATCTGTATTTTCTTTCTTCACGTGCTGTTGACTTCTGCAGAGCTTCAGAATTTATAATTTTTTCTTGAAGCTGTCTTTTTTTACAAATAGCACATTCAGATTTGCATTAGGAGTATATGAAAAGAACACACATTGAATTTGTTTTGGTTCTAATTATTTTTGTTATTAGAAATGAACAATACTTAAGTTTAAAGGTTTTTTTGTTATTAAGTGTTGGTAAGTTCAGGCCCATATTTATTGTAAAATGACGGAGCGCGAGGCTGTTCCAAAATTGGCATTGCCATGCTCTGTCATTTTCACAACGCAGGGATGCGCCATATTTAAGTGAATATGGTGCACCCCTATGTTGTACTCTGTGCTGGCGCTAAATTTAGCTGCCAGCGCCAACACAGGCCTCCTTTCACCATCGTGCAAGGATGTCTGCGTTGAGGGGTGTGATTGTTTATGTGCGGGTAGGTGTCCCTTCCTGCACATAAACAATCACTAATGGTGCTTTGGCACATCTGTGTGTGTTGCAGAATGCAGCACACACAGATGTGCCAAAGCGTCATTTTCAAATGATTGTTTATGTGCAGGAAAGGACACCTTCCCGCACATAAACAATCATGTCTGTCATTTTGCTCTTTTTATGCCTAGAAAAAGCAAAAAATGAGGGGGAATAAAAGTATTCCTCCTCTTTACGCCTTGCTAATGCCACCCCTGGGGGAGGCGTTAGATTTTAGTGCTGCCTTAGGTTTACAAAATCTCGTAAATTTGAGGCAGCATCAAAATGCGATTGAGTTCCTTTTAACTATGATTGGTTACATTTTTAGGTAGGAGCTATTTTGTTAGGTATTTCATTAAATGGAAGACAGTATTAAAAGTGTCCTTTCTATACGGTGTATGTTTTGTGGCTTAGTATATAATTCTTTCTTTGTTAATATTCAAAACAATATCACAGAAGTCAATTTGTTTGTTATCAATATTTGCTTTTTTTGCATTAGATTTTGTGTGTTTTTGATATTTAGACAATCTGGCCCTCATTATGACATTGACGGCCGCCAACTTACCGCTGCGCCGGCGCATATCCGTTCACCATATTATGACACAGACACATCAATCTGACAGAATACAGCCACATACACATATCCGCCAGCCCAAAGGTCAGTGATAAAGTGGCAGTACCAACACCCACACCGTTATGCCAACAAAACAACGCCCATCACATTATGACCCACAAATCACCATGGCGGACATTCAATGGCGGTAAACCATGGGCGGTACATACCGCCACGCTCAGAATGGACACCCACGTACAAAACAACACTACATTTGGCAATACCAAAAACACACACCTGACACCCATACAAACACCACACGCACACCACTATAGAACACCCACCCACAATATCCACAACCCCTTACGAACACCAGTTGCTAACAGGAGACAGAGAAGAAGAGCACGGAGACAACTAGACACACACACCACTTACACCCATACACCCCTCACGCAGTCCACATCACACACCCCACCACATTACCCAACACACCCTCACCAACACACGTCACACAACATCCATGCCACCACAGAGGCACCCCCATGTCACTGAGGAGAAGTTAATTGTCATGGTGGAGGAAAGTGTCAGGGTTGAGCCCCAGCTGTTTGGAACACAGGTACAGCAGATATCCATTGCAAGGAAGATGGAGCTATGGCAGAGAATTGTGGATAGGGTCAAAGCCGTGGGACAGCACCCAAGAACAAGGGACAACATCAGGAAGAGGTGGAACGACCCACGGGGAAAGGTATGTTCCATTGCCGCAAGACACCAGCTCGCCGTACAGAGGACTGGCGGTGGATCCCCACCTCCTCCCCCACAGCTCACAGCAAGGGAGGAGCAAGTCTTGGCAATACTGCATCCTGAGGGACTCGCTGGAGTTGTCAGAGGACTGGACACTGGTAAGTCTAAATTTACTACCTATCACCCCCCCCCCAATACCTGCATGCCATCTCACACCCTCAACCCATCACTCCACTCCATCACACACACTGCACCCTCACTTCTGACTAACCCCAACACTGGACAGTCGGTCACCCAAGCCAACTCACAGACCACCACAGAGCCTCCCCATCAGGATCCAACACCACAGCACCCACCCAATGTACCCACACCTCGGTCCCCAGGACAGGTCAATCAGCAATGTCCCCACCTGTACAGGGACCCTAGGCCACACCTCGCCAACAATCAGGGACCTGGGGTAAGTGGCAGTGGGCACACCATTCAAGTGACAGGGGCACAGGCCAACAGGGAAACTGGGAGGACTGCTGTGCACCAGGGGGAGGACAGGTCCATGGAACCGACTCTCCAGGAGGCATTCTCCAAGATCCTGCAAGCCTACCAATATTCCTACGACACGATGGGCCAGATCTTTGACAATGTGCAGGAGAACAGGCAGCTGCAGGAGGGACATTATCAGGGGATCAGGGAGGACTTGCAGGTCATCAACAACACCCTGATCTCAATGGCAGGGGTGCTGGCAGACATGACCTCATCATGAGGGAGGCAACAGCACACCGGGGCACACCAATAGCCAGTCAACTGAACAGCCCTCCACTTCCACTGCCGCTAGTAGGCAGGGGGCCCCCGCACAGGATCCAGAGGCCACCAGCACCCCACACCCCTGCAGAATGTGAACCACCCTGCAAACGACCACCACCAGGAAATGAGACTCTCCTATTTGACCCCATGTGTCCCACTCTGTCACCTTGTCCATTTTAAACTGCTATATCTCCCCTTCCTATGTTCCCCTTGGACACTGCACCTTTGCTATAAACAAACTGGAGCAAGCCCCTGGACTTTCCTCCATCATCACCCCATTCCATTGCATTTTACCCTCAATTTATTAGCACTACAATAAAACCCTTGGACAAACTTCGACTACTAGTGTTTCATGTTTTGAAATTTTGTATTGATTGAAACAGCTACATCCATTGCAAATGACTTGTACATAGTGAGAGCATAGAGAGAATGACTTGTGTCAGGCTGTTGTAATCACATTATGACATTGTTGTCATATCACCACCATCTGTAAAATGACAATCCATAGGTAACAGTAAGTACAGGAAACAAGTGGGTAATGCCAGCATGCCAATCCACACAGAATACAATAGTCATGGAAATTTCACTTGTGTGTCATTGGAAGTACTGATAGATCACTAACGTTCTGTTGTCCACATCCTCATCCTCACTGTCCTCAGGGTCCACTGTTGCCACAGGGGCACCTCCAGTCTCCTCCTCCTGCAGAAAAGGTACATGGCGTCTGAGGGCCAGGTTGTGCAACATGCAGCATGCCACTACTATCTGGCAGAGCTTCTCAGGTGAGTAGCACAGAGATCCACCTGTCAGAGGGAGGCACCTGGACCTGACCTTCAGGAGGCCAAAGGTTCTCTCAATTATCCTTCTGGTTCACCCATGTGCCTCATTATAAAGTTCTTCAGCCCTTGTCCTGGCATTCCTTACAGGGGTTAGCAGCCACGCTAGGTTTGGGTAACCAAAGTCACCTGCAAATAGTGAGGCACAACATTTAGCTACACACTGTCCTATTTGGCCAACAGCATAGGCATACACCAAGAAACATTAGTTGGGGACCAAGGCTCACCTATAAGCCACACCCTGTGCCACTGTAGTTGGGCCATCACATTTGGGATGCTGCTATTCCTCAGGACAAATTTCAACATGCACCGACCCAGGATACTTAGCATTGACGTGGGAGATGTACTGGTCTGCCAGGCACATCATCTGTACATTCATGGAGTGGACACTCTTACGAATCCTGTACACCTGTTCATTCTGCCGGGGGGAACAAATGCAATATGTGTACCTACAATGGCCCCAATTATATCGGGGATATGTCCCATTGCATAAAACCCGGCCTTCACAGTGTCCCAATCTTCAGCCTGGGGGAAAGCTATGTAGCTGCACATGTGTTTTATCATGGTGGACAAGACTCTTGTCAGCACTATTGAGAACATTGGCTGTGACATTCCTGCTGCCAACCCACTGTCACTTGGAAGGAACCAGTTGCCAGGAAATGGAGCACTGATAGAACTTGCACAAGAGGGGGATCCCAGTGGGATGACAAATAGCTGATAACAGGTCAGGCTCCAACTGGGCACACAGCTCTGTGATTGTGGCCCTGTCCAGTCTATAGGTGAGTATGATGTGCCTGTCCTCCAGTGTAGTTGAGACAACCAGGGGTCTGTACACGGGTGTATGTCTCCATCTCCTATTCATCTGCAGCCGTAGGTATCTAAGGGACACAAGAGTGAGTAGACTGTCACAATTTGAACAATGAAACCCCCAGCCTCATTGTACATAGTGCATTCATGTGATGGGACAGTGGAATTGAAAAGTATGTGCTTTTCATTCTGTAACACAGCAAGTATCGATAGGCCTGTTTCCCCCCCATGAAATGGCGACCGCCTGTCCTGTGTGGAGGGACAGGTGGAAGTAAAGTAAATCTGCTGATGTTGTGTGCCGCAGTGGTAGGCGGTTGCGAACCGCTGTGCAATTCATCATTGGATATTATTGGGCCCTATAGGGAACAGTGGCCAATGGGGATGTATGCCGGCAGTGACGGTATACACCGCCGTGGATGTTACCGCCATTTTATATCTCATTCCTCACTTGTTTCCTGGCCTTCCAAGGAGAAGACCTACACTGCATGTGCTGCTGTGACCTTTGTCTGGAACCCACCATGGCCCTTGTGACCGCGGAAAGGGCCCCAGCCTTCACTTCTGAGGAGTTGGAGCGACTGGTGGATATGGTCTGACCCCAGTACGGACTGCTGTATGGGCCTCCAGACCAACAGGTGAGTACACTGTGGGCATGATATATGTGGCATGAATGCATGGAGATGTGTGTGAAGGCATCATGTACGGGTGGGTGGGGGGCTGGGTGGGTTGTCTGTTGGCAGTGTACAGGTTGTGCGCTGGCCAATGTGTGTGCCAGTAGTGATGGAAACAGGTATGGTAGGCCATGTGTGTGACAGCCTGGACTGTCAGTTTAAGGGTATTCTCCTGTCTGTATTGCCTCTGCAGGTCAGCACCCATCAAAAGAAGGGAATATAGCGTGCCATTGCCAAGGAGGTGCGGACCCTGGGAGTCTATGGCAGGCAGAGCACCCAGTGTCGGAAACAGTGGGAGGACCTGAGATGCTGAGCACAGAACACCGCGGAGGCCCAGCTGGGGATGGCCTCTGAAAAAGGAAAGGGTGCCCGTCGGACCCTGACCCCACTGATTGCTCACATACTGGTGGTGGCATACCCTGAGCTGAATGGGTGCTTGAGGGCATCATATCAGCCACAAGGGGGTGAGTACAGTGGGTATCATTACAACTTATGGCTGGTGGGGTGGTATCTGGGTGGTGGTTGTCTGTTACTGGGTGCCCCTAAGGGAAGGCCATACATAGCAGCCTAGGTCCTCTGAAGGTTAATGGTTGCATGGCAAATACAGGTAACCTAGCTTGTTAGTATTCACTCGTAGACAGGGCTGCGTGTGTCCCAAGTGTGCTGCAGTTGGCGGTATGTGCTCCTCCTCATGCCTTGGTGGCTAGCAATATCACTGGTAGTGCAATGCATAGTGTGTAGGCCTGTTCCCTGTGTGTGAGGGTGCTTTGTATGCCAATGGTGGTTTTGGGGCAGTCATTGACCCAGTGTATCCTTTGTCTCTCCCCCCCTTTCTTGTTTTGTCATCCTGTCCTTGTGTGCATTAGCATCATCTGGCAGAGGGGCAGAGGCACCGGCGACAGAGGGAGCTGCATCCCACAGGACCCGATGCCGAGGGCACCAGTGGGACAGAGGGCGAGGGGAGCACCACGTTGGAGACTGGAGGACTGGAGGGGACGACACAGACTCTGATACCTCCTCCGAAGGGAGCTCCCTGATGGTGGCGGTGACCTCTGTGACCACCCCAGCTGCAGGAACAGGCGCCACCCCGCACCAGCACTACCCTCTCAGTAGCCCCTCAGCGAGTTGCCCGTGCCTGCTCACCCAGGAGGGTGGGCATCTCTTTCGCCCCAGGCACCTCAGGCCCTGCCCCAGTGAGCCCTGCAGCCCTGAATGAGGAGACTATTAACCTTCTGAGATGCATTTCTGTAGGGCAGTCAATCATTGTGAATGCCATCCAGGGGCTGGCATCCTAAATGCAGCAATGCTGTGCATTCCTGGAGGACATTCATGGTGTTTTAACGACCCAACAGAGATCGATTAAGGCTCTGGCCTCCTCCCTGATGGCAGCCATTGTCTGTGATTCAACCATCCCCCCTCCAACTTCCACTTCCCAGTCCCATCCTCCTCAAACCCAACCCATTCCAAGCACACAGACGTGCATGCACACAAGGCAACACACAAGAGTGGTACAGCTAACACAAGCATCACACTTCATCCCACAGGCACTCAAACAAACACCATCCAGATGCAGACACACCAACATCCACTATTTTCACTGTCTCCCCCGTCCTCCTCCTTCTCCACCTTCCTCCCACACCTGCATGCACTACATCATCATCACTACCAGCATCACCACACCAAGCAGAACACACACCTCACTGGCAGACAACTCCAGAACAGCCATGCACACATCCCCTGTGTCCTCTCCCACTGTATCTGTCCCCCCCTCCTAAGGTACACAAACGCAAGCACTCAGACACCTAACAGGCATCTACCTCTCAACAGCATACAGCCCATGCACCTGCAGCCAAAACCAGTAGACAGACACCTCCAGCCTCCACTCCCATTCCTTCTACCTCTTCTCGCCCCAATGTCCCTAAAAAACTGTTCCTATCCACCACTGACCTCTTCCCTACCCCCTGCCCCTGTCCTGCACGTATGGGTAGGTTTGGAAGAACTCAGCCAAGCACCTCTGCCACCCAGTCCACAGGCCCAGTCGTCACCACACCCTCTCGTGGTGAAAAGGATCCAGGCCACATGTCCTGTAGGTGAAGGATCCAGAGCCAGGCAGCCTTTAAGGAAAGGAGACTTCCCCAGCTGCCAGAAAGACCATGGAGCCTGCCCCAGCGTGCAAGAAGGGAAAGGAGCCTTCCCCGACTGCTAGGAAGACAAAGGAGCCTGCAGCAGCTTCTACTAAGGGAAAGGAGCCTGCCCCAGCTGCCAGGAAGAGCAAGGAGCCTGCATCAGCAGGCAGGAAGATTAAGGGGCCTGGGGCAGGAACTGTGACCGAGCCCCCACCACCAACCATAGTTGTGCAGCCGTCCTAGGTTGCAGGGGATGGGCAGGAGCCTCCCCCTCAGCAGCACAACCACCTCCAGTGAGCAGCCATCTGAGGTTGCAGGGGATGGGCAGGAGCCCCCCCACCCAGTAGCACCAACACCTCCAGTGACCAGCGGTCACCGCTGGCAGAGGGCATGTAATCCTGCCTCCATGGGCTACTGTGCGGCCTGCCCCCAGAAAATCCAGTGGGTATGACACCCACCTGAGAGACTGTGACCTTGCACTCGCCAGGATCAAGAGCACAGGGCACGAGGCCCCCTCCAGAACCAGTGGGTAAGACACCAACACACCGAACACCCTCCAGGATGAAGAGCTCAGGGCACAAGGCCCCCTCCAGAACCAGTGGGTAAGACACCAACATACCCAACACTCTCCAGAATCAAGAGCACAGGGCACAGGGCCCTCCTCCAGAACCAGTGGGTAAGACACCCACATACCCTGCACTCTCCAGGATCAAGAGCACAGGGCACGAGGCTCCCTCCAGAACCAGTGGGCATGTCACCCACTTGAGCCACTGTGGCCTTACACTCCCCAGGACCAAGCGCAGGGCATGTTGCCCCCTCCAGAGCAAGTGGGGAAGTCACCCACTCGAGAGACTGTGGCTTTGCACTCCCCAGGACCAAACACAGGGCATGTTATCCCCTCCAGAGCAAGTGGGCATGTCACCCACTCAAGAGACCGTGGCCTTGCACTCCCCAGGACCAAGCACAGGGCATGTTTCCCCTCCAGAGCAAGTGGGCAAGTCACCCACTCAAGAGACTGTGGCCTTGCACTCCCCAGGACCAAGCACAGGGCATGTTGCCCACTCGATTGACTGCTGCCTTGCACTCCCCAGGACCAGGCACAGGGCATGTTGCCCCCTCCAAAGCAAGTGGGCAAGTCACCCACTCAAGAGACTGTGGCCTTGCACTCCCCTGGACCAAGCACAGGGTATGTTGCCCCCTCGGGGACAAGTGGTCTTGTTCCATCTCCCAGCTGAGGTGCCCCCTGTCCCCCTGAGGTGCCTGCCTATTTACCAACTGATGCCCCTGCAGTGTTCTCTCCATGTTGATGCAGGTGACATGTGTGGCCTTGGATTTTGGCCTGTGGCCATGTGGCCTACGGACATTGTGAACTGGGCTGTGTCCCTTTTTGTTTACATATGTATATATCTATTATCTTGACTAACTTATTTCTCATGCTGTGTTGATCTCATTACATTCACTTTTTCAAAATCATTTTCTCCTTGCATTATTCATCCGAGTGACGGGGTAAAATTGTTTTTATAATGCACTCTCTTTTTCCTCCCCCCCCTCCCTTGTGTGCTAGGCAGCTGTACTCACCGTCGTCGTCTTTACCGGCATTGGTGTTCGTGGTGGAGCAGAATGTAGAAGATCATAGGAAAAACTTGAAGTTCGGGTTCCATGGTGGCGTGGTTGTTCCCTGTGTCTCCAATGGTGAGTCCATTCCCTTCTGAGCTCAGTTTCCGCCAGGCTTTTGATGTCATTGGTACCGCCCCAGAAAAGGTGGCGGATTGGCATGTCTTAATATGGTGGGCGGAACATTGACTTCCGTCTGGCTGTAGGTGGCTACCGCCGTGGTGGCTGTTGTTTCCGCCCTGGAGGTTGGTGTGGTACATTTTCTGTCTATCAGAGATGACACCGCCATATTCATAGCTTGGCGGTACTTACTGCCAGCCTGTTGGCGGTATTACCCCCACTTTATCACCAACCGCCTGGGTTGTAATGAGTACTTATACACTACAGAGGGTAACCCAAAACCCGACCGGGCTGGGTAGAAAGTAGTCATTACATACAACAATGCCCAAACGGGGAAAGAACAACAAGTTATTTATACATCACAGAACAACATAGGTGAAAACAGACAAACTATTTATTAATATAAATATAAATATATTCATTCATTTACTTATACATAAATATCAATTTAATATATTTTATGGACACCCCATCCAAGGGAAAGATAGTGTGAGAAAAAGTGCTTGTGATAAATAGAAAGAAGAATAATACATATTCAAATAGATAAAAAAACCTATACAAAAGACATTAAAAACAGTCGGTTGGTTCTTTTTTGCTGCATTGACTCCATTCCCGATCCTCAGAGAGTCTAAATCAATTCCTTCAATCCTCCACAGATCCTATGCAGAAACCAGTCCAAACTATGATATACCCGTCGACGTTTCGACCCCTCTATATCTTGGGCCACATCACAGCTCCACACTGGGTCTTCATCAGGACCCTTGGGGGCTTTGCTAAACATATGGGGAAATAACTTCTCTTGATATTCGTGCCTCTTTATCATAAGACCTCATCGCTGTTAGTAGTGGAAAATGTTTTCTGTTTCAAGCTGGTAGTAGCTATCTGGACCCCAGGAGGACCTGACTGTACTAACTCCCTCACACTCTTTCCTAGTGAAGTTAATAGGTCACATGGTGAGGACCTTGACCAGACCCATTCCCTTACACCCATGCCCTCCTCTAAGACCCTGCTTGGGCATTGGGCACTGTGGCCCTGATTATGAACACGGTGGTAAACACCGTCGACCACCGTGGCTATGGCGACAGAAGACCGCCATTGGCAGTGAACAGAAACCTGCCATATAATGATGAAAAAATCAGACACCGACAAAAAATTCCCTGCCACCAGTCACCGCCAGGACCTTGTCGGCGGAAATGCTGGACCTCCCACCCCGCCACTGCCGCGCACACAAACACCTCGCCCTCCAAATAATGAAGCACAAATCACCGCTGTGGTCAGTTGAAGCTGAACGACCATTGGCGGTACAGACCGCCACGGGTGGCAAGTAGACCCAACACCAAGAAATGCATACATTGGCAAGTTTGAAACCCACACACCTGACACACATCCACAACACTATAAAACACTCACAGACACGCCCCACAATCCTTTGCAACAAAATTAGGCCAACTAATACAGAGAACCCCAGAAGCAGACACCGAACGCCACAATACACAATACATACACCAAATCACACAAGAGCACCCTCACCTAAATCCACACAAGACACCATTCACAACACTCACCATGGCACCCCCAAACACCCACGCTTCACAGAAAGGGAGCTAAGGACCATGGTGGACGAGATCCTGAAGGTGGAGCCACAATTATTCGGGGCACAGGTCCAGAACACACCCATCACCAGGAAGATGGAGCTATGGCAGACAATAGTCAAAGAGGTCAATGCAGAGGGACACCATCCACGCACCAGGGACGACATCCGCAAGAGTTGGAATGACCTGCGCGGGAAGGCCAGGTCCATGGCATCCAGGCACCACATTGCAGTCCAGAAGACTGGGGGAGGACCTCCACCAACACCACCTGACTACACTGACTGGGAGGAAAAGGTACTGGCCATCCGGCACCCTGAGGGACTCACTGGACTCACTGGAGGAATGTACTCGGGTAAGTCATCTACAATTACCCCATATCCATCACACCTGGAATGCATGCACCACCTCACCCCTCCAACTACCACCAGGACCACAACCCCACCCAGGCCACAATCACTACATCCAGTCCCACTGCATGCCCACAAACCCACTAACAGGCCCACACTGTGCACAGCCAACCACCCCTGCAAGGAATCGCAATGGCCTACAGCACCCACAATGCACCTCCACATCCTAAGAAAAAAGCAATGCTAACCTCACGAAAGCATCCTGCACAGCCTCAAAGTGTGAAAACGTGCACAAAACTGCCAGTCCTGTGCACCCCATCCGATCATGCAAGTGTAACAGACATGTCCATTCCCCCCAACAGGCACCAGCACCCATGCCACCCTGATGGACAGGAGAAGGAGTGGCAGTGCCCCACAGGGAGACAGAGACACCTCCCAGGACACTGGGGATGGAACCCTGGACATTGACGATCACCCTGGCCCCTCACACAGTCCTGGACTGTCACCATCCAGCAGCCCTACCCAGGATACTACTGGCACCCCTATCACCCAACCACAAACATCAGCCCAGGGCAACCGTCCCCTCATGAATGTATCCAGGCCACAGACTGGTGGAACACATGGACAGAGGCCACAGTCACCCCCTACTAACAGGCAGGAAGACGATGGCCCCATTACAAGTGGTACCTGCCAGACCTGGGCAGGGGACACAGGCACAGGGGGCTAGGCCCAGTGGGGGGGCATCAATGGACCAGGGGGGAGGCCACAGGATGGATGCTGCAGCCCAGGACGTGATCTCTGAGGTCCTGGGAGCATATCACCATGCCCAGGACAGATTGGCCCAGATAGTATCCACCCGGGAGCAGAGTCAAAGGATGCAGCTAGCACACCACCAAAAGGCCATGGAGCAGTGCAAACTGCACAATGCCACAATGGCCAGCATAGCAGGTGCGCTGCTGCACCTTGTCCCAACACAGCCTGAGGCCCACACAGACCAGGAAGCCCCTACTACAGGCCAGGATACAGACCAGACAACAACAGCATCAGCAGCAACTGCACATGTTCGATCCTCTCAGGACACACAGGATATATCCATTTCAACCCGTACAGGCCAACATCAGGCACCCAAATGGACCTTCAGGCCCAGATATGGCACTGGAACACCTGACAAGACCAAGGCCCCCTCAAAGAAGTGACTCTGGCAAGAACTGTCCACCAAGTGTCCCACTGAATCAACAACCAAACCGTGTGAAAACTGCAACAAACTCCTGTAAACATTGATGGACCTACCACTACTGCCAACAAATGCTGCGACCATGTTGCCATATTGTACAACCACCAGTAGCCCACTCCCATCACTGTAATCTGAACATTTTAATCCCTGCACCAAATAAAACACTGGTGCACCTGTTACAATGTCCCCTGTCATTATGTTGAAACAAAGTGAAGTATGGATGCAACTGTATGATAACTCATTTATTATTGTCTGAGTAGCAGGAAATGCACCACACGCATTACTTGTTGTTGTGCCTACAGATGTATACTTTAATGTAACCTGTCCTATGCAGACCTGGTCACAGTGGCAATGAGTATTGAAAAACCCCCCTAGATGACAAGGCACACTGACAGTATTCTGCACAGACAGCAAACTCATCCAATTGTCCCACAGAGTTACTGGAAGTAGAATTGTATCAGTTGGGTCCTGGAATTTACATCTTCCCCCTCCTCATCATCACCATCACTCTCATCCCCTCTCTGAGGAAGCTGGTCTGGATATACAGCACCCTCCTCCTCCAAGAGGGGGATAGAATTTCTCACAGTCACGTTGTGCAGCAGGCCACCACTAGTCTACACACCTTTTCAGGCCGATAGGCCAGGGAACCGCCAGAGATATGTAGGCAACAAGATCTAGCCTTAAGGAGACCTATTGTGCACTCTATCACCCTCCTAGTACGTCCATGGGCCTCATTGTAATTCCTCTCTGCATCTGTTCCAGGATTCCTCACTGGTGTCAGGAGCCAACGCATGTTGGGATAGCCAGAATCACCTAGAAAATGGTGCAAAACAGAACTGTCATTGACAACCCTCAGAGGCAGACAGCCTGGCTGTCTGCTATGTGGCAATAAGTGTCAGAAACACCTACCTATGATCCATCCTCTGTCCTCTTGTAGTTGTTCTATCTTGTGTGGCACACTACTGTTCCTCAGCACAAAGGAATAATGGACTGATCTAGGGAACATGGTTTTCACATGTGAGATGTACTGGTCTGCAGTACACACTAATTGAATGTTAATGGAATGAAAGTTCTTCCTGTTTATGTACACCTGTTCACTGACTCTTGCGGGGATGATAGCTATGTGGGTGCCATTGATGGCACCTATCACATGGGGTATGTTGGCAAAGGCATAGAAGTCCGACTTGATGGCAGGAGGTCAGCACTTTGGGGAAACCTCACATAGGACTGCAGGTGTCGTACAAATGTGTTCGGAATCTGGACAGTATAATGCTAAACATTGGCTGTGAAAAACCTGCACCCATGCCCACTGTCACTTGAAATGAGCCTGTGGCCAAGACATGGAGTGCAGAGATCACGTGCACTTCAGTAGGGATGGCATGCTGGTTACGATTAGTCGGTCTCAGTGCTAGATTCAGTAATGCACAAAGTTCATCAATAGTAGCACAAGTGTGTCTGTAATTGATAATGATGTGACGCTCCACCATGGTCCGCAAAACAACAAGTGGTCTGTACACCGATGGGACCCTCCCTCTCCACAAGGGCCTGGGATGAGTTTAAAACATGTTTTAGGAACACAAATACATCTGCAGACATTGTTTCTCATTCAACCCTGCTGGCATGACTGTTGACGACACAAATGCTTATTGTGTGTGACATTACAGCAACATGACCACAATGAAATATCAGGACTGGACCGGTTAGGTAATGTATATTGTTCCATGCCTATGGGTTTTTAGGGGCCTATAGGGCCTGCATTGTGTGCATGAGGGTTTTACAACTGCATAGTTAAGGCCAAAATGTCTGCTCCCTGTAATCCAGAAGTGTTGTGGTGGAAGCGACCTCATACAGCTAGCGGTTGACGTAATATCGTAGGGCGGTGTTTACCGCCATGCCCAAATTCATTAGTTAACAAGGTTGTCAATGGACATTGTTAGCGTATCATGATTGACGCCAGTGGTGACGGTGCACACTGCTGCGGTGTGTATGCAAACTCGTCACCCCAACTTCACTTGACTCCCTGACCTCGTTCATGCAGGTACTCCACTGAGTGTACTGCTGTGTCCTGCCTCTGGTCATGGAAATGGCATGTGTTGCAGGGGAAAGGGCCCCGGCCTTCACCAACGAGGAATTGGAGAAGCTCGTGGACGGGGTTCTGCCCCTGTACGTCAAGCTCTACTGTCAGCAAGAGGTACAGGTGAGTAGGAGGGTTGGGGTGCATGGATGTGTGTAATGGTGGTTGTTGGCTGCACACATGTGTGCACTTGTGACACTGTATGGTCCAGGGTTCCTGACATGATGCGTGTGTGTACTGTTAGGCTGTTTTAAATGTTCGTCCCATAGTGGACGTATAGCCAGCTGCATATGATTGCCCATTGTCCGACCTCAGTGTTACTTTTCTGTGTGTCCCTGATAGGTAAGCGCCCACCAGAAGAGGGGACTTTGGCATGCTCTGACCAAGGAGGTGTGGACCCTGGGGGTCTATAGCCGGTGGAGCACCCACTGCAGGAAGAGGTGGGAGGACCTGCGGCGCTGGGCGAGGAAGATCTGTGAGGCCCAGCTGGGGAAGTCCTCCCAACAAGGAAGGGGTGCCCATCGGGCACAGATCCCCCTTCTGCAACGCATCTTGGCGGTGGCATACCCAAACCTGGATGGGTGCTTGAAGGCTGCACAGCAGTAACAAGGGGGTGAGTACATATACCATATTTTGGCTCCTTGATGGATGTGTGTGTGTGTATGTTCATATTTATGCTGTCTAGTTGTCAGGATACTTCAATTCGATTTCCTCAGAAGCAGAAGATAACTCCTCAGTCCCGACCCGAGGTACTCACAACGAATATTAAACCTTCGTTCTGAGTACCCCGGAGGGGGAAAGGGGAATGGGATGATAGAGAGACTGCCACAGAGATGATGAACGCCAGTACTCAGTCTGCCTCTTCACATCTAAGATTGGATACAGCACCTGCAAGAGTCACAGTCGCAATTACTAGGGACATACAACATAAGTTTTTCACTTTCTACTCTCAACACTTAGGGCCAGATGTAGCAAAAAGAAAATTTGCGAGTTGCAAATTGCGAGTCCATGCGACTCGCAATTTGCAACTCGCAAATTGGTATGCAGTACGGTGTTTCAGACACCGTCTGCGAGTCGCTATGGGGTCGCAATGACCCACCTCATTAATATTAATGAGGTGCGGCCCCATAGCGAGTCTAGGCACTTGCAAACATGGAGGCCTGCTGTTGTCAGCAGACCTCCATGTTCGTGACTGCTTTCTCAATAAAGCAGTTTTTTTTTTTTAAGTGTAGCCCGTTTTCCTTAAAGGAAAACGAGCTGCACTTAAAAAAAAAATGAAACCTTTAGTTTTGGTATTTTTTCAGGGCAGGTAGTGGTCCCCTGGACCACTACCTGCACTGAAAAAATAGTATTGGGTCCATTCGCAAAGGGGAAGGGGTCCCATGGGGACCCCTTCCAATTTGCGAGTGGGTTACCATCCACTTGAAGTGGATGGTAACTGCGACACCCTTTGCGACCGCATATGCGGTCGCAAATGGTATTGCATGCCATTCCGAATCGCAAATAGGAAGGGAACACCCCTTCCTATTTGCGATTCTGAAATGCATATTGCGAGTCGGTCCCGACTCGCAATATGCATTTCTGCATAGCAAAGAGGCATTTGCGCCTCGCAAACGGCGATTTTCGCCGTTTGCGACGCTCAAATCCTTTGCTACATCTGGCCCTTAATTCTCTTTAATTCTATTATTTCTTCACTCACCCTGAGTTCTCTGTAGCCTTGCTTCTCTCTATAAATGATAGCTCTTCTTAAAAAAATGCTTATTACTGATTCTGGAAGAACTTCTCAACCTTTGTTAGGGATTGGTTTTATGTTGCTATATATATATGTATATATATAGTTGGTGATAATGCGTTCTTCAAATCAGCTGATGTTATTTAATTTATCCTGTCTTATTGTGACTTCTGTCAATACTTGTATTTGTAAATGCTTGTTTATTAAAGTTCGTTTCTCCTTTCTTACCTCGACATTTGTTGATAACTTGTATTTGTAAATGCTTGTTTATTACAGTTAGTTTCTCCTTCCTTACTTCGACATCTGTCGATAACTTGTAGTTGTAAATGCTTGTTTATTTAAGTTCGTTTCTCTTTTAAACTCTATTTTGGTTTATTACCATTGAATTTGTAAATGCTTATTTGTTAACAGTTCGTTTCTCCTTTAAACTTGGCCTTTGTTTATAACCTTGACATTTGTAGATACTTGCTCTTTTAAAGTTTGTTTTTCTTTGACTTTAATATCTTAAACAAGAACCTTGTAAACATAAGGTTAATTCATACATTAACTCTGTAGCCTTGCCGACTTCCACGGGAACGGTCTACTATCAAACTCTTCGACTAAACCTTGACAATATTTATCCGTTTTCTGTAATATAATCTTCAAATGTAATTTTACCTCACAGGAGTTTCTGTTCTGAAGCGCGCTCTCTCTCCACACAGCTGATTCCTGTCAGACCTCAGTTGAAGTGCAAGGCTTCCAGCTGGAGAGCTCGTAACCTAGCAACCAACCGATTGCAAGACTAGAACTGTAACTAACCTTCAGGACTCACAGCGGCTATCTTGGATCTTCTCTTCTTGATTCTTCCTTTGAAATAAGCAAAAGATTACTCTGCAAACCTTCTTCCAGTCTGGGCTTTGCTGTCTCCACTGAGGATATCTCTTTGCTTTTCTCATGCACTTCTTTGATTTGACTTGGCAAGTTTGTGTGATCATGACACTAGTGGCAGGGACTCTGACTGATGTCCATCTACATAATGGCCCCAGTGGGGAGTAGGTGGTGTTTGGGTCGAGTCTGCAGTACGTCAAGTACTTAAGTTCGCTGGGGAATGGCTGTAGAGCAGGGTTCTTGCCACCAGTCAGGGGCATAGGCATGTGTATAGTGGTAGGTGCTGCCTGGTGCAATATTTTCTGGGTGGGTGTATGTGTGAACCACTAATGTACCTCCATTCAGCTATTTACAAGTGTCTCTCCTGTTACGTCTCCTCATCCCAGTTCTCTTGTGTTGTCTGTGTACATCAGCATCATCTGGCGAGGGAGCTGAGGCACTGGAGAGTGGGGAGGCAGCGGCCCTCTGATCCTCTGAGGCAGAGTTGTCCGACGCCAAGGGGACCAGTGGGTTGGAGGGCGAGGGGAGTACCAGGCGGGAGACAACTACCACTGGAGGTAGGTAGTCCGATACCTCCTCCGATGGGAGATCCCTGCCGTTCGAGGACCCTAGTGAGCCCACCCTTACGGTGTCATCTTCCGCCACCCCATACCATCACCACTCTCCCAGTTTCTCCCCAACGAGTTGCCCGTGTCCGCTTACCCAGAAGGGTGGGCGTCTCCTTCGCCCCACGCACCTCCTCCCCTGCCCCAGTCAGCCCTGCTGCCCTCATGGAGGAGGCTGTTGACCTCCTGAGAACCATCTCTGTAGGGCAGACAACCATCCTAAATGCCATCTAGGGGCTAGCATCAGAGATGCAGCAGACCAATGCCTATCTGGATGGCATTCACTGTGCTGTGTCTGGCGTGCAGAGATCTTTTCAGGCTCTGGCCTCCTCTTTGACAGCAGCCAGTGTCCCTGGTAATTCCATCCCCCCTCCAACCATCTCTACCCCTTCCAGCACCTCACTCCCTTCACCTGTCCAAAGCACACATTCTGACACGCAGGCACACACTTCAACACACATTAAGCACACTTCAAAACACAAGCACCACACCTCCCACCACAAGCATACACACAGCCAACATACACATGCACACACGCCAACATCCACTTCCCCCAGTGTGTCCACCTCTTCCGCCTCCCTGTCTGTCCCCTGTACATGCAAACCCACAGGCACTGCACCCTCATTCAATGTTGATGACCCTATTCCTGCAGTCACCACAATAGTACACATCCATTCTTGCACCCCAGACACCACACCTGCACTCACCACAACGACGTTAGTTGACACATGCAGCACACTCACCAGACTTGCAGACACCCAGACAACATCCAATTACACTAGCAGCCTGTCTTGTCCCACTGTGTCCACCCCCTTCTTCCCAAGAAAACTCAAACGCACCAAAACACCCACCCATCAAACATCCACAACACCTCAGCATACTGTCCAGTCACCTGCACCCACATCACGCACACCTACACCTGTCACGACCACTCCCTCTACCTCCACTCCCACGCCTTCCTCCAGGTCCACCCCAATTGCACCTAAGAAACTTTTCCTATCCCGTGTTGACCTATTTGAACCCACTGGCCCACGCCGTCTCATCCCTAAACCTGCTCACTGCCTTGCCCTGTCCACTCCTCCCACGTCATAGCCTTCCCCTGTCTGCCCTTCCCATTCCCGTGCTACCTCCCCTGTGCGGAAGAGATCCCATGCTGGCCCAAGAACATCTGCCACACCCCAGGCTAAGTCCGCTCCACCAGCTGCAGTGACAAAACCTAAGCCCCCTCCACCTTCCAAATGGAAATCTAAGCCTCCCCTCCCAGTCATGAATACCCACCCCCTGCCCCTGTTCCCTGAGGTGCCTGGATGCCCCATTGTTGTCACTATGAGGTGGGGTACCGTTGCACTTGTGCGAGTCAAGTTGGGCCATTGTGGCCCATCGGACTTCTTTTACTATGGACTGGCCATTGGCCTCCTATGCACTTCTGTTGCTCAGTGAGCACAATAAAGGTTAATGTGTGGCCTGTGTTGTTTGAGGCACACTCTGGATCTGTGATCTCTTGTTTCATTGTTTGGGGGTGTTGGGCACATGTATGTACTTTGGGCAGGTTGGATTTGCCTTGTTTCGGGTAAGTACCTCTTGCTGTGGGTGTATGGTTTGTGCTGCTGTGAACGGTTGTGGGAGCGTTGCAGGGTGGGTGGGTATGTAACTGTGACCTTTCTTCCCTTGTTTAGTAGGTGGCGGTCCTTACAGTCGTCGTTGGCGGTCTCAGTCATGGAGGTATATGGCAAGGAGCAGGGCTGGCATGATCTGCAACTCTCTCTCCATGTCTGCTTCGGTGTGTTGTGTGAGCCTCCGGTGACTGTTTCCTTATATTTGGCTTGTTTTTGCCTGGCTTTGCGTGGCGGTGGTTCCCGCCCCGGAACTGACGGCGGTTTAGTGCTTCATTATTTGATGGGCGGGTAGGGCCTTTCCGTCGACCTGTGGGCGGGCTCTGCCATTGTTGTTGGCACTCCTCTGCTGGCGGTAAGTGGTTTTCAGGATGCCTGTGTTTCAGTTAGTTGATTATTTGGCAGTTCGGACCGCACGTCTGTTGGCGGTTGTTACCGCCACCACCGGGGGTGCGGTGTTTACTGCTGTGTTCATAATGAGGGCCTAAATTTCAATAGCAAAGATACAACTGATTAGAGATATGAGTGCACAAGTACGTCCTTGATTTCATCCTGCACCTAATGTGGCTTACATATTCACTAGGTACAATAGCATCCTCACCTTTGCTCAGAGTGTCAGGAATGAAATTCATCTCACTACAGGGTAAGAAAAAAAATCAACTTTCAAACACCATGTTGTTGGAAAGGGGGAGTCACTTACACTTGGAATGGCTTAACTGGGTCTGTGATTGCTCCATGAGTCTTGGACCTTTAAACAAGCTATCCATTAGAGGGGAAAAGTAGTCTTTTAAAGGTAAGCTCTACACTGTAACACAGTCCCTTTTGCAAAGGCCTTTTCATGGACTTCTGACAGGACTGACTGTCATGCCACATGAACCACTTTTTGAGGATATACATAAGACACAATGGCATTATCCCCAACTCAGACAATGCAAAAATCAGTTTCAAAGAGTGCACCTGTCCAACGACTAGCAGTCTGTAGTATCATGAAGGGAATGGTCTAATAGAAGGGATGGTGCAGTAGTACACAGGTGGAATACATTTGCCAACAAGGGTAGAGAGGAAGGGAATGTCTGTTGGGGTGTGATATCATAAAAAAGGGATATTGCCTCAAGGATTATGGTGGAGGTGAGGCAGAGTTGGGGAGCAACAGGGCCTCTGATATATAAGTACGGGGGATCTTGCTGTGTGACCCTCATGGTTTCAATCACCAGCACTCCTGCGAGGCATCAGATTAATCCTCCTCAGTGGAATGATCATCTGACTCCGGGAACAACCACTCTGTATCGTCCATATGGGGACAGTTTTGGAGAACAATGTTCCATAACTGTGCATGATCCAGACCCTGCAGCTCTTTCTGCACCTCTGACCACAACACAGCCCCTCTGCAGGTACCCCATTAGGGGATTTCCACACCCAGGTTAGCCGTGGTTGAGTGAGTACAAGGGATAGGTCCACCAATCTTGAGGTGATTGTATTAGTTTTGAATTTTGGAAAAAGTCCCAAGAGGAGGGTCATTGAGGAGCAAATTATATTGCGGCCCATAGCAGTATTGATAAAAGTCACCACTGTGTCCCAGTAAGAGGTGAGGGCCCTGCTTCCCATACATTCTGATAAAAGTCCACTGTAATGTTATTTGGGTATTGATCACTGATGTTGTGTCACACCGCTTTGCACCTGGCTTAGCTGCCTATTGTCACTTTGGTGGTCACTGGTTATAGACTCCATTTTGCATTCAGCCTAGACTCCAATTTTGTGTTCAGCTTAGCTTCACCGCCATGTTAAAATATTTTTCTGTGCAAACATGTTATGCAATGTGTTTTTCTACTTCTACGTGTTTGCCTTCTCACCGAAGATCTAGGATTGGTTCATAATATGTAGGAGGTGAGCAGCTGGTACGATAATACTGTAACCAGCTAGTGTTTATCATGGGCAAGAGAACAGTTTGTCTTTGGGAGACGTGCCTTGGGAAGATGGCCAGCTCCCGACGCATTCCTATCAAGGTTTACCTAAACTAGCCAGAATTGTTTTATATTTCCATCTGAGAGGGGGAACTTCTAGAAGGCTCTTTCGTGGTTGTTTACGCTATAGAAAGGTGGCCCTGCTCAGTAGCAATGAATTCCAAGACCTCAGTCAGGATTGGACATCAAATGCCTGACATTAAGTAAGGGTGAGGATCTCTTTCTCACAGTTGAACGGGATTGTCTTCTTGCTGGCATGAGAAAGATGAAGCATCAGCCAGGCCCTATTGTGATGAATTTTTATTGATTATTTGCTTTGCATTGCATATGAATATATATCTATATATAGCTATATATCAATATAAGTGTTTGAATCCTTGCATATATATATTTGCTCTTTATAGATTGAAGAGTCTTTATACATGGTCTCACCTTGTTGTTGCATATTTTGAAAGTACACTTTTTACTATTCAAACCTTCCTTCACGAATCTTGCAGAAAGCTATAATAAATGCCTTCTTCAGATTAGGAAGTGCATTCCAGAGAATCTTTTCGACTCTTTTCAGTGTGTACATCTTGGCTCAGTCAGAAGTAAAGCAAAACACTTTGGCTTGAGACAGCAAGGGAAGGGTTTGTAGGTCAAAAGTGTACATTTAAAAGTGAAAATATGTTTGACAGGAAGACTAAAGCATCTGCTTCTAAAAACATGTGTGAAAAGAATGTTTTTCAAATTCCTGGATGGTGCTGTGCACCTTATGATGAGTTAGCTAGTGAATTTTCACATTCACCTGGTTTCTCAGAAAGCTGGGACGAATGTTTGAATAAAGCGGAACCAGTTGATGTTCTGTCCTGCTTAAGGAAAGTACCGGTTGAAGGGAATGATCTTTCAGTTCTTGGCAGATGAGGGTAAATACTTTTGTCTGCCTACAGAAAAATGCATAATAAATATAAACAGTTAGAAAAGGTAAATGAGCAGCTGGAAAAGCAGCTCGTGGTTTCAATGAATAATGTTACTATGTTGTCTTCCCAAAATAAATTATTACAAGATAAGGCAGACACGTATTGTAAGGAAATGCCTCCTTGGCATGGTTACCCCCTGACTTTTTGCCTTTGCTGATGCTATGTTTTGATTTGAAAGTGTGCTGAGGCCTGCTAACCAGGCCCCAGCACCAGTGTTCTTTCCCTAACCTGTACCTTTGTTTACACAATTGGCACACCCTGGCATCCAGGTAAGTCCCTTGTAACTGGTACCCCTGGTACCAAGGGCCCTGATGCCAGGAAAGGTCTCTAAGGGCTGCAGCATGTCTTATGCCACCCTGGAGACCCCTCACTCAGCACAGACACACTGCTTGCCAGCTTGTGTGTGCTGGTGAGGACAAAACGAGTAAGTCGACATGGCACTCCCCTCAGGGTGCCATGCCAGCCTCACACTGCCTATGCAGTATAGATAAGTCACCCCTCTAGCAGGCCTTACAGCCCTAAGGCAGGGTGCACTATACCATAGGTGAGGGCACCCGTGCATGAGCACTGTGTCCCTACAGTGTCTAAGCAAAACCTTAGACATTGTAAGTGCAGGGTAGCCATAAGAGTATATGGTCTGGGAGTCTGTCAAACACGAACTCCACAGCACCATAATGGCTACACTGAAAACTGGGAAGTTTGGTATCAAACTTCTCAGCACAATAAATGCACACTGATGCCAGTGTACATTTTTATTGTAAAATACACCCCAGAGGGCACCTTAGAGGTGCCCCCTGAAACCTTAACCAACTACCCGTGTAGGCTGACTGGTTTTAGCAGCCTGCCACACTCGAGACATGTTGCTGGCCACATGGGGAGAGTGCCTTTGTCACTCTGTGGCTAGTAACAAAGACTGCACTGGGTGGAGATGCTATCACCTCCCCCAGGCAGGAGCTGTAACACCTGGCGGTGAGCCTCAAACGCTCACCCCCTTTGTTCCAGCACCACAGGGCACTCCAGCTAGTGGAGTTGCCCACCCCCTCCGGCCACGGCCCCACTTTTGGCGTCAAGGCCGGAGGAAATAATGAGAATAACAAGGAGGAGTCACTGGCCAGTCAGGACAGCCCCTAAGGTGTCCTGAGGTGAGGTGACTCTAACTTTTAGAAATCCTCCATCTTGCAGATGGAGGATTCCCCCAATAGGGATAGGAATGTGACCCCCTCCCCTTGGGAGGAGGCACAAAGAGGGTGTACCCACCCTCAGGGCTAGTAGCCATTGGCTACTAACCCCCCCAGACCTAAACACGCCCTTAAATTTAGTATTTAAGGGCTCCCCTGAACCTAGGAAATCAGATTCCTGCAACCTAAGAAGAAGAGGGCTGCTGAGCTGAAAAACCCTGCAGAGAAGACGGAGACACCAACTGCCTTGGCCCCAGCTCTACCGGCCTGTCTCCCCCCTTCGGAAGAAAACTGCTCCAGCGACGCTTTCCCCAGGACCAGAGACTTCTGAATCCTCAGAGGACTGCCCTGATCTAAAAGGACCAAGAAACTCCAGAGAACAGCGGCCCTGTTCACCCAAGACTGCAACTTTGTTTCCAAAGGAGCAACTTAAAGACAAACAGCGTTTCCCGCCAGAAGCGTGAGACTTGCAACCCGGCGACCCCGACTCGACTGGTGGAGGAACAACACTTCAGGGAGGACCCTCCGGCGACTCCCAGACTGTGAGTAACCAAAGTTGTCCCCCCCGAGCCCCCACAGCGACGCCTGCAGAGGGAATCCCGAGGCTCCCCCTGACCGCGACTGCCTGACTCTCAGATCCTGATGCCTGAAAAAGACCCTGCACCCGCAGCCCCCAGGACCTGAAGGATCGGAACTCCAGTGCAGGAGTGACCCCCAGGAGGCCCTCTCCGTTGCCCAGGTGGTGGTTACCCCGAGGAGCCCCCCCCCCTTGCCTGCCTGCATCGCTGAAGAGACCCCTTGGTCTCCCATTGATTACAAACCCGATGCGTGTTTGCACACTGCACCCGGCCGCCCCCGTCCTGCTGAGGGTATACTTTCTGTGCTAACTTGTGTCCCCCCCGGTGCCCTACAAAACCCCCCTGGTCTGCCCTCCGAAGACGCGGGTACTTACCTGCTGGCAGACTGGAACCGGGGCACCCCCTTCTCCATTGAAGCCTATGTGTTTTGGGCACCACTTTAAACTCTGCACCTGACCGGCCCTGAGCTGCCGGTGTGGTAACTTTGGTGTTGCTCTGAACCCCCAACGGTGGGCTACCTTGGACCCAAACTTGAACCCCGTAGGTGGTTTACTTACCTGCAAGAACTAACAATTACTTACCTCCCCTAGGAACTGTGAAAATTGCACTGTCTAGTTTTAAAATAGCTATATGTGTTTTATTTGAAAAGTATATATGCTATTGTGATTATTCAAAGTTCCTAAAGTACTTACCTGCAATACCTTTCATGCAAAGTATTACATGTAGAATTTGAACCTGTGGTTCTTAAAATAAACTAAGAAAATATATTTTTCTATACAAAAACCTATTGGCCTGGAATTGTCTCTGAGTGTGTGTTCCTCATTTATTGCCTGTGTGTATGTACAACAAATGCTTAACACTACTCCTTTGATAAGCCTACTGCTCGACCACACTACCACAAAATATAGCATTAGTATTATCTCTTTTTGCCACTATCTTACCTCTAAGGGGAACCCTTGGACTCTGTGCATACTATTCCTTACTTTGAAATAATGCATACAGAGCCAACTTCCTACACGTATCAAACCTTGCAGGACGAGCTGCGATCAAAATAGCTTAACACAGATATCATAAACGTAGAGGAAGGTTAAATCAGAAAAATGTTCATTTAGTTATTGCTAATGCTGGTTTAGATTGGTGCCCAGATTCGTCGTGAACGGATAGATTTTGGACAGGCAGTGAGTCGTCAAATTCTAGTGAAGAGGAGAGTGAACAGG
The DNA here is from genome assembly GCF_031143425.1 of Pleurodeles waltl. Classification (NCBI taxonomy): domain Eukaryota; kingdom Metazoa; phylum Chordata; class Amphibia; order Caudata; family Salamandridae; genus Pleurodeles; species Pleurodeles waltl. The sequence continues at coordinate 660,134,755 of NC_090446.1, read as the reverse complement.
GTGGGGGACAGGGAAACCTACATTAACACAATGTGGTGCATGCACAACCTATTTTTAGATGAAAACTGCAACACTCACCACAAGATCCAGCAGGAGTTGCATTACATGCTTTAGATGATTGCACTCAGCAAGAAGTAAATGACATAATGGATCATTTTAAACAGAGAACAGGGGAGTCCCTACTTGCTTGGGTTGTGAGGCTGTTTGAAACTGGTGCTTCCGGTGTTATGTTAGATATTGGGGACTCTTGCAAGTTCTGTACTTTAAGTTCTGATCCAGTAATACAGGAACTGTTCAGGGGTTTTTCAAGGAAACCCCCAGACTACTTTATTACAGCTAGTTGTTGAGGGATGTAATTTGAAGTACCCCACTGATGCAGAATGGCCTCCCAATGAGAAACCCTGATATACATTACATGATGCAATGCAGAGAATTAAGGAAGAGGCAATGAAATCCGCTATTTTCCTGGGCACTGCACACCAATTGTTATATGGACAGCTTACTGTGCCAATAAGAAACAAAATAATTTGCCTTGTTCCACCTGATTATAAGCAAGTAATTATGACTTTATTAATCAACCAGGCAGGACCGGCTTTGAAAGATGTACTAGAAGCCGTCAGAGAGTTAGGTGAATTAAGATTTTGGGATAAACCTGAGAGATCTTCAAGGTATGAGGGTCACACAGATAACAACTGAGTGTCCAGAAAAGACATGTTCATGGCTCTACTAAAAGATGGTGTCAAAAAAGAACAGATTGATGGGATAGATACCAAAAGCTTGTGGGAGATGTACCGCAAAAGATCAAAAGGAAGGCAGTAGAAAGATAAGCAGACAAGATAGCAAGCGTGAAACGCAGAGTCAGTCACAGATATCAAGGGAAGGAAAAGAAAGGGAGAAAACTATTTCCTCACAAAAGAGTGAGGAAAACCAGGACAGTGTCTGCTTAACTTCTGAGAACAGAGACGGGGGCGAGCCTGCTCGCAAATATGAAAGCATATATCCAGATCTCACTTGGGCAGAAGTTGACAGGTTTAAATCAGACTAGGAAACTGGCCAAGCTCCGGTACAACGTTGGGCTCGTCGAGATAACAGACCACATGATGATTTAGAAATACACTGGAAACACAAAAATGTGCAAAAAGTTCGAGCCTTAGTTGACACCGGAGCGGGAACCCTCATTACACTATCACAGGCTTGGGGGGAAGGCAGACGCCGCTGTACAAACCACAGTACAAATGAAAATAGGGAGAACAGCAAAAAGAGAATGCACTGTGCTGATTGTGCCTCTTTTAGAATGCATACTTGGAATTGACATTTTGAAAGTAAGGACTTTGTATTTGGATGATGGCTGCTATCAGTTCCGAATAAAAAGATACATTTCAGTGCTGTCATGAAAGTGGGTCATTTGAAAATTCCCCCAGTGAAGGTGCCCTTGGCAGCTAAGGTAATTCATTTGAAACAGTACCGCATTCCTGGAGGGCATGATGAAATAAGTGAAACTGTAAAAGACATGCTTGAGGCTGGTGTAATAGCTCCAACTATCACTGAATGGAACAATCCTCTATGGCCTGTGCGCAAACCTGATGGGCGGTACAGAATGACAATTGATTACCGCAAGCTGAATAAATATACACCTCCTTTGATAGCCGCAGTCCCAGACACTATCACTTTGATTGAACAGATACAGAAACATGGAGAGACATGGTACGCTGCCATCGATATCGCCAATGCGTTTTTCTCAACACCATTGGCTTCAAAATGTCAAGAGCAATTTCCATTTTCCCATGGTGGCAGACAATTTAAGATGTTATCTTTGCCCATGGGTTACTTACATAGTTCCACTATCTGTCACCAGCTGGTGGCAGAGCACCTGGATGAAGTGTCTTTCATTCCGTGTGTGCAATTGACCCATTACATTGATGATGTAATGATTCAGGGAGAGACAGAAGAACAAGCGCAGATTCAGTTGCAGAGAGTAGTGGAACTCTTGCAGAGTAAGGGGTGGATGATTAACACAGATAAGACACAAGAACCATCTAAAAATGTGAAGTTTCTATGCATTCAGTGGAACCAGGGACACAGAGAGGTATTACCACAAGCAAAGCAAAAGATTCTTGAGTTTGCCACACCCCGCATTAAGCAGGAGACACAGAAATTCATAGGGTTGTTTGGTTTTTGGAGACAGCACATTCCTCATTTGAGTCAGATTTTGGCCCCTCTATACAAAGTGACAAGGAAGAAACATGAGTTTGAATGGGGTGAAGAGCAGCAGCGTGCTTTTTATTTGGCAAAGGAAGTAATTCAACAGGCCTTAGACTTGTGGCCAGTGCAGGATGGAGACATTGAATTACATGTAACTGTTGAGGGACAATATGCAATATGCACATTGTAGTATGTGGCAAAAACAGGGAAGGACGAGGGTGCCCCTGGGGTTTGGACCAGAAAGCTACCTAACTCTGGGGAGCACTATACTCCTTTTGAAAAACAGCTTTTGGCCTGTTATTGGGCTCTAGTGGACACTGAGCAAATAACATTAGGTCATAATGAAATTTGAGACTTGAGATACCGATTATGCAGTGGGGGATGAGTTCACCTAAATCTCACCGTATCGGGCAGGCACAAGAGGCTAGCATCATACTCTGGAAATGGTATATACAAGACAAGGCTCGAGCAGGACCGGCAGGCACTGCAGCCCTACATGAACAGGTGTCACAAGCCCCTTTACAGGATGAGGAAAGGGTGCAGGAGGTACCACAGGTAAAAAAGTCACCAGTAAGATGGGGTGCGCCATTTGAATCCTTGTCCCCTGAGGATAAGAAACAGTGTGGTTCACGGATGGTTCAACCAAATATGTGAGTACCAAAAGACATTGGAATGCAGTGTCATACAATCCAGTTACCAAAAAGTTGCTGACTACCACAGGACAGGGAAAAGGTAGCCAATATGCAGAATTGTATGCTGTGTATCAGGCTCTAAAGCAAGAGCTGCCTGGAACTTGTCATATTTACACTGATTCTTGGTCTACTGCCAATGGGTTAGCCACCTGGCTTCCCACATGGCATGCACATAATTGGTTCATTCACTCAAAGGAGGTGTGGGGCAAGGATTTGTGGCAGGAAATTTGGGAAATGTTGGAACAAAGTAAAGTCACAGTTTATCTTGTGAATGCTCATTGTCCCATTAACTCATTAGAACAATGGTTGTATTCTCTTGCAGACAATAAAGCAAAAATTTCAGAGACAGAAGTGGCAATACTGGCCTCTGACTTGGTGGATGGCTAATTGGGCGCACCAAAAATGTGGACACCTGGGAGAAAAAGCCACTTATAGGTGGGCAGAGATTAGTTGGATGTACATTCCCCTAGACTTGAAAAAAACTGTAATTTTGCAATGTCTTATTTGTCAGCACACACAACAGAGATCTGTCCTGCAAACAGTTAAAGGTCAGTTGGGGAGAGGAAAGTTACCAGGAACGATATGACAAATTGATTACATTGGACCACTACTGATTAGTTGTGGGTGTCAATACGCCTGCACCGTAGTGGACACTTGTTCTGGATACTTGATTGCTGTCCCTTGCAAACGTGCTACTCAGCACAATACTATCCGAACTCTGGACTTGTTAATGTTATACCATGGAGTACCACTCCAGATCCAGAGTGACAACTCCAGCTTTGCAAATACAGCCACATGGGGCCACCAATACCATCACATACAGGGGAATAAAACCTGGAGCTTTAGCTCCTTACAGAGATACACCTGAATCTGCAGGTCTTGACGTACATGCTTTACAAGCTTACAGACTAAAACCCTGAGACATAGCGTTGTGTGAAACAGGTGTTGGAATACAGATTCCCCCTGAGCATTTTGGATTGATTGCTCCAAGTTCTTTGTTGGCCCTTAAAGGTATTCAGGTTTTAGGGGGAGTGATTGATGCAGATTACCAAGGAGAAATCAAAGTTATTCTGTTAAATAGTGGAGAAGTTTACTTATTCATTCAAATTGGAGACACAATTGCCCAAATTGTCATAATTCCAGTGTATGGTTGATTGGTAAGGAAGGGAACCACCCCAGCCCCTCTTACTGTACGTGTGGAGGGGAGGCTTTGTTCCACTGATAAAAACCCTGGTGCTAAAGTGTGGGTTGAATCCCCAAATGGCCCTCCAGAACCTGCAGAAGTTATAGCAAAGGGCCCCAACAATGTTCTTTACATCATGAAACCAGGACAGGAAAAATGGGAACACATTCCAGCTGATAAATGTTATTTGCGAGAATTATCATGCTTGTTTCTTTTACAGGTCATACTACATCTTGTTTTTGCCGCAAGTGTTCTGTGTGGTCTCCTTTTGGGTGTGCGCATGTGGGGTTGGGAGGGACCCAACACTCCCAATTTCAACTTAATTGATAGACCACATAATGCAACACCTTTACTGCACCTGCATGACAACATTTGGATTCATTTGGCGCAAACTGTGCTCAACAGATCTGATTTTTGCATGGGCGCCATGCGAAGCACTGTGGATGTTTTGTCAACATGTTTGATCACCATACCAACACCAACAAGCATCTTGTTAGAAATTTTCAATGCTACTAACCATGACAAAGACGTGTAAGAACATGATGTTGAAACTCACTTCAGTCCCTATGAGTATTGCAGGGACTGTCAGGAAACAACCATGAAAAGTGAGATAATCTCACATATAATCACATACAATATTACTCCCGGTGACGTGTGTTAATACATGTCCTGTAATTCTCATGACATCGGAAAATGCATTCAATTACTCTTAGAAAAGAAAACATCAATCTCTCAAAGCTTACCGTGAGAACACAGAGTTTTGTGCTTTTCCCGAATGGAGAGACATTGCAAAAATATGTCGAATCACATGGTTTGTCGTCATCTAGTGACTGCCGCCAGTCACATTATACATGTCAAGTTGCCAGTTGGCTGGCTGTTTTCGTGTGGAAACCTGACTTTCACTTACATTCAAGCTAACATAACAGACGGGCTGTGTACTTTTACATGCCTGGGACTCATTATGTTTCCATCTAACTCAGTACATACTCGCTATCCCAGAGATGTTCTGCAACTAGATGAAAAGTGCGAATCGGATATTCAACTATTATCCCAATCAGAGTATCTAAGCTTAAGTCTTTCCATAGTAGGCGTGCCTGGTTTAACTGTACACAACACAAGGCTACTAAATAATCTAGCATGTCTAATAGTTAAAAATATTAACCATACTTCTATTGCTTTATCTGAATTTTTACTAGATGTGCGTGGTACCCGGAAACCTGCATTACAAAACAGAGCAGCTATAGATTATCTTTTGCTAAAACATAATCATGGCTATTCCGAGTTTGAAGGCATGTGTTGTTTCAATCTTTCTGACCACTCTAAATCTATCCAGGCCACATTGATCCCCTACATACATTAGTGAAACAAGTAAAGCAGGATATAGATCAGGGATTGTGGGACTGGTTATTCCAATGGTTACCTGATTTTGGATAATTACGCAAAGTTTTTGGTGGAATTATTGTAGCATTAGCTCTTATTATATCATTCTGCTGCTGTGTACAATGTATTCCTAATTTGCTTGCAATGTTTAGACCCGAAAAAAGTTGATTTTAAACCTGTAGGCTACACGACATACTGGCGAAAGGGTGAAATGTAATGTTATTTGGTTATTGACAACTGATGTCTTGTCACACCACTTTGCACCTGGCTTAGCTGCCTATTGTCACTTTAGTGATCACTGGTTATAGACTCCATCTTGTATTCAGCCTAGACTCCATTTTGTGTTCAGCTTAGCTTCACTGCCACGTTAAAGTATATTTCTGTGCAAACATGTTATGCAATGTGTTTTTCTACTTCTACGTGTTTTTCTTCTCACCGAAGAGCTAGAACTGGTTCATGATATGTAGGAGGTGAACAGCTAGTACGATAAGATCATAACAAGTTAGTGTTTATCATAGGCAAGAGAACAGTTTGACTTTGGGAGGCGTGCCTTGGGAAGATGGGCAGCTCCCGAAGCATTCCTTTCAATGTTTACCTAAACTAGCCAGCATTTTTTTACATTTCCATCTGAGAGGGGGTATCTTCTAGAAGGCTCTTTCGTGGTTGTTTAAAGCTATAAAAGGGTGGCCATGCACAGTAGCGATGAATTCCGAGACCTCGGTCAGGATTGGACATCTCTTGACATGTCTTGGGAAAGCATTTGTCTTGTCACATCTCCACTCAATTGTATCTGTGCTATTGAAATGTATTGCCCATTGCCAATACAGGGACTTAGAGGAGTGTACAGGTTTAAGGGAATGGGCCTTGTCATGGTGCTGACCATCTGACCTATTAACTTCACTAGGAAAGAGTGTGAGGGGAGATGTTGAATTAGTATAGTCAGGTCAACCCTGGGTCTGGACAGCTACCACCAGCTTGAAACAGAAAAATGTTTCCACAACTAGCAGTAACATGACAGTCAGTCCTGTCAGAAGTCCCTGAAGAGGCCTTTGCACAGGGACTGTTACAGTGTAGAGATTACCTTTAAAGGACAACCCTTTCCCCTCTAATGGATGGCTTGTTCAATGGTCCCAGACTCATGGATCAATGACTGACCCAGTTAAGCCACTCCTAGTGTAAGTGACTTTCCCCTACCAACAGAATAGTGTTTGAAAGTGGATTTTTTTCTTACCCTGAAGTGAGATGAATTTTATTCCTGAAACTCTGATCAAAGGTGAGGTTTTTATTCTATTTTGTGAATATGTAAGTCACATTATGCACAGGATGAAATCAAGGATGTATGAATGAACAGCTGTAGTCCTTGAGGGCACAGCAAGCTCCCTCAACAGCTGAAGACTCCCTCTGGAGATGTAGTGAAAGATTGCACACATACAGGGAAATTTTGAGGGAAAAATCATCCACCACTAACCCCTGGTAACACCAACCTTTTCAGAGGACCAGGGCCAGGGGTTTGATAGCCATTAAAAAAAGTACTGGTGTCAATGAGCAGCCATAGTGCATTCTGCGTTCATTATTAAAGGATGCTGAAATGAGGGCCCCATTCCTAATTAAAGCTGTGGGAGATGCAAATCATGTCCAAGTGAGGAAATTGCTCCTCACTCCCATCCTGGCCATAGTAGTGAAGTTAGGAACCATGTTGCATGAGGGTATAGATCCCTTTTGGTGGGCATGCTAGAGCTCACCAATGTCTGGGCATAACCTAGTAACCAATATTTTGCTATGAATTTTATAATCAACATTTAATAAACAGAGCAGTCGATTACACCTGTTCCTCATCCTTACCCTTCTTGAACAATGGCACTAACAGTGCCTCCCCCATCAAATATGGGAGTCTCCCAGCTGATCTGGCTGAATTATACAGTGCAGTCAAGGCTGGGGCCAATGCAACAACATAGGTTACCTAAACTTCTAGCAGGGGTCTGTCCGATCCTGAGATCTTGCCCCTGTTTAATGCCTTGATCACCCCTCTCACCTTCTGAACTGTGATTTCATCTTCAGGGAAGCAGCCACTGTGAAAAGGTAATCTCTGTGTACCTGCTGTCAGGGGATAGTCGATGAGTGCCTAGGTGGAGGAGATGACTGGACAACTATAGAGAGGGGACTAATAGTTTAAGAAGGTCGAATTGATTTCAGCCTGGCTATAAACCACATCGCCCCCAGCTGAGCGCACTTGGTGTATTTGGGAGTCCTGGCGATCAGGGTTGGCCAACCATGCCCCAGCTTCCAAAGGTTTTCTTTTATGTCTTGAAGTCTAACCCATTGATTCTAGGAAGGATTGTGCTGATATCATATCCATGGGAGCTGTCTGCTCCAGGTCCCGTTTCATCACCAGAAGTGGTTGCACTGTCATGATCATCACCTGAGCGCCCCATCAGAGCAGCCACAGCAAAAAAATTATTTCTGCCCAGTTGGGCCAGCCTCTGAGATGGCCCCATAGCTCATCATACCCTGGAGCAAGGGCATTTACCATGGCGTGGTGAGTGGGGGTTGTCTCGGTGATCCAAGCAGTCCAGCGCAGCCTAGACATCAATCAATTCCATGCCTTTATCAATGAGTGAAAAAATTGTTATTTGCGATCTTTCTGTACTATGAGCTTGGCAGGAAAGAGAAATACGTACGGGAGAGTGAGCTTACATATGAGTTTCTTGACTGTAAGAAATGAGTCTCGAAGTTTCTGGACATCGGCTGTAAAATCCAGAAAAAGAGAGACTGTATAACTCTCCACTAAATTAGAGTCTATTGTACCAGTCTGATGTAATATATAGTCCCAACCTCGAAAATGCAGAACCCTAACCCCACAGGTTGGGGTAGTTAGAGGTTGGGCTGGCACCCTGTGATCTAGCTTCAATGAATAGAATTTGGATAAGCCCTCATGGGCTACCACCTCCTGTAGCTAGTCCTCCAAGAAGGAAATCACTGAATCCCCCTCTCGATGCACTAAGGAAGGCCCAGTACTCTAATGTCATTGCAACATTCTCTGCCCTCCTGATCTTCGTTCCTGGTCTCAAGGATACGGATAGTCAATTATATACTGTGAATTGAGGTTCAATGCTCTTTAGAGGCAGGGCAAGGTCAGCTACTGTGGTATCAACAACCTTAACACGGTCTGCCATTTTCCTATGATCAGTGCAAAGGAGGTACAGATCTGTAGCCACAGAGCCTATTTTGGTTTCCAGCACTCCCATAGTGGAGGCTATTGCAGCCAGAGCGGAATCCATTTTGTCCCCCAGTATGGTGCCTACTTCATTTCTTTTCCCTGCATTGGGGTAGAAGCGCTGTACTCTCTTATCACCGGGGGGCCAGGGAATCCTCCTTAGTTTTGAGAGTGCGCCCTATGATACCCTTAAGCTTCACTTGCCATCAACTCCAGCACCACGGGATAAGTTAAAGACAATGAGGGCAAGTGGTGAGAGTAGATATTCCTCGCTAGCTCAGAGGTTGCCTGCAGAGCAGTGAATGGGGTGCAGCCTCCTCTCTGCTAAGTTGAAAGTTCCAGTCCAGGTGAGTGCATTTAAAAGCAAAAGATACATCGCCAGCAGATCCCCTGCATCTGGTGCCATCCGACAATAGTGGTAATGGGGGCTGCACACCTGGAGGCCAGACATCACATGGGGTTTGTGCCCTAAGGTGTGTTGAGATGCTGCCCACCCTGCAAAAAAGAGGTACAAAGCAATGCCAGGTTACATCCCTCAAACTTTCGGGAGTGGGATTCCAAGAAGTCCGCTCATCAAGATGATCTCCATGGTGTCCACAAGGCAATGCAGGCTCCAGTTGACTACTCAATGGTGCAGGCTCTCCAGTGTGCATGCCAAGGCCTGGTACACAGAGTGGCGGTAGTGATGTCCAGTCAACAGTCCCTACTAATATCCCCCCTACCCTCAGGAGTCAGCAATACATCACATCAGCTGTCCCTTTGCTCGGCCCCCATATAATTAGTAGCGGGCAGAAAGTACATTCAGACAATGAACCACAGGCATAGACATTTTAAGGCATGGGCAAAGTGGGCTCTGGCCCAGGGCCCAACCTTTTCAGGGGGGGCCTGAAAAAGCCAGCTCTGTTCTGCAGAGAGTCTTGCCCTGGTGCCCTTAAACAATTCTTAAACAGATTGTATTAAATACTGTTTTCCTTTAATTTATTTTTAATGTGGGTAGCGTTTGACAGTTGTCAACACCAGAGCAGTACGCGCTCTATTGGCGACAAAAATGCAAAAACCAAGCACTCTCAAAACAACTTAATTTATGCATTGTGCTGATATGTTGTGGTTTAACCTTTTGCATTGCAGAGTTCAATCCTGAAAACTTATTTTTAATATGCTTACAAATACTGTTCCTTTGCAATGTATTGCTGCAGGTTTTCAGAGTGTGTTAGGGTGTGCCCCTTTCCAGGGCCTTCTAGAGACTTTCCCTGCAACATGCCTGGGCGTGGTTCTGGGCTGGGCCAAGACTCTATAAAAGAGAGCCAGCCCAACTCCCAGTCCTCACTATTCAGAGGTCCCGGTACAGAGCAGCAGCTTCTTCCTGAGCTCCTGTCCCGGCGGCCTATTTGGATCTTCCAGTCTCCTGCCCTTCAGCCTTCATTGGTGATCATTGTTCCAGGCGGTAAGACGGTGGTTGGACTGTTCCGACACCGTTATTGAGAATTTTTATATTCTTGGTTTAATTCTTAAAAGAGTAACAGATTACTTGCGTGCTACCATTTCTTGGCATTTATATGGTAGTTTACAAATAGGCAAGACGCGCGAATTGTTTCATAAAGCTTTGACTTTGTTATTCATTGCGTGCTACCATTTCTTGACATTGGCATGGTGGCTTAAGAATCGGCAAGACGCGTGATTCGTTTTATGGTGTTTAAACATTGTTGTCCATTGCGCGCTACTATTTCTTGACATTTACATAATGTTTTACTAATTGGCAAGACGTGCAACTCGTTTCATGAGGATTTAACTTTGTTGTTCATTGCGCGCTACCATTTCTTGACATTTACATGGTGGGTTAAGAATCGGCAAAAGAAGCGCGATTCGTTTCATTGTACTTTGATCTTGTTATTTATTGTGAGCTGTTATTTCTTGACATTTACATCTTGTTTTATGAATCGCCAAGACGCGCAATTCGATTAATGATGATTTGACTTTGATATTCATTTCGTGCTACCATTTCTTGGTATTTTACACGGTGACACTCGAATCGGCAAGACGCACGATTCTCTCCTCAAGTTTATTTCATGTTGTTTATTGTATGCCACTATTCTAAGATATTTATTATGTAATATTCGAGTTGACAAGTTATGTGATTTGTTTCCTGAATCCACATTGTGTTATTCATGGTGCACAATCCTTTTATGGTGTTTACTATATATTCATATATATATATATATATATATATATATATATATATATATATATATATATATATATATATCTGCAATATGCGCAATTTGTGTTGAAACATTTTAAGAGTACACAGAAGGCCAGAGTTTCTAGATGCAATATTGTATGGTCCTAGTATACATTCTCAAAACAGGATTTATATGACTGACTTAAAATTTAGTCAGAATGTTTTTTTCTGATTCTCAGGTAAAGGAAAGTACTGGAATAAGAAAGTTTTCATTTAATTCATCTTGATTCCCTTACAGGTATCTGGCCATCTTAAAACTTAGTCATTTTAAACTTAACTCTTAGATTGTTCATGTTTTCAGAGTGACTAAGCGTAGAATCACAGTCTAGTATTGATTTCAGGAGATATAATTTTCATATTGTGTGTTCTAACCTTTTTCTTACTACAGGTCTCCTTCCCAGCTGTTCTCTTCCTAATCCCCTCTTCCCCTCTTGAACTCTCTCAGTCTCTGTGAATTATCTATCAGAGTCTTGGAGCTGTTCAGTGGTGGACGTTTTGGGAACGTGCACAGACCCCGAAGATCTGGTGACTCTGACAATAGTCTATGCTCATTTTGAAGAGAAATGCTGAGTTTATGTTTCATGCAACACCCATAAAAAAGCATTTTAGATACAAACAGAACTTCTTATATGAGAAGTGAATTTGTGTACTGGGAAGCAGTTAGGATCCATGGCCTGTAACCCCCCCCCCCGAAATAGCGTCCGCCTGTCCTGTATGTGGGATAGGTGGAAATGAGGTCATTCCGCTGACGTTGTATGCCATTGCGGGAGGCGGTCGAGAACCGTGATGCAACTCCTCCTTGGTTATCATTGGGCCCTATGGGGTACAGTGGCCAATGGTGATGTATGCCGGCGGTGATTATATGCACTGCGGCGGACGTGACTGCCGTTTTCTATCTGTTCACTCACTTACTAACTGAACTTCAACAGGAGAGGACCTACATTGCATGTGCTGCTGTGACCAGTGTCTGGAACCGACCATGGCTCGTGTTACTGGGGAAAGGGCTCCTGCCTTCACCTCGGCGGAGTTGGAAGGACTGTTGGATGGGGTCCCACCCCAGTACCGACTGCTGTATGGGCCTCCAGACCAACAGGTGAGTATGCATGGGGTGTGAATGCATGGAGTGCTGTGTGTAAAAAACCTCATGTGGGGGGCTGGTGGATGGGCCCTGGGCAGTGTGCAGCATGTATGCTGAGACATGTCTGTGCTAATGGAGATGGGAAGGGTCATGGTGGGCCACAAGTGTAACAGACAGGACGGTCGGACTAATACCTTTCCCTGTGTCTATTTCCCTGCAGGTCAGCACCCATCAAAAGAAGGGTATATGGTGTGCCATCGCCAAGGACATGCAGACCCTGGGAGTCTACAGCAGGCGGAGCACCCACTGTCAGAAATGGTGGGAGGACCTGAGACGCTGGGCACGGAAGACCGCAGAGGCCCAGCTGGGGATGGTCTCCAACTGAATAAGGGGAGCCCGTCGAACCCTGACTCCCCAATTGGCCTGCATACTGGTAGTGGCCTATCCAGAACTAGATGGGTGCTTGGGGACATCACAGCAGCAACAAGGGGGTTAGTACAGTGCCCTACATTACAACTTATGCCTGGTGGGGTGGTATCTGGGTGGGGGGGTGGGCCCTGTGGGTGTTCCTAGGCCAGGCCTGGCATTGCAGAGTAGGTCCCATGCTGGGCAGGGTTCTGATGTGAAAGTCCTCCAACCAAGCAGTAGGCATCCACTACTGGGCATGGGCTGTTGGTCTCAGGTATGCTGCAATTGGTGTTTGGTGTCCCTATCTATGGGCTGGTGACTAGCATTGTGAGTGTGTTGTGTACGCCAACGGTGGTGTTGGTACCGCCATTGACCAAGTATATCCTTTGTCTCTTCCCCTCCCTTTTTGTTTTGTTACTCTGTCCTTATGTGCATTAGCATCATCTGGCAGAGGAGCAGAGGCACCGGCGACGGAGGGAGCTGCATCCCACAGAACTCAGGAGGCCAAATCCACTGACGGTGAGGGCACCAGTGGGACGGAGGGCGAGGGGAGCACCACGGTGGAGACTGGAGGGGAAAGTTAGGACATGGATAGCTCCTCTGAAGGAAGCTCCCTGGTGGAGGCGGACACTACTGTGCCCACCCCAGCTACAGGTACAGCCACCATCCCCCCATACCAGCACTGTCCTCCCAGCAGCCCCTCAGTGAGTTTCCTGTGCCCGCTCACCCAGGAGGGTGGGCATCTCCTTCGCCCCAGGCACCTCAGGCCCTGCCCCAGTTAGAACTACTGCCCTGATTGGGGAGGCTATTGACCTCCTGCGATCCATCTCGGTTGGGCAGTCAACCATGTGAATGCCATCCAGGGGCTGGCAGCCCAAATGCAACAGTCCAATGCATTTCTGGAGGGCATTCACACTGGCTTGGCGGCCCAACAGAGATCAATCCAGGCTCTGGCTTCCTCTCTGATGGCAGCCATTATCCCTGTTTCCACCCTCCCCCCTCCAACTTCCTCTTCCCAGTCCCATTCCCCTCAACCCCAACCTATCCCAAGCACACAGTCAGACGAGCAGGCACCCAGGATAACACACGAGTGGACATGGCAAACACAAGCACCGCACTTCATCCCACAAGCACTCACACAAACACCATCCAGAAGCAGGCATAACAACATCCATAGCCTCCACTGTGGCCCCTCCTACTCGTCGTCCACCTCCCTCCCAGTAGCATCTCTACTCACTCCTGCATGCACTACTTCCTAATCAACGACCACCATCACCAGCACACCTATCAGTACAGACACCTCACTGGCAGTCACCACCCCCACATCCATGCACACGTCCCCTGTGTCCTCTCACACTGTGTCTGTGCCCCCTCCTCCCAAAGTACACAAACACAAGCACTCAGACACTCAACAGCAATTCACCTCACAACAGCATTCAGCCCATGCACTTGCACCCAAACACAGCAGACTGACACCTCCTACCACCTCTCCCTCTTCCTCCACTCCCAAACCATCTCCCTCTTCCCATCCCAAAGCCCCTAAGAAGCTTTTCATCTCCACCATTGACCTCTTCCCTCCTCTTCCCCCCGTCCCTCACGTCAGGTCAAGGTGGTCAAAACCCAGGCAAGCACCTCAGCCACCCAGTCTACAGGCACAGTAGTGTCTCCAGCAACTCCAGGTGGGAAAGGATCCCAGCCACCAGACAGCCAGACGAAAAGGGTGCCTGCCCCAAGTGCTTCAAGGAAGGGCAAGGAGCCAGCCCCAGCTGCAGGAAGGAAGGGTAAGGAGCCATCCCCAGCTGCAGGAAGGAAGGGCAAGGATCAAACCCCAGCTGCAGGAAGGAAAGGCAAGGAGCCAGCCACAGCTGCAGGAAGGAAGGGCAAGGGACCTCCAACAGCAGGCAGTAGAGATAAGGGGCAAGGTGCTGGGACTCAGTCGGAGCCACAACCACCAACCATGGTGGTGCAGCCATCCGAGGCTGCAGGGGATGGGCTGGAGCCTCCCCCACCACTACCACCACCACCAGCTCCACCAGCTCCACCAGCAGCACCATCACCAGCACTGCCACCTGCCTCAGTGGGCAGCCGTCCGAGGCTGCAGGGGAAGGCTGGAGCCTCCTCCCACAACTTCCAGCTCTACCAGCAGCACCGCCACCAGCCCCAGTGGGCAGCCGTCCGAGGCTGCAGGGGATGGGCTGGAGCCTCTCCCCACCACCACCACCAGCTCCACCAGCAGCACTGCCACCAGCACCGCCACCAGCGCCGCCACCAGCACCACCACCAGCACCTCCACCAGCAGCAGCAGCCCCAGTGGGCAGCCGTCCGAGGCTTCAGAGGATGGGCTAAAGCCTCCCCCCACCACTACCAGCTCCACCAGCAGCACTGCCACCAGCAACAGCAGCCCCAGTGGGCAGCCGTCCGAGGCTGCAGGGGATGGGTTGGAGCCTCCGCCCACCACCACCAGCTCCACCAGCAGCACCACTACTGCCACCACTGAACAACCGTCACTGCCGGCGGACAGTGTGTAGTCCTGTGTCCGTGGGCTGTGGTGTGGCCTGCCCCTGCAAATCCTGTGGGTATGACACCCACCTGAGATACTGTGACCTTGCACTCACCAAGATCTGCATGACAGTGCACAATGCCCCTCCAGAACCATTGGAGAAGCCATCCACTCACCCCCATTCTCCCCAGGATAAAGCTCACTAGGCATGATGGCCCCTCCAGAACCAGTGGAAAAGACATCCACTCATCCCATCCTCCACAGGATGAAGATCTCAGGGCACGATACCCCCACCAGAACCAGTGGAGAAGCCATCCACTCACCCCATCCTCCACAGGATGAAGATCTCAGGGCACGATGCCCCCCTCCAGGACCAGTGGAGAAGCCATCCACTCACCCCATCCTCCCCAGGATGAAGCTCAATGGGCATGATGCCCCCTCCAGAACCAGTTGAGAAGCCATCCACTCACCCCATCCTCCCCAGGGTGAAGCTCACTGGGCACGATGCCCCCTCCAGAACCAGTGGAGAAGCCATCCACTCACCCCATCCTCCACAGGATGAAAATCTCAAGGCACGATGCCCCCTCCAGTGCCAGTGGGCAAGTCACCCACTTGAGAGACTGTGGCCTTGCACTCCCCAGGACCAAGCACAGGGCATGTTGCCCCCTCAAGAGCCAGTGGGCAAGTCACCCACTTGAGAGACTGTGGCCTTGCGCTCCTCAGGACCAAGAACAGGGCATATTGCCCCTCCAGGGCTTGTGGGCAAGTCACCCACTTGAGAGACGTGGCCTTGCACTTCCCAGGACCGAGCACAGGGCATGTTGCCCCCTCCAGAGCCAGTGGGCAAGTCACCCACTTGGGAGACTGTGGCCTTGCACTCCTCCGGACCAAGAACAGGGCATGTTGCCCCCTCCAGGGCTTGTGGGCAAGTCACCCACTTGAGAGACTGTGGCGTTGCAGTCCCCAGGATAGAGCACAGGGCATGTTGCCATCCAGAGCATGTGGGCAAGTCACCCACTTGAGAGACTGCGGCCTTGCACTCCCTAGGACAGAGTGATGGGCATGTTGCCCCCTCCAGGACCAGTGGCGTTGTACCATCTTCCAGCCGAGGTGCTCCCGTTCCCCGTCCCCCTGAGGTGCCTGGCTATTTTCAACCTGATGCCCCTGCAATGTTCTCTCCGTATTGTTGCAGGAGTGAGGTGGGGTCTTGGACTTTGTGAAGTGCCCCTGTGGCCCACGAACATTGAGGACGGGGCAGTGTCCCTTCATTTTAAATATGTATAGACTTTTTGATTTGGATGCATGTGTTAATGTTATATTTATCTTATTACACTTTTTTTACTCTATTATAGTTGTTCTTGCATTATTCCTGAGGGGTCAATATGTAATGTTACTGCATTTCCTTGTGTGTATGGTGTTGGGGGTGTTGCGTGTTGCGTGTGTGTGTCACTCTCTTTTTCCTCCCCCCTTCCCCCTGTGTGCTAGGTGGCAATACTCACCGTTGTCGCCTTCACTGTCATTGGTGTTCGTAGTGGAGCCGCACGTAGAAGAGCATGGGGAAGACATACAACTCGGGCTCCATGGTGGCGTGGTTGTTCCCTGAGTCTCCCCAGGTGAGTTGTTTACCTTCTGTGCAGTGTTTCCGCCAGGCTTTTGATGTCATTGGTACCGGCCCAGAAAAGGTGGCGGTTTCCTGTCTCATAATACACTGGGCTGAACATTGTCTTCCGCCTGGCTATGGGCGGTTACCGCCGTGGTGCCTGTTGATTCCGCCCTGGTGGTCGGTGTTTTAAAGTGGTTGTCTGTCTGTGCTGTTTCCGCCGTGGTCATAATTTTGCATTACCACTGGCCTGTTGGCGGTATTACCGCCACCTTATCACCGACCGCCTGGGTCGTAATGAGGGCCTATGTAATTAGAGGGAGAGAGCAGAGAAAGTGAGAATGACAGAGTGAGAGAAAGCCAGAGAGAAACAAAGAGAAATAGAGGAAGTTAGTGAGGTGAAAATTAGAAATATAGGAAGTTGGTGAATTAGCTCGAGAAGCACGTAGAGAGAGAGGGAGAGAGATAAGAAAGATACCTAAAAGATAGATAGATAGATACATAGATAGATAGATAGATAGATAGATAGATAGATAGATAGATAGATAGATAGATAGATAGATAGATAGATAGATAGATAGATAGATTTTAAGAGAGAAAGAGAGAAAAGAAGAACATTAATGCAATTAGCTATTCAAATACACCTTCATATCAAGTATTTTCACCATGGACCGCATCCCTGCAATCACTTAGAGATTCCCGCATGCCTGTGCCAACAGGGATGGCAACCAGCGAAGGAGCTGTGTCTGGCGCCAGAACTGGCAATGTGATCAAACTATTTTTGGATGCACCTTCAATAACTTTCCCTTGGAAACCCCTCAAGGCCCGGAGAGCAAATACGTTTATTCCTTAGGAGCAATCCAAGAAACCTGCTTGTTTATAAAACTTGGCAGAGCCTTGAACAAGTGTTCAACAGTAAGAGAAATACTTAATTCCCTGGAGGAGGATGAGCTGCATATTTTACTAAAGCAAGAGCACCAGGAGTCTTTAACTAGGAGCAGGTAATATGTAATATAGCGCCTTTTGAGGGCAGAAAATAAACATGTTAGCTGATAAGGCATCACTTATGTTGTGAAGGCATTTAGAAATTCGCGTGATGTTTTATCTCCTCAAATGTCACCAAAAGATGATTTTTGGCACTCTACAATTTTTAAAGGAATAGTTAATTTAGGAGGTAAAACTGCCATTTTATTTATATGCGTGATGCAGTTTTCTGTATCAAAATGTATGAAATTTCAGTAGCATTAGCAGTCCATGACAATAAATTATTGCTGTTCAGTTTGAATTCGGGGACTCCCACTGAGTCATTACTAAAAGCTGGTGACCTAATATGGTAATATTTTTTATTTTTCTAAGGAGTCATGGAATGAGGCTTCACGGACCTCCATGGGTCCCTGGACCACAGGTTGGGAGCCACTGTTCTAATCCCTTTACTCAATGTATTTGTTAAGCAAGGAAGATATGTATCCCAACCATCATCATTCATCAACCTCCTTACTGCCTATGGCATTTTGCCACCCATGACCAATGAAGTGCAGTCTGGTTCAGTTCGTGACTGCAGTGTTAGCTATGCAATGTGCGTCTGCTTCTGTGAATGCAGCAGTTACAAAGTTTTTAATGCATTGCAAATCAAACACACAAGGTGTGCTTCCTTTCACCCACGCAGTCACCTCTTAATATTTCACTCCTTTATTCTTTCCTAAGTTCTTCTGTCCTAGCCTACCAAAAAAAGTCAAAAATCCATTCTTGACATGTACCACATTTTTATGGTCATATGAAGTGTTTCCAAAATATATTTCATGGTTTTCCATAACAGATTTATTTTACGCCTATTCAGATTTTTCCCTATAAACATTTGTTTATACAGTGGCTGAATAAGCCAAAGCTTAGGCACATGTTGAATCAATAATCAGTGACACCCCTCTATTTTATAGCAAAATCTCTACCTACCCGCTTAAACCCTCTGCCTCACCCTGCAGTAGAGTAAGTCAAGTTTCCTTTCCTTACTGCCAGTGAATTAATTTGTTGCAAATAATTAGTGGTGTGGTGGTTGAGGAAAGTGGGACTAGTAAATGCCTGATTTGATTTCAAGATTGGCATAAGGGATACTCTGTGACGAACATGCCAAATACAATCTATATAGCCTGTTCCTTTCCCTGTAGTGTAGTGCAATGTTTTCTCCATCGTCTACTTACGGCAGACAAAATATTATAGCTGCATTTTATATGTGACATGTGTCCCATAGTGTCTTATTTATTATTCATCTGCCTCTTTGGAGTTAGGATGGAAAGTAAGTGAAAGGCATTTGGAGAAGCGCAGGGCATTGGATTTAAAGATAGATAATTGTCAACTACAGTTGTTCCTGCTGCAGACAGTAGCAAAGTACCCAAGGTGCTGGCTAGCATACCTCCATTAATTTGGTATAATATCTTGTACTCCATAGTGCATAATGCTTTACTCATAAATGAAAGGTAATTTATTTTTATTTTTTCCACTAAAAGGGTTTATTTATTTACTAGACAAACCTTTAACATAGAAAAAAAAATCAAATAATTGTTTTCCTAATCTGGTGTTAGTCTGGCTTAATTCTTTTCTACCCAACAGTTATTGCTTTTTATGTGAGGCATGTGTAGGTAAACAAATAAAATTGGCCCTGTGACTCTCCTAATCATAATCACATCAAATGACAATGTCCCTAGGGGACAGCAATGTACTGCTACTGTGTCACCCACTACTTACTTTTACCAAAGTGTTTGCTCAGAGCATTGGTTAAAATGTGTCTGTTTAATTCTTGTTTTTCTCTCCATAAAGCTACTCCTGCTGGTCAACCAGCACCACCCAGAAGCAGGAGATAATGGCCTGTCTGCGCGCAGCAGAGACTGGAGACTATACAGACTGAATACTGGTGACTGGCCATTACATCGCCGGCGCTGCTGCCAGCTGTCACGGGCCCTAACTGCACCTGCTGCCATTGTCACAGTCTGCACACCTCTTACCACCGTAGGCTGAAGAACTTGAAGGAACACCTGGTCTTTTACTAGTTCTGGACTGGCCAGGATAGGGGTGACCCTTTCTAGTAGCCACGGTGCTGCTGACTGGCAAAGACGCCAAGGCAGACCATACCCTCCAGAAGGAGTCCCAGAGGAAAACCCCCCAAATTTGGGAAAAAGTCTCTGCCACAGGAACTCCAGAAAAAGAGGAAAAATCATGAAAAAAGGGAAAAAAATAGAATATAATCTTGAAGGAATAAGCAGGAACACGGAAAAAAACACAAAACAGGAGCGAGGATCTCCACCAAAGCAGAAGTGTTTGCAACACAAGGAAGAAATGAATTGCAGTGCTTATATAACAGAAAATAGGAAGTGACACAACAGGAAGAAAGTATCACACCATCTTGGATTGTGAAAGACCATATAGAAATGAATCGGAGAAAAGACAAAGTAGAAAAGGAAAAGGAAAAAAGCATGCCGGGAAGAAGACAATATGGAGACCAAGAAAAAAGAAGAAACAAAGACAGAAGAAAAAGAAAAAGAAAAAGGAGGAAAGAAGGGGAAAAACCCAAGCAGGAGAGCAGGGGGAAAATCAGGGAGGCTGGCAGGGTCTGAGGCATGACTAAGAGCACGAAATGTGCCCCTTGGGCCGCACCGCAGAAAAATAAAGGCAGGAAAATGGGCTGCGGTGGGGCCGGCATCTCGAAACACGGACTGCTGCCGGACCGTGGTCCAATGAAGAGACGCCGCGGTAGTGCGCAGCGTCATTGCCATCCCCTTCCACTCTGATTGGCATTACTTCAGCGTATCCTGCAGCAGATGGACTGTATGGAGAGCCAGCTCACTAGGATGGAGCAGAACTTGGACCAACTCCAGAACCAAATAGACAATGCCCTCTTCTGAGCCCTTTTTTATTTTTTTGTTTTGTAGGGAGGGACCTGTTCAGGGTAGAGAAGGTAGGGAGGGAGTTTGGACCAGGTTTCACTCTGGACTTTCATTGGTCTTTTTGAGGATGGAGCTATTTGTTTGGAGACAGGGGTGGGCCTGTTGTGGGTGGAAAGGGTGGGTTTTCTGTTTGTTAAAAATAAAAGAGGATATTTATTACTTTATTTATGCTTTAAATGTTTACATTGGTGTTTTAGTTTACACTGCTGTCTTTTAGTGTAGAGTGTTTTTTTTCAAATCTGTTATAAAAAGTGAATGTTATTTACTTATACCCTTGCTCCACTGCCCTATGTAGCTATATTGATCACAAGGGGGTGATTGCCATTGCTAATTTTACCAGCAAAAACCTAGATACACACAAACAACATCTTCTGCAGTTGAAGTTAATCACTAACTAAACAAGTTCACTTCTATCCATAGTTCTTCTCTTACCTGGATAGATGGAGTGAGGGCTGATAGCTCATTCTTTTTAGTGCAGGGTTTTCCGAAGATGGCATCTTATTTTAATTTAAGAGAATAGTAGTAGTAGCAGGCTAGTACTCTAAGGGGGATGACACAGGTGCCACTCCGACCTATGCAAACTCCAACTGTAGGATTAATCAAAGGTTTATCCATCTCTGTCAACTAGATTGAAGGAAAACAGACATATATAATGTCATAACTTTAGGAAGACTGAGATCAGACTACAGTCATAGTGTTAGACACACAACAAAGAGGACCTGTTATGACATTAAAAACTAGTATATCAAAAATCTTCTGAGCCAGGAGAAACTAGTATTTAAAACTTTTAAGACTAAAATGAAATCCTTGAGCCAGGAGAAGCGGACTCAGAGTCACGAGTGGTTTACGCAACACACATTACATGGCCCTAATGATGATGTTGATGGGGCCGGTGTTGAATATTGCTCAGGTAATAAAAGGTCATTCAGTGAGTTGGAGTCACTTCCACTACATCCGCCTCAGCACGTGTGTGTCCATTTATGGTTTATAATTAATTCACAGCTCAATAAATCACACAGCCCATGGGAAGAGGGTTAGTGTCTCGATGAAGGAATGGGAAAGGGGATTTTGGAAAAGGTGTGTCAAAGACAAACAGTACACAGAAGAAACCATGACAATATTCATCGGGCACTGAGCAGCACACCATCATCAATCTGTTGTTGAAGGACACGATAAAGGGATGAGTATGACACAGTATGTCCGCCCCAGTCCCAAACCGAGCAAGGTAGATCTTGGTAGTGCACTGATGTTGAAGAACAAATAAAGAAACAGAATTGGAGTATTTTGTGTAGATTTGTGTTTGTAACTAATGTGACTGGTCTGGTCTCTGATGAGCCAGAAAAAAGGAATGGGCCCTGCAGGTACATTTTGCTAAATTTGAAAGGTCAATCACTCTCAGGAAAAAATGATCACCCAACAGCCCCAAACATTGCAAATCATTGAAATCAATTTTACTAATGTTTTTAACTCCCTCCCTCACTGGCAGCCACCACACACATAAATCATCACTCACAATCACTCAGTACATCACCACTCATTGTTACGATAGTTAGTAGTTACCTCTTCCAATCCAGGCATGGTGGTTGATACAAAAAATGATCTCCTCTTTGATGATAGCAAAGCAATGGAATTTGGCATTGGCATGGGCAGTCTTTTAATCAGTGATCTTTTGGGGCAGCCCAGATAGATGATTCAAAGATTAAAAAAAAAGTCTAGGCAATGACATGTGAGGGAGACAGACATTGTCTGGAATTTCCTAAAGGGAAAGTGGGTGCTTCTTCACTGCACTCGGGTCCAACTCTAATCCGGCCATATAGGTGATTATTATAAATGTTTGGGCAGCATAAATTTGACACAACACTGTGCCACTAGTTGTTTATTTTTACAAATAAATGAAAAAAGAAAGAAAGAAAGAAAGAAAGAAAGAAAGAAAGAAAGAAAGAAAGAAAGAAAGAAAGAAAGAAAGAAGCTAAAAAATAAATAATTAAACTAATATTTGGTGGGACTGGCATACTGAATCTGGGGAGCAGAGTTCTTCCTCAAACTCAGAAGGTTCACCTAGAAGTTGGTCAGCAAACACACTTGAGTCTGAACAAATCATCCACTTCATCCTCCTGTGGTGTTTTGGGAGCAGTGTAATCCAATGGTATAGCATATTGGTTCATTTTGATCATGGTTAATCTCTCCACATTTTGAAGTGAGAGACTGGTCCTTCTCACTATAACGACTGCACCAGCTGCACTGAACACGCATTTCGCAGATACATTGGCTACAGGAGAAGCCAGTTACTTTATTGCCAGCCTGCTGAGCTTTGGCCAGTGGCGCATCTTCCCATACCAATACACCAATGGGTTTTGATCCACATACACCTCTTTTGCATCATCCAGATACTCCTGGAACATCCTCATGTCATTGGTGCTGCCACTTTCCGACCTATTTTACCTTTGCCTCTGCACTGGACTAAAGATCTGCCACTTGAAACCAAGCCAATGTTGGGTCTGATTCTTCTGATGCTGTTTTTGCCTGTGTTCTTGTTGCTGGTGTTGGCTGCTGTGAGACAAGACTGCCCTCTCTGGAAGACGGCACCTCAGAGCTGTAGAGTGGGACTCTAAGTTCCAGCCTTTCTTCTTTCAGTTCTCTGGCTTGCTCAACAATCCACCTCATGTATTTTGAAACATTCCCTTCAGAAAAAAGAATGCGAGTGGGAAGAAATTTTTTCTAGTGCTGATCAAGTAGGGTGGCACAGATGTACTTTTTGGAATTGATAATTTGACTTTACAGCTGTGCATTACAAGTCAAGGGATGGCTTAGACTCTCAACCAAGGAATGAACTTCTGAGTTTTCATTCACACCTCTGAGTGCGAACCTTTCAGACACCTTCTTTAGCTGCTCCTGTAGCAGATGCAACAACAGAATAGCTTGGCACATCGTACTGTTCTCATTGCTAACTTACCACCTGAAAACCTCTAAAGGGAGCAGATGTAGGCATTTGACTAGGCCTCATTTGTTCACATTCATGGTCATAGCTTTCCATATTGCATCCCCTCCTCTTAGAATGACATAGTTGTTGATCTGTCTATGCTGCTCAAACAGATGTTGTAACATATATAGGTTGAGTTCCAACATGTTTACACCTCTTGTATCAGGGCTTTAACTAGTACACTGTTACCACACTGCACAATCCAGAACTGCTTCAGAGCTTCCAACAAATGGCTGAAATGAGTGTAGATTTGACTGCGGGTGGTCAGTATGTTGCTGACTATGGCCCTCGGTCGGTGATAAAGTGGCGGTAATACCGCCAACAGGCTGGCGGTAGCTACCAATAAATAATGACCATGGTGGAAAGATCTCTTTAAGACAGCCAATGTACCACACCGACTGCCAGGGCGGAAACAACAGGCACCACAATAGTAGCCACCTACAGCCAGGCAGAAGTCAAAATTCCGCCCACCCCATTATGACAACACAATCCGCCACCTTTTCTGGGGCGGTACCAATGAGATGAAAAGCCTGGCGGAAACACTGCACAGAAGTGAAAGGACTCACCAATGGAGAGTCAGGGAAGAAGCACGCTGTATTTGAACCAGAACTGCAAGTGTTCCTGGTGATATTTCACATCATGCTCCACCACAAACACCAACACCGGCGAAGATGACGACAGTGAGTAGAGGAGCCTAGCACACAAAGGAGGGGAAGGAAAACGAGAGTGACTCACACATGCACCATACACACCCCAGACACACACACCATACACACAACCAGCTGCCCAAGAAAACAAGTTAATCCTCCTAAAGCATCTGAATAATGCAAGGACAACAGGAATTGACTAAAGTGATGTACAAAAAAGGGACACTGCCCAGTCCTCAGTTCGCTTGGGCCACATGGCCACAGGGCAAAGTCCAAGGCCCCACTTGTTACCTGTATCAATACTGAGAGAACACTGCATGGGCATCAGTTGGCAAATAGGCAGGCACCACAGAGGGAGAGGGGGGACCTCAGTTGGAGGCGGAAACAAGACCACTGGTTCTGGAGGGGGCATCATGCCCTGTGCTTGGTCCTGGGGAGTGCAAGGCCACAGGCTCTCAAGTGGGTGACTTGCCCACTGGTTCTGGAGGGGGCAACGTGCCCTGTGCTTGGTCCTGTGGAGTTCAAGGCCACAGTCTCTGGAGTGGGTGACTTGACCACTGGTTCTGGAGGGGGCAACATGCCCTGTGCTTGATCGCTTGATCCTCGGGAGTGCAAGGCCACAGTCTCTCAAGTGGGTGACTTGCCCACTGCTTCTGGGGGGGCAACATGCTCTGTGCTTGGTCCTGGGGAGTGCAAGGCCACAGTCTCTTGGGTGGGTGTCTTCCCCACTGCTTCAGGAGGGGACAGTCCGCACAGCAGCCCATGGAGGCTGGATCACATTGCGTCCACTGGCGGTGACGGCTGCACTGTGGTGGTGGTGGTAGTATTGGGAGGCACCTGCTCAGCTCTTGCACCCTGGGATGCCTGCACTGTGGAGGTGGTGGTGGAGGTAGTGGGAGGTTCCTGCTCAGCCCCTGCACCCTGCAATGGCTGCACTGTGGAGGTGGTAGAGGTGGAGGGAGGTTCCTGCTCAGCCCCTGCACCCTGCAATGGCTGCACTGTGGTGGTAGTGAAGGTAGTGGGAGGTTCCTGCTCAGCTCCTGCGATGGCTGCACTGTGGTGCTGCTGGAGGTAGTGGGAGGCTCCTGCTCAGCCCCTTCACTCAATGATGGCTGCACAACCACGGTTGGTGGTGGGCGCTCTGTGACAGCTGCTGGTGCAGGCTCCTTCCCCTTCTTGCTTGCTGCTGCAGGCTCCTTCCCGTTCTTGCTTGCGGGTGCAGGCTCCTTCCCCTTCTTGCTTGCTGGTGGAGGCTCCTTCCCCTTTCTGCTGATTGGTGCAGGCTCATTACTCTTTCTGCTGGCTAGTGCAGGCTCCTTCCCCTTTCTGCTGGCTGGTGCAGGCTCCTTCCTCTTTCTGCTGGCTGGTGCAGGCTCCTTCCCCTTTCTGCTTGCTGGTGCAGGCTCCTTCCCCTTCAGGATTTGTGGCCTGGAATCATTTCCACCACAAGTTGGGGTGGATGGAAGTGGGCCTGTGGACTGTGTGGCTGATGTGCTTGGCTGATTTCTTGATACCCTGGCCATACGTGCAGGACAAGGGGAAGGGGTAGGGAAGAAGTCAATGGCGGAAAGGAAAAGCTTTTTGGGGACATTGGGGCGGGAAGAGGGAGAAGTAATGGGAGTGGAGGATGAGGGAGTGGTTGTTGGAGGTGTTTGCTGGATTTGAGTGCAGGTGCATGGGCTGTATGCTGTTGTGAGGTAGATGGCTGTTAGGTGTCTGAGTGCTTGCGTTTGTGTACCTTAGGTGGGGGGACAGACACAGTGGGAGAGGACACAGGGGACGTGTGCATGGCTGTTGTGGAGGTATCTGGCAGTAAGGTGTATGTTCTGCTTGGTGTGGTGACGATGCAGGTAGTGGATGATGATATAGTGCATGCAGGTGTGAGTGTGAACGTAACTAGGTTGGAGGTGGAGGAGGAGGAAGAGGAGGTGACAGCGGAAATAGTGGATTTTGTTGTGTCTGCAACGGAATGGGGTTTGCGTGAGTGCCTGTGGGATGACGTGTGGTGCTTATGTTTGCCTGTGACACTCTTGGGTGTTGTCCTGTGCGCATGCTCGTCTGGCTGTGTGCTTGGGATGGGTTGGGGTTGAGGAGAAAGGGACTGGGAAGTGGAAGTTGGAGGGGGGACGGTAGAAACAAGGACAATGGCTGCCATCAGAGAGTAGGCCAGAGCCTGAATCGATCTCTGTTGGGCCACCAATCCAGTGTGAATTACCTCCAGAAATGCATTAGATTGTTGCATCTGGGCTGCCAGCCCTGGATAGCATTCAGAATGGTTGACTGCCCTACAGAGACGGATCTCAGGAAGTCAATAGCCTCCTCACTCAGGGCAGCAGGGCTCACTGGGGCAGGGCCTGAGGTGCCTGGGATGAAGGAGATGCCCACCCTCCTGGGTGAGAGGGCCCAGGAAACTCACTGAAGGGCTATTGGGAGGGCAGTGCTGGTACGGAGGAGGTGGCTGTACCTGTAGCTGGGGTGGTCACAGAGGAGCTCCCATCAGAGGAGGTATCAGAGTCTGTATTGTCCCGTCCAGTCTCAGCCGTTGTGCTCCCCTCACCCTCCGTCCCACTGGTGCCTTCAGTGTCAGTGGACTCTGCCTGCTGGGTCCTGTGGGATGCAGCTCCATCCGTCGCTTCTGCTCCTCCGCCAGATGATGCTAATGCACATAAGGACAGGATGACAAAACAAGAAAGGCGGGAGAGAGACAAACGATTCACTGGGTCAATGACTGCACCAACACCACTGTTGGCGTGCATAGCACCCTTACACACAGGGAACAGGCCTACGCACTATGCATTGCACTATCAGTGATATTGGTAGCCACCAAGGCATGAGGAGGAGCACACACCGCCAACTGCAGCACGCCTGGGAACCACACAGCCCTGACCAGTAGTGGATGCTGACAAGCTAGGCTGCTATCATTTTCCAATCATACCCCAACCACCATAGGACCTACCCTGCTATGTCTGGCCTGGCCTAGTGGCACCAAATGACACCCACCCACCACCTGGATACCACCCCACCAGGGGCAAGCTGTAATGATAGCCACTGTACTCACCCTCTTGTGGTTGCTGTGATGCCCTCAAACGCCCATCCTGCTCTGGATAGGCCTCTGACAATAAGTGAGCCATAGGGGGGGGGGTAAGGGTTTGACAGGCACCCCTTCATTATTGGGAGGCCATACCAAGCTGGGCCTCCGCAGTCTTCCAGGCCCAGCATCTCAGGTCCTCCCATCCTTTGCGACAGTGGGAGCTCCGCCTTCCATAGACCCCAGGGTCTGCACCTCCTTGGCAATGGCACAACATGTACTCTTCTATTGATGGGCACTGACCTGCAGAGGCAAGACAGACAGGAGAACAATGTTAGACAAACAGTCTAGCCTGTCACACACATGGCCCACCATACCCCTTTCCTTCATCATTGGCACATACATAGCCCAGCTCACAACATGTACACCGCCAACAGATAATCCCCCCTTACACAATGCCTTCACACACATCACCATGCATCCATGCCACATGCATCGTGCCCACGGTGTACTCACTTTTTGGTCTGGAGGCCCATACAGCAGTCTGTACTGGTGTAGGACCCCATCCACCAGTCGCTGTAACTCCTCCGAAGTGAAGGCTGGGGCCCTTTCCCTGGACACATGGGCCATGGTAGGTTCCAGACACAGTCACAGTAGCACATGCAGTGTAGGTCCTCTCCTATGGAAGGTCAGGTAACAAGTGAGGAGTATGATAGAAAATGGCAGACACACAATGGCGGTGCATACCGTCAACGCCGGCGTAGATCAGCTTTGGCCACTGTAACCCATAGGGCCCAATAGTATCCAATGAGGAGTTGCTTGGCGGATCCTGACCACCTTCGGCCACCTCTCCCTCCATACAGGACAGGCAGATGACATTTTGTGGGGGGCCCTATGGAATAATGCTGCGTCACAGGAGAAATAGTCACATACTGGACAAATTACACTGACCCATTACATGTTCACAGACTACTGTTGTGGCTCAATTGTTCAGTTTTTGACAGGCTCCTCACTGTTTTGTCCCATAGATTCCTACCACTGCGGATGAATAGGAGATGGGGAAATACCCCTGTGTACAGACCCCTGGTGGACTTGGCTACACAGGAGGACAGGCACATAATACTCACCTATAGACTGGACAGGGCCACAATAACAGAGCTTTGTGCCCAATTGGACCCTGACCTGATATCTGCTATCCGTCACCCCACTGGGATCCTCCCTCTTGTGCAAGTGCTACCAGGACTCCATTTCCTGTCAACTGGTTCTTTCCAAGGGACTGTGGGCTTGGCAGCAGGAATGCCACAGCCAATGTTCTCAATAGTGCTGACAAGAGTGTTGTCTGCCCTGATAAAACACATGTGCAGCTACACTGTATTCCCCAAGATTGAGATTTTGGCCACTGTGAAGGCTGAGTTTTATGCAATGGGACATATCCCCAATATAATTGGGGTGATTCATGGAACTCATATTGTATTTGTCTCCCCGCTAGAATGAACAGGTGCTCAGGAATCGTAAGAGTTTCCACTCCATGAATGTGCAGATGGTGTGCTTGGCAGACTAGTACATCTCCGACGTCATTGCTAAGTATCCTGGGTCGGTGCATGATGCCTTTGTCCTAAGGAATAGCAGCATCCCAAATGTGATGGCCCAACTACAGAGGCACAGGGTGTGGCTTATAGGTGAGCCCTGGTTCCCACCCAGTATATGTTGGAGTATGGGTATGGTGTGGGCCATATAGTATAGTGTGTGACTCAATGTTGTCCGTCAATATTTGAAGGTGACTCTGGTTACCCAAACCTATCATGGCTGTTGACCCCGTGAGGAATGCCAGGACAAGGGCAGAAGAACGTTATAATGAGGCACATGGGTGAACCAGAAGGATCATTGAGAGAACCTTTGGCCTCCTGAAGGCTAGGTTTCGGTGCCTCCACCTAACAGCTGGATCCCTGTGCTACTCACCCAAGAAGGTCTGCCAGATAGTGGTGGTATGCTGCATGTTGCACAACCTGACCCTCAGACCACATGCCCCTTTTCTGCAGGAGGAAGAGACTGGAGATGTCCCTGTGGCAACAGTGGACCATGGGGATAGTGAGGATGAGGAGGCAGAGAATGAAGATGAGGACAACAGAACATCAGTGATCCGTCAGTACTTCCAATGATACACAGACAAGACAGTGTAACTTTACATTTCACTGACTTTGGTTGTAATCTGTGTGGCATTGGCATGCTAGTAATTCCCAATTCACTGCCCACTTACTGTTCCCTCTGGATATTTATTTTGCAGATGTTGGTGATATGGCAAATACTCCTGTTGTGATCACTACAGCCAGCTACAGGTCATTAATTCTATGTTCATTCTATGCACAGTTCATTTGCAATGGTTGTACCTGTTTCAAACAATACATATTTGATAAACATGACATACTCAAAATCGATTTTTGTCAAAGGGTGTTTATTGAAGTGCTAACATATAGGAGGAAAGTGCAATGGGATGGGGTGATGATGAAGGAAAGTCCAGGGTATTGTTCCAGTCTGTTTGTAGCACGGGTGCATTGTCCAAGGGGACATAGGAAAGAGAGCAGTGGCAGCTCACGACGGACAGGGTGACTGAGTGGGACACAAGGGGGACAATCAGGAGAGTCTCATTTCCTGGCAGAGGTCCTGGCAAGTGTCTCTGGCTTCTGTCTGGGTCACAGGGAACGTTTGTGAGGTGGTTGTCCTTCTGCAGGGGGAGGGGTTCTGGTGGCCTGTGAGTCCTCTGGCGGGGCCTCCTGGGCACTAGCAGAAGTTGATGGCTGTTCAGATGACTGGCTAGTGGCAGGGGCCCGCTAGTGTGAGACTGCCTCCCTCATAATGTTGGCCATGTCTGCCAGCACCCCTGCTATGGAGATCAGTGTGTTGTTGATGGCCTGCAAGTCCTCCCTGATCCCCTGGTACTATCCCTCCTGCAGCCGCCTGTTCTCCTGCACGTTTTGCAGGCTCTGGCCCATCATGTCCTGGGAATGATGGTAGGCTCCCAGGATCTTGGACAGTGCCTCCTGGAGAGTCGGTTCCTGGGGCCTGTTCTCCCCCTGGCGCACAGCACTCCTCTCAGTTTCCCTGTTGGCCTGTATCTCTGCCCCCTGAACGGAGTGCCCACTGCCACTGACCCCAGGTCCCTGATTGTCTTGTGTGCGAGGTGTGGCCTGGGGTCCCTGTACAGGTGGACACACTGCTGATTGACGTGTCCTGGGGACAGAGGTGTGGGTACGCTGGGTGGGTGCTATGTGGTGTTTCCTGAAGGGGGAGGCTCTGTAATGGTGTGTGACTAGGCTTGGGTAAACGTCTGTCCAGTGGTCCCTGATCGGCCAGGTAGGTAATCCAGATCCTGAAGTCCAGAGTTACTGTCATCACTGTGGAACTCATCAGTTGGGGGGCTGGATAGTGCTGGCACCTCCTCTCCGGTGACATTGGCTCGGGTACCTACGGGAATGTAAATTATGTGTTATGGTTGATGTGTATGACATATTGTACATCCCTGGCTTCCCCTCTATGGTTGGTTTTGCTCTGCCAGCTTTCACTTTTGTATATTAGTGTATGGTGGGATTGTAAGTTCTTTATGCTGTGCATGCTTTAGTGATAGGTGTCCATGCAGGGCTGTGAGGGGTGTCCATGCATTGATACAGCATGCAGGGCTTGGCTTTGGGATTAGTGAGATGTAATGGTGGAATTTGTGGGATGGAGTGGAGTGATCGGAGTGAGGGTGAGAGTATGTGATGGATGCAGGTAGAGGGGTGATAATAGTAGAGAGTTGGCTTACCAGTGTCCAGTCTTCCTCCGACGCCGGCCAGGCCCTCAGGATGCAGTATTACCATGAGTTGCTCCTCCCATGCTGTGAGTTGTGGGGGAGAAGGTGGGTGTCCACCACCAGTCCCCTGGATAGCGAGCTTGTGTCTTACAGCTATGGAACGTACCTTTCCCCGTAGGTCGTTCCACCTCTTCCTGATGTCATCCCTTGTTCTGGGGTGCTGTCCATTGGCGTTGACCCTATCCACGATTCTCTGCCATAGCTCCATCTTCCTTGCAATGGATATTTGCTGCACCTGTGCTCCAAATAGCTGTGATTCTACCCTGACAATTTCCTCCACCATGACCCTTAACTCCTCCTCTATGAAACAGGGGTCTTTGTAGTGCCATGGGTGTTATGTGAGGTGTGTTGGTGAGGGTGTGTTGGGTAATTTGTTGGGGTGTGTGATGTGGAGTGCATGAGTGGTGTATGTGTGTGAGTAGTGTGTGGCTCTAGTTGTCTCAGTGGTCTTGGTGTCTCTCTGTTGGCAATGATTTGTAATCATAAAGGGTTGTGGGTAATGTGTGTGTGTGTTTTATAGTGGTATGGGTGTGTGGGTGTGGTGTGTTTATGGGTGTCAGGTATGTGTTGTTTGAATTGGCCAATGTGGAGTTGTTTTGTCTGTGGGTGTCCATTGTGAGTGTGGCAGTATGTACCGCCAATGGTTTACCACTGTTGAATGTTCGCAGTGGTGATTCATGGGCCATAATGTGATGGGCGTTGTTCTGTTGTCGTAACGGTATGGGTTTTGATACCGCCACTTTAGCACTGACCTTTGGACTGGCGGATTTGTATATGTGGCTGTATTCTGTCAGATTGGTGTGTGTGTCATAATATGGTGAACAAATATCCTCCGCCGCTGTGGTAAGTTGGCGGCCATCACCATGGCGGTAAGCGGGATTTACCAGCAGAGTCATAATGAGGGCCTTTGTCTTTTTGTATGAAAGTCTTTCACAACCAGGTTGTGCAAGATGCAGTGTGCCAAACACACAACTCTGAAATAGCCATGGCCTTGACTGTGTTACTGTCATTGTTTGTGGCAACAAATCCAATTCAGAGACCTCTGGGTTGCAGCCCTTCAGACAACTTGCTATTAAATTTGTTCAACATGTTTGCAGCTGTATGTGATTTCTCCATGGTAAACATTGCTACTGTTGCATGCTGCCAAACGCCCCTTAAAATTTCTTCAGGGCCAAGACATGTAGCTAGATTTTCATTACTCTCACAAAAGAGATCCAGTGTGAAATGATGCAACATGTATTCAGTAGCTGGACAACTGGTCCACATATCTGTCGCCAGGCAGATAGTGTGGACAACACTTTGCTGCAAAGCTTGTCCAACAAATTGCAGCACATCATGATGCAGTACTGGAACAGCAAACTCTTGCGAAACAGGTCTGACTTGAAACCTTCTATTTCGGACAGATGGCTGCCACAACTCTAAGAATCCCACTCCTGTCTCAAAAGAAAAAGAAAGGAGGTCCAGCGCTAACATTTTTGCCAGCTTCCTACTGTACAAACATTCCATTGCGTGGTTGCGGTCATAGGACCCCACCTGCCAAAGCATGGCCATAATAGTAACCTGGATTTTCTTCTTTAGTGGTGCCACTGACTCCAGCAACATTTGAGATGTGAGTGGTGCCGTGGTGTCTCCATCAGACTCTGAGTCTTCCTGTGCCATTGTGAGGTTACTGAGGCAGGTGATTCTGGCACAATGCTGGGGATAGGGCTGCTTTGCAGGAACAATGTCACCCTCTTCTTCACCACATTCCACCATGATTTGACCTCTTGTAGCTGATGTTTCCTGGCCCTCCTCACCTTCACCACTGCAACCACATTCAGCAATTGTTTTAAGGTGCTCCTCCCACCGGATTGCGTGACATTTTTTCATATGGGTTGTCTGGCCTCCATTAACATAACTTGATCCAGCATTACCTTGAAGGACACTTGTGTGGCAAAGGGAGCATATCACAATGATTTCATTCAGTCTGCTAATTGTAAAAAAGTCCTAAACTGGGGAGAAGTACTTTCTTACTAGGCCACTGCCAATGCCTGAAGAAGTACTGGACGTAGGTGGGTGTGTTGCTTGCCTCTCTGCAGTGCATGCTTCTACTGAGGTACAGGTTGGTGCCGGTCTCTGCTACAGCCATACAAACATGGAAGCTGATGGTGCTGCATGTGCCACATCCCTCAGAGCAGTTTAGATAGTAATGTCAGACTCCTCAGGCCAGAAACCACAATGACTGGTTTGTGGTCATCATCCTCCTCACCATCATCCCCTTCCTGGATTCTAAGGCTTTCGGGAACTTTGCTTTTCCCCTGCCTCTCTTGGTGTCTCCCAGACTATCCTGGGGTCCACTCCATGTCCTATCAATGTCATCAGATGTGGTGGTTGGAGAAGATGGTGGAGTAGTTCCCTTCCTTCCTAAAGTGACCACCATGAAGAGTACATTGCTCTCTCACTAGGGGGTGGGGGTTTGGGAAGAGAAAAAGAGAAAATACCAGCTTCTGCTTCGTGGACTGCAGAATCAGACTGCTGGACCATGGACTGCTTATCGTTTTTGGTGCCAGGACTAATGATTTCTTAAAATACTGGATTCTTGGTTTTTAGGATTCTGGGCTGCAAAAGAATTACTTCATTAATACATTAAACTTGCATAAACTATTGCAGAATTATTCTTTGCACAATGTCAGTTATTGTTGACACAGTGCGTTCTTTACATACGTTTCTATAAAGGCTAAACAAATCTCTACCCCTTTTACAATACTTTCACAGAGTCTCTGAAGCAATGAACAATCAACTCGACTAAAGGGCTTCTATGTGTTTTATTGTAATCTCTTGCCAAAAATAGTTTTGATAAACTAGCTCTATTTTCCATCTCCTAATTCTTAGGGGAATGCTGTTTACAAGAAATACATCTTTTTTTAATGTCTGTGTAGCAATATCTTGGATTCCTACCCAAATGATCAATCACGCTAGTTCTTGTAGTGATAAATTATTTAAAAGACAGAGCCCTGTTTTGTTTAATTGATTTTAGTGCAGTGTGCATTAAGTGATTAATCTTTCTTTACCTTGAAGTGAAGGTACTTGCTTGAAAATATGGGATTGTCGGCAGAAGATGGGAGAGGAGAGCCCTGACTCCGCAAGAAGCTGACCGTAGAGTGAGGGTCGCAATAACTCAACTGGAGGCATTCTGGAGGCCGAGCAATGCTGGAACTCGACTGGAAGCTGGCCGGAGAACGAGGAACACTGGAACTCGACTGGAGGCAGTCTGGAGGACAAGGAACTTGACTTGCACTGGAACTCAACTGGAGGCAGGATCTTGACTTGACTGGAGGCAGGTGAGCGGAGCAATAGGTACGAAGAAAAGCAAGCCCTCAGACTTACAAGCACCCGTAAATAATCAAATCTGCACAAGCACCTTTTGGCAGTTGGTTGCTTGTAAGGAAAAGATCAATTATCCTCCTGATCATGGCATATGTTCAATACAGATCACATTGTGAAGGGCACATGTTTTGGCAGTTACAGTTAGAGCAGGTGGAACGGCAGTTGGTTGCTTGTTAAGGAAATGAGCAATTATCCTCCTGATTGTGGCACTTGTTCAATACAGATCACATTGCGAAGAGCACATGTTTTGGTACTTACAATTGGCACGAGTTTAGTAGGTGGGATACAGTGTGCATAATCAATAAGCATTGGTTGTAATAAAGGAGACATTTAACAAGCATTGGTTATTGCAAACTTGATATTCAAGGATGTAATAAATATACCCAAATAAGTAAGATTGTTGTAAGCAACAGCACCTTACTGTAATTGAGCTCTTGGATGTGCTAGAGTTCCCACAACATATGCTTCTTCTCACTGACCACTTTCTTAGGAGGCTCCTTCTATGGGGCTATCTTAAAGCTTTCAGTCGGCAGTGGCACTAAGTGGAAGAAACTGGAGGACTAATTGTACAGTGTTTCTCTTTGACAGTACTGTGGGTGATGTGACTGTTAGGGTTTGTGCACAGCAAAGAGCATGTCCCCTCTCACTGCACTAGTGAGTTCTGTAATAGCTCCCTTTGAAACTTACTATTCAAACCCTTTCTTGTTATCTCACCTTCCCCCCCCTAGGCTTCTGTGTATGTTGTTTAATGTGCTGTTTTGTTTACACATTGGGCCTTGCTTTTACCAAGGCTTCTTTAAAACACTCCTCCCTAGGCCATGTGTTAATTCAACTCATTTGCATAATAACTGAATCTCTGCACACCTTTCAAGAACATGTGCAGCATGTGAGGACCACACCCAGCCCTTCAAACCACACCCAGCTCTGCTCACCTTTCAAGAACATGTGCAGCATGTGAGGACCACACCCAGCCCTTCAAACCACACCCAGCTCTTTGAACCACAACCAGCCCTGTCTATAAAAGGCAGCCCCCGAGCCTCACCCAGTGCTTGTGCTCGTCTACCTCCCGCTTACCTGAGAACAGATCCCTCGGCGCTGGCACTCCTGCTCTCTACAGACTTTCATTGGCTTCAATGGGTGCAGCTGCTGGCTCTTCCTTCTTCTGGTTTCCGGTTCCTCCTTGCCTCAGCCTCTCTCCTACAAACAACCTGCAAAAGAGAAAGAAGACAAGGTTAGACTGATCAGTATCTCTTGCCAGCAACAAGTAAGTGCAAAACTTTTTATTACCTGAAGGAACTTTGACAACAATTTCTGGATTCGTGTGTGGACGGTTTGAAGCAAGATACCTTCCACGAACATTGTGATTCAGGCTCTTTGTTGCAAGAATACCTTGCGGAGCTTTGTGAAACAAACATTGTTTTTTTTTATGGAACTTTTAAGAATCAAACAGTGGAAACCATTAACAGCAAGGCAAACAGTAAATCAAGGACTTGCACAAATTACATGCTGTATTTTGATGTAAAAGTACAGTATTTGTTTTCCAAAAGATTCTGGAGATATGGGAAAAGTGAGTCTGCTATTGGGAATTTAGGCTTTAGTTATATTAAGATGAATGTTTGATATTGGTAATTCTGATAACGGTATTTGTTTAATGTTTTAGAAGCTTTACAGTAATAGAAAGCACATCCCAGAGCAGTAACACATTCCAAACCTGGAAACTAGAGACCAGGATCCAAGAGGTACTTTTAGAAGAGAATTTCTAATAAATAAAGGGATAGTCAGGAACCCATTTAGGAATAGGTTGCACTTATCTGTTCTTTGTTTATGTTTCATTAGGCACCAGTTTCTACAGAAGTCAGAAAGGGCCGCAGATTTGTGCAGCACTTCAACAGTGGAAACGCAAGAACGGTGTTGTCTCTCTTTTTTATTTTATCCACTTCCCCCCTACCCTTGAGCTTCTGTTCTTAGTGCACTGTGTTAAAAACTAGTGTGCTGGAACAAGCAGTTTCATGGTGGGGTCGGATTGTCTTCAACCTCCATCAGAACTGAACAAGAACTCAGGTGAGCTGGGCTTTGACAGTGACGTCTCTTCCCTTGGGCGCCTAAAACCAACCAATCAAGAAAAACATGTAGTTAGTGAAGAATGGCATTGTTGCAGTTTGAAATAGAATGGAAAAATACAATATTAGTGCAGTTGGTTCTTATGTAATAAATACCTATTTAATCAAACATTGTAAAGTCAAACCACGCCACCACACCATAAAATTTCATTTAAAATCAGGCAGCACATCATGCAGATGTAGTTCTTTTCTTTATCTACATCTTTTTTGAAGGAAACATCCCTTGTAGTCAGAGAGAGGTGCATCAGTACCTGGAATAATCTTTAAAAAACCCATAGTGACAAGGTGATCCAGGGTAATGGGAATAATCATGAAAAAAATGAATTATGCTGCTGGTTTGTCTGCAGTGCACTGCAGCCAGGTTGTCCAGAAGGAAATGGAATTGTTATACACTTAAAAAAAACGAATGCTGTAGTATGGCTGTGCGCCTTTGGTGGAGTGATGAATGGATGTGGATAGATGGATGATCAAGGCAAAATGCAAAAGTAAATAAAATGAAATAAAACAATTACAAAAAAATTGAAAAACATTACAAAACTAAATAAGAATTAATATAGAAAAACAAGAAATTAAACAAATAACTACAAATTCAATTATAGAATTAAAAACTAAAATAAAATTTAAATAAATAAATAAAATAAAAAATACAACAAAAAATAAAATAAATAGATAATTGAAATATAACATTCAAATATAAAATGAAGATACACAAGTTAAATACAAACTTAAAATACACAAATGATCAAATTTGCCAATATTTGAATGCAAGCCTATGACAAAGTTACATTGGCTGGATGCAAAAAATGGTTGCCAGCCACATAGTCAAACAACAATAAAGAGGAGGGAGGACTGGCAAATATAGAACACATGTAAGTCTTTGGCAAAGGGACACTGACTGGATGCACAAAATGGCCACCAGCCTCATGGTCAAACACCAACAATAAGGAGCAAGGAGGCATGGGGAAGAAAGAACAAATACAAGCCTATGGCAAAGACACACTGGCTGGATGCACAAAATGGTTTCCAGCCACATGGTCAAAAAACAGCAGGGAGGCATGGCAAACAAAGAACACATGCAAGCCTATGGCAAAGGGACACTGATTGGATGCACAAAATGGCTGCCAGCCACATGGTCAAACTGCAAGAACAAGGAACACAGAGCACAAAGAACACCTGCAAGCCTATGGCAAAGACATACTGGCTGGATGCACAGTAGGTCACCAGTCACGTCAAACAACAACCGTGAACAAGGAGGTATTCAGAACAAAGAACACATGCACGCCTATGGACATAGACTACACAAAACACCCCCAGGCCACACATCATGGAGAACAAAGACAAATTGCGGACAATGACAAACACACACACACACACACCCATATACACACACACTGGCCACAAGGAGGCATGGTGGCAACACTGAAGAAAGCACTAACATTAATTCAGCAATGCAAAACATGAAAATTAACTGAGCGATAAAAATCTTAGAACAACATTTCACATCTTCTTATGCCATCAAATATTACCCCACAACATATACTATTTTTTGCAAAAAATAATGAAATGCAAACAATTGCCATAATTTTTAATTTAATCCAATACCATCCCTGCCCTAACTGAAGTTTTAAAAACATATACCACAGAAAACATTTGTTTCATGCTCTGATGACTACTAGTACTTGGCCTGCTGGCTAGATGGCCTTTTGGAAATCTAGGCCCCATAGTAAAATAACATTGCAAATGTTACAAACATGTAAAAAAGCTACTGAGCTGTGCAACAATTTTCCTTTAATGAAGATGATAAAGCAATGAAATGCAAAATTAATGATAACTAGGCCCATAATTAAACTCAAACCCACCCACCACTGTAATTTTTCTTAATCAAATTATAGTTCAAAGAAAGACTGGTACATGCCCCAGCAACCCAACAACACCCTTACTCAATAGTTTTGAAACTTACTTGTGTGATTTCACAGATAAAAACTCCTTAAATCCAAAGGCAAATCCAGGAGACAAAGAGAGTGATCCTTCCACCTCGAAATCCAAGTGAAAAGTGACCAGGAGATGGTTAAAGCACTGGGAGGAGCTGGGGGATCGGTTGTGCAGTGTCAGGCCCCGGAAGATAACCTGTGTTGCTCCCAGAGAGAAGACATTGCTTGCTGGGGTCCCATGAGGGTTTGGCCTGGCAACGCTGCTTATTCTACCAGGGGACGTGAATGTGGAGTGAAGGAAATAGTGAACCCATAATGACATGCTGTGGTTATCTCAGACTTCCCATTATGCAGAAGGTACCTGATCTCCAGTTGGAGATCTGTTGCTGTCTCTGCTGCCGGCAGTGACTATTGAGCAGTGGCCCGCCCTGTTATTAAGGTGAAAATATCCCTGATGGGTAAGGGGATTATGTCAGCCATGAGGTGGATCCTGGATATGGCTAATTGTGGCAAGGTCAGTGTTTTGGGGTGGGCCTGCCGCATTATGAACAGTCAAAGTTACCACTAACAGTGAAGAGTGGTCTGGTGGTGTTTAGTGAGACAGATATCTCAACAAGTTGTGCTGTTTGGCCTGGACAGATTGTGGCATCCTGATGATGTACACAGAGAGCTCTGGGTGCAGTCTTCATTTCCCCTTCCTGACAGGCCCTCTGGGGATCTGTGTCTCTAAACTGGATGGGGCCCTCCCCACCCATACGCCTCTGGCAACTGTGTGTATTGGGTGGATAGGCAGAGGGGGGAAGCAGCTGACTGTGCACTGGTGAAGTAGAGATTGAGCATTGACTCTTTTGTTTATTCCCAGGGGAATCTGAGAGTTGCCATGACTGTGAGTGCGTGTCCCATTGCATGGTGCCCCCAATAGGGGCATCCGACCTGCCATCAGTACAACAGGGTATCCCTAGGCAATGTAACAAGGTTCTGCATCTTGACACACTGTGTATTGGTTACTGAGTTGAGTTATGTGGTTGGAGGAAGGGCTATTAGATGAAGGGGATTCACTTGTAGTTCAGTTGCCATTTGGCAATTGCACCAGTTCAGTCCTCAACATATACTTCCTGTTCTTGAAGTATAGTCTGCGGCAAGGGTAAGATACAGTTTGATATATGTTAGAATTAGGATTTCTGTGAGAAGATCTCCTTGCAGACATTCAACAGCTACACTGCACTTCCATGATTAAAAAAAAGGCACCAATATGTATTCACCCCACCCCCATGGCCGCACAAAATGAACCTGAAGTCCAGGGCCAACTCATAACATGGAATATGATTGGCCTCTTGGAAAGTGTAAACTTAGGCTACTGTCTAACGATGGCCTGGCACACTGAGCTGGATATACTCCAGCAGATCCATTTAGTTGGTAATCGTTGCCTGTTCCAGGCTGGGATGGCTTCCTTCCAGGTGTTCTACGCAGGTTTTACCCAGGGGTCTCAGGGAGTGGTGCCCATTATACTCTTAAACCATGCCTCCTTCAAAGCCACACAGATTTGACATGACAAGTGAGAAATAAATGTGGAGGTCACTGGATTGCTGCAGGGTGCTCTTCTGTCCCTAGTTAATGTATATGCCCCTTCCACAGTGTCCACAGGTTTCCTCAGGACTTTTTTGATGATCGGATGCAGCTTCAATAGGGGCCCTGGGTTCTTTGGGGTGACATCAAAGGATGGGGAGACTTATCGATTGACAGACCCATGAGTACATTGAGTAGAGGTGTTGGCCAGACACGTTCCTGTGTAATATGAGTTTAGCGGATGCCTGGCTCCTACTTTACCCAGGGGAGATATGCTATACCTTTTTCTTGGGAGCACACATAGGCCCTCATTACAACCCTGGCGGTAAATGCCGCTTACCGTCTTGCCGACGGCCACCAAGATACAGTGACCGCAGCGGTAATCTCCCACGGGTTTTATGGCCCACACTGAGAATACCGCCACAATACAGATACCTACACAAGTCTGTCAGACCAAAGGTCAGTGATAAACTGGCGGTACCAAAACCCACACCATCACGCCAACAGGAATACGCCCACAGTACCACAGCCCACGAATCAATACGGCTGTCTTTCAACCATGGTAAACCATTGGCGGTACACACCGTTTCGCTCAAAATACACACACACACAAAACTGCACCACATTAGACAATTCAAAATACACACACCTCACACACATACACACACCACACCCACACACCCACACCACTATAAAACACACACCCACATTACCCACAACCCCTTACAACAACAAAAAAGAGCACAAAGAGACAAGCAAAGAGCACACACTCAATCAGAGGCACAGAAACCATCACACATACTCCATCCACGCACATCACAGTATACACCCCAACACATCACCCCACACATCAACTCACACATATCACTCACACCACATCCATGGCACACCAAAGACACCCCAGGTTTTCTGAAGAGGAGCTAAGGGTCATGGTGGAGGAAATCATCCGGGTAGAGCCACAGCTATTTGGGTCACAGGTGCAGCAGACGTCCATTGCAAGGAAGATGGAGCTATGACTGAGAATCGTCGACAGGGTCAACGCCGTGGGACAGCATCCAAGAACCAGGGATGACATCAGGAAGAGGTGGAACGACCTACGGGGGAAGGTGCATTCCGTGGTCTCAAGACACCAGATTGCTGTACAGAGGAATGGTGGTGGACCCCCACCTCCTCCCCCACAACTAACAACATGGGAGGAGCAAGTCTTGGCAATCATGCATCCTGAGGGCCTATCAAGAGTAGCAGGAGGACTGGACTTTAGTAAGTCAAATCTTTACTACTATATCCCCCCACCATACCTGCATGCCATCACAAACATCTACCCCTACTCTCACCCCATCACTCCACCACCTCACATATACCCCACTATCACAAACCACTATCCCAATACCAAGCCCTGCAGGCAACAACAACGCATTGACACCCATCACAACCCTGCATGGACACCCATCACCACAGCAAGCCCAGTAGAGAGAATCACCCAGCCCACACAATCAGCAATCACACAAGGCCAAGGCGACAGGGAAAGCACAATTATACAGGGAAACACACCCATTGCACACGTTGGCACACACAGATACAATAACAATGCATTTGCAACCCTACAGGAACCCCTACCCAACGTCACCGGAGAGGAGGTACCACCAATATCCAGTCCCCCCACAGAACAGGCCCACAGTGATGACAGCAGCTCTGCACGCCTGGATCACGATGACCAAGCTAGCCCATCAGGGACCTCTGGACAGTCAGTTCTCCTGCCACAGTCCCAACCCACCACAGACCCTCCCCCCTCAGGAAACACCAGCACAGCACCCACCTAGCGGGCCCAGGACACTGTCCCCAGGACACGTAAATCAGCAGTGTGTCCACCACTACAGGGACTCCAGGCAACCCCACAAACACAGGATGAACAGGGACCTGGGGTCAGTGGGCACACGGTTCAGGGGACAGAGGCACAGGACAACAGGGAAGCTGGGAGGACTGCTGTGCGACAGGGAGAGGACAGGCCCAGGGAACCGACCCTCTATGAGGTACTCTCCAACATCATGGGAGCATACCACCATTCCCAGGAGACCATGGGCATGGTATTGGCCAAGTTACAGGAGACCCAGCGGCTGCAGGAGGGAAGGTACCTGGAGATCAGGGAGGACCTCACAAAAATCTACACCATCCTGGTCACCATAGCAGGGGTGCTGGCTGACATGGGCAGGACTATGAGGGAGGCAGTG
Organism: Pleurodeles waltl; assembly: GCF_031143425.1. NCBI lineage: Eukaryota > Metazoa > Chordata > Amphibia > Caudata > Salamandridae > Pleurodeles > Pleurodeles waltl. Next base: position 660,092,611 of record NC_090446.1, on the reverse strand, counting down.
GCACAACAAATGGCCCTTGACACTAGCCAAACTGAGGAACAGCCTTCCACCTCCGCCGGCGCTAGTGGACAGGAGGCACCACCACAAGACCAACAGGCCACCAGCACCCCACTCCCTGCAGAAGGAGAACCACCCCGCAAACGGTCCCTGCGAACCAGGCAGAAGACAGAGAACATTGCCAAGACTCCCGCCAGGAAATAAGACTCTCCTGATTGTCACCCTTCTGTCCCACTATGTCACCCTGTCCAACTTGAACTGGCATTAATCCCCTTCCTATGCCCTATTAGACAATGCACCTGTGATACCAAGAGACTGGACTCTACCAAGGACATTCCTCCACCATAACCCCAGCCCCTTGCCCGTACCCCCATACTATTTAGCACAAAAAATAAACACCATATAAATATAAACCATACTGGAGTCAGTGTAATGAGTGGAAAGATGTATTCTGACAACATTCTCAAACCATTGCAACGTCTATGTTCATTGAATTATACTAATGCATGACAGTTGGTGGGCAGCAGTACACATAGCAGGAGCCAGAATGGGGTACACAGATCTGAAAAAAGGTAATCCAAAGGGAACAGTCAGTGGCCATAGACAGATGGTAAGAGGCTGCCATGTACAAAGTCCAAAAGTATACTGATATGTGAAGAGGAGTTACAGTCTCTTACCTGTGTGTCAATAGAAGTACTGCTGGATAATGTTTGTTCTGTTGTCCACATCTTCTTCATATGACTCCTCTTCCTCGCTGTCCACAGGCTCCACCGCTGCCACAAGACCTACACCAGGCCCATCCTGGCATCTCAAGGCCAGGTTGTGCAACATACAGCATGCCACAACCCTCTGGCACACCTTCTTGGGTGAGTAGTACAGGAATCCCCCAGTCAGATGGAGGCACCAGAACCTGGCCTTCAGTAGGCCAAAGGTCCGCTCAATAATCTTCCTTGTTCTCCCATATTCCTCATTGTAACGTTCCTCTGCCCTTGTCCTGGGATTCCTCAATGGGGTCAGTAGCCATGAGAGGTTGGGGTGAACAGAGTCACCTGAAAATATCGAGGGACAACTGTTAGACACACACTAACCATTAGGGACAACCCCATGCCCAGACACCTTCTTATACTGTGTAGGGACCTTGGGCTCACCTATTAGCACACCCGGTGCCTCTGGAGTTGGCCCATCACATAAGGGATACTGCTATTCCTCAGGATATAGTCGTCATGCACTGAGCCAGGATATTTGGCACTGGTCCACCAAACACACCATATGCACATTAATCGAATGATAGCTTTTTCTATTCATGTACACCTGTTCATTTCTGTGGGGGGGACAAATGCCACATCTGTACCATCAATGGCACCAATGATGTTGGGGATATGTCCCAGGGCATAGAAGTCAGCTTTCACTGTGGCCAAATCATCCACCTGGGGGAAGACGATGTAGCTGCGCATATGCTTCAGCAGGGCAGACAACACTCTGGGGGATGTGAGCTGTGGGTACCCCTAGGCTAGGGCGATCATGGCAGGGTAGGTCCCTTGTTATTCAGGCTCTGAAGCACCCCTATCCCTATGGTACAAGTGGCCAACTACTACTGGGCAGGGTCCTGTGAGTGTCATGTGTGCAGATGCTGGCGTTGGGAATTGTACCCCATGGGCTGGTGACTACCTTAGTGAGTGGTTGGGCATGGCCTAGTGCATAGGGCAGCTCAGTGTGTGTTGTGTACGCCAACGGTAGTGGTGTTGCTGGCATTGACCATGTGTATCCTCTGTCTATCCCCCCTTTTTGTTTTGTCACCCTGTCCTTATGTGCATTAGCCTCATCTGTGGAGGAGCCTAGGCACCGGTGACGGAGGGAGCTGCATCCCACATGGCCCATGAGGGCGAATACACAGAGGGTGAAGACACAAGTGGGACGGAGGTCGAGGGGAGCTCCATGACGGGGACTGCAGGGGATACCAGTGACTGCGACTCCTCCTCCGATGGAAGCTCCCTGGCGGTGGCGGACACCTCTGTGCCCACCCCAACAACAGGTACAGCCGCCACCCCCCTACCAGCACCGCCCTCCCAGCAGCCCCTCAGCGTGTTTCCTGTGCCCGCTCACCGAGGAGAGTGGGCATCTCCTTTGCCCCAGGCACCTCAGACCCTGCTCCAGTCAGCCCTACTGTCCTCAGTGAGGAGGCTATTGACCTCCTGAGATCCCTCACTGTTGGGCAGTCAACCATTCTGAATGCCATCCAAGATGTCGAGAGGCATTTGCAACAAACAAATGCATACCTGGAGGGCATTCATTCTGCTGTGGCAGCCCAACAGCGAGCATTTCAGACTCTGGCCTCAGCACTGCTGGCAGCCATTGTCCCTGTGTCCAGCCTCCCCCCTCCAACTTCTACTACCCAGCCCAATCCCATCTACCTCACGTTATCCCAAGCACACCTTCAGACCAGCATGCACACACATCAACACACAAAAGTGGCTCAGGAAAACATAAGCACCACACATGAACACACAGGCACTCATACAAGCACCATACCCATGCACACATACCAACATCCACTTCCTCCACTGTGTCCCCCTCCTCCTCTTCGTCCACCTCCCTAACAGTAGCATCTCCACTCACACCTGCATGCACTACATCATCAGGCAGTGCCTCCATCAACAGAACCCCCATCACAACACACCCCTCACGAGCCATCACCACCCCCACAACCATGCACAGGTCCACTGTGTCCTCTCCCAGTGTCTCTGTGAGCCCTCCTCCCAAAGTACACAAACGCAGGCACACACCCACTCAACAGCCATCCACCTCACAACAGCCTCCAGCCCATGCACCTTCACCCAAACTCAGCAGACGTACACCTCCTACAACCACTCCCTCTTCCTCCACTCCCACACCCCCTCCATCTTCCCGTCCCAGTGTGTCTAAGAATCTTTTCCTGACTAACGTTGACCTCTTCCCTGCACCTCCCCCCTGTCTTTCCCCTAGGGCCAGGATGTCTAGATCCCAGGCCAGCACCTCAGCCACCAACTCGGTGTCCGCTGACGTCCCTGCAAGTCCGAGAGGATCGAAGGAGGCACCCATCACGGCTGGCAGTGTGCCACATACAGATGCTAAAGACCACCCATTTCCGCCACCTGCCAAGGTTAAGAAGGGGCCATCATGCAGCACAGACAAGACGCACCACCCACCCAGCAGGGCCTCATCCAAAACCAAAGAGGACAGTGTCAAGGTCCCAGCAGCGTCTCCCAAGGTGGGGAAGGGACACAAAGGCAACGGCAAGTCACTTCAGGGCTCGGAGCCTCCAGCTGAGGGACTGGTGACCACCATTTGTCCTGACAGGCCAGCAAACTGTACCACGGTGAGCACTGCCGCAATGACCGCCATCTGCACTGCCACCTGCCCCGCCATCTGCACCACCCCCTGCACTGCCACAACGACAGTCACCAGCATCATCCCCAGTGGGCAACCGTCCCAGGCAGCTGGAGACGGCCTGGTGTCTCCCTCCACTAATGCAAGCACCTGCACCACGGGCAGATCTGGCAGCATCTCTGCCGCAGACACCGCCACAGGCACCGCCGCCTGCACCGCCATATGTACTGCCACCTGCCCAGCCGGTGCCACTACATTGGACATCAGCACCATCCCCAGTGGGCAGCCATCCAAGGCTGCAGGAGACTTCCTGGACCCTGCACCCACAACTTGAGGCACCACCACCAGCACTGGCACTACCAGCAGTTTGCAGCCCAAGTCGCCACAGGATGGAGTGTGGCTCTTCCGCCATGGAGTATCATGCTACCTGTTCCCTGTACATCTCGTGCCTCAGACACCCAGGTGAGGGAATGTGAACTGCCACACCCCAGGCGCAGCATCACTGGGCACAAAGCCACCTCCAGAACCAGTGGAGAAATGCATCCACTCCCCCTACCCTTGGCAGGGTGAAGCAGACTGGGCACAATGCCCCCTCCAGAACCAGTGGAGATATGCATCCACTCCCCCTACCCTTGGCAGGATGAAGCAAACTGGGCACAATGCCCCCTCCAGCACCAGTGGAGAAATGCATCTACTCCCGCTATCCTTGGCAGGATGAAACAGACTGGGCACAATGCCCCTTCCAGAACCAGTGGAGAAGCCATCCGCTTGAGAGACTGTGGCCTTGCACTCCCCAGGACCAAGCAGTGGGCAAACCACCCACTTGAGAGACTTGAGAGACTGTGGCTTTGCACACCCCAGGACCAAGCAGTGGGCAAAGCACCCACTTGAGAGACTGTGGCTTTGCACTCCCCAGGACCAAGCAGTGGGCAAAGCACCCACTAGAGAGACTGTGGCTTTGCACTCCCCAGGACCAAGCAGTGGGCAAACCACCCACTTGAGAGACTGTGGCTTTGCACTCCCCAAGACCAAGCAGTGGGCAAACAACCCACTTGAGAGACTGTGGCTTTACACTTCCCAGAACCAAGCACCCACTTGAGAGACTGTGGCTTTGCACTCCCCAGGACCAAGCAGTGGGCATGTTGCCCCCTCATGGAGCAGTGACATAGTACCATCTTCCGGCTGAGGTGCACCGCCTCCCCTTCCCCCTGAGATGCCTGTGTGTTTTTGACCTGATGTCCCTGCAGTGTTCTCTCCGTTTTGAGGCAGGATTCAAGTGTGGGCTTCACCCATGATTTTTTTGCCGACTGGGCCATGGACATTTGTAAAGGGCAGTGTACGGCCTTCTGTACCTATTGTAAATATTTGTATATCCTGGTTTTTCAAATCTTTTAATTTATCTGCCTATTTCTAATATTTGAAAGATTTGACTCCATTACTTTTGTCATTGAGTTCTTCCAGAAGGTTACGGCGTGTATATATAATGTTAATGCATGCATTTGTGTGTATGGTGTTGTGGGTGAGGGTGGGGGTGTTGCATGTTTTGTGTGTGTGTGTGTCACTCTCTTTTTCCTCCCCTCTCCCCTGTGTGCTAGGTGCAGTACTCACCGTCGGGGCCTCCTTCTTTCAAATTTCTGGTGTATTAGTAGATACACCAGCATGGGGAGGACCTGCAGTTTGGGCTCCATGGCGTCCTGGTTCTTCGCTGAGTGTCGAAAGGTGAGTGGTTCACCTTCAGTGTACTGTTTCCACCATGCTTTTGATGTCTTTGGTACCGCCCTGGAAAAGCTGGCGGATTGGCCTGTCGTAATACAGTGGGCGGTACGTTGTCTTCCACCTTCTGTTGGCGGTGACCGCCGTAGTGTTTGTTGCTGCCGCCCTGGGGGTCGGAGTGTTAAAGTGGCTGTCTATGATGGCAGTTTCCGCCGTGGTTGTAATCCCATTTTTTTGTCCGCCAGCCTGTTTGCAGCCTTACCGCCACTTTATCTCTCACTGCCAGGGTTGTAATGAGGGCCATAGTGTACTGATGGCTAGATTATTTCCTTAAGACTAACCTTGGCGCCTTTAGGATAGTGGACACTCGAGTCTTGGCTTGTGGTCTTTAAAACCACTCCCCGATGAGCTTGTACTGAGCATTGGATGATGAATGGATGGGGCTGTTTGGTGCCTTAGCGCATGGTTACTCATAGACCAGGTGAGCAGGGAATATATAGTGAAGGCCATAAATAAATGTCCATTAGTTAATAAGGGATCAGTTTACTCACTTGGAGTGCTCGGGAAGTGTTTAAAGCTGCATTAAAAGGAGAGATCATAGGTAGCAAGTGGGTTAGAAGCGGCAAAACAAGAAGTTACCAATTATGAGACACACATTTTCGAGCTGGAGGGATGATGTCTCAAACCAACTCCTCTTAGAAACACCACATATACTCAACCTATTCTCCAACAAAAACTTTATGAACGAAGCACAGACAGTGTGGTTTGCAGCACAACTCTGCTTAGATCAATGGGAATGCAAAGCTAGCAAGATCATACTTTGGCTTTGTTCTGGCATTTCCACCATGACCCTATTGCTTACTTTGTGGATGTACAGAGTAACTATATCAGCGGCAAGCTTTCTATAACTCACACGTTTGCAGTTTATTGTGCTGACCTACAATCTAGCCACAGAGCCCAATCAGCCTTCATTGGTGGTATTATTACTGACTTGCTTACTCATGGGTTGAGCTCAGAATAGAGAGTCCTCCCCTCCTGGAGTAAACCATCACAGGAGTGAGGGCAGCCTGACCCATACACAATCCAACAAGAGCGTCGGCCCCAGTGAGCTCCCTGTAGAATTCTATAGGGCTTCTAAAGTCACAGTTGGGACTTACCCTACTGGAGGATTTCAGCAAAAGGTTAATGGTGGAGAACTCCTCTGAGATGGGGATGGCTACAACATGGTTATTCCAAAACCTGCCCAAACCAGGTCTCATTGCACATCATATTGTTCAATTTCTATCCTCAATGGGCAGGTGTAGATTTGGTGAAGGCTTTGGCCAACCTCCTGGTGAGGTGGGCTTTTAGTCCATCCAGACCAAGAGGAATGTGATGAGTTTTTAGTCCACCCAAACCAATCGGGATTCATTCCTAAATGTTCTACTAGGCATAACATCCAGATTGCGCAGACTGCTCTGGCACTATTGGCTAGATTACCCTGTGATCAGGCGGTACTTCTGGATTAGTTTTTTTTCTCTACTCCCCAAGGTGAATTTCAGTCCTTGCTATATTGATTTCATTAAACTGTCATAAACGTCCCTAATCGTTTGCATCAGCATTGGGTGACCGCCATTAGCTGGGAATTTGACTTGGTTGCCTGTCACCACTACAGTTTGCATTAGCAATGGAGACGTCGGTGGAATGGCGGAGGATTGATGCCTCAGTGAAGGGATTTCACTGTGAGCCAGAGGTGATGGACAGAGTTGCATTATATGCAGATGACGTCCTAACCTTTTTAGATCATCAACAATGGTTGGGTCCTTGAACCCTTTAGGTTTTGCAAATCTTTGGCAAGTGTTCTGGGCTTTGAGTTAATGTGAAAAAGACAACTATTTACGCAATTGACAGGAAACTCCAGATAGTGTCCTGGGCTGGAGTCCTATGAGTGCTCAAGGTGCGATTTCAGTACCTCCAGGTATACGTAACTGAAGACAGCCAATGAGCCTGGATGAGAACCTGCAGCCAAACTATGCAGACTGACCAAAGGCTTTTGGTTCTGTTCAAAGCTCCCTCTTTCTCAACTGGGGAAGTTGTTGATTTTTAAGATAATTGGGTTTCCCCATCTAATATACCAGCTCCAGAATTTCCCATACCCAATCTCCAACAGTTTCTGTATTCCTCGTAATGCAGCTCTGAGGTGGTTCCTCTAGAACAACTGGCCACTTAGAGTTGCACTGATATCACTTCTTACAGCAGAAATTCACACTTGGTTACTCTTAATGAATTGTGGTTTTGTGGACTGCATGATCCAGCTTACACCTCTGAGAAATGGTCTGTGCAAGAGAAACAAATTCCATGTGTTTTGAACTAAGGACTGATCACTCATCCCTTTCTCAGGCCATGAAGGTGGTATTTAAGGTTTGGGAATATATTCAAGATCCCCAAATGGTCTCATGGACCACCATCTTCCCAAACAATGAATTTTTTTTAATATAAGGGGGTCCTGCAGACCCTCCTAGGCTTCTACTAGGCATAACATCCAGATTGCGCAGACTGCTCTGGCACTATTGGCTAGATTACCCTGTGATCAGGCGGTACTTCTGGATTAGTTTTTTTTCTCTACTCCCCAAGGTGAATTTCAGTCCTTGCTATATTGATTTCATTAAACTGTCATAAACGTCCCTAATCGTTTGCATCAGCATTGGGTGACCGCCATTAGCTGGGAATTTGACTTGGTTGCCTGTCACCACTACAGTTTGCATTAGCAATGGAGACGTCGGTGGAATGGCGGAGGATTGATGCCTCAGTGAAGGGATTTCACTGTGAGCCAGAGGTGATGGACAGAGTTGCATTATATGCAGATGACGTCCTAACCTTTTTAGATCATCAACAATGGTTGGGTCCTTGAACCCTTTAGGTTTTGCAAATCTTTGGCAAGTGTTCTGGGCTTTGAGTTAATGTGAAAAAGACAACTATTTACGCAATTGACAGGAAACTCCAGATAGTGTCCTGGGCTGGAGTCCTATGAGTGCTCAAGGTGCGATTTCAGTACCTCCAGGTATACGTAACTGAAGACAGCCAATGAGCCTGGATGAGAACCTGCAGCCAAACTATGCAGACTGACCAAAGGCTTTTGGTTCTGTTCAAAGCTCCCTCTTTCTCAACTGGGGAAGTTGTTGATTTTTAAGATAATTGGGTTTCCCCATCTAATATACCAGCTCCAGAATTTCCCATACCCAATCTCCAACAGTTTCTGTATTCCTCGTAATGCAGCTCTGAGGTGGTTCCTCTAGAACAACTGGCCACTTAGAGTTGCACTGATATCACTTCTTACAGCAGAAATTAACACTTGGTTACTCTTAATGAATTGTGGTTTTGTGGACTGCATGATCCAGCTTACACCTCTGAGAAATGGTCTGTGCAAGAGAAACAAATTCCATGTGTTTTGAACTAAGGACTGATCACTCATCCCTTTCTCAGGCCATGAAGGTGGTATTTAAGGTTTGGGAATATATTCAAGATCCCCAAATGGTCTCATGGACCACCATCTTCCCAAACAATGAATTTTTTTTAATATAAGGGGGTCCTGCAGACCCTCCTAGGCTTCTGGGATTTAATCTATGCAGGGGGCCATGCGGTCCACTGGTGGACCACCACCTCCTGGAGGCAACAAATCAAAAAAATTAAAGAGGGGTCCTGCGCACCCTCCTCAGTCCCCGAAGACCGCCACCTTCCCGGGGCTAAAAGAACATTAAAGGAGGGGGTCCGTGACAGACCCCATGGACACCACCTCCCCAGGGTGAAATTCAAAAGATGCCTTGTGGTGTCATATATGGCCCAGGGGACCGCTCCTCCCCGGAGCCAGCTCCTGATACTTCCAGAGGTGCCCACCTTCGGGAGGTAAGTGCTTGCTTTTGTTTGGCAGAAGCTGAGAGCTTTAAAAATGCTCCCACTTGCTGAAAGCAAAGTTTTCAACTCTTTCTCTGCTTGCTAACACATGGACTGGGAAAGAAATCAAACCATTGCTCCAGCATGCAGGGAGCTGCTATTTGTAGCAACTCCCTGAATGCAGGAGCAATGTCGGCTCTCACTGGAGACGGGAGACGGTAAGAACGCAATGGCCCTGAAGCTCCCATCGCAGTCCCCACCACTTTACACTGGGTGATCTGTGCTCCCAGTAACATGTGGCTGGCCCCAGTGGATGAGGTCCCCGGGGCCGAAATCAGCCTAAGGAGGGGGGGGCTATGTGGCCACACTCCATTTTTAATTAAACTATATGGCCCTAGGTAAGTGGGAGTCCCCAGGGTTCAGGGCATCCTTGCGGCCACCCTATAAATAATTTAAAAATAGCCCCAGGGGTTCCAAGTGGCCCCACTAAATATTTTTTTAAATGTAGTCCGAGGAGGTGGTGGTCCCTGGGTTGAGAGGGGGTCCATTCGGACCCTCATATACATTTTTTATGTTGTTCCAGGGAGGTGGTGGTCTCTGGGACCGGGGGTGGTGTTGTCTGAGCACCCCCCTACATTTATGAAATATGTAGCCCCAGGGAGGTGTTGGTCCCCAGGGATCAGCGGGGTCCATGCGGTCCCTCTCATATGCTTTTTAATGTTGTCCTGTGGAGGTAATGGTCACTGGGACCCGAGGGGGTCTGTGCAGCCACCCATATACTTTTTATATATTGTCTCAGGGAGGTGGTCGTCCCTGGGACTCAGGGGTGTCTGCGTGGCCCCCTTAAGTGTTTTTATTATATAGGTCTGGGGAGGTGGTGGTCCACAAGGCTGGTTGGAGTCCGTGCAGCCTCCCGATATAATTGGTAATGCTGTCCGAGGGAGGTAGTGGTCCCCAGGACAGGGGTATGCATGGCCACCCTAAGTTTCTTTATTATGTAGCCCTTGGGAGGTGGTAGTCCCCGGGGCCTGTGGGACCCCGTGTGGCCACCCTAAATATATATATTTAATGTTGTCACCTTTAAGCTCCAAACCCCGTCAGCTGTATGTGGAGTGGGGTTTGAAGCCTAAAGGGGTCTCCTTGAGTGGTTATACCAGCTTGGCTGCAGCCAGCCCCTGCCGCAGACCCCCGCACTGCACAGCCAGCGGCCATGTGCTCTAGTGGTTAGATTTACAAGTAGTAATTAAAATTACTTTACGTCAAAACACCATAGAAATTCACTGAAAAAAACAACTGTTACAGGGACATTATAGTTAGGAAATAGAATTTAAAAGAAATATAGAAATTCACTTAAAAAGGCAAAAGCTCCAGGGATGTTATAATTAGGTTCTAAATTATGGTTATCTGAAGTAACCATAAATCACATCCTAAGGTAACTATAACCTGTGTCCTCACCTTGCACTGCTAATTACCCCACATATTACATCAGTCATGACATCTTTTATGACATCATTAATAATATCAGTTCAACATGCACAATACAATTATTGATGAGAAAACAGTGCATGGCTGCGGTGCGAGTTATAGTTACTTCAAATAACCATAACTATAAGTGTTGAATTTCTTTGGTTTTGTGCAACTAAATTCAGAACCTAACTATAACATCCTTGCAACCCTTGTTTTTTCCCTAATGGCGGTTGCCAGTTGATAGTTATAAAGTTAGGACCTAGTTTCCATAGGAAAAGTGTTTTTTGTTTGGCCAATAATTTTGACACAGTTTGACAAATCATGAAATTTTCAAAATTGGTACACCACTCACTTCAGCTGATGTCTTGAAAGTTCCAGGGTGATTCGTCAAGTGGGGTCCAAGAAAAAGGGGGATCCTAAAACACGTGTTCCCCATGCATTTTCCCAAAGGACTTTCAGGCATTATTACAACCCAAACCTCTCAACAGAATGACACCAAATTTGACAGAAATCTAGATCTTGGTGTGCAGATCGTGCCATTTTGGTTTATATCCATTCAGTAGTTTTGGAGTTTTTAAAGGAAAAATAAATTTGTATATCTAGGGATGCAGAGAGTCTGTGAATCCCAGGGATCTCATGCTGAGATCTGATTGTCTGACAACACTTCACCCAGGAAGTGTTGGTGGCTAATTTGGGACACATACTCAGTTGAGTCCCCCCAATTTTTTTTTTTAAAAGGGGACAGGGTGGGAATACACTGACCACCCCAGCCCAGGTGCTTGGGTCTCCCAGTGACCCCGCTGTGACAAAAAAAGCATTTAAAAGAAAAAAATTGCTGAAATTCAAGGAGGATCGATATAGCAGGTGAAACTTTAAAAACAAAAAAACAAGCACTTTCTCCCACGCTTGCTCACAGGTTAGCCCTCAGTGGGCCAGGTCTTGGGGCCTGCACACTCTAAAAAAAAGGAAGAGGTGTACAGGAACCCTCTCCTGAGGCTCTTTTAAGCTGTGAGGTCCACCACCTTCCCTGTTTTTTTTTTTTTTTAACCTATTTAAGGGGTCAGCATAGACCCCTCCCCCTTTATGGGCTCTTTTCAGTCCCAGGGACCACCACCTTCACAGGGCTTAGTTTGAATGGTTGTAGGGGGTGCTGTGCAGATCCCCTGGTCCCTGTGGATCAGCACCTCCCCAGCATGAAAATAAAAGAGAAGTGGGAGTGGTGCCCGCAGCCTGGCTCCTGGGCCATATACAGCCCCAGGGACCACCACCTTCCTGGGGCAGGCCAGAGTCAGCTCCTGCTAACTCCTGAGGTGACCACCCTTGAGAGACAGAAGTTTGCTTTCACTTGGTGGGAGCTCTGACAGCAGGAAAACTGCTCCTGCATTCTAGGAGCAGCGTTTTCATCTGTTGTCGGCAGGAAAACAGATGAAAGGATTGTTCCCGGACACAGGGAGCCATATATTTAGCAGTTCCCTGCATACAGGAGCAATGCTGGTCCTGTCTGAGGCAGAGAACCAGCAGGGACCGCAGGAGCATTGATGGTCCCCATGTGGTCCCCCACGGAGGACAAAATTGCTTACACACAAGGTGACTGGATAAATTACCTCAGCGTTCCTTACATAGCAGTAAGGTAGGAGATGCACTATACAATAAACCAATGATGTAGCACTTACTCATTAGCCAATACAAAGTACTCCATCTGGGTAGACATTTTGCACAAAGCAGTGCTCTGTTCTTAGATTCATTTCTTAAATTCATTTCACAGTAAAAGCGCTTACAAATATAAACAAAGATGGTGCCCAAGTTGAAGCTCCACTTCTGTGAAGTACAAATCAACCTAACTTGCTGCGCATGGCCAAGGGAAAGCAAATGTGTTTTCTCAGCAGTGCCACGCAGAAAACGTATCTGAAATCCTTGATAACGGTGTTTGCATTGTTGCTCTTTAGAGCATAATATCTTATGTACTGACTGTAACAAGTGTTTTTTGATTGTCCTGTACTATTGAGAACAGAGCATGACTCCATTTTAACTACTACAAGTATCTAAATTGAGCTAGAAGACCAAACTGGCCAAGGAGGAGGGGCCTAAGGGGGTTGGCCATAGGACTGACCTGGGACCAGACCCTGCGGGCAACCCCCACTGTGCATGGCCGAAGGCTGTGTGCGGCGCAGGGTTGGGTACTTATAGAGGGATGGCCACAGCAGAAGGCCATGCATGGCGACGGCTGGATTAACTTAAAGTAATTAAATATTACTTAATGATAAAAAAACATAGAAATTCACTGAAAAAAAACAAAGGTTACAGGGTCGTTATAGTTAGGCCCACATTTTAAACATGCAAAACTATTGAAATTTAGCTGTTATAGTGATTTCAAGTAACTATAACTCATGCCATAAGGTAACTATAACTTGCGCCCTTGTCATGCACTGCTAATTACCCCACATATTACATCACTCATAACATCTTCTATGACATAATTGATAGTATCACTGCATCATTTGCAGTAAAATTATTGATGAGAAAATTGTGCTTGGTAGGGTTGCAAGTTACAGCTAAGTTAGGTCACAAGTTATAGGTACTTGAGATAACAATAACTCTAACTGCTGAATTTCTTTTGTTCTGTGCGAGTAAAATGTGAATCTAACTATAATGTCACTGTAACCTTTGTTTTTTTCAGTGAATTTCTATGTTTAAAAAAAATTCTATTTCCTAACTATCAATGTTCCTATAACCTTTGTTTTTTTCAGTGAATATATATTAATATATATATAGACACACATACACTGCAAAAAACAAAGGCTACACTAACTTTTTAGTTAGGTGAATTTGTCAGTAACATCATTAACAAAATTCACCAGTTATAGTTAGAAGAACTAATTATAGCTAGCGCCTCACCATGCACTGGTTATGACCTTACATATGACATCACTCATGACATGTTCTATGACATCACTTATGACATCTCAAATAACATTGTTGATGAGATAATTGATGACATCATCCAATGAGTTCGCTAGTTTGGTTTTCAGTTCACATAGTGTAAGGTATCTACCATATTACTTTTCTATGTAAATGTGCACAGCTTGGGTCCAGCTAATGGGTGTAAGTGTTTTAAAAATGTGAACACACCTAATGCACCATAGCTGTGTAGAGGTATTGAACATGTTATAAATGTTTGCATTTAAAATTAACTCAAGTATGCACAAGTGACTGTTGACTTGTATTCATTATGCTTCACACAACACACAACTTTTTGGTCTTGCAGAAAAAAAATCCAAGAGGAGAAAGAGTCTACTTAGCAGATACTAACTTTATAAATAGCCTTGAGATATAGAGAGGATCATGTCAGCATGATAATTTATATTTAACCTAGAAGAGTATGTTCACCATGTACTAACCTACAGTATGTACCTGTGCTTGTTTTGCTTCAGAAGATGGGCTATCTGTAAAATTTTCAACAGAGTATGAATGGTGCAGCTAGTAGGAACTTTAGCACTTTTAGCACCGTCAGCTCTTTGGTTATTGTTAGCAAATAGTGCTTTTTCTGACAAATGTTGCATAGAACGTATATTGTTCTTAGTAGATCCTTTTGAATACTCTGGGGTGTATTTATCATGTGTGTGAGAAAACTGGGCTGATTGCAGAAGCCCCCTAACTTTTTGCCCTCATTTTTCATTTTTTTCTGGTGTTTACCTGACTCTGATGCTGCCCTGGGTATTGCTAGCCTGTGTTCTGTGTAAAATGAGTATGCAAATTAGGCTAAATATAATTGGCTGTATCAACCTACCTATAAGTCCCTATTATATGGTAGGGCATGTAGATATAGGGTCCCCAGCATAAGTGGTGCACCCATAGGTGCACTGCTGAGATGTCCAGTGTCATTTTAAAACTAGGCCTGCCTTGCTGCTGCTTTTAAATTAAAGTTACCTTCAAAATTGACTTTGAAATTAAAAGTATTTCCAAAGTCTTAAATTACCTTATTTTTAAATATGTCACCCCTAAGGTGTGCCCTAGGTGCCTCCAGGTTTGGGTGCAGTGTAACTATAAGCAGGGACCTTGTGAAAGATGTTTTATTAGCCCTGGTGAGGAAAAATGGCTACATTAGTTTTTTCCTCATTGTAGTGAATATACTCCATAGGCTAAAATAGGGAGACTTTATTTTAATTAATTAATTATCAAAAAGAGCTAGATATATCAAGTTTGGTACCAAACTTATTGTCATAATAAATCCAAGAACTTGCAATTGTTCAATTTAATATAACTCATTCAGGAAAAGAGTTTTAGAAATCTACCTGAAAGTTGTCAACTTCAGCTCTGCAGTGCCCTTCTCTGATTGACCAGCCTCTGGCAGCCTGGCCTGGCTGCCTTGATGAGGTGTGAAGTGGCCTGGGCTGAAGACAAAGGAAGTGTCTGGGGGAGGAGATCTGCCTCAGCAGATGGTTAAACAGGATAGAGGGAGAAGAGCCAAACTGGTCTTCAAAGGAGAGAAGCTTATTTGGGGCAGCTCAGGACCTCCTCCATTTCCTGCAAATTCAGACAGCCAGGTGCCCCCCTGATTAGATTAGGAGACGGCTAGAAAGAAGTATGTTAAGGGACCCAGCCAGAGCTATCCTCCAAAATTCAGATTCTGCCAGTTTGGATTTTTTAAAAATGTTCCCTTCGATTGATTTTTGCCACACTTCTCAGGAAGTGGTCATCCAGGAGCAAGAATAATTATGGCAGAGCTGCATCTGCACTTCAGATCCCTATAAGGAACAACAACAGAAGAATGAGGACTGCACTGCTGGACCACTGACCTGTATCTGGACACTGCACTCTGAAGGACTGCACCAGCTGCACACTTGTGCTTCACCACAAAAAGGACTTTGCCTGGCTTCAACTGGTTCAATAAGGGACTCCCTGTTTGCTACAGGTGTAAATAGCTAACCAGAATCCCCTGCATCAAATCCTGAGGAAACTGACCAGCTGACCACTGTCCAGTAGTCATTTTGGAGTTTAAGACAGGTGCACTCTGGGAGTTGGAGTCCTAAACCTCAAGGAGCAACTCAGAGCTTCTGGAACCTTATGGTGAGCTGTGGACTCCTGAAGACCTTTCAAAGCCCTTCTGGCAGAAGATCCAGAAGTTTAGAGAGGATTGGAGAACTTTTTGTAAAAAGCTCCATAAAGGGAACTACCTGCCGTCGTGAGTCAAGCCGGCTTACCTCAACCAAAACCCAGCCTGACTTGCAGTTTCATCCCTCTGAAAAGTTTCGGAGCCCCAGAATTCCAGGATTTCCCCGGGGGCTCCTTGAAAGGTAATCTGACAACCTCGCATCCAAATCGGCTTGCTGTGGAGGGTCAATCGCCGTCAGAAGGAAAAGGCTTCAAAAAAGTGGCAAAGTCCAAAGGCGAAAAGTTGACCGGGACTTCCTGCGTAGCGTATCCTAGAAGGGCTGAAGGGATGTTGATCCAAATTCAACTTCGGCCCGGACAAAGATAACCATCCTGAAAAATCGTCTATGTCCAAAGGTAGAACTCTGCACCGAGGTGTCCTGTGATGTGTATCTGAAGAGGGCTTCATGGAGGTCGGTTTGGATTGGTGACTTTGTCCTGCTGAAGAATATCTTCAAGAAAAAGGCTAAGGTAATCATTATGACTTTGCCATTCTTCCTTGAAGACCGCCAAAGCCATGGACGACAGAAGACCACCCACCATATTATGGATACTGCTGGATTTTTGCCACACTTTGGGGGTCATTCTGACCTTGGTGGTAAAAGGCCCTTACCGCCGGTCAGAACTCCGCCATACTACCGCCGCGGCCGCGGTAAACCGCCACGGTCATTCTGACCACCAACTGTGAATCCGCCAAACACCCGACATCCAAGGAAGGCCGCCTCATCAGCGGGCCGCAGAAAACTGGAGATGACCAAACCTCCACCGCCACGCCAACACAAACACGCCCATGCCATTCTGACCCACCAATCCACGCGGCGGTCTTTCAACCGCGGTATTCCATTGGCGGTACACACCGCCGCGGTCAAAATACACACACAGCTCCAAAACACAGCCACATTGGACAATTTGAAATACACACACCTGACACACATACAAACAACACTCCCACACATCCAATCAACTATAAAACACACACCCACATCACCCACAAACCCCTACGACCGAAGATCAGAGACGAAGGAGAGAGACACATCACAGAATAGAGAGCTACATCACACAGAGGCACACTACACCATCACACACACCACATAGAAGCACAAAGCACCACACACCAACACACTCTTCACCATATACACCACCCCACACCTCATCCACACCACCCCATGGCACCCCAAAGGCACCCACGCTTTTCGGACCAAGAACTCCGGGTCATGGTGGAGGAAATCATAAGAGTTGAACCCCAGCTCTTCGGCTCACAGGTGCAGCACACCACTATAGCCAGGAAGGCGGAGCTATGGCAGCGGATCGTGGACAGGGTAAACGCGGTGGGACAGCATCCCAGAAATCGAGACGACATCCGCAAACGCTGGAACGACTTACGGGGAAAGGTGCGCTCGATGGTCTCGCGACACAACATCGCAGTGCAGAAGACTGGCGGGGGACCCCCACCCACTCCACCCGAATTCACAGCATGGGAGCAAGAGGTACTAATCATCCTGCATCCTGATGGCCTCGCTGGAGTACACAGAGGAATGGACTCTGGTAAGTACAATCTCAACTACTTCCCCCCCCCCAGCATGCTAACCCCCACCACCACCCTCACCCCCAACCCCCCATCACACATCCTCCCTGAGAATGTCTCTCCAGCACAACCCACCCAACACCAATCCCTGCATGCCACCACAAACTATGGACACCCATCACCTAAGCATGACCACTGCACATACCCCCCCCCCCAAACACCCCCACAACACCTCCCCCAAGGGAATGACAGCACTGTGGGACAAGGGCACCCATAAATCGCACACAATAGCACACACAGAAACAATAACCATACTCTCTTACCCCATGCAGGACCCGAACGCCAACACACCGGCCAGGAGGGTCCAGAAATGTCCATCCCCTGCCGGAAGAGGCCCCCAGTGATGACAGCAGCTCTGTCGACCTGATGACCATCGGGGACCTCTGGACAGTCGGTTCCCCACACACAGGCCACAGCAGACCCAACCCCCTCTGGGAACAACTGCACAGCTCCCACCCAGCGGGCCCATGCCTCTGTCTCTAGGACAGGTCAATCAGCGGTGTGTCTGCCACTACAGGGCACCCAGGCTAACCCACCACCCCAACAACAACAGGGACCTGGGGGCAGTGGTAGTGGGCACACCATCCAGGGGACAGAGGCCGGGGGAAACAGGGCAACTCGGAGGGCTGCTGTGCGACAGGGGGGGGAGGAGAGGCCCAGGGAACCGACTCTCCAAGAGGCCCTCACCACCATCATGGCAGCCTACCACCACTCCCAAGAGACGATGGCGACGGTACTGGCCAGGTTCCAGGAGATCCAGCACAGCAGGAGGAACGCTACATGGGGTTCACCAATCATCTCACCAACATCTCTACCGCTATGGGGAGCATAGTCCAGGCCCTCAACCGGATAGAAGACACGTTGCGGGACCATGTGGCACCACACAGGGCCCCTGTCACTAGCCCGGACCAGGAACAGCCTACCACCTCCGCCGGCGCTAGTGGACAGGAGGCCCCACCACAACGACAGGCCACCAGAACCCCACCTCCTGCTGAAGAACAACCACCCCGCAAGAGGAGCCTGAGATCCAAAAAAAAGACAGAGTAGGATGTCAAGACCCCCGCCAGCATGAGATACCCCCTGAAGTCATCCCACTGTCCCACATTGCCACCCTGTCCAACCTTGAACTGCCCCTGCTCCATCCTTCCACAGGCATATGGACAATGCACCTGTGAGACTGAGAACTGGACTCTGCCATGGACATTACTCCACCCCCACCCATCACCGTGTTAATATCATGTACCATTATCTAGCACCAAAAATAAATCACTCAATGCACTGAAATCATGCTGGAGTCAGGCTGTATTATTTACAAATGTATAACACATTACCGATCAATTATGTTCTGTTAACTTTGTGCTGAACACATACCGAGATCAATAAGCATTAGTCCATGGGCTAACCAAGCAGAAGTCACGCAGTGGGTCATACAGCACTGAAAAGGGAAGGGAAAATCAAACATCAGTTTTAAAGAACTGGGGCGTCATAGACAAAGTTGAGAAGCTGGAGGCTTTCAGGAAAATTAAAATGGCGTGTGTGATTCTTACCTGTGTGCTACTGAAAATACTGTTGGATAACTCTGTCCCTGTTGTCTGTGTCGTCCTCTGAGCCTTCCTCCTCTTCACTCTCCACAGGCTCCACAGCTGCTTCAACACCACCATCTGGACCATACTCCTGCAGGAAAGGCACCTGACGTCGCAATGCCAGATTGTGAAGCATACAGCAGGCCACGATGATATGGCACACCTTCTTTGGTGAGTACATCAGGGATCCCCCTGTCATATGCAGGCACCTAAACCTGGCCTTCAGGAGGCCAAAGGTCCTTTCTATGATCCTCCTAGTTCGCCCATGGGCCTCATTGTACCGTTCCTCAGCCCTGGTCCGGGGATTCCTCACTGGGGTCAATAGCCAAGGCAGGTTGGGGTAACCAGAGTCACCTATTAGCCACACACGTTGTCTCTGTAGCTGTTCCATCACATAAGGGATGCTGCTATTACGCATCACATACGCGTCATGCACTGAACCAGGGAACATGGCATTCACATGGGAGATGTACTGGTCAGCCAAACAGACCACCTGGATGTTCATAGAATGGTAACTTTTCCTGTTTCTGTACACCTGCTCATCGTCTTTTGGGGGGACTAAGGCTACATGGGTCCCATCAATGGCACCAATTATGTTGGGAATATGTCCAAGGGCATAAAAATCACCCTTCACAGTGGGCAAATCAACCTCCTCAGGGAAAATAATGTAACTCCGCATGTGTTTCGTCAGGGCAGACAACACTCTAGACAAAACTTTAGAAAACATTGGCTGAGACATTCCAGATGACATGGCCACTGTTGTCTGGAATGAGCCACTTGCAAGAAAATGGAGGACTGACAGCACCTGCACCAGAGGGGGAATTCCTGTGGGTTGGCGGATGGGGGACATCAGGGCTGGCTCCAGCTGGGCACACAGTTTATGGATAGTGGCACGGTCAAGTCGGTATAGTAGTATGATGTGGCGTTCTTCCATTGTCGACAGGTCCACCAGCGGTCGGTACACGCGAGGATTCATCCTTCCCCTCGCAAGTCCCAGCGGACGGTGCCTAGGAATGACAACATGGAGCACAAAGTCAAGCTAATCACTGGTATGTTCACCACAGCTTGCATAGCACACGGTTATCTATGTATTGAAAGGCGTGTATGTGTGGCAATGCAAGGCCTAGGCCTGTGTGTCGCAGTAGAAATTATGCCATGTGGGCCCTTGAAATGGCGGCTGCCTGACCTGTGAAGTGGGACAATGGGATGTGAGGTCACTGCGCTGGCGGAGCACACCGTGGCGGTAGGCGGTCGAAGACCGCTATACGGAGCCGCATTGGATAACATTGAAGCCTATGGGTTTCAGGAGCCAATGACGATGTGCGCCGGCGGTCGCGGTACGCACCGCCGCGGGCGTGACCGCCATTTTATATCTGCTTAATCACTCGAGACCTGATCATCCACAGGAGAGGACCTATACTGCAAGTGCTGCTGTGAACTCGGTCTGGAAGAGACAATGGCTGCTGCGACTGGGGAAAGGGCCCCTGCCTTCACGTCTGAAGAGTTGGAGAAGCTCGTGGATGGGGTCCTCCCCCAGTATGCGTTACTCTACGGTCCTCCAGACCAACAGGTGAGTACACCGGGTTCACATGGAATGGGCGATGCCTGTGTGGAGTGGGGTGGATGTAAGTTGGTGGGGTGGGGGGCGAATGAGGAGTGCAACGCACGACAGATGAGAGCATGTGCTATATTGCAAGGTTGGGGAGGGGGGGCCAATCACATCTAACATGCAGTAAGTTGATTAATGTTTCCTTCCCACCCTGTACATGTCACATAGGTCAGCGCCCATCAGAAAGTCGAGATTTGGCGTGCCATCGCCAAGGAAGTCCGGGCCCTGGGGGTCCACGTCAGACGGGGCACCCACTGCCGCAAGAGGTGGGAGGACATCCGCCGCGGAACCAGGAAGACCGCCGAGTCACTGCTGGGGATGGCCTCCCAACCTAGGAGGGGTGCCAGTCGTACCCTGACCCCCCTGATGTCCCGGATCCTGGCGGTGGCCTACCCTGATTTGGATGGGCGCTTGAGAGCATCACAGCAGACACAATGGGGTGAGTATCAGCACATTCTGCTATCTTTCTGCGCAGTGGAGGCGTCTTGGTGGGGGAGGATCTTTGTGGGTGACATTAGGCCAGGGCGCTTTCTGTAGTGTAGTCCTCTCCCTTAGGCATGGCCCTGTGCTCCCGGCCCCCACCTCTGTAGGGTGACAAGTACAGCTATTGATGGTCCAGCCTCACACATGTGCGCGTTTGTCGTCTCTTGACCTGTTGTCCGAGTCAGAAGTACTGAGTAGTGTACCCCGAATGCGCGGCTTAGAGCATGCGGCTCCTGTGTCTGTCCTCTCCGCCAACGGTGTTGACATTGCATGCACTCAACCAGGTCTTCTTTTTCTCCCCCCACCCTTCTTCTTCATCTTCTTGTGCATGTGTGCATTAGCATCATCAGGCGGAGGAGATTTGGCATCGGAGCACGAGGGAGCTGCAAGCCACAAGGCCCCGGTGGGCCCAGGAACAGCCCCCGAGGGCACCAGTGAGCCGGAGGGCGAGGGGAGCACCACAACGGGGACCGGTGGTGAGAGCAGCGACACAGACACGTCCTCGGATGGGTGCTCCCTAGCGGTGGTGGCAACATCCGTGCCCCCCGCCTCTACAGGTACAGCCGCCACCCAGCGCACCAGCCCCGCCCTCCCTGCAGCCCCTCAGCCTACGCTCCGTGCCCGCTCACCCAGGAAGGCGGGCGTCTCCTTCGCCCCAGGCACCTCAGCCCCTGCCCCTGTCACCCCTGCTGCCCTCAGTGCGGAGCTCATCGACCTTGTGAGGACGCTCATTGTTGGGCAGACTATCCTTTTGAATGCCATCCAGGGGGTAGAAAGGGAGGTGCATCGGAGCAATGCCTACCTGGAGGGCATTCATTCGGGTCAGGCTGCCCATCAACGATCGTTCACTGCTCTGGCCTCAGCACTGACGGCAGCCATTGTCCCTGTTTCCAGCCTCCCTCTTCTGACTGCCTCCACCCTGTCTCTGTCTCCTGTTCCTTCGCCTATCCCATCCACACCATCTGACCAGCCTGCACACACCTCAACACCCAAGGGCAGCTCATCCAGACACAAGCACCACTGATCCCACAAACACTCACCCAAGCAACACCCAGATGCAGACATTTCAACAGTCACTACCACCCCTGTGTCCCCCTCCTCCTCGTCTCCCTCCTCCCTCCCTGTGACGTCTACACTCACACCTGCATGCACACCAACATCAGCCAGTGCTTCCATCACCACCACACCCTCCTGTACAGTCCGCACGCGTGCAGTCACCACCCCCACTGCCATTTACACGTCCCCTGTGTCCTCTCCCACTGTGTCTGTCACCACCTCTTCCAAGACACACAAACGCAGGCAGCCACCCACCCAACAGACATCCACCTCACGACAGCCTACAGCACCTGCACCTTCACCCAATGACAGCACACCTGACTCTCCTACAACCACATCCTCTTCCTCCACTCCCATCACCACTTCTCCTACCCTTTACCTTGGCCCTAAAAAACTTTTCCTGGCTAATCTTGACCTCTTTCCCTCCGATGACCTACCCCCTCCATCTGCAAAGAGTCCCAAGAGCACCACAGCCACCACCAGCCCAGCTTCGGGTGTCACTGTTGTGCATGGGTTCTGGAGTCCACCCTTTGCCAGCAGTGACACCTCCATCAGCAGCAAGGACACATCCAGCCCCCCCCCGGCAAGAGGACCAGGAAACACAAGGGCCGCCATGCGAGGACTGACACGGCTGCCCCCAAGGAGCAGAGTTCGCCCACTTCACCAGCCACAACATCTAGGGGAGGCAAGGGCCGAGAGCCCCATCTAAGGAGCGTAAGGGCAGCAGGGCGGAGAAGTCAGCCAGCAGGAGCGCGGAGCAGGTGGGCCCCACATGCCACATCCCAGCTGTAAAGGAGGACACCAAAGGGCCCAGGACTCTGTCACCGAAGGGTCCAGAAACATCACGGTCGGAGGGCGACTGAGCAGGGAGTCCAGCCCAGGTCTGGCTCCCTTGAACCTACTGGATGTGCACCGCAGAACAGGGCCCCGCCGTGCAGAAGAGCACCGCTGAACAGGGCCCCGCCGTGAAGATAGGCACCGCTGAACAGGGCCCGCCGTGCAGAAGAGCACCGCTGAACAGGGCCCCGCCGGGAAGATAGGCACCGCTCAACAGGGCCTGCCGTGCAGAAGAGCACCGCTGAACAGGGCCCGCCGTGCAGAAGAGCACCGCTGAACAGGGCCCCGCCGTGAAGATGGGCACCGCTGAACAGGGCCCGCCGTGCAGAAGAGCACCGCTGAACAGGGCCCCGCCGTGAAGATAGGCACCGCTGAACAGGGCCCGACGTGCAGAAGAGCACCGCTCCGCTGGGCCCCGCCGTCTCAAGCACCGCTCCGCTGGGCCCTTCCTGTCATGCACCGCTCCGCTGGGCCCCGCCGTCTCAAGCACCGCTCCGCTGGGCCCTTCCTGTCAAGCACCGCTCCGCTGGGCCCCGCCGTCTCAAGCACCGCTCCGCTGGGCCCTTCCTGTCATGCACCGCTCCGCTGGGCCCCGCCGTCTCAAGCACCGCTCCGCTGGGCCCCGCCGTCTCAAGCACCGCTCCGCTGGGCCCTTCCTGTCAAGCACCGCTCCCTGGGCCCTTCCTGTCAAGCACCGCTCTGCTGGGCCCCGCCGTCTCAAGCACCGCTCCGCTGGGCCCCGCCGTCTCAAGCACCGCTCCGCTGGGCCCCGCCGTCTCAAGCACCGCTCCGCTGGGCCCCGCCGTCTCAAGCACCGCTCCGCTGGGCCCTTCCTGTCAAGCACCGCTCCGCTGGGCCCCGCCGTCTCAAGCACCGCTCCGCTGGGCCCTTCCTGTCAAGCACAGCTCCGCTGGGCCCCGCCGTCTCAAGCACCGCTCCGCTGGGCCCCGCCGTCTCAAGCACCGCTCCGCTGGGCCCCGCCGTCTCAAGCACCGCTCCGCTGGGCCCTTCCTGTCAAGCACCGCTCCGCTGGGCCCCGCCGTCTCAAGCACCGCTCCGCTGGGCCCTTCCTGTCAAGCACCGCTCCGCTGGGCCCCGCCGTCTCAAGCACCGCTCCGCTGGGCCCTTCCTGTCAAGCACTGTTTATGGTTCACTGTGCCCACCATGCCTCCTCCTTGACCAGTGGAGACTGTCATCCATCTGATGGACTGTGGCTTTGCACTCCCCAGGATGGCAGAGTGGGCAACCCACCCACTGTAGAGACTTGAGAGACTGTGGCTTTGCACTCCCAGGATGGCAGAGTGGGCAACCCACCCACTGTAGAGACTTGAGAGACTGTGGCTTTGCACTCCCCAGGATGGCAGAGTGGACAACCCACCCACTGTAGAGACTTGAGAGACTGTGGCTTTGCACTCCCCAGGATGGCAGAGTGGGCAACCCACCCACTGTAGAGACTTGAGAGACTGTGGCTTTGCACTCCCCAGGATGGCAGAGTGGACAACCCACCCACTGTAGAGACTTGAGAGACTGTGGCTTTGCACTCCCCAGGATGGCAGAGTGGGCATGGTGGCCCCTTCGTGGATCTGGCGTCGTGGACTCATGTGGCTGTGGTGCCCCCCCCTTCCCTTCCCCCTGAGGTGCCTGTAGTTTTTTCATCAGATGCCCCTGCAGTGTTCTCTCCAAAGGACTCAGGTCTCCTGTGTGGGCTTTGCCCTTGTGTCGCTACACTGTAGCCCACGGACTGTTCTATTTAACTTTGATGTAGAGGACTAATTGCCTCGGTTCTCCATGGCAGTGTGTATAGTATTATTTTGTTATGGATATTTTGCATAGTTGACCGATACATATCAGAGTCTATTTTTTATATAAATTTTTCTTCACAATTTAATTATGTCTTTGCATTTTTCAGGGGGGTTTGGGTGGTGTCACTGTGCATTGTTGCTCTGCATTGGTGTGTACATAGTTTGGGGGGGTGGGGGTCGCATATGTGTGTGCCCGTAACCTTTCCTCCTCCCCCCTCCCGTGTGTCGTAGGTGCAGTACTCACCGTTGTCGTCTGCGCCGGCGTTCGTACTCGTGGCAGATGAGAAGGTAGACGAGAGCAGGTAGGATGTTTAATTCGGGTTCCATGCTGTCCTTCGTACTCGTGGAGTGTGTTTTGGTGAGCGTTTTCCCGTCCGTAGTCTGTTTCCGCCGTGTTTTTATCGGCGGGGCTCCCGCCCCGGAAAAGGTGGCGGATTGGTGAGTTGTAATACTGTGGGCGGTACATTGTCTGCCGCCTGCCTGTTAGCGGTGACCGCCGCGCTGTTTGTCTGTACCGCCGTGGCGGTCGGAGTGTTAATGTGGCGGGCTGTGTTGGCGGTTGCCGCCAGGGTCAGAATTCCATTTTTTGGACCGCCGGCCTGTTGGCGGGTTGGCCGCCGCTTTATCACCGACCGCCAGGGTTAGAATCACCCCCTTTGTGTGGAAATCCAGCAGTAGTTGTGCTGGCGGACTGAAGTGGTGAGGTGGTTCCACCACTGGCCCGCCGCACCCCACCAGAAGGACACCGCCTGCCGTACTATGTGCAATATTAAGGCCTGGCGGTGTCCTGCTGGTGTGGTGCTGCCGGAGGTGGAAGCACCCGTTCCCTGCCAGACTACCTCCTCCCCGGACCAGGTGAGTAGATCGTCCGACAGGGGAAGGGGTGGGAGGGGGGACGGGTGTTGTATGTACGTGTGTGTAGGAGCCTGGCCTGGCTTATGGTGTGTACCTTGTGGTATTTACACCTTGTGCCAGGTCCAGTTATCCCTTATTAGTAGATTAGTAGTTTTCTAGCAGCTTAGGCTGAACTAGGAGACATGCAAAGCTCCTACTATACCACTTATATCATATAGCACTATATCATAAGAAACACAATACTCAGAGTTACAAAAAATAAAGGTACTTTATTTTAGTGACAGTATGCCAAAAGT
This sequence comes from Pleurodeles waltl, assembly GCF_031143425.1. NCBI lineage: Eukaryota > Metazoa > Chordata > Amphibia > Caudata > Salamandridae > Pleurodeles > Pleurodeles waltl. The sequence continues at coordinate 660,066,941 of NC_090446.1, read as the reverse complement.
ATCCCAGAGGATATACTCCCTTAGGAGGTAAGTAAAATACACAAAATATACACACAAACCAAATTAGGTAAGTAAAACACTTAGAAAAGTAGTGAAAACACTGTAGAACACAATAGAATGCAATAGGAGACAATAGGCCTAAGGGCAACAAAAACCATATACTCCAAAAGTGGAATGTGAACAACAAATGGACCCCAGGCCTAGTGTAGTGTATAGAGGGTCGCTGGGAGTGTAAGAAAACACTAAGGGTGTTCAAGATACCCCACCCCAAGACCCTGAAAAGTAGGAGTAAAGTTACCCTACTACACCAGAAAGACAGTAAAGTTGAGATAGGGGATTCTGCAAAGGAAGCAACTGACTGCAAAGCACTGAAGACGGATTCATGTACCTGATGACCTGCAAAGGAAGGGGACCAAGTCCAAGAGTCACGCAAGTGTCCGGGGGGCAGGAGCCCACTAAAGCCCGGATGAAGGTGCAAAAGGGCTGAGTCTGGGTGAAAGAAGCCAAAGATTCAGCAACAACAAAAGGTGCCAGGAACTTCTCCATTTGTCAGAAGATGTCCCACAGCGTGCTGGTGGATGCAGAGTTGTTTCCACGTAGAAAGACTGCAAACAAGCCTTGCTAGCTGCAAGAGTTGCGATTAAAGATTATGGGTGCTGCCAGGGCCCAGGAAGGACCAGGAGGTTGCCCCTTAGAGGAGGAGACAGAGGGGGTGCTCAGCAACACAGAGAGCCAACGCAGATCAGGCAGCACCCGCTGAAGCACTTGAGTAGGCATTCAAGAAATCTGAGCATGGCGGTCGTCTCAACACAACAGAAGTGGGTCCCACAAAGCCGGATGTTAACTCAGGGAGTTGGGCAATACAGGACGGAGTGCTGGGGACCTGGGCTGTGCTGTGAACGAAGGAAGTCTTGCAAAAGTGCACAGGAGCCCTAGCAGCTGCAGATCACACAGTACACAGGATTACTGTCTGGTGTGGGGAGGCAAGGACTTACCTCCACCAAATTTGGACAGAAGGGCCACTGGACTGTCGGGGTCACTTGGATCCAGCTCCTGTGTTCCAAGGACCTCGCTCATCAAGATGAGAGGGGACCCAGAGGACCGGTGATGGAGAAGTTTGGTGCCTGTGTTAGCAGGGGGAAGATTCCGTCGACCCACAGGAGATTTCTTCTTGGCTTCCAGCGCAGGGTGAAGGCAGACAGCCCTCAGAGCATGCACCAACAGTTGAGAGAGCCGGCAGGATTAGGCGCTAGAATGTTGCTGGGGGTCTTCTTGCTACTTTGTTGCAGTTTTGCAGGCATCCTGGAGTAGTCAGCGGTCAATCCTTGGCAGAAGATGAAAAGAGAAGTGCAGAGGAACTCTGGTGAGCTCTTGCATTCGTTATCTGACGAGAAACCCACAGGAGAGACCCTAAATAGCCCTCAGAGGAGGATTGGCTACCTGACCAGGTAAGGGCCTATCAGGAGGGGTCTCTGACCTCACCTGCTGGCACTGGCCACTCAGAGGTCTCCATTGTGACCTCACACCTCTGCATTCAAGACACACTGGAGGAGCTCTGGGCACCACCCCTGGGGTGGTGATGGACAGGGGAGTGGTCTCTCCCCTTTCCTTTGTCCAGTTTCACGCCAGAGCAGGGGCTGGGGGCTCCCTGGTCCGGTGTAGACTGGCTTATGCAAGGAGGGCACCATCTGTGCCCTTCAAAGCATTTCTAGAGGCTGGGGGAGGCTACTCCTCCCCAGCCCTTAACACCTATTTCCAAAGGGAGAGGGTGTAACACCCTCTCTCAGAGGAAATCCTTTGTTCTGCCTTTCTGGGACTGGGCTGCCCGGACCCCAGGAGGGCATAAACCTGTCTGAGGGTTGGCAGCAGCGGTAGCTGCAGAGAAAACCCCAGACAGCCAGTTTGGCAGTACCCGGGGTCCATGCTGGAGACCCGGTGATGCATGGGATTGGCATCCCAATACCAGATTTGGCTTGGGGGGACAATTCCACGATCTTAGACATGCTACATGGCCATGTTCAGAGTTACCATTGTGAAGCTACACATAGGTATTGACCTATATATAGTTCACATATGTAATGGTGTCCCCGTACTCACAAAGTCCGGGGAAATTGCCCTGAACAATGTGGGGGCACCTTGACTAGTGCCAGGGTGCCCTCACACTTAGTAACTTTGCACCTAACCTTCACTAAGTGAGGGTTAGACATATAGGTGACTTATAAGTTACTTAAATGCAGTGTAAAATGGGTGTGAAATAATGTGAACGTTATTTCCGGCAGGCTGCAGTGGCAGTCCTGTGTAAGAATTGTCTGAGCTCCCTATGGGTGGCAAAGGAAATGCTGCAGCCCATAGGGATCTCCTGGAACCCCAATAGCCTGGGTACCTAGGTACCATATACTAGGGTATTATAAGGGTTTTCCAGTGTGCCAATCAGAATTGGTCAAAATGGTCCCTAGCCTGCAGTGACAATTTTAAAAGCAGAGAGAGCATAAACGCTGAGGTTCTGGTTAGCAGAGCCTCAGTGATACAGTTAGGCACCACACAGGGAACACATACAGGCCACAATTATGAGCACTGGGGTCCTGGCTAGCAGGATCCCAGTGACACAGGCAAAAACAAACTGACATATAAGTAAAAAATGGGGGTAACATGCCAGGCAAGATGGTACTTTCCTACAGTGTGTGTGTGCTGTCTGCATGTGTGCATGAATGTGTGTTTGCATGGTTGAATGTGTGTCTGAATGACGGAGTGAATCTGTGTTTGTCTGCGTGTGAGTATGCGTCTTTGGATGGCTGTGAGTGTGCATGTTTGCGTGTGAGTATGAATGGTTGAATGCGTGTATGAGTGCTGAGGTGAACACGAGTATGGATGAGTGTGAGTGAATGTGTTGTGTAGGTGAATGAGTGTATGAATGGTGTGTGTGGGTGTCTGTGTGCGTATGCATGTATGCAGGGGGTGTAGTAGGGGAGGGGGCGCTGTGTCTGAGAGTATGTGAGGGGATGGGGTGCTGTGTCTAGAGGGGGCTAGGGAGAGTGGCACTGAGTGTGGTGGGGGGTTGTAGTATTTGCTGGGGGGGTGATGGAGTGGTCTACTGGTGACAGGGAAGAAATTCCCTGTCACTGGTAGCCTTTCTGCCAGGGTTTTCTTGGCAGTGCTACCATCATGGAAACCCAGGTGGAAAGGCGGCTCCTAATACCAACGGTGGTTTCCTGTGGACCGCCGTGTAGGAGATGCACAGCTCCGGCCCAGCTGGTCTGACGGTGCTGGCGGTATGAGTGGAGATGTGGGGGGTTGGCAGAAGCAAACCCAGCACACTCATGATGTGGCAGTCTTCATCACCAGCCTTTTGGCGGTTAAATTGCCACCTTTTCCTCAGCGGCCTCTCATAATTACCCCCTAAGTCCATAGGCAAACTTTTGACTGAGACCTGTTGGCGGTGAAACTGCCACCTGTGCCCTGGTGGTCTCTCATAATGACCCCCAAGTCCGAAGGCAAACTTTTGACTGAGACCTCCCGCTTGCTGTGGCCGAGCAGAGCTCTATGCACTAGAAATCATTAATTCTTTAAAATTCATATCTCCCGTTCCCTTTATCTGATTTTAATCATTTTGGTGTCATTTTAAGGATAACAAACATACTCTATTTAATATATTTTTATGAATTTGTTTTGGATTTTTATTATGATTTACTTATTTATTGTTTTGTGATTTTTAAATCCTTTACACACCTGACTCCTAAGTTAAGCCTAACTGCTCATTGCCAAGCTACCAAGGGTTGAGCTGTGATTAATTGAAGACCTAACTGGACCTATTAGGGGTTAAAGGCCTATTGGTAAGTGTAGGTACTCACCTGCTCTTACCAATAATCCACTTTCCAACAATGAGAGTTTCACCTTTTGCAAACAGTCTGGTAAAGAATAAACTTTCTACATAGAGTAAACACTGTTTACCACTGATATCAACTTAATTTCTTAATGTAGGTTTGGTGTGTGTCAGGGGTTTTATACAAATAAAAGTTGTACATTAAAGGGCTTTTGTTTTGGAATTGCCATTCACTATTTTGGCTTTCCCCTGTACAGTTGTACTCATTAACCCTTCGGGCTCCCTGGAAGAGGTGGTTACGTCCGCTGCTGTGGCACTCAGGCGCCAGGGGCGTAACTGCCTCGTCCACTAATGGGACCCCGGGGGAAGCACTAGAGTTCCCCCTGAGGGCCTTGCACCCCCTTCCATGGGCAGGGATGGAAGGGCACCCCCGCCCCCACCCCCCTGCAGTGACATCTGATGGCGTGAGTGCGCAATCATACACTGGCCTCATCATAGGCCCATCTTCACTGAGCTTCCCGCGCGGATCGGAAGAGAAATGCAATGGCATTGCTCTTCCGATTACGGGCAGGGGACGGGAGAGGCATCAAAGGAAAGGAAAGGCCTTTCCTTTCCTTTGATGTCTCTCTGAACATTTCTGTAGCCCGATTATGAAGCAATCGGCTGCAGAAATGCCCACTAGACACCAGGGAGTTTTTTTTGTTTGTGATTGACTTGAGGGGAGCGATCCTTTGGGCAAGTGTTGCTTCCCGGGTGGGGGGGGGGATTAATTGAAGGCCATTTCTGCCCCCATGATGGCAGATCGGCCTATTGAAATTAGACCAATCTGCCCCCGGAGGTGGGCACAAACCTCTAGACACCAGGGATTTTTTTTATTTTTATTTTTATTTTATTTTTTACTTTTTTATACGTGGGGAGCTACCCCTTTAGGCCATTTCTGCCCCCCTTGGATGCAGATCATCCTATTTTTGTTAGGCCAATCTGCCCCCAGGAGGGCAGAAACCACTAGGCACCAGGGATTTTTTTTTTTTACAGATGGGTATCGACCCCTTAGGCAAGGGCCGCTCCCCCGGAGAGCAATTTTATTTTAGGCCATTTCTGTCCCCCTTGGCGACAGATCAGCCTATTTTTATTAGGCTGATCTGTCCCCAAGGAGGACAGAAACCAGTAGACACCAGAGATTTTTATTTTTTGTGACAATTTCATGCAAGGGAAGCAAATCCTTTGGCAAGGGTCACTCCCCTGGGGGTCAAACTAAACAACTAGGCACCATGGATTTATTTGCACCAATTTCACGCAAGGGGAGCGACCCCTTAGGCAAGGGTCGTTCCCCTGGAGGGCACATTTTTCTTAGGCCATTTCTCCCCCCTTGGGGGCAGATCGACCTATTTCTATTAGGCCGATCTGCTCCCAGGGTTGTAGAAACCAATTAGGCCACAGGGTTTGATGTGTGTGTGTGTTTTGTTTGGGGGAAGCCCCTTGGGCAAGGGTCATCCCCATGGGGGCACATTACTGTTGGCCATTTCTCACCCCTTTGGGGGCAGATCGGCCTATTTTTGTATGAACAATCTGCCCCCAAGGGGGCCCGAAAGCCCATCAGAGACCAGGGCCGATTTTTTTTTTCAAAAAAGATGGTGTGGAGTATGGCCATACCCTTACCCCAAATGAATGGGGACAAAGTTGTTCTGCCCACCAGTGGGCAGGTGGGGCAATTACTCTCGATCCACTCCCTGGGTGAGGGCAGAAAGCCTACTAGATGCCAGGGAATTAAAAAAAAAACTGTGGGGTGGTGGCTACTAACCAGTATGGGCATGGTTATGCCCCCACTCTCAAAATTGTTTGGACTTTGGGATGCTGCCATGTAGAAAAATCTACAAGACCTAGACAAATCTGAAAGCTAAACATCTGGGTGAGTGAAGGGTGGTGTGCTTCACATGCACTTGTACCATTTTTCTACCCACAATGCCCTTTAAACCTCCAACTTTGCTGGAATCACATATTTTTCCCACATTTTTGTGATGGAACCTTCTGGAATCTGCAGAATCCACAAAAGTTCTACCACCCAGCATTCTCTCATCTATACCGATAAATATTCTGCCCATTTGTCAGCCTAAAAACGTTTTTTTTCAAACTGCCCTTTTGGACCTGCTTTGGTTTACCCTCATTTTTGACATGTTTTTGGCTCTTCCCTGTCACAGGCACTTGGGCCACCTACACAAGTGAGGAATCATTGTTATTGAGAGACTGAGGGGAACGTTGGGTGGTAGGAAATTTGTGTCGGTGTGGTGATCCCACACAGAAATGTGGGAAAAATTTGATTTTTCTAGCTAAATTTGAGGTTTGCTGAGGATTCTGGGTAAGAAAATGCAGGGGGATCCACGCAAGTCACACCTCTCTGGACTTCCTCGGGTGTCTAGTTTTCAGAAATGTTTGGGTTTGGTAGGTTTCCCTAGATGGCTGCTGAGCCCAGGACCAAAAATGCAGGTGCCCCCGCAAAACAGGTAGTTTTGTATTTGATAATTTTGATGTGTCCACATAGTGTTTTGCAGCATTTTCTGTCATGGGCACTAGCCACCATACAGGTACCCATTCAAGTGAGGTACCATTTTTATCTGGGGGAATGCTGGGTAGATAGAAGTTTGTGGCTCCCTTCAGATTCAAGAACTTTCTGTCACCAAAATGTGAGGAAAAGGTGTTTTTCAGCCAAATTTTGAGGTTGGCAAAGGATTCTGGGTAACTGAAACCTGGTGAGAGCCCCACGAGTCACCCCATTTTGGATTCCCCTTGGTGTCTAGTTTAAAAAAATGCACAGATTTGGTAGGTTTCCCTAGGTACCGGCTGAGCTAGAGGCCAAAATCCACAGCTAGGCACTTTGCAAAAAAACAGGTCTCTTTTCTTTGGGAAAATGTGATGTGTCCGTGTTGCGTTTCCTGTCACGGGCATTAGGCATAACCACACAAGTGAAGTACCATTTTTATCAGGAGACTTGGGGAAACACAGACTAGAAGAGCAAGTGTTATTGCCCCTTGTCTTTCTCTACATTTTTTCCTTCCAAATCTAAGACAGTGTGTAAAAAATACGCCTATTTGAGAAATGGCCTGCATTTCACTTGCCAGTATGGGGACCCTGGAATTCAGAGATGTGCAAATAACCAATACTTCTCAACACCTTATCTTGTGCCCATTTTGGAAATACAAAGGTGTCCTTGATACCTATTGTTCACTCTTTATATTTCAGCAAATTAATTGCTGTCTACCAGGTACACAATAAAAAAACTGCTTCTTTATTGGCTCTGGTTACCTAGAGTACTTGATGTTCCTACAAGCCCTATATATCCCCGCAACCAGAAGGGTCCAGAAGACATAACGGTATATTGCTTTTGAAAATCTGACATGGCAGAAAAAAGTTACAGATTAAAACGTGGTGCAAAATGGCTGGTTTTTTCACCTCTATTTCAATATATATTTTTTTATTTTGGCTGTTACTTTCTGTAGGAAACCCTTGTAGGATCTACATAAAAGACACCTTGCTGAAATCAGAATTTTGTCTACTTTTTAGGAATGTTTAGCTGTCCAGGATCCAGCACTGGTTTCACACCCATTTCTGTCACTAACTGGAAGAACGCTGAACACACAAAAAATAGTAAAAATTAGGTATGTCCCAGGAAAATGCCAAAATTGTGTTGAAAAATGTGGTTTTCTGATTCATGTTTGCCTGTTCCTGAAAGCTGGGAAGATGGTAATTTTAGCACCGCAAACGCTTTGTTGATACCATTTTCAGGGGGGAAAACACAAGCCTTCATCTGCATCCCTTTTTTCCCATTTGTAAAAAAAAGTGAAATTCTTCCTGTAATTTAGTTAACTTCTTGGTCTCCTCCAGCAGAACCCACAAACTCTGGATATCTCTAGAATCCATGGGATGCTGGAAAAAAAGGACACAAATTTGGTGTGGGTAGCTTATGCGGACAAAAAGTTATGAGGGCCTAAGCGCAAACTGCCCAAATAGCCCAAAAAAGGCCTGGCACCTGAGGAGGGAAAAGGCTTGGCAGTGAAGGGGTTAAACACAATGCTCTATGAGAGTTTCCCATATATCTGTGGTTAATTGTTAATGTGAAATATGCTACTTGTAAAGTGTGTGTTACAGGGTCAATGTTGCACATATTGCTTGTTCAACATCTAAAGGAGTTGTTTATGTGATGGTAGTAATGTGCCTAATCTTCTCCTTAGCTATTTTGAACTTACCGTCAGACCTCTAATACTATAGTATTTATAAAACAATATGAGGGAAAACAAAGCTTTGATGATGTAATGAGTAATGTCATCAATTATGTTATTTGAGGTCATCAGTGATGTCTAAAATGTTATAGAACATGTCATGAGGGATGTCATGTGAGGTTATAAGCAATGCATGGCAGGGGTGCAAGTTAAAGTTTGCTCTGCTAACCATAACTGGTAAATTTCTGTGTTTGTTTATTCAAAACATTAATGTTATCACTGACATATTCACTTAACTAAAATGATGCATAAACCTATGTTTTTCAGTGAATTTCCAAGCTTTTATTTAAACAAAACTAATTTATTCATCAGACCTAATTATAATGTTACTTTAACCTGTTTTTTTTCAGTAAGCATATATATATATATATATATATATATATATATATATATATATATATATAATATATAACATATATATTATATATATATATACATATATACATACACATATAATATAGAACAAATATATTATATATATATATATACATACATATATAAACACATTATCTATCTATCTATCTATCTATCTATCTATCTATCTATCTATCTATCTATCTATCTATCTATCTATCTATCTATCTATCTATCTACCTATCTACATATATCTGTAAGCTACAACAATCTTTTTTGTGTTTTTAATGCCTGTGGCACTTGCAATGTAGTAGATTGGATATCCACCACATTTGTACAAAGTATCCCACCCACCAAATCCAAAATAGTGTCCTAGCTTTCCAAAACAGTACAAAACCCTGTGGCCAAAGTAGTCAACAAGACCAAGCAAGTGGTATCCGTCTGAAAATGTGCTTTGATTCCACACTGTCCAGTGTGGTAGGGCTTTCCTACTAATGCACTGACTTCCTAGAGTGACTGACTTTCGACATAGAGAGTTATGTAAGGGGCACATTTAAGAGCCCCTAGCACCTCCTTGCACCATATTAGCATAATTTATTTTCATGCTAATGTGGCTCCACGAGGCCAAAATTGCCGGGCCAAATTTACAAATTGGTATAATGCATTAATTGCACCACTTTGTGATCTTTTGTGCTACATTATACCTGTGCCAGGCATAATGTATGCAAAAAGGGTGTTCCCACATTAAGGGGCCTGAAAAGATGGCACAAACAAATCTAAGAGATTTCTTTGCATTTTGTTTTTTTTTGGCACTTTTAATGCCTGCTCAGAGTAGGCATTAAAATGAGGCACACTATTGTTTACAATTGGTCCCGCAGGATTAGCATCCACATTTTTTAGGCTAATCCTGCAAAGCTTCGAACTAGCATCAGAAATCCTAACTCTAGTTCCCTAACTACTGCCATATATTAAATGTACACATTGTGGCATTAGGGGGGCTCTAAGGGTGCAAGAAAAGTGGCAATGCACTAGGCGCAGCACCACATTTCATAAATCTGCCCCGAAATATGCAAATGGTACCAATGCTAACAAGTCTGTGCCCAGTTCCCATATATTATTCAGAACTGCATGTTGACATTAGTTGCCTTAACAAAACAGAGAAACTGTAAACTTTCTACTCTCTTAAATCTACAGAGTTAGATGTAGTGATAACAAACAAGCCCATCATGCCTTGTACTGATCTGATTTAGAAGTAAGCAGAAATACTTACATTTGCTTGCATTCCATGCACTTCTGTAAAAAGGAACACTGAGATGAGCAGGAGTTCCCTTCCCCTCAACTTAGGGAATAATTTGAAAGAAAGTCATAAAAGGATTCTAGAATTTGGGATATATGGCACACACAGACAGTTCCTGAGGGGACATGCTGCAAGATCAATTTAAGACCGCAGACCCTGCACCAGATTGAGGTAAGCAGGTATACTGACATGAGTTACCATAACAAAGCGTAGTTAAACAAGAATATGATCTGTAGTAGAATTCTAATGTACATTAGGTACAACTATACTAGGGATGTGTGATTAAGTATATTTGTGGCATTTTTAGGAATTGCTCTAATTGTAGTTATGAATACTGAGATTCTTATAAAAATTAATATTATTCTGGGGGTGGTTAAGCCACCGAACACGATGGTGCAGCCTGCTAAGTTCTGTCATCCACCCCACCACACATCCATCATTATCTGGGCAAAGTCAGCTTAAACAATGCTTCAAGGTAGCACTGGCCCTGCTGTACCCAGCCAATTCTAAGCTGCTGCTCCTCGTATCTGAAACCAACTGTGGGGCTCCAATCCAAGATGCAGAGTGAGCCAAACCCTATACATGGTTGGACGAAGGGTGCTGGGTGCTCGGTTGTTCTGCCATCAGGAAACTGTGGTTTTGATGGACTCCTCCATTGCTGTCAGAGAGAGGAACTCCCCTGCTGGGGGCCTGTCTGGGTTAGGCCCTGCAACACTGCCTGTTGTCCAAGGGGATGTGAAGGTGAAGTGAAGAAAATAGTGCACCCACAAAGTCATGCTGTCGCCTGTCTGGCCATATTGGACTCCCTCTTAAGCAAAAGGTATGTGATCTCCAGTTGGATCTCTGTATTTGTTGTTGGTTCTGGTAGTGGCTATCAAGCAGTGGCCCACCCTGTTACCATGGTGAAGACTCCCCCTATGCAGAGGTAGGGGGATGATGTGAGCCTCAAGGTGGATCGTCAGTATGGCTAATTGTGGCAGGGTCAGCGTTTTGGGGTTGGCCTGGCAAATTATGACCTGCCTAAGTTGCCATAAACAGTAAGGACTGGTCAGATGGTGGATGGTTAGCCAGAGATCTCAACAGGTTGTACTGCTTGGCCTGGACTGATGGGGCATCCTGATGAGTTACAAGGAAAGCCCAGGGTGCAGTGATAGGTTCCCCCTCATTGTCAGAACCTCCAGGGATTGGGGCCTGTGACCCCACACCACCTATCTGTCTCTGGTGACTATGTGTAGTTGGTGGATAGTCGGAGAAATCTCTGACTCTGCACTGGTGAAGTATAAATAGACCCTTGACTCTCTTGTTTATGCCACTCCTTTATCCGAGGGGGACTCTGAGAGTGGCTGTAACTGTGAATGCATGTCCCATTGCATGGTTTCCCTGACATGGGCATCTGACTTGCCATCTGTACGCCAGGGTCACCCTGGGCAATGGAACAAAGTACTGCATCTTGACAAGCTGCACCTTGGGCCTACGCCTTAGGGAATCATTTGAAAGAAAGTCATAAAAGGATTCTAGAAGTTGGGAGAGATGGCACACACAGGAAGTTCCTGAGGAGAAATGCCCCAAGATCAATTTAAGACCTCAGAAACTGCAGCAGCTTAAGGTAACTAGGGATACTGACATGAGCTACCATAACAAAGCATTGGTGGGGTACATAGCTGGTATAGAGTGCCTCACTTGGGGGGACAGTAGGGGTGCTGCTGCCTTCACTAAGGATGCCTTCACTAAAGATGTGCTTCGGAGGCTATGACATTGTCTTTTGGCACTACAAACCATCACTTGAATTTCCCAATAGAAAAGGACAAACAAATATCCCAGCCTAGCATGGTTCATCGACAAATGCACTAAACCAACTTGGGATCTAGACTGCGACCCACCTCTGCTAGCACAGACACCCAGAGACTCGACTTGTAACTCCACAACTTCCATCCTACAGATGTTTCAAGACTCTTAATCCTTCCTGGAAGGAAAGATTAGTGAACTCAGGCTTGACATTTTCTTTCTCCACCAAGACTTACAGAATGCTGTTGACAGGGTCACAGAGCCTGAGAGACGCATCTCAGAAGCGAAATGCACCATCCGAGGGTTCCAGGATAAAATCACGCACCTCTAGAAGACAGGACAACAACTTGAGCACCGAGTGGAAGATGCCGAAGGTCGCTCTCGACATAGTAAACTACTGGTCAGAGTATTCCCTGAAAGACAGAGTGAGCAACCCCACACAATTCATCACGCACTGGCTGAAGTGATTTGTGGCGGAGCACACACACACAGATTTTTGGCTCCTCACCTACCATCGGGATCATAACTGTGCCTCCTTTGTGCCTGTATATTCAACTTGGCAGACAGAGATGCAATCCTATGGGCTTGCTGCAGACACAGCAATCTTACATGCAGCTCCACATGAGTCATCTTCTTCCCCGACTATGCACTGTGAGTGCAACAGGAATATCACTCCTTTTTGGCAGGTGGTCAAACAAAAAATGACAGCCATGCTGCCTTTTTGGTGAACAAACTGTATTCTTTAACACAACTGAAAGGCCAATGGACTGCATAAAGAGTGTCCTGATTGGAGAAGGTGCAGCCCAGCCACAAAGGAGAGATTGGAGGTGGAGGGGCCCTCTGTGGCCTGGTTGCACTTGCCACGCAGGAGTCGAAGGACCAGACATTGTGGCTCTGCAGAAACAGATGATGTTAGGCGTAAACAGCACCAATGAACATCAGATAAGCCTGATTCCAGGGATATTGGACACCATGCATCTTAGGGGCATGGGTTGGGACTATGATTATCTCTTTGTCTGATGCTGCTAAACCTTCCCTAAAAACCTTTTCCATTGTTAGTAGGATGTGACTAGGCCCCTACAAATTAATTAGTTACTTGGTTGAGTTATAGCGTGAAAGGGCCATTGGACAAAGGGGATTCACTTGTAGTTCAGTTGCCCAGTTGGCCATTGCCCCAGTTCAGTCCACAACAGATGTCCACAAGAGATATTTCCTGTTTTAGGAGTATATGTCGGGGTGAGGGTAAGGTGCAGTTTTATATATGTTTTAGATTTTGAATTTCTGTGAGCAGATCTCCTTACAGACACTCAACAGCTACACCACAATTCCATGATAAGCCAAACACCAACATGTACTCACCCCACCCCCATGGCTACACAAAATGAGCCTGAAGTCACGGTCCAATTGCCGCTCACAACATAGACTATTAATGGCCTCTTGGACACGGTAAACTAAGGGGCTGCCCTAAAGTTATCCTGACACATTGAGTTGGACATTTGCCAAGAGACCCATTTAGTTGGTAACCTTTGCCTGTTCCTGGCTCAGATGGCATCCTCCCAGTTGTTCTATGCAGGTTTTAGCTAGGGGTCTAAGGGAGGGGTGCTCATTATGCTTTGTAACCATGTCTCCTACAAAGTCACACAGATTTAGAAGTGGGGAAGATATGTGGCAGTCACTGGATTGCTGCAGGGGATTCTTATTTCCCTAGTTAACGTTAATGCTCCTTCCGTCCACAGATTTCCTCAGGACTTCGGCTGATGTACGGATGTAGCTTCTCCAGGGGCCCTGGGTTATGTGGGTGGTATCAAGGGAGGGGGAGACTTGTAGATTGGCTGACCCATGGGAATATTGAGGAGGTATGTGGGCCCTACATGACTCACAATGTTCCTGTGGAACATGAGTCTTGCGGATGCCTGGCTCCTACTTCACCCTGGGGAGAGATGCTAAACTGTTTTCTTGTGAGCACACACTGTGTTCTCTTGATTTGAGTATTTTTGTCAGCCTAACCTTGAAGCCTCTTGGATAGTGGACACTCGTATTCCGGCTTATGTACTATAACACCACTCCCTAGTGAGCTTGTACTGAGGATTGGATGGCAAAGGGATGGAGCTGGTGCCTTAGCGCATGTTTGCCCACAGACCAGGTGAGCAGGGAATACATAGTGAAGACCACAGATAATTGCCCCTTAATTAATAAGAGATCTGTTGACCTGCATGGAGTGCTCAGGAAAGTGTTCATAGCTAGATTGAGAGGAGAGATCATTAGGAAGCAAGCAGGTTGGATGCAGCAAAACAAGAAGTTTCCGATTGTGAGACACACATTTTAAAGCTCGAGGGGGTGATACCTGGCAGCCCCCAAAACAACTCCTCTTAGAAACATTGCAATCCATTCTCCAATAAACCCAGGTGAATGAAGCGCACACTGTGTGGTGGGAGCACAAATCCACTTGGATTAATGGAAAGACAGGTTAGTAAGATTCTACTTCAGCTTTGTTCTGGCGCTTCCAACATAACTCTATCTCTTACTTAGTGGGTGTATAGGGTAACTATATGAGTGGTGAACTTTCTATAGCCCACAAGTTTGCAATTTATTACACTGACCTACATTCTACAATCGAGCCACCAAGCCCAACCAGTCTGCATTGGTGGTTTTTATGGCTGACTTGCCCACACATAGGCTGAGATCAGAACAGAGAGTCCTACTGGAGGAAATCATCACATTTCAAGAGATGGGGTGGCCCTGATAAAAATACAATCCAACAAGAGCGTGGGCCCCAGTGGGCTCCCAATGGAATTCTATAAGGCTTTCTGGTCACACTTGGGACTTACCCTACTGGAGGATTTCATGGAATGTTTCATGGTGGAGAATTCCTGTTAGACATGTAGATGGCTACAACATGGTTATCCCAAAACCTGTCCAAACCAGGACTCCTTGCTCCTCATATTCTTCCATTTCCCTCCTCAACAGGCAGGTGAAAATTTGGGTGAAGGATTTGGCCAATCTTCTGTTGAAGTGGGTTTTAAGTCCAACCAGAAAGGTTGGGATGTTGTGGGTTTTTAATCCCCCCAGAGCAATTGGGATTTACTCAATATCCAAACGGTGCACAATGTTCTGGCACAATCTGCTAGATTACCATGCAAAATTAGATTCTGTCCCTGCTATATTGATTTCATTAAGCTGTTATATATGTCCCTAATGGCTTGTATCAGCATTGGCTGCTCGCCATTAGCTTGGAACTAGACTTGATTACCTGCTATCATGTCTACAGTTTGTATTGGCAATCGAGCTTTTGGCAGAATGGCAGATTATTGATGCCTTGGTGAAGCGATTTTACTGGGAGCCAGAGGTGACGGACAGAGTAGCATTATATGCAGATGATCTCCTAACTTTTTAAGATCCTCCACAACGTTTAAGTCCTCAACGCCTTCCGATTTTGCAAATCTTTGGCAAACATTTTGGACTTTGAGATAACATGGGAAAAGTCCTCTATTTAATCAATTGGCAGGAAATTCCTCATAGTGTCCTGGGTGAGAGACCAATGAGTGCTCAAGGAGGGATTTAAGTATCTTGGAGTATACGTAACTGAAGACAGCCAATGAGCCTGGAATGATAACTTGCAGTCAAAACTAAGCAGACTTACGAAAGGCTTCGGATTGTGATCAATGCTCTCTTTTTCTCTACTGGGAAGGTTGTTGATTTTTAAGATAATTGGGCTGCCCAATCTATTATACCAGCTCCAGAACATCCCATACCCATCTCCAGGAATTTCTGTACTCCTTGAAATGCAACTTTGAGGTAGTTACTCTGGAACAACCAGCCACTTAGAATTGCACTGTCTGAGGGGCATATTTATTTTCATTTTTTTTAATGCAAACTTGGCGCAAAACTAACTCTATATTTATACTTTGGCGCTAGACCTGTCTAGCGCCACATTTATGGAGTTAAAGCATTATTGGACGTGGAAACCTACTTTGCATCAATAAGATGCAAAGTAGACGTTCCTGTGCAAAAAATGACTCTAAGGCCCTAGCGCCTTATTTATCCCCCTGTGCAAAAATCACACACAGAGGGAAGGCGGGGTCAAAAAATGGTGCAAAGCTTGCCTTGCACCATTTTTTAACGCCTGGCTCAGGGCAGGCGTTAGGGGAACTGTGGGCCTATTTCCATGTGGATCCCACAGGTGCCCTCCCCAGGCCCCAGGGACACCCCCACCCACACCAGAGGGACAGCGGAGGATGGGGGACCCCATCCTAGTGAAGTATAGGTAAGTACAGGTGAGTATTTAATTTTTAAAGTGAAATTGGGGGCCCTGAAATGCCCCCCCTACATGGCACTGGGTGCAATGGCCATGCCCAAGGGACCGTGGTCCCCTGTGCTGTCCATTGGGGTGGTGGGCATGACTCCTGTCTTTTCTAAGACAGGAATCATGTGGTATGGATGGTTTTGCGTCAGAAAATTACTTTAGGCAGGTTAGAGTCATTTATTTTACTCTAACCTGCCTAACGGCATTTTTTTGTGCAAAACCCCCTTCTTCCAACCACCAGCCCCACCCGATTAACATCCTTTTTTTAAAACTAGCCTACCCTTTGCACCGGCTTGCACTATTCTATAAATATGGTGCACGGCTGGTGCACAGAAATAGTGCAAGACTGTGCTAAACCTTTTGGTGGAAAACTGCGTTAGTGCATTTTTGCACCAAAAAGTATAAATCAGGGCCTAAGTGTCTCAAGTGCACATGATATCACTTCTTACTACAAAACTTCACACTTGATTATTAATACAAATTTTGTCTCAAGGACTGATTACTAATCCCTTCATCTGTTCATGAAGGTGGTATTTAAGGTTTGGGGATAAATTCAAGATCCTGTAATTGTCCCAACAATTGATGCTGGAGATCCCTTATTAGTAAAACAGCTGGCTTCAGCAGGTCTCAGAGTTAATATACAACAAAGTTTGGGATCTAATCAGCATTTCATGCATGTCTGCGTGATCTTATAAATAGATCCATGGTCAAATCTTTTGCAAAGCTTCAAGAAGAGTTTGGACTTCAGCGGGGCCAATTTTACCGACATCTGCAATTTCTTGCAGGAGGTTGTCCCTATAAAGATTGCAGGATTTGAAGAGACTGGGCTCAATATCAGGGGATTTGGTTTGAGCCTTGCCTTGAAAGGTACTAATACTGGGGCTGTGAAGTGTGTAACTTTGACACCTGAAGGACACAGAATGCAATTCTGGCTGTAGAGGGGGGATTGGGAGTGTGAATGGGGGTTAATCCTGCTGGACATTCCAAGAGTGCTCTGTATCAAGAGAATGTCATGTCTTGTATGGAATTGCTACACTTGGTCAGTAATTTATTGCTTCCTGTCATTTTCTATTTCTTCAAATACCAATGAAATTGCTTTATAAAAAATATGGTCATCTCATTCATATGATGAGTAGACAATATATTCAATAGAAAATAACTAAACATTGCAAAATACAAACTTTTGTGTTATCTGTTTCTGAAGAGGGAAAATCCTCTGACAAGTTTTGTCTGACTCCTAATGCCCTATATCTAATAGAAAAGTGGTTCTTACCCTATGGTTCTGGGGCCCTTTGGGTCCACTGTGCCTCCTTAGGATGTGTGTGATTACTTGGAAAATTAAATAATATATAACGTTTAATAAAGTGTGCATAAAAAAAGAAGCAAAATGTAAAGCTGGAATTTTAAAACGTTTGGTAAATGTGACAGAGTTTGAAATTGAAGGCTACAAATTAGGTTGGTATATGCAGATTGATTCAAGAGAGAAGTGCCAGTATATCAAACAGAATATAGCATGGACAAAGAGTGGCCTCTACTGAATTTAGAAAAACTCAAACCTAATATATTAAATAATTTGTGTATCAAACCTAATATATTTAATAATTTATGTATTTGTTGATGAATGCTTGCGTTCATATTTTTGTGTAATGTTTTGTGGTCCAAATCATCAAAATTGCTTAGGTCGGGGTCCCTGGAATAGTAAATCAGTGGGAATCCCTGGTTAATTCAGTGGGGGTCACCGGATTTCAGAAATAATTAAGTGGGGTCCACAGAAGTCAAGAGGACTAGAACCATTGGTCTAGTATATTGCTTCGTCTTTCAGATATTAAAATGCATTTTAAAAAGCTCTAACTTTCACATTAAAATTTAGTTTTTTTCATATATTGTGAAATAAAATATTTCATAATTTTTGCATTTCTTTGAAGCATACTACAGCCTATATTTTGTGTATTTTGTTAAAATTCGAATCGCAGAAATTGCTTAGATGGGGGTTCCAGTAGCGTTTCAGTGGGGAACTAACGAACTGAAAAGGTTAAGAACCTCGTTAATAGACAATAACTCATTAGAGAGAATAGTGAGACACACATGCCCATTCTACTTTACTATAAAAATAGTAGGCCATGTATATTTTCCTTTTGGGGCTAAGAAGATCTACAAGGTTTGCCTCTGTAAAAAGTGGAGACACAACACAGAAACAGCGTATGAAGTGCTTTATTAATGTTACTCTACAATACAATAACTATTAGGTGATTAAGATGATATTCCTCAGTAATGTCTTTGATGTACTACTGCAGGGCGAGTGAAAAATCAGAAACCTGAAATAGAATAATGCATACACCCAATAGCCAGGAGTCTACTTCCACCTCATCATTCATCAAACAAGACATTAATAATGCTAGTAGCAGTGTAACTAACTTTGGGCTATCAGACATTGATGTCAACATTTACTTCATAAATGAGCTCTGAATTGTGCAGTTCCATTGTGTGGTGCCTCATACTTGTACAGGTATCATTTCAAAAGGTTTTTTGTTTTGTACCACATGTTACAACAGTGTATCAATATTTTCTGCTCTACTTGAATACGATTATTCCAACTCACAGATGAACAGGTGTTACCATCTCATAAAATAATATTCTTTGAGAAAGTTTGTTAGTCTTCATAGTTCTGTTCTCATATCTGCCTAAGTTGTGAGTCTCAAAAGAGTGCATTAAATTACATTTTTGGAGTTTGGGGTTTTAGGGAAGTTACATATCTTAGGATCTGTTTTGCTGTAATTCCATACATGCACTCTTGCTCATTTTCTAATATATGACAGCTGAATTTCATCGGTTGTATAACGTCCCTTTGCTTTGCTTTTGTAAGTAAATAAATATAAATATAAATATATATATATATATATATATATATATATATATATACATATATGTGTATATATGTGTGTGTGTGTGTGTGTGTGTGTGTGTGTGTATATATATATTATAATTCACAAAAAAACAAAAGGCTACAGCGACAATATAGTAAGCTTCTGATTTTACACCAAAACCATGGAAATTAATCTGTTATCGTTAGAGTTATTTCAATTAACTATAACTGGTGCACTAAGGTAACTATAGCTCACACCCTCGCCAAGCACAGTTTTCTCATTAATATTTTTACTACAAATGTTACAGTGACTTTTTCAATGATGTCATAGAAGATGTCATGAGTGATGTAATATCTGGGGTAATTAGAAGTGCAGACGCTAATTTTCTCATTTACTACAGTATTCTCAGTATAAAATTATTTAAGTTTTCCTCTTCAAGTCCATCAAGGTGGCTTTCAGACGTGCCCCACTTTTGGCATACATCCAGAATGTTAGCACTCAAGATGCACATTAGAACTTTGTAGAGAAGCTGCTGATTAGTAGGGAGTTAACTGGCAGTCTGCCGCTGGTGTTGAAGGGGCATGTTTCAATCTGGATGTCAGAATGTTTTAATGAAATAGAAGAGAAAAATATTTGATAACTCACTTAAAGCTTGATAATTTCTCCTTTTATACAGCACTATCCATTCTTTCCATAACAAAATTAATCCCTTCATTTTGTTCCTTTCTAAAATAAATGTTTTAAGTTTTACAAGTTTGAATCAATCAAGATGGTTTCAGGTTTGCCAAACTGTTGTCAGAAATAAGACTGTTAGTGCTCTAGTTGTTCTTTAGAACACTCTGGGAGGCTGAAGTAGAACACACAGGTATCATCTGATAGGCTTCTCCTGTTGGAAGTGCATGTTTGTAAAACTTAATTCTCATATGGCTGAGAAAGATAGTGTGAATCTACAGAAAATATGCTCTCATTTTAGTTTCAGGAGTACCTTCCCTAACCTCTATGGGACAATCATAAAAAACAGTTTTCTATCAAACATGATTCATTAAATCCCAGGAGAAGTCTTTTTCACAGGGTAAAATCACATTAGAACACACCACAATTC
Organism: Pleurodeles waltl; assembly: GCF_031143425.1. Classification (NCBI taxonomy): domain Eukaryota; kingdom Metazoa; phylum Chordata; class Amphibia; order Caudata; family Salamandridae; genus Pleurodeles; species Pleurodeles waltl. The sequence continues at coordinate 660,047,142 of NC_090446.1, read as the reverse complement.
CTAAAACTAATATAGTATCATCAACAAATGATTTATATTGTAACTATAATCTGTTATGACCCTTTATGTGTTCTCCTTTTTGTGACCCTAAAAACCTGCCATTCACTACAATGCATTTCAATGGGGTGCTATCATGTATACTGGTCCCAAAATGGCTGCCAGCGCTTCCTGGTTGAAGTGCTGACAGCCAATCAGATCTCATCATGAGATCTGTGCTTAGGTTCCGCCAAAATATCTTTATTTATTTTTCCTTTAATAACTGGAAACCTACTGAACATATAAACACCAAATAAAAAAATATTCAATCTGTGCACCAAGAGGTAGCTTCTTGCCAAATTTGGTGTAATTCTGTTCAGAGGTTTGGGCTGTATTAATGTCTAAAGACCCTATGGGAAAATGCACGGGGAAAATGCATTTTGGGACCCCCTTTCTCTCTGACCCTGTTTGGCGGGCCACCCTGAAACTTTCAATAAAGCACCTATACCGACTGTCATATTAGCTTTGAAAAGTTTGTGAACATTCATCAAACGGCGCTAAAGTTATTGGCAAAACAAAAAACACTTTTCCTATGGAAACTAGGTCCTAACTGTAACTACCTAGGGACCAATATATATATAAATAATATTGTGGCGGTTGCCACTAAGTAGTTATGATTAAGACCACGTTTCCATAGAAAAAGCTTTTTGTGACTTGCCTATTTCTTTGACAGCATTTGGCGAATCTTCCTTTTTTTTTTTAAAGTGTGCCGGTGATTCTTGTTTTGCTTGGGAAGTTTCGGGGTGATCGGTCAAGTGTGGGGGCGCGGGCCTTCTGGCTCCCCCACCATGATGTCACTCTCTCTCTTCCATCCCATAAAGGAATGGAAGAGAGAGAGTTTATTATTGCGATTGTCTCTCCATACAATGACTGCAAAGAGTCAGACTAGCAAGATGTTTGGTAAGTAAGTTATAGCTAAGTTTCTGGCCTAATGGTCAAGGTCTTGTGCTGTCACTCATTAGGCTGAAGTTTCAAATCTTAGTATCACTTGCCAGTGTGTCTGTTTATTTTATAGTGTTTTCACTGTTAAACATTCCTAATGATGGAACATTGAAGTATTTTTCCCCTCAAGATCTGTGTTGAATGCCATAGCTAAGTCAGGAAACATAGTAAGGAGTCACCTCTGGCCTAGTGATTAAAGTCTTAGACATACACACTAATCGTTAAGGGTTCAAGTCCATGTGAGTCTGTGGTAATTTTCTGCTTTCTTTTCTTTTCAACTATAGATATTTAAGTTACATACTGAAAGGCGAGCTCACGCTTTTTAGTTGACAAAATTATTTTTCTTTTCAATTTATCTGGGACTACTTCATTCTAAGTATATCATTCATGAAAGCCTAAATCACTCTCTCTCTCAATCTCTCACTTTCTCTCTTTTTCTCTCTCTTGCTCTCTCACAGGGTTTGGTGGTTAGGGGGGTTGGCTGTAGGGTCAGGACACAGGCCAGACCCAGCGGCCAACCCTACCATCCATGGCCAAAGGCCGTGCATGGTGCAAGGTTGAGTGGTTATAGGGGGTTGGCCACAGGGCCCCTGCCACCCTCGACATGCACAGTTTCCTCATCAACAATGTTGCTGCAAATGTTACAGTGATAATATCAATGATGTCATAGATGATGTCATGAGTGATGTAATATCTGGGGTAAATGGCAGTGTGTGGCAAGGGTGTGAGTTATAGCTATATTAGCGCATGAGTTATAGTTACTTGAAATACTTCTAACTAAAAAAGGTGACAATCTATGGCCGTGATTGTTTAAAATGTGATCCTAACTAGCACGTCCCTGTAACTTTTAGTTTTTTTTAGTTAATTTCCATGTTTTTTAAAATTCTTTTTCCTAACTATAATGTCCCTGTAACATTTGTTTTTTTCAGTGAATTTCTATGTTTTTTTAATGTAAAGTACCAATAATTGCTACACTTTACTCCAACCACTGTGGCGCACGACCTTCGGCCGTGCACAGCAGAGGTTGGCTGCAGGGCCTGGCAGGAAACCCCATATACCCACACAAATCTGCATTGCGCACAGCCTTTGGAAGTGCATGGTGGGGGTTGGGTCTCAGCAGCAGTTGACACGAAAGAAACCACTTGTCACAGTCACTAGATAAGATATTGCACCCCAATGCGGGGATGAAAGGGGAAGCCCTTCCCCTTCCACCCCGACCCTACCCCCCCCCATGTGATGTCAGCGCGCGAGTGCGCGCTGATTAGTCACAGGGTCTCCACCATCGCGCTGGAAGCTCTGCTTCCAGCGCGATTGAAAGAGAAATGCTCAGCATTTCTCTTTCAATCACGTGGGGGACGCCGGAGAGGCTTCAAAGAGAAGGAAATGTATTTCCTTCCCTTTTAAGTCCCTCCCAGGGTTTCAAAAGCCAGATTGCTTGCAATCCGGCTTTTGAAACCCCACTAGACACCAGGGATTTTTTTTATTTTGTTGGTTATGGACACAAGGGAGCGACCCCTTGGGCAAGGGTCGCTCCCAGGGGGGGCATTTTTTGGGGAAGGCCTTTTATGCCCCCCCTGGGGGCAGATCGGCCTGTTATTAGGGGGAGGCAGAAACCTCTAGGGCACCAGAGATCATATTTTTTTTTTGTTTGTTTTTTTTTTAGGTGGGGAGCGACCCCTTAGGCAAGGGTTGCTCCCCTAGGGGGCAAATTATATTTAGGCCATTTCTGGCCCCCTTGGGGGCAGATTGGCCCATTTTGATGAGGCCAATCTGCCCCCCTTGGCGGCAGAAACCACTAGACACCAGGGAGTTTTTTTTGTTTTCGTGAATTTCACGCAAGGGGAGCGACCCCTTAGGCTAGTGTCGCTCCCCTGGGGGGGGGGAATTATTTTAGGCCATTTCTGCCCCCATGAGGGGTAGATCAGCCTATTTTGATCAGGCCGATCTGCCCCCAAGGGGGGCAGAAACCACTAGGCACCAGGGATTTTTTGTTTTTTGTTTTTGTTTTACAGATGGGGAGCGAACCCTTGGACAAGGATCGCTCCCCTGGAGGGGAAAATTGTATTTAGACCATTTCTGCCCCCCTTGGGGGCAGATTGGCTGATTTTAGGTCAATCTGCCCCCACGGGGGCAGAAACCACTAGGCACCGGGGATTTGTTTTTTGGCGCCAATGTCACGCAGGGGGAGCGAACCCGTAGGCAAAGGTTGCTCCCGAGGGGGGGGACTTGGGGGGGCAAATTTATTTTAGGCCGTTTCTACCCCCCCCTGGGGGCAGATCGGCCTATTATTAGGCCGATCTGCCCCCAGGGGGGTCAGAAACCTCTATGCGCCAGGGCAATTTTGTTTTTTTTTGTTTTTTTGTTTTTTTAGAGATGGGGAGCGACCCATTAGGCAAGGGTCGCTCCCCTGGGGGGCAAATTGTATTCTTTTTTTGGTGCCAATGTCACGCAGGGGGAGCGACCCCGTAGGCAAGGGTCCCTCCCGGAGAGGGGGTGGGGGTTGGGGGGGCAAATTTATTTTAGGCCATTTCTGCCCCCCCTGGGGGCAGATCGGCCTATTATTAGGCTGATCTGGCCCCAGGGCAATTTTTTTTGTGTGTTTTTTTTTTTGTTCGTTTGTTTTTTTAGACATGGGGAGCGACCCAGTAGGCAAGGGTCGCTCCCAGAGGGGGGATTGGGGGGGCAAATTTGTTTTAGGCCATTTCTGCCCCCCCGTGGGGCCGGCTGAGCTAGAGGCCAAAATCCACAGGTAGGCACTTTGCAAAAAACAAATCTGTTTTCTGTGAAAAAATGGGATGTGTCCACGTTTTGTTTTGGGCCATTTCCTTTCGTGGGCGCTAGGCCTACCCACAGAAGTGAGGTACCATTTTTATCGAGAGACTTAGGGGAACACTGGGTGGAAGGAAAATTTGTGGCTCCTCTCAGATTCCAGAACTTTCTGTCACCGAAGTGAGAGGAAAAAGTGTTTTTTGGGCCAAATCTTTATGTTTGCAAAGGATTCTGGGTAACAGAACCTGGTCAGAGCCCCGCAAGTCACCCCATCCTGGATTCCCCTGGGTATCTAGTTTTAAAAAATGCGCTGGTTTGCTAGGTTTCCCCAGGTGCCGGCTGAGCTACAGGCCAAAATCCACAGGTAGGCACTGTTTTCTATGAAAAAATGTGATGTGTCCACGTTGTGTTTTGGGCCATTTCCTTTCGTGGGCGCTAGTCCTACCCACACAAGTGAGGTATAATTTTTATCGGGAGACTTGGGGGAACGCTGGGTCAAAGGAAATTTGTGGCTCCTCTCTGGTTCTAGAACTTTCTGTCACCAAAATGTGAGGAAAATTTGTTTTCTTTGCCAAATTTTGAGGTTTGCAAAGGATTCTGGGTAACAGAACCTGGTCAGAGCCCCACAAGTCACCTCATCTTGGATTCTCCTAGGTCTCTAGTTTAAAAAATGCATAGGTTTGGTAGGTTTCCCTAGGTGCCGGCTGAGCTAGAGGCCAAAATCTACAGGTAGGCACTTTGCAAAAAACACCTCTGTTTTCTTTTAAAAAAATGTGATGTGTGCATGTTGCGGTTTGGGGCATTTCCTGTCACGGGCGCTAGGCCTACCCACACAAGTGAGGGATATTTTTATCGGGATACTTGGGGGAACACTGGGTGGAAGGAAATTTGTGGCTCCTCTCTGATTCCAGAACTTTCTGTCACCAAAATGTGAGGAAAATGTGTTTTTTTAGCCACATTTTGAGGTTTGCAAAGGATTCTGGGTAACAGAACCTGGACAGAGCCCCACAAGTCACCCCATCTTGGATTCCCCTAGGTATCTAGTTTTCAAAAATGCACAGGATTGGCAGGTTTTCCCAGGTGCCGGCTGAGCTAGAGGCCAAAATCTACAGGTAGGCACTTTGCAAAAAACACCTCTGTTTTCTTTCAAAAAATGAGATGTGTCCACGTTGCATTTTGGGGCATTTCCTGTCGCAGGCGCTAGGCCTACCCACACAAGTGAGGTATCATTTTTATTGGGAGACTTGGGGGAACGCTGGGTGGAAGGAAATTTGTGGCTCCTCTCTGATTCCAGAACTTTCTGTCACCAAAATGTGTTTTTTTAGCCACATTTTGAGGTTTGCAAAGGATTCTGGGTAACAGAACCTGGTCAGAGCCCCACAAGTCACCCCATCTTGGATTCTCCTAGGTCTCTAGTTTTAAAAAATGCATAGGTTTGGTAGGTTTCCCTAGGTGCCGGTTGAGCTAGAGGCCAAAATCTACAGGTAGGCACTTTGCAAAAAACACCTCTGTTTTCATTAAAAAAATGTGATGTGTGCACGTTGCGGTTTGGGGCATTTCCTGTCACGGGCGCTAGGCCTACCCACACAAGTGAGGGATCAGTTTTATTGGGAGACTTGGGGGAACACTGGGTGGAAGGAAATTTGTGGCTCCTCTCTGATTCCAGAACTTTCTGTCACCAAAATGTGAGGAAAATGTGTTTTTTTTAGCCACATTTTGGGGTTTGCAAAGGATTCTGGGTAACAGAACCTGGTCAGAGCCCCACAAGTCACCCCATCTTGGATTCCCCTAGGCATCTAGTTTTAAAAAATGCACAGGTTTGGTAGGTTTCCCCAGGTGCCAGCTGAGCTAGAGGCCAAAATCTACAGGTAGGCACTTTGCAAAAAACACCTCTGTTTTCTTTAAAAAAATGTGATGTGTCCATGTTGCATTTTGGGGCATTTCCTGTCGCAGGCGCTAGGCCTACCCACACAAGTGAGGTATCGTTTTTATTGGGAAGCTTGGGGGAACGCTGGGTGGAAGGAAATTTGTGGCTCCTCTCTGATTCCAGAACTTTCTGTCACCAAAATGTGAGGAAAATGTGATTTTTTAGGCAAATTGGGAGGTTTGCAAAGGATTCTGGGTAACAGAACATGGTCAGAGCCCCACAAGTCACCCCATCTTGGATTCCCCTAGGTCTCTAGTTTTCAGAAATGCACAGGTTTCGTAGGTTTCCCTAGGTGCCGGCTGAGCTAGTCGCCAAAATCTACAGGTAGGCACTTTGCAAAAAACACCTCTGTTTTCTTTAAAAAAATGTGATGTGTCCACGTTGCGTTTTGGGGCATTTCCTGTCGCAGGCGCTAGGCCTACCCAAACAAATGAGGTATCATTTTTATTGGGAGACTTGGGGGAACGCTGGGAGGAAGGAAATTTGTGGCTCCTCTCTGATTCCAGAACTTTCTGTCACCAAAATGTGTTTTTTAGCCACATTTTGAGGTTTGCAATGGATTCTGGGTAACAGAACCTGGTCAGAGCCCCACAAGTCACCTCATCTTGGATTCTCCTAGGTCTCTAGTTTTAAAAAATGCATAGGTTTGGTAGGTTTCCGTAGGTGCCGGCTGAGCTAGAGGCCAAAATCTACAGGTAGGCACTTTGCAAAAAACACCTCTGTTTTCTTTAAAAAAATGTGATGTGTGCACGTTGCGGTTTGGGGCATTTCCTGTCACGGGCGCTAGGCCTACCCACACAAGTGAGGGATCATTTTTATCGGGAGACTAGGGGGAACACTGGGTGGAAGGAAATTTGTATCTCCTCTCTGATTCCAGAACTTTCTGTCACCAAAATGTGAGGAAAATGTGTTTTTTTTAGCCACATTTTGAGGTTTGCAAAGGATTCTGGGAAACAGAACCTGGTCAGAGCCCCACAAGTCACCCCATCTTGGATTCCCATAGGTATCTAGTTTTCAAAAATGCACAGGTTAGGTAGGTTTCCCCAGGAGTCGGCTGAGCTAGAGGCCAAAATCTACAGGTAGGCACTTTGCAAAAAACACCTCTGTTTTCTTTCAACAAATGTGATGTGTCCACGTTGCGTTTTGGGGCATTTCCTGTCGCAGGCGCTAGGCCTACCCTCACAAGTGAGTTATAATTTTTATTGGGAGACTTGGGGGAACGCTGGGTGGAAGGAAATTTGTGGCTCCTCTCTGATTCCAGAACTTTCTGTCACCAAAATGTGTTTTTTTAGCCACATTTTGAGGTTTGCAAAGGATTCTGGGTAACAGAACCTGGTCAGAGCCCCATAAGTCACCCCATCTTGGATTCCCATAGGTATCTAGTTTTCAAAAATGCACAGGTTAGGTAGGTTTCCCCAGGTGCCGGCTGAGCTAGAGGCCAAAATCTACAGGTAGGCACTTTGCAAAGAACACCTCTGTTTTCTTTCAAAAAATGTGATGTGTCCACGTTGCGTTTTGGGGCATTTCCTCTCGCAGGCGCTAGGCCTACCCACACAAGTGAGGTATCATTTTTATTGGGAGACTTGGGGGAACGCTGGGTGGAAGGAAATTTGTGGCTCCTCTCTGATTCCAGAACTTTCTGTCACCAAAATGTGTTTTTTTAGCCACATTTTGAGGTTTGCAAAGGATTCTGGGTAACAGAACCTGGTCAGAGCCCCACAAGTCACCCCATCTTGGATTACCCTAGGTATCTAGTTTTCAAAAATGCACAGGTTTGGTAGGTTTTCCCAGGTGCCGGCTGAGCTAGAGGCCAAAATCTACAGGTAGGCACTTTGCAAAAAACACCTCTGTTTTCTTTAAAAAAATGTGATGTGTCCACGTTGCGTTTTGGGGCATTTCCTGTCGCAGGCGCTAAGCTTACCCACACAAGTGAGGTATCATTTTTATTGGGAGACTTGGGGGAACGCTGGGTGGAAGGAAATTTGTGGCTCCTCTCTGATTCCAGAACTTTCTGTCACCAAAATGTGTTTTTTTAGCCACATTTTGAGGTTTGCAAAGGATTCTGGGTAACAGAACCTGGTCAGAGCCCCACAAGTCACCCCATCTTGGATTACCCTAGGTATCTAGTTTTCAAAAATGCACAGGTTTGGTAGGTTTTCCCAGGTGCCGGCTGAGCTAGAGGCCAAAATCTACAGGTAGGCACTTTACAAAAAACACCTATGTTTTCTTTAAAAAAATGTGATGTGTGCACGTTGCGGTTTGGGGCATTTCCTGTCACGGGCGCTAGGCCTACCCACACAAGTGAGGGATCATTTTTATCGGGAGACTTGGGGGAACACTGGGTGGAAGGAAATTTGTGGCTCCTCTCTGATTCCAGAACTTTCTGTCACCAAAATGTGAGGAAAATGTGTTTTTTTTATCCACATTTTGAGGTTTGCAAAGGATCCTGGGTAACAGAACCTGGTCAGAGCCCCAGAAGTCACCCCATCTTGGATTCCCATAGGTATCTAGTTTTCAAAAATGCACAGGTTAGGTAGGTTTCCCCAGGTGCCAGCTGAGCTAGAGGCCAAAATCTACAGGTAGGCACTTTGCAAAAAACACCTCTATTTTCTTTAAAAAAATGTGATGTGTCCACGTTGCGTTTTGGGGCATTTCCTGTCGCAGGCGCTAGGCCTACCCACACAAGTGAGGTATCATTTTTATTGGGAAGCTTGGGAGAACGCTGGGTGGAAGGAAATTTGTGGCTCCTCTCTGATTCCAGAACTTTCTGTCACCAAAATGTGAGGAAAATGTATTTTTTTAGGCAAAATGTGAGGTTTGCAAAGGATTCTGGGTAAGAGAACCTGGTCAGAGCCCCACAAGTCACCCCATCTTGGATTCCCCTAGGTCTCTAGTTTTCAGAAATGCACAGGTTTTGTAGGTTTGCCTAGGTGCCGGCTGAGCTAGACGCCAAAATCTACAGGTAGGCACTTTGCAAAAAACACCTCTGTTTTCTTTAAAAAAATGTGATGTGTCCACATTGCGTTTTGGGTCATTTCCTGTCGCAGGCGCTAGGCCTACCCACACAAGTGAGGTATCATTTTTATTGGGAGACTTGGGGGAACGCTGGGTGGAAGGAAATTTGTGGCTCCTCTCTGATTCCAGAACTTTCTGTCACCAAAATGTGTTTTTTAGCCACATTTTGAGGTTTGCAAAGGATTATGGGTAACAGAACCTGGTCAGAGCCCCACAAGTCACCTCATCTTGGATTCTCCTAGGTCTCTAGTTTAAAAAAATGCATAGGTTTGGTAGGTTTCCCTAGGTGCCGGCTGAGCTAGAGGCCAAAATCTACAGGTAGGCACTTTGCAAAAAACACCTCTGTTTTCTTTCAAAAAATGTGATGTGTGCACGTTGCGGTTTGGGGCATTTCCTGTCACGGGCGCTAGGCCTACACACACAAGTGAGGGATCATTTTTATCGGGAGACTAGGGGGAACACTGGGTGGAAGGAAATGTGTGGCTCCTCTCTGATTCCAGAACTTTCTGTCACCAAAATGTGTTTTTTAAGCCACATTTTGAGGTTTGCAGAGGATTCTGGGTAACAGAACCTGGTCAGAGCCCCACAAGTCACCCCATCTTGGATTCTCCTAGGTCTATAGTTTTAAAAAATGCATAGGTTTAGTAGGTTTCCCTAGGAGCCGGCTGAGCTAGAGGCCAAAATCTACAGTTAGGCACTTTACAAAAAACACCTCTGTTTTCTTTAAAAAAATGTGATGTGTGCACGTTGCGATTTGGGGCATTTCCTGTCACGGGCGCTAGGCCTACCCACACAAGTGAGGGATCATTTTTATCGGGAGACTTGGGGAACACTGGGTGGAAGGAAATTTGTGGCTCCTCTCTGATTCCAGAACTTTCTGTCACCAAAATGTGAGGAAAATGTGTTTTTTTTAGCCACATTTTGAGGTTTGCAAAGGATTCTGGGTAACAGAACCTGGTCAGAGCCCCACAAGTCACCCCATCTTGGATTCCCATAGGTATCTAGTTTTAAAAAATGCACAGGTTAGGTAGGTTTCCCCAGGTGCCGGCTGAGCTAGAGGCCAAAATCTACAGGTAGGCACTTTGCAAAAACACCTCTGTTTTCTTTCAAAAAATGTGATGTGTCCATGTTGCGTTTTGGGGCATTTCCTGTCGCGGGCGCTAGACCTACCCACACAAGTGAGGTATCATTTTTATTGGGAAGCTTGGGGGAACGCTGGGTGATAGGAAATTTGTGGCTCCTCTCTGATTCCAGAACTTTCTGTCACCAAAATGTGAGGAAAATGTGTTTTTTTAGGCAAAATGTGAGGTTTGCAAAGGATTCTGGTTAAGAGAACCTGGTCAGAGCCCCACAAGTCACCCCATCTTGGATTCCCCAAGGTCTCTAGTTTTCAGAAATGCACAGGTTTCGTAGGTTTGCCTAGGTGCCGGCTGAGCTAGACGCCAAAAACCAACAGGTAGGCACTTTGCAAAAAACACCTCTGTTTTCTTTCAAAAAATGTGATGTGTCCACATTGCGTTTTGGGGCATTTCCTGTCGCAGGCGCTAGGCCTACCCACACAAGTGAGGTATCATTTTTATTGGGAGACTTGGGGGAATGCTGGGTGGAAGGAAATTTGTGGCTCCTCTCTGATTCCAGAACTTTCTGTCACCAAAATGTGTTTTTTAGCCACATTTTGAGGTTTGCAAAGGATTCTGGGTAACAGAACCTGGTCAGAGCCCCACAAGTCACCTCATCTTGGATTCTCCTAGGTCTCTAGTTTAAAAAAATGCATAGGTTTGGTAGGTTTCCCCAGGTGCCGGCTGAGCTAGAGGCCAAAATCTACAGGTAGGCACTTTGCAAAAAACACCTCTGTTTTCTTTCAAAAAATGTGATGTGTGCACGTTGCGGTTTGGGGCATTTCCTGTCACAGGCGCTAGGCCTACACACACTAGTGAGGGATCATTTTTATCGGGAGACTAGGGGGAACACTGGGTGGAAGGAAGTGTGTGGCTCCTCTCTGATTCCAGAACTTTCTGTCACCAAAATGTGAGGAAAATGTGTTTTTTTAGCCACATTTGAGGTTTGCAAAGGATTCTGGGTAACAGAACCTGGTCAGAGCCTACAAGTCACCCCATCTTGGATTCCCCTAGGTATCTAGTTTTAAAAAATGCACAGGTTAGGTAGGTTTCCCCAGGTGCCGGCTGAGCTAGAGGCCAAAATCTACAGGTAGGCACTTTGCAAAAAACACCTCTGTTTTCTTTAAAAAAATGTGATGTGTCCACGTTGCGTTTTGGGGCATTTCCTGTCGCAGGCGCTATGCCTACTCACACAAGTGAGGTATCATTTTTATTGGGAGACTTGGGGGAACGCTGGGTGAAAGGAAATTTGTGGCTCCTCTCTGATTCCAGAACTTTCTGTCACCAAAATGTGAGGAAAATGTGTTTTTTTTAGCCACATTTTGAGGTTTGCAAAGGATTCTGGGTAACAGAACCTGGTCAGAGCCCCACAAGTCACCCCATCTTGGATTCCCCTAGGTATCTAGTTTTCAAAAATGCACTGGTTAGGTAGGTTTCCCCAGGTGCCGGTTGAGCTAGAGGCCAAAATCTACAGGTAGGCACTTTGCAAAAAATACCTCTGTTTTCTTTCAAAAAATGTGATGTGTCCACGTTGCGTTTTGGGGCATTTCCTGTCGCAGGCGCTAGGCCTACCCACACAAGTGAGGTATCATTTTTATTGGGAGACTTGGGGAAACGCTGGGTGGAAGGAAATTTGTGGCTCCTCTCTGATTCCAGAACTTTCTGTCACCAAAATGTGTTTTTTTAGCCACATTTTGAGGTTTGCAAAGGATTCTGGGTAACAGAACCTGTCAGAGCCCCACAAGTCACCCCATCTTGGATTCCCCTAGGTATCTAGTTTTCAAAAATGCACAGGTTTGGTAGGTTTTCCCAGGTGCCGGCTGAGCTAGAGGCCAAAATCTACAGGTAGGCACTTTGCAAAAAACACCTCTGTTTTCTTTCAAAAAATGTGATGTGTCCACGTTGCGTTTTGGGGCATTTTCTGTCGCAGGCGCTAAGCCTACCCATACAAGTGAGGTATCATTTTTATTGGGAGACTTGGGGAAACGCTGGGTGGAAGGAAATTTGTGGCTCCTCTCTGATTCCAGAACTTTCTGTCACCAAAATGTGTTTTTTTAGCCACATTTTGAGGTTTGCAAAGGATTCTGGGTAACAGAACCTGGTCAGAGCCCCACAAGTCACCCCATGTTGGATTCCCCTAGGTATCTAGTTTCAAAAAATGCACAGGTTTGGTATGTTTTCCCAGGTGCCGGCTGAGCTAGAGGCCAAAATCTACAGGTAGGCACTTTGCAAAAAACACCTCTGTTTTCTTTCAAAAAATGTGATGTGTCCACGTTGCGTTTTGGGGCATTTCCTGTCACAGGCGCTAAGCCTACCCACACAAGTGAGGTATCATTTTTATTGGGAGACTTGGGGGAACGCTGGGTGGAAGGAAATTTGTGGCTCCTCTCTGATTCCAGAACTTTCTGTCACCAAAATGTGTTTTTTTAGCCACATTTTGAGGTTTGCAAAGGATTCTGGGTAACAGAACCTGGTCAGAGCCCCACAAGTCACCCCATCTTGGATTCTCCTAGGTCTCTAGTTTTAAAAAATGCATAGGTTTGGTAGGTTTCCGTAGGTGCCGGCTGAGCTAGAGGCCAAAATCTACAGGTAGGCACTTTGCAAAAAACACCTCTGTTTTCTTTCAAAAAATGTGATGGGTGCACATTGCGGTTTGGGGCATTTCCTGTCACGGGCGCTAGGCCTACCAACTCAAGTGAGGGATCATTTTTATCGGGAGACTAGGGGGAACACTGGGTGGAAGGAAATTTGTATCTCCTCTCTGATTCCAGAACTTTCTGTCACCAAATTGTGAGGAAAATGTGTTTTTTTTAGCCACATTTTGAGGTTTGGAAAGGATTCTGGGTAACAGAACCTGGTCAGAGCCCCACAAGTCACCCCATCTTGGATTCCCATAGGTATCTAGTTTTCAAAAATGCACAGGTTAGGTAAGTTTCCCGAGGTGCCGGCTGAGCTAGAGGCCAAAATCTACAGGTAGGCACTTTGCAAAAAACACCTCTGTTTTCTTTCAAAAAATGTGATGTGTCCACGTTGCGTTTTGGGGCATTTCCTGTCGCAGGCGCTAGGCCTACCCACACAAGTGAGTTATCATTTTTATTGGGAGACTTGGGGGAACGCTGGGTGGAAGGAAATTTGTGGCTCCTCTCTGATTCCAGAACTTTCTGTCACCAAAATGTGTTTTTTTAGCCAAATTTTGAGGTTTGCAAGGGATTCTGGGTAACAGAACCTGGTCAGAGCCCCACAAGTCACCCCATCTTGGATTCCCCTAGGTATCTAGTTTTAAAAAATACATAGGTTTGGTAGGTTTCCGTAGGTGCCGGCTGAGCTAGAGGCCAAAATCTACTGGTAGGCACTTTGCAAAAAACACCTCTGTTTTCTTTCAAAAAATGTGATGTGTGCACGTTGCGGTTTGGGGCATTTCCTGTCACGGGCGCTAGGCCTACCCACACAAGTGAGGGATCATTTTTATCGGGAGACTAGGGGGAACACTGGGTGGAAGGAAATTTGTATCTCCTCTCTGATTCCAGAACTTTCTGTCACCAAAATGTGAGGAAAATGTGTTTTTTTTAGCCACATTTTGAGGTTTGCAAAGGATTCTGGGTAACAGAACCTGGTCAGAGCCCCACAAGTCACCCCATCTTGGATTCCCATAGGTATCTAGTTTTCAAAAATGCACAGGTTAGCTAGGTTTCCCCAGGTGCCGGCTGAGCTAGAGGCCAAAATCTACAGGTAGGCACTTTGCAAAAAACACCTGTTTTCTTTCAAAAAATGTGATGTGTCCACGTTGCGTTTTGGGGCATTTCCTGTCGCAGGCGCTAGGCCTACCCACACAATTGAGTTATCATTTTTATTGGGAGACTTGGGGGAATGCTGGGTGGAAGGAAATTTGTGGCTCCTCTCTGATTCCAGAACTTTCTGTCACCAAAATGTGAGTAAAATGTGTTTTTTTTAGCCACATTTTGAGGTTTGCAAAGGATTCTGGGTAACAGAACCTGGTCAGAGCCCCACAAGTCACCCCATCTTGGATTCCCATAGGTATCTAGTTTTCAAAAATGCACAGGTTAGGTAGGTTTCCCCAGGTGCCGGCTGAGCTAGAGGCCAAAATCTACAGGTAGGCACTTTGCAAAAAACACCTCTGTTTTCTTTCAAAAAATGTGATGTGTCCACGTTGCGTTTTGGGGCATTTCCTGTCGCAGGCGCTAGGCCTACCCACACAAGTGAGGTATCATTTTTATTGGGAGACTTGGGGGAACGCTGGGTGGAAGGAAATTTGTGGCTCCTCTCTGATTCCAGAACTTTCTGTCACCAAAATGTGTTTTTTTAGCCACATTTTGAGGTTTGCAAAGGATTCTGGGTAACAGAACCTGGTCAGAGCCCCACAAGTCACCTCATCTTTGATTCTCCTAGGTCTCTAGTTTAAAAAAATGCATAGGTTTGGTAGGTTTCCATAGGTGCCGGCTGAGCTAGAGGCCAAAATCTACAGGTAGGCACTTTGCAAAAAACACCTCTGTTTTCTTTAAAAAAATGTGATGTGTGCATGTTGCGTTTTGGGGCATTTCCTGTCACGGGCGCTAGGCCTACCCACACAAGTGAGGGATCATTTTTATTGGGAGACTAGGGGGAACACTGGGTGGAAGGAAATTTGTGGCTCCTCTCTGATTCCAGAACTTTCTGTCACCAAAATGTGAGGAAAATTTGTTTTTTTAAGCCACATTTTGAGGTTTGCAAAGGATTCTGGGTAACAGAACCTGGTCAGAGCCCCACAAGTCACCCCATCTTGGATTCCCATAGGTATCTAGTTTTCAAAAATGCACAGGTTAGGTAGGTTTCCCCAGGTGCCGGCGGAGCTAGAGCCCAAAATCTACAGGTAGGCACTTTGCAAAAAACACCTCTGTTTTCTTTCAAAAAATGTGATGTGTCCATGTTGCGTTTTGGGGCATTTCCTGTCGCAGGCGCTAGGCCTACCCACACAAGTGAGGTATCATTTTTATTGGGAGACTTGGGGAAACGCTGGGTGGAAGGAAATTTGTGGCTCCTCTCTGATTCCAGAACCTTCTGTCACACAAAATGTGTTTTTTTAGCCACATTTTGAGGTTTGCAAAGGATTCTGGGTAACAGAACCTGGTCAGAGCCCCACAAGTCACCCCATCTTGGATTCCCCTATGTATCTAGTTTTCAAAAATGCACAGGTTTGGTAGGTTTTCCCAGGTGCCGGCTGAGCTAGAGGCCAAAATCTACAGGTAGGCACTTTGCAAAAAACACCTCTGTTTTCTTTCAAAAAATGTGATGTGTCCACGTTGCGTTTTGGGGCATTTCCTGTCGCAGGCGCTAAGCCTACGGACACAAGTGAGGTATCATTTTTATTGGGAGATTTGGGGGAACGCTGGGTGGAAGGAAATTTGTGGCTCCTCTCTGATTCCAGAACTTTCTGTCACCAAAATGTGTTTTTTTTAGCCACATTTTGAGGTTTGCAAAGGATTCTGGGTAACAGAACCTGGTCAGAGCCCCACAAGTCACCCCATCTTGGATTCTCCTAGGTCTCTAGTTTTAAAAAATGCATAGGTTTGGTAGGTTTCCCTAGGTGCCGGCTGAGCTAGAGGCCAAAATCTACAGGTAGGCACTTTGCAAAAAACACCTCTGTTTTCTTTCAAAAAATGTGATGTGTGCACGTTGCGGTTTGGGGCATTTCCTGTCACGGGCGCTAGGCCCTACCCACAAAAGTGAGGGATCATTTTTAATGGGAGACTTGGGGGAACACTGGGTGGAAGGAAATTTGTCACTCTTCTCTGATAACAGGACTTTCTGTCACCAAAATGTGAGGAAAATTTGTTTTTTTAGCCACATTTTGAGGTTTGCAAAGGATTCTGGGTAACAGAACCTGGTCAGAGCCCCACAAGTCAACCTATCTTGGATTCCCCTAGGTCTCTAGTTTTCAAAAATACATAGGTTTGGTAGGTTTCCCTAGGTGCCGGCTGAGCTAGAGGCCAAAATCTACAGGTAGGCACTTTGCAAAAAACACCTCTGTTTTCTTTAAAAAAATGTGATGTGTCCACGTTGCATTTCGGGGCATTTCCTGTCACGGGCGCTAGGCCTACCCACACAAGTGAGGTATCGTTTTTATCGGGAAGCTTGGGGGAACGCTGGGTGGAAGGAAATTTGTGGCTCCTCTCTGATTCCAGAACTTTCTGTCACCAAAATGTGAGGAAAATGTGTTTTTTTAGGCAAATTGTGAGGTTTGCAAAGGATTCTGGGTAACAGAACCTGGTCAGAGCCCCACAAGTCACCCCATCTTGGATTCCCCTAGGTCTCTAGTTTTCAGAAATGCACAGGTTTCGTAGGTTTCCCGAGGTGCCGGCTGAGCTAGAGGCCAAAATCTACAGGTAGGCACTTCGCAAAAAACAGCTCTGTTTTCTTTCAAAAAATGTGATGTGTCCACGTTGCGTTTTGGGGCATTTCCTGTCGCAGGCGCTAGGCCTACCCACACAAGTGAGGTATCATTTTTATTGGGAGACTTGGGGGAACGCTGGGTGGATGGAAATTTGTGGCTCCTCTCTGATTCCAGAACTTTCTGTCACCAAAATTTGTTTTTTAGCCACATTTTGAGGTTTGCAAAGGATTCTGGGTAACGGAACCTGGTCAGAGCCCCACAAGTCACCTCATCTTGGATTCTCCTAGGCCTCTAGTTTTAAAAAATGCATAGGTTTGGTAGGTTTCCGTAGGTGCCGGCTGAGCTAGAGGCCAAAATCTACAGGTAGGCACTTTGCAAAAAACACCTCTGTTTTCTTTCAAAAAATGTGATGTGTGCACGTTGCTGTTTGGGGCATTTCCTGTCGCAGGCGCTAGGCCTACCCACACAAGTGAGGTATCATTTTTATTGGGAGACTTGGGGAAACGCTGGGTGGAAGGAAATTTGTGGCTCCTCTCTGATTCCAGAACTTTCTGTCACCAAAATGTGTTTTTTTAGCCACATTTTGAGGTTTGCAAAGGATTCTGGGTAACAGAACCTGGTCAGAGCCCCACAAGTCACCCCATCTTGGATTCCCCTAGGTATCTAGTTTTCAAAAATGCACAGGTTTGGTAGGGTTTCCCAGGTGCCGGCTGAGCTAGAGGCCAAAATCTACAGGTAGGCACTTTGCAAAAAACACCTCTGTTTTCTTTTAAAAAATGTGATGTGTGCACGTTGCGGTTTGGGGCATTTCCTGTCACGGGCGCTAGGCCTACCCACAAAAGTGAGGGATCATTTTTAATGGGAGACTTGGGGGAACACTGGGTGGAAGGAAATTTGTCACTCTTCTCTGATAACAGGACTTTCTGTCACCAAAATGTGAGGAAAATTTGTTTTTTTAGCCACATTTTGAGGTTTGCAAAGGATTCTGGGTAACAGAACCTGGTCAGAGCCCCACAAGTCAACCTATCTTGGATTCCCCTAGGTCTCTAGTTTTCAAAAATACATAGGTTTGGTAGGTTTCCCTAGGTGCCGGCTGAGCTAGAGGCCAAAATCTACAGGTAGGCACTTTGCAAAAAACACCTCTGTTTTCTTAAAAAAATGTGATGTGTCCACGTTGCGTTTCGGGGCATTTCCTGTCACGGGCGCTAGGCCTACCCACACAAGTGAGGTATTGTTTTTATCGGGAAGCTTGGGGGAACGCTGGGTGGAAGGAAATTTGTGGCTCCTCTCTGATTCCAGAACTTTCTGTCACCAAAATGTGAGGAAAAATGTGTTTTTTTTAGGCAAATTGTGAGGTTTGCAAAGGATTCTGGGTAACAGAACCTGGTCAGAGCCCCACAAGTCACCCCATCTTGGATTCCCCTAGGTCTCTAGTTTTCAGAAATGCACAGGTTTCGTAGGTTTCCCGAGGTGCCGGCTGAGCTAGAGGCCAAAATCTACAGGTAGGCACTTCGCAAAAAACAGCTCTGTTTTCTTTAAAAAAATGTGATGTGTCCACGTTGCGTTTTGGGGCATTTCCTGTCGCAGGCGCTAGGCCTACCACACAAGTGAGGTATCATTCTTATTGGGAGACTTGGGGAACACTGGGTGGATGGAAATTTGTGGCTCCTCTCTGATTCCAGAACTTTCTGTCACCAAAATGTGTTTTTTAGCCACATTTTGAGGTTTGCAAAGGATTCTGGGTAACGGAACCTGGTCAGAGCCCCACAAGTCACCTCATCTTGGATTCTCCTAGGTCTCTAGTTTTAAAAAATGCATAGGTTTGGTAGGTTTCCGTAGGTGCCGGCTGAGCTAGAGGCCAAAATCTACAGGTAGGGCACTTTGCAAAAAACACCTCTGTTTTCTTTCAAAAAATGTGATGTGTGCACTTTGCGGTTTGGGGCATTTTCTGTCACGGGCGCTAGGCCTACCCACACAAGTGAGGGATCATTTTTATCGGGAGACTAGGGGGGAACACTGGGTGGAAGGAAATTTGTATCTCCTCTCTGATTCCAGAACTTTCTGTCACCAAATTGTGAGGAAAATGTGTTTTTTTTAGCCACATTTTGAGGTTTGCAAAGGATTCTGGGTAACAGAACCTGGTCAGAGCCCCACAAGTCACCCCATCTTGGATTCCCATAGGTATCTAGTTTTCAAAAATGCACAGGTTAGGTAGGTTTCCCGAGGTGCCGGCTGAGCTAGAGGCCAAAATCTGCAGGTAGGCACTTTGCAAAAAACACCTCTGTTTTCTTTCAAAAAATGTGATGTGTCCACGTTGCGTTTTGGGGCATTTCCTGTCGCAGGCGCTAGGCCTACCCCACACAAGTGAGTTATCATTTTTATTGGGAGACTTGGGGGAACGCTGGGTGGAAGGAAATGTGTGGCTCCTCTCTGATTCAAGAACTTTCTGTCACCAAAATGTGTTTTTTTAGCCACATTTTGAGGTTTGCAAAGGATTCTGGGTAACAGAACCTGGTCAGAGGCCCCACAAGTCACCCCATCTTGGATTCCCCTAGGTATCTAGTTTAAAAAAATGCATAGGTTTGGTAGGTTTCCGTAGGTGCCGGCTGAGCTAGAGGCCAAAATCTACTGGTAGGCACTTTGCAAAAAACACCTCTGTTTTCTTTCAAAAAATGTGATGTGTGCACGTTGCGGTTTGGGGGCATTTCCTGTCACGGGCGCTAGGCCTACCCACACAAGTGAGGGATCATTTTTATCGGGAGACTAGGGGGAACACTGGGTGGAAGGAAATTTGTATCTCCTCTCTGATTCCAGAACTTTCTGTCACCAAAATGTGAGGAAAATGTGTTTTTTTTAGCCACATTTTGAGGTTTGCAAAGGATTCTGGGTAACAGAACCTGGTCAGAGTCCCACAAGTCACCCCATCTTGGATTCCCATAGGTATCTAGTTTTCAAAAATGCACAGGTTAGCTAGGTTTCCCCAGGTGCCGGCTGAGCTAGAGGCCAAAATCTACAGGTAGGCACTTTGCAAAAAACACCTCTGTTTTCTTTCAAAAAATGTGAAGTGTCCACGTTGCATTTTGGGGCATTTCCTGTCGCAGGCGCTAAGCCTACGTTTTTATTGGGAGATTTGGGGGAACGCTGGGTGGAAGGAAATTTGTGGCTCCTCTCTGATTCCAGAACTTTCTGTCACCAAAATGTGTTTTTTTAGCCACATTTTGAGGTTTGCAAAGGATTCTGGGTAACAGAACCTGGTCAGAGCCCCACAAGTCACCCCATCTTGGATTCCCCTAGGTATCTAGTTTTAAAAATACATAGGTTTGGTAGGTTTCCGTAGGTGCCGGCTGAGCTAGAGGCCAAAATCTACTGGTAGGCACTTTGCAAAAAACACCTCTGTTTTCTTTCAAAAAATGTGATGTGTGCACGTTGCGGTTTGGGGCATTTCCTGTCACGGGCGCTAGGCCTACCCACACAAGTGAGGGATCATTTTTATCGGGAGACTAGGGGGAACACTGGGTGGAAGGAAATTTGTATCTCCTCTCTGATTCCAGAACTTTCTGTCACCAAAATGTGAGGAAAATGTGTTTTTTTTAGCCACATTTTGAGGTTTGCAAAGGATTCTGGGTAACAGAACCTGGTCAGAGCCCCACAAGTCACCCCATCTTGGATTCCCATAGGTATCTAGTTTTCAAAAATGCACAGGTTAGCTAGGTTTCCCCAGGTGCCGGCTGAGCTAGAGGCCAAAATCTACAGGTAGGCACTTTGCAAAAAAACACCTGTTTTCTTTCAAAAAATGTGATGTGTCCACGTTGCGTTTTGGGGCATTTCCTGTCGCAGGCGCTAGGCCTACCCACACAATTGAGTTATCATTTTTATTGGGAGACTTGGGGGAATGCTGGGTGGAAGGAAATTTGTGGCTCCTCTCTGATTCCAGAACTTTCTGTCACCAAAATGTGAGTAAAATGTGTTTTTTTTAGCCACATTTTGAGGTTTGCAAAGGATTCTGGGTAACAGAACCTGGTCAGAGCCCCACAAGTCACCCCATCTTGGATTCCCATAGGTATCTAGTTTTCAAAAATGCACAGGTTAGGTAGGTTTCCCCAGGTGCCGGCTGAGCTAGAGGCCAAAATCTACAGGTAGGCACTTTGCAAAAAACACCTCTGTTTTCTTTCAAAAAATGTGATGTGTCCACGTTGCGTTTTGGGGCATTTCCTGTCGCAGGCGCTAGGCCTACCCACACAAGTGAGGTATCATTTTTATTGGGAGACTTGGGGGAACGCTGGGTGGAAGGAAATTTGTGGCTCCTCTCTGATTCCAGAACTTTCTGTCACCAAAATGTGTTTTTTTAGCCACATTTTGAGGTTTGCAAAGGATTCTGGGTAACAGAACCTGGTCAGAGCCCCACAAGTCACCTCATCTTTGATTCTCCTAGGTCTCTAGTTTAAAAAAATGCATAGGTTTGGTAGGTTTCCATAGGTGCCGGCTGAGCTAGAGGCCAAAATCTACAGGTAGGCACTTTGCAAAAAACACCTCTGTTTTCTTTAAAAAATCGTGATGTGTGCATGTTGCGTTTTGGGGCATTTCCTGTCACGGGCGCTAGGCCTACCCACACAAGTGAGGGATCATTTTTATTGGGAGACTAGGGGAACACTGGGTGGAAGGAAATTTGTGGCTCCTCTCTGATTCCAGAACTTTCTGTCACCAAAATGTGAGGAAAATTTGTTTTTTTAGCCACATTTTGAGGTTTGCAAAGGATTCTGGGTAACAGAACCTGGTCAGAGCCCCACAAGTCACCCCATCTTGGATTCCCATAGGTATCTAGTTTTCAAAAATGCACAGGTTAGGTAGGTTTCCCCAGGTGCCGGCGGAGCTAGAGCCCAAAATCTACAGGTAGGCACTTTGCAAAAAAACACCTCTGTTTTCTTTCAAAAATGTGATGTGTCCATGTTGCGTTTTGGGGCATTTCCTGTCGCAGGCGCTAGGCCTACCCACACAAGTGAGGTATCATTTTTATTGGGAGACTTGGGGAAACGCTGGGTGGAAGGAAATTTGTGGCTCCTCTCTGATTCCAGAACCTTCTGTCACCAAAATGTGTTTTTTTAGCCACATTTTGAGGTTTGCAAAGGATTCTGGGTAACAGAACCTGGTCAGAGCCCCACAAGTCACCCCATCTTGGATTCCCCTATGTATCTAGTTTTCAAAAATGCACAGGTTTGGTAGGTTTTCCCAGGTGCCGGCTGAGCTAGAGGCCAAAATCTACAGGTAGGCACTTTGCAAAAAACACCTCTGTTTTCTTTCAAAAATGTGATGTGTCCACGTTGCGTTTTGGGGCATTTCCTGTCGCAGGCGCTAAGCCTACGGACACAAGTGAGGTATCATTTTTATTGGGAGATTTGGGGAACGCTGGGTGGAAGGAAATTTGTGGCTCCTCTCTGATTCCAGAACTTTCTGTCACCAAAATGTGTTTTTTTAGCCACATTTTGAGGTTTGCAAAGGATTCTGGGTAACAGAACCTGGTCAGAGCCCCACAAGTCACCCCATCTTGGATTCTCCTAGGTCTCTAGTTTTAAAAAATGCATAGGTTTGGTAGGTTTCCCTAGGTGCCGGCTGAGCTAGAGGCCAAATCTACAGGTAGGCACTTTGCAAAAAACACCTCTGTTTTCTTTCAAAAAATGTGATGTGTGCACGTTGCGGTTTGGGGCATTTCCTGTCACGGGCGCTAGGCCTACCCACAAAAGTGAGGGATCATTTTTAATGGGAGACTTGGGGGAACACTGGGTGGAAGGAAATTTGTCACTCTTCTCTGATAACAGGACTTTCTGTCACCAAAATGTGAGGAAAATTTGTTTTTTTAGCCACATTTTGAGGTTTGCAAAGGATTCTGGGTAACAGAACCTGGTCAGAGCCCCACAAGTCAACCTATCTTGGATTCCCTAGGTCTCTAGTTTTCAAAAATACATAGGTTTGGTAGGTTTCCCTAGGTGCCGGCTGAGCTAGAGGCCAAAATCTACAGGTAGGCACTTACTTTGCAAAAAACACCTCTGTTTTCTTTAAAAAAATGTGATGTGTCCACGTTGCATTTCGGGGCATTTCCTGTCACGGGCGCTAGGCCTACCCACACAAGTGAGGTATCGTTTTTATCGGGAAGCTTGGGGGAACGCTGGGTGGAAGGAAATTTGTGGCTCCTCTCTGATTCCAGAACTTTCTGTCACCAAAATGTGAGGAAAATGTGTTTTTTTAGGCAAATTGTGAGGTTTGCAAAGGATTCTGGGTAACAGAACCTGGTCAGAGCCCCACAAGTCACCCCATCTTGGATTCCCCTAGGTCTCTAGTTTTCAGAAATGCACAGGTTTCGTAGGTTTCCCGAGGTGCCGGCTGAGCTAGAGGCCAAAATCTACAGGTAGGCACTTCGCAAAAAACAGCTCTGTTTTCTTTCAAAAAATGTGATGTGTCCACGTTGCGTTTTGGGGCATTTCCTGTCGCAGGCGCTAGGCCTACCCACACAAGTGAGGTATCATTTTTATTGGGAGACTTGGGGGAACGCTGGGTGGATGGAAATTTGTGGCTCCTCTCTGATTCCAGAACTTTCTGTCACCAAAATTTGTTTTTTAGCCACATTTTGAGGTTTGCAAAGGATTCTGGGTAACGGAACCTGGTCAGAGCCCCACAAGTCACCTCATCTTGGATTCTCCTAGGCCTCTAGTTTTAAAAAATGCATAGGTTTGGTAGGTTTCCGTAGGTGCCGGCTGAGCTAGAGGCCAAAATCTACAGGTAGGCACTTTGCAAAAAACACCTCTGTTTTCTTTCAAAAAATGTGATGTGTGCACGTTGCTGTTTGGGGCATTTCCTGTCGCAGGCGCTAGGCCTACCCACACAAGTGAGGTATCATTTTTATTGGGAGACTTGGGGAAACGCTGGGTGGAAGGAAATTTGTGGCTCCTCTCTGATTCCAGAACTTTCTGTCACCAAAATGTGTTTTTTTAGCCACATTTTGAGGTTTGCAAAGGATTCTGGGTAACAGAACCTGGTCAGAGCCCCACAAGTCACCCCATCTTGGATTCCCCTAGGTATCTAGTTTTCAAAAATGCACAGGTTTGGTAGGGTTTCCCAGGTGCCGGCTGAGCTAGAGGCCAAAATCTACAGGTAGGCACTTTGCAAAAAACACCTCTGTTTTCTTTTAAAAAATGTGATGTGTGCACGTTGCGGTTTGGGGCATTTCCTGTCACGGGCGCTAGGCCTACCCACAAAAGTGAGGGATCATTTTTAATGGGAGACTTGGGGGAACACTGGGTGGAAGGAAATTTGTCACTCTTCTCTGATAACAGGACTTTCTGTCACCAAAATGTGAGGAAAATTTGTTTTTTTAGCCACATTTTGAGGTTTGCAAAGGATTCTGGGTAACAGAACCTGGTCAGAGCCCCACAAGTCAACCTATCTTGGATTCCCCTAGGTCTCTAGTTTTCAAAAATACATAGGTTTGGTAGGTTTCCCTAGGTGCCGGCTGAGCTAGAGGCCAAAATCTACAGGTAGGCACTTTGCAAAAAACACCTCTGTTTTCTTTAAAAAAATGTGATGTGTCCACGTTGCGTTTCGGGGCATTTCCTGTCACGGGCGCTAGGCCTACCCACACAAGTGAGGTATTGTTTTTATCGGGAAGCTTGGGGGAACGCTGGGTGGAAGGAAATTTGTGGCTCCTCTCTGATTCCAGAACTTTCTGTCACCAAAATGTGAGGAAAATGTGTTTTTTTAGGCAAATTGTGAGGTTTGCAAAGGATTCTGGGTAACAGAACCTGGTCAGAGCCCCACAAGTCACCCCATCTTGGATTCCCCTAGGTCTCTAGTTTTCAGAAATGCACAGGTTTCGTAGGTTTCCCGAGGTGCCGGCTGAGCTAGAGGCCAAAATCTACAGGTAGGCACTTCGCAAAAAACAGCTCTGTTTTCTTTAAAAAAATGTGATGTGTCCACGTTGCGTTTTGGGGCATTTCCTGTCGCAGGCGCTAGGCCTACCCACACAAGTGAGGTATCATTCTTATTGGGAGACTTGGGGGAACACTGGGTGGATGGAAATTTGTGGCTCCTCTCTGATTCCAGAACTTTCTGTCACCAAAATGTGTTTTTTAGCCACATTTTGAGGTTTGCAAAGGATTCTGGGTAACGGAACCTGGTCAGAGCCCCACAAGTCACCTCATCTTGGATTCTCCTAGGTCTCTAGTTTTAAAAAATGCATAGGTTTGGTAGGTTTCCGTAGGTGCCGGCTGAGCTAGAGGCCAAAATCTACAGGTAGGCACTTTGCAAAAAACACCTCTGTTTTCTTTCAAAAAATGTGATGTGTGCACTTTGCGGTTTGGGGCATTTTCTGTCACGGGCGCTAGGCCTACCCACACAAGTGAGGGATCATTTTTATCGGGAGACTAGGGGGAACACTGGGTGGAAGGAAATTTGTATCTCCTCTCTGATTCCAGAACTTTCTGTCACCAAATTGTGAGGAAAATGTGTTTTTTTTAGCCACATTTTGAGGTTTGCAAAGGATTCTGGGTAACAGAACCTGGTCAGAGCCCCACAAGTCACCCCATCTTGGATTCCCATAGGTATCTAGTTTTCAAAAATGCACAGGTTAGGTAGGTTTCCCGAGGTGCCGGCTGAGCTAGAGGCCAAAATCTGCAGGTAGGCACTTTGCAAAAAACACCTCTGTTTTCTTTCAAAAAATGTGATGTGTCCACGTTGCGTTTTGGGGCATTTCCTGTCGCAGGCGCTAGGCCTACCCACACAAGTGAGTTATCATTTTTATTGGGAGACTTGGGGGAACGCTGGGTGGAAGGAAATGTGTGGCTCCTCTCTGATTCAAGAACTTTCTGTCACCAAAATGTGTTTTTTTAGCCACATTTTGAGGTTTGCAAAGGATTCTGGGTAACAGAACCTGGTCAGAGCCCCACAAGTCACCCCATCTTGGATTCCCCTAGGTATCTAGTTTAAAAAAATGCATAGGTTTGGTAGGTTTCCGTAGGTGCCGGCTGAGCTAGAGGCCAAAATCTACTGGTAGGCACTTTGCAAAAAACACCTCTGTTTTCTTTCAAAAAATGTGATGTGTGCACGTTGCGGTTTGGGGCATTTCCTGTCACGGGCGCTAGGCCTACCCACACAAGTGAGGGATCATTTTTATCGGGAGACTAGGGGGAACACTGGGTGGAAGGAAATTTGTATCTCCTCTCTGATTCCAGAACTTTCTGTCACCAAAATGTGAGGAAAATGTGTTTTTTTTAGCCACATTTTGAGGTTTGCAAAGGATTCTGGGTAACAGAACCTGGTCAGAGTCCCACAAGTCACCCCATCTTGGATTCCCATAGGTATCTAGTTTTCAAAAATGCACAGGTTAGCTAGGTTTCCCCAGGTGCCGGCTGAGCTAGAGGCCAAAATCTACAGGTAGGCACTTTGCAAAAAACACCTCTGTTTTCTTTCAAAAAATGTGAAGTGTCCACGTTGCATTTTGGGGCATTTCCTGTCGCAGGCGCTAGGCCTACCCACACAAGTGAGTTATCATTTTTATTGGGAGACTTGGGGGAATGCTGGGTGGAAGGAAATTTGTGGCTCCTCTCTGATTCCAGAACTTTCTGTCACCAAAATGTGAGGAAAATGTGTTTTTTTAGCCACATTTTGAGGTTTGCAAAGGATTCTGGGTAACAGAACCTGGTCAGAGCCCCACAAGTCACCCCATCTTGGATTCCCATAGGTATCTAGTTTTCAAAAATGCACAGGTTAGGTAGGTTTCCCCAGGTGCCGGCTGAGCTAGAGGCCAAAACCTACAGGTAGGCACTTTGCAAAAAACACCTGTTTTCTTTCAAAAAATGTGATGTGTCCACGTTGCGTTTTGGGGCATTTCCTGTCGCAGGCGCTAGGCCTACATACACAAGTGAGTTATCATTTTTATTGGGAGACTTGGGGGAACGCTGGGTGGAAGGAAATTTGTGGCTCCTCTCTGATTCCAGAACTTTCTGTCACCAAATTTGTTTTTTTAGCCACATTTTGAGGTTTGCAAAGGATTCTGGGTAACAGAACCTGGTCAGAGCCCCACAAGTCACCTCATCTTGGATTCTCCTAGGTCTCTAGTTTAAAAAAATGCATAGGTTTGGTAGGTTTCCGTAGGTGCCGGCTGAGCTAGAGGCCAAAATCTACAGGTAGGCACTTTGCAAAAAACACCTCTGTTTTCTTTCAAAAAATGTGATGTGTGCACGTTGCGGTTTGGGGCATTTCCTGTCGCAGGCGCTAGGCCTACCCACACAAGTGAGGTATCATTTTTATTGGGAGACTTGGGGAAACGCTGGGTGGAAGGAAATTTGTGGCTCCTCTCTGATTCCAGAAATTTCTGTCACCAAAATGTGTTTTTTTAGCCACATTTTGAGGTTTGCAAAGGATTCTGGGTAACAGAACCTGGTCAGAGCCCCACAAGTCACCCCATCTTGGATTCCCCTAGGTATCTAGTTTTCAAAAATGCACAGGTTTGGTATGTTTTCCCAGGTGCCGGCTGAGCTAGAGGCCAAAATCTACAGGTAGGCACTTTGCAAAAAACACCTCTGTTTTCTTTCAAAAAATGTGATGTGTCCATGTTGCGTTTTGGGGCATTTCCTGTCGCAGGCGCTAGGCCTACCCACACAAGTGAGTTATCATTTTTATTGGGAGACTTGGGGGAACGCTGGGTGGAAGGAAATTTGTGGCTCCTCTCTGATTCCAGAACTTTCTGTCACCAAAATGTGTTTTTTTAGCCACATTTTGAGGTTTGCAAGGGATTCTGGGTAACAGAACCTGGTCAGAGCCCCACAAGTCACCCCATCTTGGATTCCCCTAGGTATCTAGTTTTAAAAAATGCATAGGTTTGGTAGGTTTCCGTAGGTGCCGGCTGAGCTAGAGGCCAAAATCTACTGGTAGGCACTTTGCAAAAAACACCTCTGTTTTCTTTCAAAAAATGTGATGTGTGCACGTTGCGGTTTGGGGCATTTCCTGTCACGGGCGCTAGGCCTACCCACACAAGTGAGGGATCATTTTTATCGGGAGACTTGGGGGAACACTGGGTGGAAGGAAATTTGTATCTCCTCTCTGATTCCAGAACTTTCTGTCACCAAAATGTGAGGAAAATGTGTTTTTTTTAGCCACATTTTGAGGTTTGCAAAGGATTCTGGGTAACAGAACCTGGTCAGAGCCCCACAAGTCACCCCATCTTGGATTCCCATAGGTATCTAGTTTTCAAAAATGCACAGGTTAGCTAGGTTTCCCCAGGTGCCGGCTGAGCTAGAGGCCAAAATCTACAGGTAGGCACTTTGCAAAAAACACCTGTTTTCTTTCAAAAAATGTGATGTGTCCACGTTGCGTTTTGGGGCATTTCCTGTCGCAGGCGCTAGGCCTACCCACACAAGTGAGTTATCATTTTTATTGGGAGACTTGGGGGAATGCTGGGTGGAAGGAAATTTGTGGCTCCTCTCTGATTCCAGAACTTTCTGTCACCAAAATGTGAGGAAAATGTGTTTTTAGTAGCCATATTTTGAGGTTTGCAAAGGATTCTGGGTAACAGAACCTGGTCAGAGCCCCACAAGTCACCCCATCTTGGATTCTCCTAGGTCTCTAGTTTAAAAAAATGCATAGGTTTGGTAGGTTTCCCTAGGTGCCGGCTGAGCTAGAGGCCAAAATCTACAGGTAGGCACTTTGCAAAAAACACCTCTGTTTTCTTTCAAAAAATGTGATGTGTCCACGTTGCGTTTTGGGGCATTTCCTGTCGCAGGCGCTAGGCCTACCCACACAAGTGAGTTATCATTTTTATTGGGAGACTTGGGGGAACGCTGGGTGGAAGGAAATTTGTGGCTCCTCTCTGATTCCAGAACTTTCTGTAACCAAAATGTGTTTTTTTAGCCACATTTTGAGGTTTGCAAAGGATTCTGGGTAACAGAACCTGGTCAGAGCCCCACAAGTCACCTCATCTTTGATTCTCCTAGGTCTCTAGTTTAAAAAAATGCATAGGTTTGGTAGGTTTCCGTAGGTGCCGGCTGAGCTAGAGGCCAAAATCTACAGGTAGGCACTTTGCAAAAAACACCTCTGTTTTCTTTAAAAAAATGTGATGTGTGCATGTTGCGTTTTGGGGCATTTCCTGTCACGGGCGCTAGGCCTACCCACACAAGTGAGGGATCATTTTTATTGGGAGACTAGGGGGAACACTGGGTGGAAGGAAATTTGTGGCTCCTCTCTGATTCCAGAACTTTCTGTCACCAAAATGTGAGGAAAATTTGTTTTTTTAGCCACATTTTGAGGTTTGCAAAGGATTCTGGGTAACAGAACCTGGTCAGAGCCCCACAAGTCACCCCATCTTGGATTCCCATAGGTATCTAGTTTTCAAAAATGCACAGGTTTGGTAGGTTTTCCCAGGTGCCGGCTGAGCTAGAGGCCAAAATCTACAGGTAGGCACTTTGCAAAAAACATCTCTGTTTTCTTTCAAAAAATGTGATGTGTCCACGTTGCGTTTTGGGGCATTTCCTGTCGCAGGCGCTAAGCCTACCCACACAAGTGAGGTATCATTTTTATTGGGAGATTTGGGGGAACGCTGGGTGGAAGGAAATTTGTGGCTCCTCTCTGATTCCAGAACTTTCTGTCACCAAAATGTGTTTTTTTAGCCATATTTTGAGGTTTGCAAAGGATTCTGGGTAACAGAACCTGGTCAGAGCCCCACAAGTCACCCCATCTTGGATTCTCCTAGGTCTCTAGTTTAAAAAAATGCATAGGTTTGGTAGGTTTCCCTAGGTGCCGGCTGAGCTAGAGGCCAAAATCTACAGGTAGGCACTTTGCAAAAAACACCTCTGTTTTCTTTAAAAAAATGTGATGTGTGCACGTTGCGGTTTGGGGCATTTCCTGTCACGGGCGCTAGGCCTACCCACAAAAGTGAGGGATCATTTTTAATGGGAGACTTGGGGGAACACTGGGTGGAAAGAAATTTGTCATTCTTCTCTGATAACAGGACTTTCTGTCACCAAAATGTGAGGAAAATTTGTTTTTTTAGCCACATTTTGAGGTTTGCAAAGGATTCTGGGTAACAGAACCTGGTCAGAGCCCCACAAGTCAACCTATCTTGGATTCCCCTAGGTCTCTAGTTTTCAAAAATACATAGGTTTGGTAGGTTTCCCTAGGTGCCGGCTGAGCTAGAGGCCAAAATCTACAGGTAGGCACTTTGCAAAAAACACCTCTGTTTTCTTTAAAAAAATGTGATGTGTCCACGTTGCGTTTCGGGGCATTTCCTGTCACGGGCGCTAGGCCTACCCACACAAGTGAGGTATCGTTTTTATCGGGAAGCTTGGGGGAACGCTGGGTGGAAGGAAATTTGTGGCTCCTCTCTGATTCCAGAACTTTCTGTCACCAAAATGTGAGGAAAATGTGTTTTTTTAGGCAAATTGTGAGGTTTGCAAAGGATTCTGGGTAACAGAACCTGGTCAGAGCCCCACAAGTCACCCCATCTTGGATTCCCCTAGGTCTCTAGTTTTCAGAAATGCACAGGTTTCGTAGGTTTCCCGAGGTGCCGGCTGAGCTAGAGGCCAAAATCTACAGGTAGGCACTTCTCAAAAAACAGCTCTGTTTTCTTTCAAAAAATGTGATGTGTCCACGTTGCGTTTTGGGGCATTTCCTGTCGCAGGCGCTAGGCCTACCCACACAAGTGAGGTATCATTTTTATTGGGAGACTTGGGGGAACGCTGGGTGGATGGAAATTTGTGGCTCCTCTCTGATTCCAGAACTTTCTGTCACCAAAATTTGTTTTTTAGCCACATTTTGAGGTTTGCAAAGGATTCTGGGTAACGGAACCTGGTCACAGCCCCACAAGTCACCTCATCTTGGATTCTCCTAGGTCTCTAGTTTAAAAAAATGCATAGGTTTGGTAGGTTTCCGTAGGTGCCGGCTGAGCTAGAGGCCAAAATCTACAGGTAGGCACTTTGCAAAAAACACCTCTGTTTTCTTTCAAAAAATGTGATGTGTGCACGTTGCGGTTTGGGGCATTTCCTGTCGCAGGCGCTAGGCCTACCCACACAAGTCAGGTATCATTTTTATTGGGAGACTTGGGGAAACACTGGGTGGAAGGAAATTTGTGGCTCCTCTCTGATTCCAGAACTTTCTGTCACCAAAATGTGTTTTTTTAGCCACATTTTGAGGTTTGCAAAGGATTCTGGGTAACAGAACCTGGTCAGAGCCCCACAAGTCACCCCATCTTGGATTCCCCTAGGTATCTAGTTTTCAAAAATGCACAGGTTTGGTAGGTTTTCCCAGGTGCGGGCTGAGCTAGAGGCCAAAATCTACAGGTAGGCACTTTGCAAAAAACACCTCTGTTTTCTTTCAAAAAATGTGATGTGTGCACGTTGCGGTTTGGGGCATTTCCTGTCACGGGCGCTAGGCCTACCCACAAAAGTGAGGGATCATTTTTAATGGGAGACTTGGGGGAACACTGGGTGGAAAGAAATTTGTCACTCTTCTCTGATAACAGGACTTTCTGTCACCAAAATGTGAGGAAAATTTGTTTTTTTAGCCACATTTTGAGGTTTGCAAAGGATTCTGGGTAACAGAACCTGGTCAGAGCCCCACAAGTCAACCTATCTTGGATTCCCCTAGGTCTCTAGTTTTCAAAAATACATAGGTTTGGTAGGTTTCCCTAGGTGCCGGCTGAGCTAGAGGCCAAAATCTACAGGTAGGCACTTTGCAAAAAACACCTCTGTTTTCTTTAAAAAAATGTGATGTGTCCACGTTGCGTTTCGGGGCATTTTCTGTCACGGGCGCTAGGCCTACCCACACAAGTGAGGTATCGTTTTTATCGGGAAGCTTGGGGGAACGCTGGGTGGAAGGAAATTTGTGGCTCCTCTCTGATTCCAGAACTTTCTGTCACCAAAATGTGAGGAAAATGTGTTTTTTTAGGCAAATTGTGAGGTTTGCAAAGGATTCTGGGTAACAGAACCTGGTCAGAGCCCCACAAGTCACCCCATCTTGGATTCCCCTAGGTCTCTAGTTTTCAGAAATGCACAGGTTTCGTAGGTTTCCCGAGGTGCCGGCTGAGCTAGAGGCCAAAATCTACAGGTAGGCACTTCTCAAAAAACAGCTCTGTTTTCTTTCAAAAAATGTGATGTGTCCACGTTGCGTTTTGGGGCATTTCCTGTCGCAGGCGCTAGGCCTACCCACACAAGTGAGGTATCATTTTTATTGGGAGACTTGGGGGAACGCTGGGTGGATGGAAATTTGTGGCTCCTCTCTGATTCCAGAACTTTCTGTCACCAAAATTTGTTTTTTAGCCACATTTTGAGGTTTGCAAAGGATTCTGGGTAACGGAACCTGGTCAGAGCCCCACAAGTCACCTCATCTTGGATTCTCCTAGGTCTCTAGTTTAAAAAAATGCATAGGTTTGGTAGGTTTCCGTAGGTGCCGGCTGAGCTAGAGGCCAAAATCTACAGGTAGGCACTTTGCAAAAAACACCTCTGTTTTCTTTCAAAAAATGTGATGTGTGCACGTTGCGGTTTGGGGCATTTCCTGTCGCAGGCGCTAGGCCTACCCACACAAGTGAGGTATCATTTTTATTGGGAGACTTGGGGAAACACTGGGTGGAAGGAAATTTGTGGCTCCTCTCTGATTCCAGAACTTTCTGTCACCAAAATGTGAGGAAAATGTGTTTTTTTAGCCACATTTGAGGTTTGCAAAGGATTCTGGGTAACAGAACCTGGTCAGAGCCTACAAGTCACCCCATCTTGGATTCCCCTAGGTATCTAGTTTTAAAAAATGCACAGGTTAGGTAGGTTTCCCCAGGTGCCGGCTGAGCTAGAGGCCAAAATCTACAGGTAGGCACTTTGCAAAAAACACCTCTGTTTTCTTTAAAAAAATGTGATGTGTCCACGTTGCGTTTTGGGGCATTTCCTGTCGCAGGCGCTATGCCTACTCACACAAGTGAGGTATCATTTTTATTGGGAGACTTGGGGGAACGCTGGGTGAAAGGAAATTTGTGGCTCCTCTCTGATTCCAGAACTTTCTGTCACCAAAATGTGAGGAAAATGTGTTTTTTTTAGCCACATTTTGAGGTTTGCAAAGGATTCTGGGTAACAGAACCTGGTCAGAGCCCCACAAGTCACCCCATCTTGGATTCCCCTAGGTATCTAGTTTTCAAAAATGCACTGGTTAGGTAGGTTTCCCCAGGTGCCGGTTGAGCTAGAGGCCAAAATCTACAGGTAGGCACTTTGCAAAAAATACCTCTGTTTTCTTTCAAAAAATGTGATGTGTCCACGTTGCGTTTCGGGGCATTTCCTGTCACGGGCGCTAGGCCTACCCACACAAGTGAGGTATCGTTTTTATCGGGAAGCTTGGGGGAACGCTGGGTGGAAGGAAATTTGTGGCTCCTCTCTGATTCCGGAACTTTCTGTCACCAAAATGTGAGGAAAATGTGTTTTTTTAGGCAAATTGTGAGGTTTGCAAAGGATTCTGGGTAACAGAACCTGGTCAGAGCCCCACAAGTCACCCCATCTTGGATTCCCCTAGGTCTCTAGTTTTCAGAAATGCACAGGTTTCGTAGGTTTCCCGAGGTGCCGGCTGAGCTAGAGGCCAAAATCTACAGGTAGGCACTTCGCAAAAAACAGCTCTGTTTTCTTTAAAAAAATGTGATGTGTCCACGTTGCGTTTTGGGGCATTTCCTGTCGCAGGCGCTAGGCCTACCCACACAAGTGAGGTATCATTCTTATTGGGAGACTTGGGGGAACGCTGGGTGGATGGAAATTTGTGGCTCCTCTCTGATTCCAGAACTTTCTGTCACCAAAATGTGTTTTTTAGCCACATTTTGAGGTTTGCAAAGGATTCTGGGTAACGGAACCTGGTCAGAGCCCCACAAGTCACCTCATCTTGGATTCTCCTAGGTCTCTAGTTTTAAAAAATGCATAGGTTTGGTAGGTTTCCGTAGGTGCCGGCTGAGCTAGAGGCCAAAATCTACAGGTAGGCACTTTGCAAAAAACACCTCTGTTTTCTTTAAAAAAATGTGATGTGTGCACGTTGCGGTTTGGGGCATTTCCTGTCACGGGCGCTAGGCCTACCCACACAAGTGAGGGATCATTTTTATCGGGAGACTAGGGGGAACACTGGGTGGAAGGAAATTTGTATCTCCTCTCTGATTCCAGAACTTTCTGTCACCAAATTGTGAGGAAAATGTGTTTTTTTTTGCCACATTTTGAGGTTTGCAAAGGATTCTGGGTAACAGAACCTGGTCAGAGCCCCACAAGTCACCCCATCTTGGATTCCCATAGGTATCTAGTTTTCAAAAATGCACAGGTTAGCTAGGTTTCCCCAGGTGCCGGCTGAGCTAGAGGCCAAAATCTACTGGTAGGCACTTTGCAAAAAACACCTCTGTTTTCTTTCAAAAAATGTGAT
Source organism: Pleurodeles waltl (assembly GCF_031143425.1). Taxonomy (NCBI): domain Eukaryota; kingdom Metazoa; phylum Chordata; class Amphibia; order Caudata; family Salamandridae; genus Pleurodeles; species Pleurodeles waltl. The sequence continues at coordinate 660,013,541 of NC_090446.1, read as the reverse complement.
GTGTGCACGTTGCGGTTTGGGGCATTTCCTGTCACGGGCGCTAGGCCTACCCACACAAGTGAGCGATCATTTTTATCGGGAGACTAGGGGGAACACTGGGTGGAAGGAAATTTGTATCTCCTCTCTGATTCCAGAACTTTCTGTCACCAAAATGTGAGGAAAATGTGTTTTTTTTAGCCACATTTTGAGGTTTGCAAAGGATTCTGGGTAACAGAACCTGGTCAGAGCCCCACAAGTCACCCCATCTTGGATTCCCATAGGTATCTAGTTTTCAAAAATGCACAGGTTAGCTAGGTTTCCCCAGGTGCCGGCTGAGCTAGAGGCCAAAATCTACAGGTAGGCACTTTGCAAAAAACACCTCTGTTTTCTTTCAAAAAATGTGATGTGTCCACGTTGCATTTTGGGGCATTTCCTGTCGCAGGCGCTAGGCCTACCCACACAAGTGAGTTATCATTTTTATTGGGAGACTTGGGGGAATGCTGGGTGGAAGGAAATTTGTGGCTCCTCTCTGATTCCAGAACTTTCTGTCACCAAAATGTGAGGAAAATGTGTTTTTTTAGCCACATTTTGAGGTTTGCAAAGGATTCTGGGTAACAGAACCTGGTCAGAGCCCCACAAGTCACCCCATCTTGGATTCCCATAGGTATCTAGTTTTAAAAAATGCACAGGTTAGGTAGGTTTCCCCAGGTGCCGGCTGAGCTAGAGGCCAAAATCTACAGGTAGGCACTTTGCAAAAAACACCTCTGTTTTCTTTCAAAAAATGTGATGTGTGCACGTTGCGGTTTGGGGCATTTCCTGTCGCAGGCGCTAGGCCTACCCACACAAGTGAGGTATCATTTTTATTGGGAGACTTGGGGAAACGCTGGGTGGAAGGAAATTTGTGGCTCCTCTCTGATTCCAGAACTTTCTGTCACCAAAATGTGTTATTTTAGCCACATTTTGAGGTTTGTAAAGGATTCTGGGTAACAGAACCTGGTCAGAGCCCCAAAAGTCACCCCATCTTGGATTCCCCTAGGTATCTAGTTTTCAAAAATGCACAGGTTTGGTAGGTTTTCCCAGGTGCCGGATAAGCTAGAGGCCAAAATCTACAGGTAGGCACTTTGCAAAAAACACCTCTGTTTTCTTTAAAAAAATGTGATGTGTCCACGTTGCGTTTTGGGGCATTTCCTGTCGCAGGCGCTAAGCCTACCCACACAAGTGAGGTATCATTTTTATTGGGAGACTTGAGGGAACGCTGGGTGGAAGGAAATTTGTGGCTCCTCTCTGATTCCTGAACTTTCTGTCACCAAAATGTGTTTTTTTAGCCACATTTTGAGGTTTGCAAAGGATTCTGGGTAACAGAACCTGGTCAGGGCCCCACAAGTCACCCCATCATGGATTCTCCTAGGTCTCTAGTTTTAAAAAATGCATAGGTTTGGTAGGTTTCCCTAGGTGCCGGCTGAGCTAGAGGCCAAAATCTACAGGTAGGCACTTTGCAAAAAACACCTCTGTTTTCTTTAAAAAAATGTGATGTGTGCACGTTGCGGTTTGGGGCATTTCCTGTCACGGGCGCTAGGCCTACCCACAAAAGTGAGGGATCATTTTTAATGGGAGACTTGGGGGAACACTGGGTGGAAGGAAATTTGTCACTCTTCTCTGATAACAGGACTTTCTGTCACCAAAATGTGAGGAAAATTTGTTTTTTTAGCCACATTTTGAGGTTTGCAAAGGATTCTGGGTAACAGAACCTGGTCAGAGCCCCATAAGTCAACCTATCTTGGATTCCCCTAGGTCTCTAGTTTTCAAAAATACATAGGTTTGGTAGGTTTCCCTAGGTGCCGGCTGAGCTAGAGGCCAAAATCTACAGGTAGGCACTTTGCAAAAAACACCTCTGTTTTCTTTAAAAAAATGTGATGTGTCCACGTTGCGTTTCGGGGCATTTCCTGTCACGGGCGCTAGGCCTACCCACACAAGTGAGGTATCGTTTTTATCGGGAAGCTTGGGGGAACGCTGGGTGGAAGGAAATTTGTGGCTCCTCTCTGATTCCAGAACTTTCTGTCACCAAAATGTGAGGAAAATGTGTTTTTTTAGGCAAATTGTGAGGTTTGCAAAGGATTCTGGGTAACAGAACCTGGTCAGAGCCCCACAAGTCACCCCATCTTGGATTCCCCTAGGTCTCTAGTTTTCAGAAATGCACAGGTTTCGTAGGTTTCCCGAGGTGCCGGCTGAGCTAGAGGCCAAAATCTACAGGTAGGCACTTCGCAAAAAACAGCTCTGTTTTCTTTAAAAAAATGTGATGTGTCCACGTTGCGTTTTGGGGCATTTCCTGTCGCAGGCGCTAGGCCTACCCACACAAGTGAGGTATCATTCTTATTGGGAGACTTGGGGGAACGCTGGGTGGATGGAAATTTGTGGCTCCTCTCTGATTCCAGAACTTTCTGTCACCAAAATGTGTTTTTTAGCCACATTTTGAGGTTTGCAAAGGATTCTGGGTAACGGAACCTGGTCAGAGCCCCACAAGTCACCTCATCTTGGATTCTCCTAGGACTCTAGTTTTAAAAAATGCATAGGTTTGGTAGGTTTCCGTAGGTGCCGGCTGAGCTAGAGGCCAAAATCTACAGGTAGGCACTTTGCAAAAAACACCTCTGTTTTCTTTAAAAAAATGTGATGTGTGCACGTTGCGGTTTGGGGCATTTCCTGTCACGGGCGCTAGGCCTACCCACACAAGTGAGGGATCATTTTTATCGGGAGACTAGGGGGAACACTGGGTGGAAGGAAATTTGTATCTCCTCTCTGATTCCAGAACTTTCTGTCACCAAATTGTGAGGAAAATGGTTTTTTTTTAGCCACATTTTGAGGTTTGTAAAGGATTCTGGGTAACAGAACCTGGTCAGAGCCCCAAAAGTCACCCCATCTTGGATTCCCATAGGTATCTAGTTTTCAAAAATGCACAGGTTAGGTAGGTTTCCCGAGGTGCCGGCTGAGCTAGAGGCCAAAATCTACAGGTAGGCACTTTGCAAAAAACACCTCTGTTTTCTTTCAAAAAATGTGATGTGTCCACGTTGCGTTTTGGGGCATTTCCTGTCGCAGGCGCTAGGCCTACCCACACAAGTGAGTTATCATTTTTATTGGAAGACTTGGGGGAACGCTGGGTGGAAGGTAATTTGTGGCTCCTCTCTGATTCCAGAACTTTCTGTCACCAAAATGTGTTTTTTTAGCCACATTTTGAGGTTTGCAAAGGATTCTGGGTAACAGAACCTGGTCAGAGCCCCACAAGTCACCCCATCTTGGATTCCCCTAGGTATCTAGTTTTAAAAAATGCATAGGTTTGGTAGGTTTCCGTAGGTGCCGGCTGAGCTAGAGGCCAAAATCTACTGGTAGGCACTTTGCAAAAAACACCTCTGTTTTCTTTCAAAAAATGTGATGTGTGCACGTTGCGGTTTGGGGCATTTCCTGTCACGGGCGCTAGGCCTACCCACACAAGTGAGGGATCATTTTTATCGGGAGACTAGGGGGAACACTGGGTGGAAGGAAATTTGTATCTCCTCTCTGATTCCAGAACTTTCTGTCACCAAAATGTGAGGAAAATGTGTTTTTTATAGCCACATTTTGAGGTTTGCAAAGGATTCTGGGTAACAGAACCTGGTCAGAGCCCCACAAGTCACCCCATCTTGGATTCCCATAGGTATCTAGTTTTCAAAAATGCACAGGTTAGCTAGGTTTCCCCAGGTGCCGGCTGAGCTAGAGGCCAAAATCTACAGGTAGGCACTTTGCAAAAAAACACCTCTGTTTTCTTTCAAAAAATGTGATGTGTCCACGTTGCGTTTTGGGGCATTTCCTGTCGCAGGCGCTAGGCCTACCCACACAAGTGAGTTATCATTTTTATTGGGAGACTTGGGGGAATGCTGGGTGGAAGGAAATTTGTGGCTCCTCTCTGATTCCAGAACTTTCTGTCACCAAAATGTGAGGAAAATGTGTTTTTTTAGCCACATTTTGAGGTTTGCAAAGGATTCTGGGTAACAGAACCTGGTCAGAGCCCCACAAGTCACCCCATCTTGGATTCCCATACGTATCTAGTTTTCAAAAATGCACAGGTTAGGTAGGTTTCCCCAGGTGCCGGCTGAGCTAGAGGCCAAAATCTACAGGTAGGCACTTATCAAAAAACACCTCTGTTTTCTTTCAAAAAATGTGATGTGTCCACGTTGCGTTTTGGGGCATTTCCTGTCGCAGGCGCTAGGCCTACCCACACAAGTGAGTTATCATTTTTATTGGGAGACTTGGGGGAACGCTGGATGGAAGGAAATTTGTGGCTCCTCTCTGATTCCAGAACTTTCTGTCACCAAAATGTGTTTTTTTAGCCACATTTTGAGGTTTGCAAAGGATTCTGGGTAACAGAACCTGGTCAGAGCCCCACAAGTCACCTCATCTTGGATTCTCCTAGGTCTCTAGTTTAAAAAAATGCATAGGTTTGGTAGGTTTCCGTAGGTGCCGGCTGAGCTAGAGGCCAAAATCTACAGGTAGGCACTTTGCAAAAAACACCTCTGTTTTCTTTCAAAAAATGTGATGTGTGCACGTTGCGGTTTGGGGCATTTCCTGTCGCAGGCGCTAGGCCTACCCACACAAGTGAGGTATCATTTTTATTGGGAGACTTGGGGAAACGCTGGGTGGAAGGAAATTTGTGGCTCCTCTCTGATTCCAGAACTTTCTGTCACCAAAATGTGTTTTTTTAGCCACATTTTGAGGTTTGCAAAGGATTCTGGGTAACAGAACCTGGTCAGAGCCCCACAAGTCACCCCATCTTGGATTCCCCTAGGTATCTAGTTTTCAAAAATGCACAGGTTTGGTAGGTTTTCCCAGGTGCCGGATAAGCTAGAGGCCAAAATCTACAGGTAGGCACTTTGCAAAAAACACCTCTGTTTTCTTTAAAAAAATGTGATGTGTCCACGTTGCGTTTTGGGGCATTTCCTGTCGCAGGCGCTAAGCCTACCCACACAAGTGAGGTATCATTTTTATTGGGAGACTTGAGGGAACGCTGGGTGGAAGGAAATTTGTGGCTCCTCTCTGATTCCAGAACTTTCTGTCACCAAAATGTGTTTTTTTAGCCACATTTTGAGGTTTGCAAAGGATTCTGGGTAACAGAACCTGGTCAGAGCCCCACAAGTCACCCCATCTTGGATTCTCCTAGGTCTCTAGTTTTAAAAAATGCATAGGTTTGGTAGGTTTCCGTAGGTGCCGGCTGAGCTAGAGGCCAAAATCTACAGGTAGGCACTTTGCAAAAAACACCTCTGTTTTCTTTCAAAAAATGTGATGTGTGCACGTTGCGGTTTGGGGCATTTCCTGTCACGGGCGCTAGGCCTACCCACAAAAGTGAGGGATCATTTTTAATGGGAGACTTGGGGGAACACTGGGTGGAAGGAAATTTGTCACTCTTCTCTGATAACAGGACTTTCTGTCACCAAAATGTGAGGAAAATTTGTTTTTTTAGCCACATTTTGAGGTTTGCAAAGGATTCTGGGTAACAGAACCTGGTCAGAGCCCCATAAGTCAACCTATCTTGGATTCCCCTAGGTCTGTAGTTTTCAAAAATACATAGGTTTGGTAGGTTTCCCTAGGTGCCGGCTGAGCTAGAGGCCAAAATCTACAGGTAGGCACTTTGCAAAAAACACCTCTGTTTTCTTTAAAAAAATGTGATGTGTCCACGTTGTGTTTCGGGGCATTTCCTGTCACGGGCGCTAGGCCTACCCACACAAGTGAGGTATCGTTTTTATCGGGAAGCTTGGGGGAACGCTGGGTGGAAGGAAATTTGTGGCTCCTCTCTGATTCCAGAACTTTCTGTCACCAAAATGTGAGGAAAATGTGTTTTTTTAGGCAAATTGTGAGGTTTGCAAAGGATTCTGGGTAACAGAACCTGGTCAGAGCCCCACAAGTCACCCCATCTTGGATTCCCCTAGGTCTCTAGTTTTCAGAAATGCACAGGTTTCGTAGGTTTCCCGAGGTGCCGGCTGAGCTAGAGGCCAAAATCTACAGGTAGGCACTTCGCAAAAAACAGCTCTGTTTTCTTTAAAAAAATGTGATGTGTCCACGTTGCGTTTTGGGGCATTTCCTGTCGCAGGCGCTAGGCCTACCCACACAAGTGAGGTATCATTCTTATTGGGAGACTTGGGGGAACGCTGGGTGGATGGAAATTTGTGGCTCCTCTCTGATTCCAGAACTTTCTGTCACCAAAATGTGTTTTTTAGCCACATTTTGAGGTTTGCAAAGGATTCTGGGTAACGGAACCTGGTCAGAGCCCCACAAGTCACCTCATCTTGGATTCTCCTAGGTCTCTAGTTTTAAAAAATGCATAGGTTTGGTAGGTTTCCGTAGGTGCCGGCTGAGCTAGAGGCCAAAATCTACAGGTAGGCACTTTGCAAAAAACACCTCTGTTTTCTTTCAAAAAATGTGATGTGTGCACGTTGCGGTTTGGGGCATTTCCTGTCACGGGCGCTAGGCCTACCCACACAAGTGAGGGATCATTTTTATCGGGAGACTAGGGGGAACACTGGGTGGAAGGAAATTTGTATCTCCTCTCTGATTCCAGAACTTTCTGTCACCAAATTGAGAGGAAAATGTGTTTTTTTTAGCCACATTTTGAGGTTTGTAAAGGATTCTGGGTAACAGAACCTGGTCAGAGCCCCAAAAGTCACCCCATCTTGGATTCCCATAGGTATCTAGTTTTCAAAAATGCACAGGTTAGGTAGGTTTCCCGAGGTGCCGGCTGAGCTAGAGGCCAAAATCTACGGGTAGGCACTTTGCAAAAAACACCTCTGTTTTCTTTCAAAAAATGTGATGTGTCCACGTTGCGTTTTGGGGCATTTCCTGTCGCAGGCGCTAGGCCTACCCACACAAGTGAGTTATAATTTTTATTGGAAGACTTGGGGGAACGCTGGGTGGAAGGAAATTTGTGGCTCCTCTCTGATTCCAGAACTTTCTGTCACCAAAATGTGTTTTTTTAGCCACATTTTGAGGTTTGCAAAGGATTCTGGGTAACAGAACCTGGTCAGAGCCCCACAAGTCACCCCATCTTGGATTCCCCTAGGTATCTAGTTTTAAAAAATGCATAGGTTTGGTAGGTTTCCGTAGGTGCCGGCTGAGCTAGAGGCCAAAATCTACTGGTAGGCACTTTGCAAAAAACACCTCTGTTTTCTTTAAAAAAATGTGATGTGTGCACGTTGCGGTTTGGGGCATTTCCTGTCACGGGCGCTAGGCCTACCCACACAAGTGAGGGATCATTTTTATCGGGAGACTAGGGGGAACACTGGGTGGAAGGAAATTTGTATCTCCTCTCTGATTCCAGAACTTTCTGTCACCAAAATGTGAGGAAAATGTGTTTTTTATAGCCACATTTTGAGGTTTGCAAAGGATTCTGGGTAACAGAACCTGGTCAGAGCCCCACAAGTCACCCCATCTTGGATTCCCACAGGTATCTAGTTTTCAAAAATGCACAGGTTAGGTAGGTTTCCCCAGGTGCCGGCTGAGCTAGAGGCCAAAATCTACAGGTAGGCACTTTGCAAAAAACACCTCTGTTTTCTTTCAAAAAATGTGATGTGTCCACGTTGCGTTTTGGGGCATTTCCTGTCGCAGGCGCTAGGCCTACCCACACAAGTGAGTTATCATTTTTATTGGGAGACTTGGGGGGAATGCTGGGTGGATGGAAATTTGTGGCTCCTCTCTGATTCCAGAACTTTCTGTCACCAAAATGTGAGGAAAATGTGTTTTTTTAGCCACATTTTGAGGTTTGCAAAGGATTCTGGGTAACAGAACCTGGTCAGAGCCCCACAAGTCACCCCATCTTGGATTCCCATAGGTATCTAGTTTTCAAAAATGCACAGGTTAGGTAAGTTTCCCCAGGTGCCGGCTGAGCTAGAGGCCAAAATCTACAGGTAGGCACTTTGCAAAAAACACCTCTGTTTTCTTTCAAAAAATGTGATGTGTCCACGTTGCGTTTTGGGGCATTTCCTGTCGCAGGCGCTAGGCCTACCCACACAAGTGAGTTATCATTTTTATTGGGAGACTTGGGGGAACGCTGGATGGAAGGAAATTTGTGGCTCCTCTCTGATTCCAGAACTTTCTGTCACCAAAATGTGTTTTTTTAGCCACATTTTGAGGTTTGCAAAGGATTCTGGGTAACAGAACCTGGTCAGAGCCCCACAAGTCACCTCATCTTGGATTCTCCTAGGTCTCTAGTTTAAACAAATGCATAGGTTTGGTAGGTTTCCGTAGGTGCCGGCTGAGCTAGAGGCCAAAATCTACAGGTAGGCACTTTGCAAAAAACACCTCTGTTTTCTTTAAAAAAATGTGATGTGTGCATGTTGCGGTTTGGGGCATTTCCTGTCACGGGCGCTAGGCCTACCCACACAAGTGAGGGATCATTTTTATTGGGAGACTAGGGGGAACACTGGGTGGAAGGAAATTTGTGGCTCCTCTCTGATTCCAGAACTTTCTGTCACCAAAATGTGAGGAATTTTTTTTTTTTAGCCACATTTTGAGGTTTGCAAAGGATTCTGGGTAACAGAACCTGGTCAGAGCCCCACAAGTCACCCCATCTTGGATTCCCATAGGTATCTAGTTTTCAAAAATGCACAGGTTAGGTAGGTTTCCCCAGGTGCTGGCTGAGCTAGAGGCCAAAATCTACAGGAAGGCACTTTGCAAAGAACACCTCTGTTTTCTTTCAAAAAATGTGATGTGTCCACGTTGCGTTTTGGGGCATTTCCTGTTGCAGGCGCTAAGACTACTCACACAAGTGAGGTATCATTTTTATTGGGAGACTTGGGGGAACGCTGGGTGGAAGGAAATTTGTGGCTCCTCTCTGATTACAAAACTTTCTGTCACCAAAATGTGTTTTTTAAGCCACATTTTGAGGTTTGCAAAGGATTCTGGGTAACAGAACCTGGTCAGGGCCCCACAAGTCACCCCATCTTGGATTCCCCTAGGTATCTAGTTTTCAAAAATGCACAGGTTTGGTAGGTTTTCCCAGGTGCCGGCTGAGCTAGAGGCCAAAATCTACAGGTAGGCACTTTGCAAAAAACACCTCTGTTTTCTTTCAAAAAATGTGATGTGTCCACGTTGCGTTTTGGGGCATTTCCTGTCGCAGGCGCTAAGCCTACCCACACAAGTGAGGTATCATTTTTATTGGGAGACTTGGGGGAACGCTGGGTGGAAGGAAATTTGTGGCTCCTCTCTGATTCCAGAACTTTCTGTCACCAAAATGTGTTTTTTTAGCCACATTTTGAGGTTTGCAAAGGATTCTGGGTAACAGAACCTGGTCAGAGCCCCACAAGTCACCCCATCTTGGATTCTACTAGGTCTCTAGTTTTAAAAAATGCATAGGTTTGGTAGGTTTCCCTAGGTGCCGGCTGAGCTAGAGGCCAAAATCTACAGGTAGGCACTTTACAAAAAACACCTCTGTTTTCTTTAAAAAAATGTGATGTGTGCACGTTGCGGTTTGGGGCATTTCGTGTCACGGGCGCTAGGCCTACCCACGCAAGTGAGGGATCATTTTTATCGGGAGACTTGGGGGAACACTGGGTGGAAGGAAATTTGTGGCTCCTCTCCGATTCCAGAACTTTTTGTCACCAAAATGTGAGGAAAATGTGTTTTTTTTAGCCACATTTTGAGGTTTGCAAAGGATTCTGGGTAACAGAACCTGGTCAGAGCCCCACAAGTCACCCCATCTTGGATTCCCCTAGGTCTCTAGTTTTCAGAAATGCACAGGTTAGGTAGGTTTCCCCAGGTGCCGGCTGAGCTAGAGGCCAAAATCTACAGGTAGGCACTTCGCAAAAAACAGCTCTGTTTTCTTTAAAAAAATGTGATGTGTCCACGTTGCGTTTTGGGGCATTTCCTGTCGCAGGCGCTAGGCCTACCCACACAAGTGAGGTATCATTCTTATTGGGAGACTTGGGGGAACGCTGGGTGGATGGAAATTTGTGGCTCCTCTCTGATTCCAGAACTTTCTGTCACCAAAATGTGTTTTTTAGCCACATTTTGAGGTTTGCAAAGGATTCTGGGTAACGGAACCTGGTCAGAGCCCCACAAGTCACCTCATCTTGGATTCTCCTAGGTCTCTAGTTTTAAAAAATGCATAGGTTTGGTAGGTTTCCGTAGGTGCCGGCTGAGCTAGAGGCCAAAATCTACTGGTAGGCACTTTGCAAAAAACACCTCTGTTTTCTTTCAAAAAATGTGATGTGTGCACGTAGCGGTTTGGGGCATTTCCTGTCACGGGCGCTAGGCCTACCCACACAAGTGAGGGATCATTTTTATCGGGAGACTAGGGGGAACACTGGGTGGAAGGAAATTTGTATCTCCTCTCTGATTCCAGAACTTTCTGTCACCAAATTGAGAGGAAAATGTGTTTTTTTTAGCCACATTTTGAGGTTTGTAAAGGATTCTGGGTAACAGAACCTGGTCAGAGCCCCAAAAGTCACCCCATCTTGGATTCCCATAGATATCTAGTTTTCAAAAATGCACAGGTTTGGTAGGTTTCCCGAGGTGCCGGCTGAGCTACAGGCCAAATCTACAGGTAGGCACTTTGCAAAAAACACCTCTGTTTTCTTTAAAAAAATGTGATGTGTCCACGTTGCGTTTTGGGGCATTTCCTGTCGCAGGCGCTAGGCCTACCCACACAAGTGAGTTATCATTTTTATTGGAAGACTTGGGGGAACGCTGGGTGGAAGGAAATTTGTGGCTCCTCTCTGATTCCAGAACTTTCTGTCACCAAAATGTGTTTTTTTAGCCACATTTTGAGGTTTGCAAAGGATTCTGGGTAACAGAACCTGGTCAGAGCCCCACAAGTCACCCCATCTTGGATTCCCCTAGGTATCTAGTTTTAAAAAATGCATAGGTTTGGTAGGTTTCCGTAGGTGCCGGCTGAGCTAGAGGCCAAAATCTACTGGTAGGCACTTTGCAAAAAACACCACTGTTTTCTTTCAAAAAATGTGATGTGTGCACGTTGCGGTTTGGGGCATTTCCTGTCACGGGCGCTAGGCCTACCCACGCAAGTGAGGGATCATTTTTATCGGGAGACTTGGGGGAACACTGGGTGGAAGGAAATTTGTGGCTCCTCTCCGATTCCAGAACTTTTTGTCACCAAAATGTGAGGAAAATGTGTTTTTTTTAGCCACATTTTGAGGTTTGCAAAGGATTCTGGGTAACAGAACCTGGTCAGAGCCCCACAAGTCACCCCATCTTGGATTCCCCTAGGTCTCTAGTTTTCAGAAATGCACAGGTTAGGTAGGTTTCCCCAGGTGCCGGCTGAGCTAGAGGCCAAAATCTACAGGTAGGCACTTCGCAAAAAACAGCTCTGTTTTCTTTAAAAAAATGTGATGTGTCCACGTTGCGTTTTGGGGCATTTCCTGTCGCAGGCGCTAGGCCTACCCACACAAGTGAGGTATCATTCTTATTGGGAGACTTGGGGGAACGCTGGGTGGATGGAAATTTGTGGCTCCTCTCTGATTCCAGAACTTTCTGTCACCAAAATGTGTTTTTTAGCCACATTTTGAGGTTTGCAAAGGATTCTGGGTAACGGAACCTGGTCAGAGCCCCACAAGTCACCTCATCTTGGATTCTCCTAGGTCTCTAGTTTTAAAAAATGCATAGGTTTGGTAGGTTTCCGTAGGTGCCGGCTGAGCTAGAGGCCAAAATCTACTGGTAGGCACTTTGCAAAAAACACCTCTGTTTTCTTTCAAAAAATGTGATGTGTGCACGTTGCGGTTTGGGGCATTTCCTGTCACGGGCGCTAGGCCTACCCACACAAGTGAGGGATCATTTTTATCGGGAGACTAGGGGGAACACTGGGTGGAAGGAAATTTGTATCTCCTCTCTGATTCCAGAACTTTCTGTCACCAAATTGAGAGGAAAATGTGTTTTTTTTAGCCACATTTTGAGGTTTGTAAAGGATTCTGGGTAACAGAACCTGGTCAGAGCCCCAAAAGTCACCCCATCTTGGATTCCCATAGGTATCTAGTTTTAAAAAATGCACAGGTTAGGTAGGTTTCCTGAGGTGCCGGCTGAGCTACAGGCCAAAATCTACAGGTAGGCACTTTGCAAAAAACACCTCTGTTTTCTTTCAAAAAATGTGATGTGTCCACGTTGCGTTTTGGGGCATTTCCTGTCGCAGGCGCTAGGCCTACCCACACAAGTGAGTTATCATTTTTATTGGAAGACTTGGGGGAACGCTGGGTGGAAGGAAATTTGTGGCTCCTCTCTGATTCCAGAACTTTCTGTCACCAAAATGTGTTTTTTTAGCCACATTTTGAGGTTTGCAAAGGATTCTGGGTAACAGAACCTGGTCAGAGCCCCACAAGTCACCCCATCTTGGATTCCCCTAGGTATCTAGTTTTAAAAAATGCATAGGTTTGGTAGGTTTCCGTAGGTGCCGGCTGAGCTAGAGGCCAAAATCTACTGGTAGGCACTTTGCAAAAAACACCACTGTTTTCTTTCAAAAAATGTGATGTGTGCACGTTGCGGTTTGGGGCATTTCCTGTCACGGGCGCTAGGCCTACCCACACAAGTGAGGGATCATTTTTATCGGGAGACTAGGGGGAACACTGGGTGGAAGGAAATTTGTATCTCCTCTCTGATTCCAGAACTTTCTGTCACCAAAATGTGAGGAAAATGTGTTTTTTATAGCCACATTTTGAGGTTTGCAAAGGATTCTGGGTAACAGAACCTGGTCAGAGCCCCACAAGTCACCCCATCTTGGATTCCCATAGGTATCTAGTTTTCAAAAATGCACAGGTTAGGTAGGTTTCCCCAGGTGCCGGCTGAGCTAGAGGCCAAAATCTACAGGTAGGCACTTTGCAAAAAACACCTCTGTTTTCTTTCAAAAAATGTGATCTGTCCACGTTGCGTTTTGGGGCATTTCCTGTCGCAGGCGCTAGGCCTACCCACACAAGTGAGTTATCATTTTTATTGGGAGACTTGGGGGAATGCTGGGTGGAAGGAAATTTGTGGCTCCTCTCTGATTCCAGAACTTTCTGTCACCAAAATGTGAGGAAAATGTGTTTTTTTAGCCACATTTTGAGGTTTGCAAAGGATTCTGGGTAACAGAACCTGGTCAGAGCCCCACAAGTCACCCCATCTTGGATTCCCATAGGTATCTAGTTTTCAAAAATGCACAGGTTAGGTAAGTTTCCCCAGGTGCCGGCTGAGCTAGAGGCCAAAATCTACAGGTAGGCACTTTGCAAAAAACACCTCTGTTTTCTTTCAAAAAATGTGATGTGTCCACGTTGCGTTTTGGGGCATTTCCTGTCGCAGGCGCTAGGCCTACCCACACAAGTGAGTTATCATTTTTATTGGGAGACTTGGGGGAACGCTGGATGGAAGGAAATTTGTGGCTCCTCTCTGATTCCAGAACTTTCTGTCACCAAAATGTGTTTTTTTAGCCACATTTTGAGGTTTGCAAAGGATTCTGGGTAACAGAACCTGGTCAGAGCCCCACAAGTCACCTCATCTTGGATTCTCCTAGGTCTCTAGTTTAAACAAATGCATAGGTTTGGTAGGTTTCCGTAGGTGCCGGCTGAGCTAGAGGCCAAAATCTACAGGTAGGCACTTTGCAAAAAACACCTCTGTTTTCTTTAAAAAAATGTGATGTGTGCATGTTGCGGTTTGGGGCATTTCCTGTCACGGGCGCTAGGCCTACCCACACAAGTGAGGGATCATTTTTATTGGGAGACTAGGGGGAACACTGGGTGGAAGGAAATTTGTGGCTCCTCTCTGATTCCAGAACTTTCTGTCACCAAAATGTGAGGAATCTTTTTTTTTTAGCCACATTTTGAGGTTTGCAAAGGATTCTGGGTAACAGAACCTGGTCAGAGCCCCACAAGTCACCCCATCTTGGATTCCCATAGGTATCTAGTTTTCAAAAATGCACAGGTTAGGTAGGTTTCCCCAGGTGCTGGCTGAGCTAGAGGCCAAAATCTACAGGAAGGCACTTTGCAAAGAACACCTCTGTTTTCTTTCAAAAAATGTGATGTGTCCACGTTGCGTTTTGGGGCATTTCCTGTTGCAGGCGCTAAGCCTACTCACACAAGTGAGGTATCATTTTTATTGGGAGACTTGGGGGAACGCTGGGTGGAAGGAAATTTGTGGCTCCTCTCTGATTACAAAACTTTCTGTCACCAAAATGTGTTTTTTTAGCCACATTTTGAGGTTTGCAAAGGATTCTGGGTAACAGAACCTGGTCAGGGCCCCACAAGTCACCCCATCTTGGATTCCCCTAGGTATCTAGTTTTCAAAAATGCACAGGTTTGGTAGGTTTTCCCAGGTGCCGGCTGAGCTAGAGGCCAAAATCTACAGGTAGGCACTTTGCAAAAAACACCTCTGTTTTCTTTCAAAAAATTTGATGTGTCCACGTTGCGTTTTGGGGCATTTCCTGTCGCAGGCGCTAAGCCTACCCACACAAGTGAGGTATCATTTTTATTGGGAGACTTGGGGGAACGCTGGGTGGAAGGAAATATGTGGCTCCTCTCTGATTCCAGAACTTTCTGTCACCAAAATGTGTTTTTTAGCCACATTTTGAGGTTTGCAAAGGATTCTGGGTAAGAGAACCTGGTCAGAGCCCCACAAGTCACCCCATCTTGGATTCCCCTATGTCTCTAGTTTTCAGAAATGCACAGGTTTCGTAGGTTTGCCTAGGTGCCGGCTGAGCTAGACGCCAAAATCTACAGGTAGGCACTTTGCAAAAAACACCTCTGTTTTCTTTCAAAAAATGTGATGTGTCCACGTTGCGTTTTGGGGCATTTCCTGTTGCAGGCGCTAGGCCTACCCACACAAGTGAGGTATCATTTTTATCGGGAGACTTGGGGGAACGCTGGGTGGAAGGAAATATGTGGCTCCTCTCTGATTCCAGAACTTTCTGTCACCAAAATGTGTTTTTTAGCCACATTTTGAGGTTTGCAAAGGATTCTGGGTAACAGAAACTGGTCAGAGCCCCACAAGTCACCTCATCTTGGATTCTCCTAGGTCTCTAGTTTAAAAAAATGCATAGGTTTGGTAGGTTTCCCTAGGTGCCGGCTGAGCTAGAGGCCAAAATCTACAGGTAGGCACTTTGCAAAAAACTCCTCTGTATTCTTTCAAAAAATGTGATGTGTGCACGTTGCGGTTTGGGGCATTTCCTGTCACGGGCGCTAGGCCTACACACACAAGTGAGGGATCATTTTTAACGGGAGACTAGGGGGAACACTGGGTGGAAGGAAATTTGTATCTCCTCTCTGATTCCAGAACTTTCTGTCAGCAAAATGTGAGGAAAATGTGTTTTTTATAGCCACATTTTGAGGTTTGCAAAGGATTCTGGGTAACAGAACCTGGTCAGAGCCCCACAAGTCACCCCATCTTGGATTCCCATAGGTATCTAGTTTTCAAAAATGCACAGGTTAGGTAGGTTTCCCCAGGTGCCGGCTGAGCTAGAGGCCAAAATCTACAGGTAGGCACTTTGCAAAAAACACCTCTGTTTTCTTTCAAAAAATGTGATCTGTCCACGTTGCGTTTTGGGGCATTTCCTGTCGCAGGCGCTAGGCCTACCCACACAAGTGAGTTATCATTTTTATTGGGAGACTTGGGGGAATGCTGGGTGGAAGGAAATTTGTGGCTCCTCTCTGATTCCAGAACTTTCTGTCACCAAAATGTGAGGAAAATGTGTTTTTTTAGCCACATTTTGAGGTTTGCAAAGGATTCTGGGTAACAGAACCTGGTCAGAGCCCCACAAGTCACCCCATCTTGGATTCCCATAGGTATCTAGTTTTCAAAAATGCACAGGTTAGGTAAGTTTCCCCAGGTGCCGGCTGAGCTAGAGGCCAAAATCTACAGGTAGGCACTTTGCAAAAAACACCTCTGTTTTCTTTCAAAAAATGTGATGTGTCCACGTTGCGTTTTGGGGCATTTCCTGTCGCAGGCGCTAGGCCTACCCACACAAGTGAGGTATCAGTTTTATTGGGAAGCTTGGGGGAACGCTGGGTGGAAGGAAATTTGTGGCTCCTCTCTGATTCCAGAACTTTCTGTCACCAAAATGTGAGGAAAATGTGTTTTTTTAGGAAAAATGTGAGGTTTGCAAAGGATTCTGGGTAAGAGAACCTGGTCAGAGCCCCACAAGTCACCCCATCTTGGATTCCCCTATGTCTCTAGTTTTCAGAAATGCACAGGTTTCGTAGGTTTGCCTAGGTGCCGGCTGAGCTAGACGCCAAAATCTACAGGTAGGCACTTTGCAAAAAACACCTCTGTTTTCTTTCAAAAAATGTGATGTGTCCACGTTGCGTTTTGGGGCATTTCCTGTTGCAGGCGCTAGGCCTACCCACACAAGTGAGGTATCATTTTTATCGGGAGACTTGGGGGAACGCTGGGTGGAAGGAAATATGTGGCTCCTCTCTGATTCCAGAACTTTCTGTCACCAAAATGTGTTTTTTAGCCACATTTTGAGGTTTGCAAAGGATTCTGGGTAACAGAAACTGGTCAGAGCCCCACAAGTCACCTCATCTTGGATTCTCCTAGGTCTCTAGTTTAAAAAAATGCATAGGTTTGGTAGGTTTCCCTAGGTGCCGGCTGAGCTAGAGGCCAAAATCTACAGGTAGGCACTTTGCAAAAAACTCCTCTGTATTCTTTCAAAAAATGTGATGTGTGCACGTTGCGGTTTAGGGCATTTCCTGTCACGGGCGCTAGGCCTACACACACAAGTGAGGGATCATTTTTATCGGGAGACTAGGGGGAACACTGGGTGGAAGGAAATGTGTGGCTCCTCTCTGATTCCAGAACTTTCTGTCACCAAAATGTTAGGAAAATGTGTTTTTTTTAGCTACATTTGAGGTTTGCAAAGGATTCTGGGTAACAGAACCTGGTCAGAGCCCCACAAGTCACCCCATCTTGGATTCCCCTAGGTATCTAGTTTTAAAAAATGCACAGGTTAGGTAGGTTTCCCCAGGTGCCGGCTGAGCTAGAGGCCAAAATCAACAGGTAGGCACTTTGCAAAAAACACCTCTGTTTTCTTTCAAAAAATGTGATGTGTCCACGTTGCGTTTTGGGGCATTTCCTGTCGCAGGCGCTAGGCCTACTCACACAAGTGAGGTATCATTTTTATTGGGAGACTTGGGGCAACGCTGGGTTGAAAGAAATTTGTGGCTCCTCTCTGATTCTAGAACTTTCTGTCACCAAAATGTGAGGAAAATGTGTTTTTTTTAGCCACATTTTGAGGTTTGCAAAGGATTGTGGGTAACAGAACCTGGTCAGAGCCCCACAAGTCACCCCATCTTGGATTCCCATAGGTATCTAGTTTTAAAAAATGCACAGGTTAGGTAGGTTTCCCTAGGTGCCGGCTGACCTAGAGGTCAAAATCTACAGGTAGGCACTTTGCAAAAAACACCTCTGTTTTCTTTCAAAAAATGTGATGTGTCCACGTTGCGTTTTGGGGCATTTCCTGTTGCAGGCGCTAGGCCTACTCACACAAGTGAGGTATCATTTTTATTGGGAGACTTGGGGGAACGCTGGGTGGAAGGAAATTTGTGGCTCCTCTCTGATTCCAAAACTTTCTGTCACCAAAATGTGTTTTTTTAGCCACATTTTGAGGTTTGCAAAGGATTCTGGGTAACATAACCTGGTCAGAGCCCCACAAGTCACCCCATCTTGGATTCCCCTAGGTATCTAGTTTTCAAAAATGCACAGGTTTGGTAGGTTTCCGTAGGTGCCGGCTGAGCTAGAGGCCAAAATCTACAGGTAGGCACTTTGCAAAAAACACCTCTGTTTTCTTTAAAAAAATGTGATGTGTGCACGTTGCGGTTTGGGGCATTTCCTGTCACGGGCGCTAGGCCTACCCACACAAGTGAGGGATCATTTTTATTGGGAGACTAGGGGGAACACTGGGTGGAAGGAAATTTGTGGCTCCTCTCTAATTCCAGTACTTTCTGTCACCAAAATGTGAGGAAAATGTGTTTTTTTAGCCACATTTTGAGGTTTGCAAAGGATTCTGGGTAACAGAACCTGGTCAGAGCCCCACAAGTCACCCCATCTTGGATTCCCATAGGTATCTAGTTTTCAAAAATGCACAGGTTAGGTAGGTTTCCCCAGGTGCCGGCTGAGCTAGAGGCCAAAATCTACAGGTAGGCACTTTGCAAAGAACACCTCTGTTTTCTTACAAAAAATGTGATGTGTCCACGTTGCGTTTTGGGGCATTTCCTGTTGCAGGCGCTAGGCCTACTCACACAAGTGAGGTATCATTTTTATTGGGAGACTTGGGGGAATGCTGGGTGGAAGGAAATTTGTGGCTCCTCTCTGATTCCAGAACTTTCTGTCACCAAAATGTGAGGAAAATGTGTTTTTTTAGCCACATTTTGAGGTTTGCAAAGGATTCTGGGTAACAGAACCTGGTCAGAGCCCCACAAGTCACCCCATCTTGGATTCCCATAGGTATCTAGTTTTCAAAAATGCACAGGTTAGGTAAGTTTCCCCAGGTGCCGGCTGAGCTAGAGGCCAAAATCTACAGGTAGGCACTTTGCAAAAAACACCTCTGTTTTCTTTCAAAAAATGTGATGTGTCCACGTTGCGTTTTGGGGCATTTCCTGTCGCAGGCGCTAGGCCTACCCACACAAGTGAGTTATCATTTTTATTGGGAGACTTGGGGGAACGCTGGATGGAAGGAAATTTGTGGCTCCTCTCTGATTCCAGAACTTTCTGTCACCAAAATGTGTTTTTTTAGCCACATTTTGAGGTTTGCAAAGGATTCTGGGTAACAGAACCTGGTCAGAGCCCCACAAGTCACCTCATCTTGGATTCTCCTAGGTCTCTAGTTTAAACAAATGCATAGGTTTGGTAGGTTTCCGTAGGTGCCGGCTGAGCTAGAGGCCAAAATCTACAGGTAGGCACTTTGCAAAAAACACCTCTGTTTTCTTTAAAAAAATGTGATGTGTGCATGTTGCGGTTTGGGGCATTTCCTGTCACGGGCGCTAGGCCTACCCACACAAGTGAGGGATCATTTTTATTGGGAGACTAGGGGGAACACTGGGTGGAAGGAAATTTGTGGCTCCTCTCTGATTCCAGAACTTTCTGTCACCAAAATGTGAGGAATCTTTTTTTTTTAGCCACATTTTGAGGTTTGCAAAGGATTCTGGGTAACAGAACCTGGTCAGAGCCCCACAAGTCACCCCATCTTGGATTCCCATAGGTATCTAGTTTTCAAAAATGCACAGGTTAGGTAGGTTTCCCCAGGTGCTGGCTGAGCTAGAGGCCAAAATCTACAGGAAGGCACTTTGCAAAGAACACCTCTGTTTTCTTTCAAAAAATGTGATGTGTCCACGTTGCGTTTTGGGGCATTTCCTGTTGCAGGCGCTAAGCCTACTCACACAAGTGAGGTATCATTTTTATTGGGAGACTTGGGGGAACGCTGGGTGGAAGGAAATTTGTGGCTCCTCTCTGATTACAAAACTTTCTGTCACCAAAATGTGTTTTTTAAGCCACATTTTGAGGTTTGCAAAGGATTCTGGGTAACAGAACCTGGTCAGGGCCCCACAAGTCACCCCATCTTGGATTCCCCTAGGTATCTAGTTTTCAAAAATGCACAGGTTTGGTAGGTTTTCCCAGGTGCCGGCTGAGCTAGAGGCCAAAATCTACAGGTAGGCACTTTGCAAAAAACACCTCTGTTTTCTTTAAAAAAATGTGATGTGTCCACGTTGCGTTTTGGGGCATTTCCTGTCGCAGGCGCTAAGCCTACCCACACAAGTGAGGTATCATTTTTATTGGGAGACTTGGGGGAACGCTGGGTGGAAGGAAATTTGTGGCTCCTCTCTGATTCCAGAACTTTCTGTCACCAAAATGTGTTTTTTTAGCCACATTTTGAGGTTTGCAAAGGATTCTGGGTAACAGAACCTGGTCAGAGCCCCACAAGTCACCCCATCTTGGATTCTCCTAGGTCTCTAGTTTTAAAAAATGCATAGGTTTAGTAGGTTTCCCTAGGTGCCGGCTGAGCTAGAGGCCAAAATCTACAGGTAGGCACTTTACAAAAAACACCTCTGTTTTCTTTAAAAAAATGTGATGTGTGCACGTTGCGGTTTGGGGCATTTCGTGTCACGGGCGCTAGGCCTACCCACGCAAGTGAGGGATCATTTTTATCGGGAGACTTGGGGGAACACTGGGTGGAAGGAAATTTGTGGCTCCTCTCCGATTCCAGAACTTTTTGTCACCAAAATGTGAGGAAAATGTGTTTTATTTAGCCACATTTTGAGGTTTGCAAAGGATTCTGGGTAACAGAACCTGGTCAGAGCCCCACAAGTCACCCCATCTTGGATTCCCCTAGGTCTCTAGTTTTCAGAAATGCACAGGTTAGGTAGGTTTCCCCAGGTGCCGGCTGAGCTAGAGGCCAAAATCTACAGGTAGGCACTTCGCAAAAAACAGCTCTGTTTTCTTTAAAAAAATGTGATGTGTCCACGTTGCGTTTTGGGGCATTTCCTGTCGCAGGCGCTAGGCCTACCCACACAAGTGAGGTATCATTCTTATTGGGAGACTTGGGGGAACGCTGGGTGGATGGAAATTTGTAGCTCCTCTCTGATTCCAGAACTTTCTGTCACCAAAATGTGTTTTTTAGCCACATTTTGAGGTTTGCAAAGGATTCTGGGTAACGGAACCTGGTCAGAGCCCCACAAGTCACCTCATCTTGGATTCTCCTAGGTCTCTAGTTTTAAAAAATGCATAGGTTTGGTAGGTTTCCGTAGGTGCCGGCTGAGCTAGAGGCCAAAATCTACTGGTAGGCACTTTGCAAAAAACACCTCTGTTTTCTTTCAAAAAATGTGATGTGTGCACGTTGCGGTTTGGGGCATTTCCTGTCACGGGCGCTAGGCCTACCCACACAAGTGAGGGATCATTTTTATCGGGAGACTAGGGGGAACACTGGGTGGAAGGAAATTTGTATCTCCTCTCTGATTCCAGAACTTTCTGTCACCAAATTGTGAGGAAAATGTGTTTTTTTTAGCCACATTTTGAGGTTTGTAAAGGATTCTGGGTAACAGAACCTGGTCAGAGCCCCAAAAGTCACCCCATCTTGGATTCCCATAGGTATCTAGTTTTCAAAAATGCACAGGTTAGGTAGGTTTCCCGAGGTGCCGGCTGAGCTAGAGGCCAAAATCTACAGGTAGGCACTTTGCAAAAAACACCTCTGTTTTCTTTCAAAAAATGTGATGTGTCCACGTTGCGTTTTGGGGCATTTCCTGTCGCAGGCGCTAGGCCTACCCACACAAGTGAGTTATCATTTTTATTGGAAGACTTGGGGGAACGCTGGGTGGAAGGAAATTTGTGGCTCCTCTCTGATTCCAGAACTTTCTGTCACCAAAATGTGTTTTTTTAGCCACATTTTGAGGTTTGCAAAGGATTCTGGGTAACAGAACCTGGTCAGAGCCCCACAAGTCACCCCATCTTGGATTCCCCTAGGTATCTAGTTTTAAAAAATGCATAGGTTTGGTAGGTTTCCGTAGGTGCCGGCTGAGCTAGAGGCCAAAATCTACTGGTAGGCACTTTGCAAAAAACACCTCTGTTTTCTTTCAAAAAATGTGATGTGTGCACGTTGCGGTTTGGGGCATTTCCTGTCACGGGCGCTAGGCCTACCCACACAAGTGAGGGATCATTTTTATCGGGAGACTAGGGGGAACACTGGGTGGATGGAAATTTGTATCTCCTCTCTGATTCCAGAACTTTCTGTCACCAAAATGTGAGGAAAATGTGTTTTTTATAGCCAAATTTTGAGGTTTGCAAAGGATTCTGGGTAACAGAACCTGGTCAGAGCCCCACAAGTCACCCCATCTTGGATTCCCATAGGTATCTAGTTTTCAAAAATGCACAGGTTAGGTAGGTTTCCCCAGGTGCCGGCTGAGCTAGAGGCCAAAATCTACAGGTAGGCACTTTGCAAAAAACACCTCTGTTTTCTTTCAAAAAATGTGATCTGTCCACGTTGCGTTTTGGGGCATTTCCTGTCGCAGGCGCTAGGCCTACCCACACAAGTGAGTTATCATTTTTATTGGGAGACTTGGGGGAATGCTGGGTGGAAGGAAATTTGTGGCTCCTCTCTGATTCCAGAACTTTCTGTCACCAAAATGTGAGGAAAATGTGTTTTTTTTGCCACATTTTGAGGTTTGCAAAGGATTCTGGGTAACAGAACCTGGTCAGAGCCCCACAAGTCACCCCATCTTGGATTCCCATAGGTATCTAGTTTTCAAAAATGCACAGGTTAGGTAAGTTTCCCCAGGTGCCGGCTGAGCTAGAGGCCAAAATCTACAGGTAGGCACTTTGCAAAAAACACCTCTGTTTTCTTTCAAAAAATGTGATGTGTCCACGTTGCGTTTTGGGGCATTTCCTGTCGCAGGCGCTAGGCCTACCCACACAAGTGAGTTATCATTTTTATTGGGAGACTTGGGGGAACGCTGGATGGAAGGAAATTTGTGGCTCCTCTCTGATTCCAGAACTTTCTGTCACCAAAATGTGTTTTTTTAGCCACATTTTGAGGTTTGCAAAGGATTCTGGGTAACAGAACCTGGTCAGAGCCCCACAAGTCACCTCATCTTGGATTCTCCTAGGTCTCTAGTTTAAACAAATGCATAGGTTTGGTAGGTTTCCGTAGGTGCCGGCTGAGCTAGAGGCCAAAATCTACAGGTAGGCACTTTGCAAAAAACACCTCTGTTTTCTTTAAAAAAATGTGATGTGTGCATGTTGCGGTTTGGGGCATTTCCTGTCACGGGCGCTAGGCCTACCCACACAAGTGAGGGATCATTTTTATTGGGAGACTAGGGGGAACACTGGGTGGAAGGAAATTTGTGGCTCCTCTCTGATTCCAGAACTTTCTGTCACCAAAATGTGAGGAATCTTTTTTTTTTAGCCACATTTTGAGGTTTGCAAAGGATTCTGGGTAACAGAACCTGGTCAGAGCCCCACAAGTCACCCCATCTTGGATTCCCATAGGTATCTAGTTTTCAAAAATGCACAGGTTAGGTAGGTTTCCCCAGGTGCTGGCTGAGCTAGAGGCCAAAATCTACAGGAAGGCACTTTGCAAAGAACACCTCTGTTTTCTTTCAAAAAATGTGATGTGTCCACGTTGCGTTTTGGGGCATTTCCTGTTGCAGGCGCTAAGCCTACTCACACAAGTGAGGTATCATTTTTATTGGGAGACTTGGGGGAACGCTGGGTGGAAGGAAATTTGTGGCTCCTCTCTGATTCCAGAACTTTCTGTCACCAAAATGTGTTTTTTTAGCCACATTTTGAGGTTTGCAAAGGATTCTGGGTAACAGAACCTGGTCAGAGCCCCACAAGTCACCTCATCTTGGATTCTCCTAGGTCTCTAGTTTAAACAAATGCATAGGTTTGGTAGGTTTCCGTAGGTGCCGGCTGAGCTAGAGGCCAAAATCTACAGGTAGGCACTTTGCAAAAAACACCTCTGTTTTCTTTAAAAAAAATGTGATGTGTGCATGTTGCGGTTTGGGGCATTTCCTGTCGCAGGCGCTAGGCCTACTCACACAAGTGAGGTATCATTTTTATCGGGAGACTTGGGGGAACGCTGGGTGGAAGGAAATATGTGGCTCCTCTCTGATTCCAGAACTTTCTGTCACCAAAATGTGTTTTTTAGCCACATTTTGAGGTTTGCAAAGGATTCTGGGTAACAGAAACTGGTCAGAGCCCCACAAGTCACCTCATCTTGGATTCTCCTAGGTCTCTAGTTTAAAAAAATGCATAGGTTTGGTAGGTTTCCCTAGGTGCCGGCTGAGCTAGAGGCCAAAATCTACAGGTAGGCACTTTGCAAAAAACTCCTCTGTATTCTTTCAAAAAATGTGATGTGTGCACGTTGCGGTTTGGGGCATTTCCTGTCACGGGCGCTAGGCCTACACACACAAGTGAGGGATCATTTTTATCGGGAGACTAGGGGGAACACTGGGTGGAAGGAAATTTGTGGCTCCTCTCTGATTCCAGAACTTTCTGTCACCAAAATGTGAGGAATTTTTTTTTTTTAGCCACATTTTGAGGTTTGCAAAGGATTCTGGGTAACAGAACCTGGTCAGAGCCCCACAAGTCACCCCATCTTGGATTCCCATAGGTATCTAGTTTTCAAAAATGCACAGGTTAGGTAGGTTTCCCCAGGTGCTGGCTGAGCTAGAGGCCAAAATCTTCAGGAAGGCACTTTGCAAAGAACACCTCTGTTTTCTTTCAAAAAATGTGATGTGTCCACGTTGCGTTTTGGGGCATTTCCTGTTGCAGGCGCTAAGCCTACTCACACAAGTGAGGTATCATTTTTATTGGGAGACTTGGGGGAACGCTGGGTGGAAGGAAATTTGTGGCTCCTCTCTGATTCCAGAACTTTCTGTCACCAAAATGTGTTTTTTTAGCCACATTTTGAGGTTTGCAAAGGATTCTGGGTAACAGAACCTGGTCAGAGCCCCACAAGTCACCTCATCTTGGATTCTCCTAGGTCTCTAGTTTAAACAAATGCATAGGTTTGGTAGGTTTCCGTAGGTGCCGGCTGAGCTAGAGGCCAAAATCTACAGGTAGGCACTTTGCAAAAAACACCTCTGTTTTCTTTAAAAAAAATGTGATGTGTGCATGTTGCGGTTTGGGGCATTTCCTGTCGCAGGCGCTAGGCCTACTCACACAAGTGAGGTATCATTTTTATCGGGAGACTTGGGGGAACGCTGGGTGGAAGGAAATATGTGGCTCCTCTCTGATTCCAGAACTTTCTGTCACCAAAATGTGTTTTTTAGCCACATTTTGAGGTTTGCAAAGGATTCTGGGTAACAGAAACTGGTCAGAGCCCCACAAGTCACCTCATCTTGGATTCTCCTAGGTCTCTAGTTTAAAAAAATGCATAGGTTTGGTAGGTTTCCCTAGGTGCCGGCTGAGCTAGAGGCCAAAATCTACAGGTAGGCACTTTGCAAAAAACTCCTCTGTATTCTTTCAAAAAATGTGATGTGTGCACGTTGCGGTTTGGGGCATTTCCTGTCACGGGCGCTAGGCCTACACACACAAGTGAGGGATCATTTTTATCGGGAGACTAGGGGGAACACTGGGTGGAAGGAAATTTGTGGCTCCTCTCTGATTCCAGAACTTTCTGTCACCAAAATGTGAGGAATTTTTTTTTTTTAGCCACATTTTGAGGTTTGCAAAGGATTCTGGGTAACAGAACCTGGTCAGAGCCCCACAAGTCACCCCATCTTGGATTCCCATAGGTATCTAGTTTTCAAAAATGCACAGGTTAGGTAGGTTTCCCCAGGTGCTGGCTGAGCTAGAGGCCAAAATCTTCAGGAAGGCACTTTGCAAAGAACACCTCTGTTTTCTTTCAAAAAATGTGATGTGTCCACGTTGCGTTTTGGGGCATTTCCTGTTGCAGGCGCTAAGCCTACTCACACAAGTGAGGTATCATTTTTATTGGGAGACTTGGGGGAACGCTGGGTGGAAGGAAATTTGTGGCTCCTCTCTGATTACAAAACTTTCTGTCACCAAAATGTGTTTTTTTAGCCACATTTTGAGGTTTGCAAAGGATTCTGGGTAACAGAACCTGGTCAGGGCCCCACAAGTCACCCCATCTTGGATTCCCCTAGGTATCTAGTTTTCAAAAATGCACAGGTTTGGTAGGTTTTCCCAGGTGCCGGCTGAGCTAGAGGCCAAAATCTACAGGTAGGCACTTTGCAAAAAACACCTCTGTTTTCTTTCAAAAAATGTGATGTGTCCACGTTGCGTTTTGGGGCATTTCCTGTCGCAGGCGCTAAGCCTACCCACACAAGTGAGGTATAATTTTTATTGGGAGACTTGGGGGAACGCTGGGTGGAAGGAAATTTGTGGCTCCTCTCTGATTCCAGAACTTTCTGTCACCAAAATGTGTTTTTTTAGCCACATTTTGAGGTTTGCAAAGGATTCTGGGTAACAGAACCTGGTCAGAGCCCCACAAGTCACCCCATCTTGGATTCTCCTAGGTCTCTAGTTTTAAAAAATGCATAGGTTTGGTAGGTTTCCCTAGGTGCCGGCTGAGCTAGAGGCCAAAATCTACAGGTAGGCACTTTACAAAAAACACCTCTGTTTTCTTTAAAAAAATGTGATGTGTGCACGTTGCGGTTTGGGGCATTTCGTGTCACGGGCGCTAGGCCTACCCACGCAAGTGAGGGATCATTTTTATCGGGAGACTTGGGGGAACACTGGGTGGAAGGAAATTTGTGGCTCCTCTCCGATTCCAGAACTTTTTGTCACCAAAATGTGAGGAAAATGTGTTTTTTTTAGCCACATTTTGAGGTTTGCAAAGGATTCTGGGTAACAGAACCTGGTCAGAGCCCCACAAGTCACCCCATCTTGGATTCCCATAGGTATCTAGTTTTCAAAAATGCACAGGTTAGGTAGGTTTCCCCAGGTGCCGGCTGAGCTAGAGGCCAAAATCTACAGGTAGGCACTTTGCAAAAAACACCTCTGTGAACTTTCAAAAAATGTGATGTGTCCACGTTGCGTTTTGGGGCATTTCCTGTCGCAGGCGCTAGGCCTACCCACACAAGTGAGGTATCATTTTTATTGGGAAGCTTGGGGGAACGCTGGGTGGAAGGAAATTTGTGGCTCCTCTCTGATTCCAGAACTTTCTGTCACCAAAATGTGAGGAAAATGTGTTTTTTTAGGCAAAATGTGAGGTTTGCAAAGGATTCTGGGTAAGAGAACCTGGTCAGAGCCCCACAAGTCACCCCATCTTGGATTCCCCTATGTCTCTAGTTTTCAGAAATGCACAGGTTTCGTAGGTTTGCCTAGGTGCCGGCTGAGCTAGACGCCAAAATCTACAGGTAGGCACTTTGCAAAAAACACCTCTGTTTTCTTTAAAAAAATGTGATGTGTCCACGTTGCGTTTTGGGGCATTTCCTGTTGCAGGCGCTAGGCCTACCCACGAAAGTGAGGTATCATTTTTATCGGGAGACTTGGGGGAACGCTGGGTGGAAGGAAATATGTGGCTCCTCTCTGATTCCAGAACTTTCTGTCACCAAAATGTGTTTTTTAGCCACATTTTGAGGTTTGCAAAGGATTCTGGGTAACAGAAACTGGTCAGAGCCCCACAAGTCACCTCATCTTGGATTCTCCTAGGTCTCTAGTTTAAAAAAATGCATAGGTTTGGTAGGTTTCCCTAGGTGCCGGCTGAGCTAGAGGCCAAAATCTACAGGTAGGCACTTTGCAAAAAACTCCTCTGTATTCTTTAAAAAAATGTGATGTGTGCACGTTGCGGTTTGGGGCATTTCCTGTCACGGGCGCTAGGCCTACACACACAAGTGAGGGATCATTTTTATCGGGAGACTAGGGGGAACACTGGGTGGAAGGAAATGTGTGGCTCCTCTCAGATTCCAGAACTTTCTGTCACCAAAATGTTAGGAAAATGTGTTTTTTTTAGCCACATTTGAGGTTTGCAAAGGATTCTGGGTAACAGAACCTGGTCAGAGCCCCACAAGTCACCCCATCTTGGATTCCCCTAGGTATCTAGTTTTAAAAAATGCACAGGTTAGGTAGGTTTCCCCAGGTGCCGGCTGAGCTAGAGGCCAAAATCAACAGGTAGGCACTTTGCAAAAAACACCTCTGTTTTCTTTCAAAAAATGTGATGTGTCCACGTTGCGTTTTGGGGCATTTCCTGTCGCAGGCGCTAGGCCTACTCACACAAGTGAGGTATCATTTTTATTGGGAGACTTGGGGCAACGCTGGGTTGAAAGAAATTTGTGGCTCCTCTCTGATTCTAGAACTTTCTGTCACCAAAATGTTAGGAAAATTTGTTTTTTTTAGC
This sequence comes from Pleurodeles waltl, assembly GCF_031143425.1. Taxonomy (NCBI): domain Eukaryota; kingdom Metazoa; phylum Chordata; class Amphibia; order Caudata; family Salamandridae; genus Pleurodeles; species Pleurodeles waltl. The sequence goes on along the minus strand of NC_090446.1, from coordinate 659,985,787 downwards.
CACATTTTGAGGTTTGCAAAGGATTGTGGGTAACAGAACCTGGTCAGAGCCCCACAAGTCACCCCATCTTGGATTCCCATAGGTATCTAGTTTTAAAAAATGCACAGGTTAGGTAGGTTTCCCTAGGTGCCGGCTGACCTAGAGGTCAAAATCTACAGGTAGGCACTTTGCAAAAAACACCTCTGTTTTCTTTCAAAAAATGTGATGTGTCCACGTTGCGTTTTGGGGCATTTCCTGTTGCAGGCGCTAGGCCTACTCACACAAGTGAGGTATCATTTTTATTGGGAGACTTGGGGGAACGCTGGGTGGAAGGAAATTTGTGGCTCCTCTCTGATTCCAAAACTTTCTGTCACCAAAATGTGTTTTTTTAGCCACATTTTGAGGTTTGCAAAGGATTCTGGGTAACATAACCTGGTCAGAGCCCCACAAGTCACCCCATCTTGGATTCCCCTAGGTATCTAGTTTTCAAAAATGCACAGGTTTGGTAGGTTTCCGTAGGTGCCGGCTGAGCTAGAGGCCAAAATCTACAGGTAGGCACTTTGCAAAAAACACCTCTGTTTTCTTTAAAAAAATGTGATGTGTGCACGTTGCGGTTTGGGGCATTTCCTGTCACGGGCGCTAGGCCTACCCACACAAGTGAGGGATCATTTTTATTGGGAGACTAGGGGGAACACTGGGTGGAAGGAAATTTGTGGCTCCTCTCTAATTCCAGTACTTTCTGTCACCAAAATGTGAGGAAAATGTGTTTCTTTAGCCACATTTTGAGGTTTGCAAAGGATTCTGGGTAACAGAACCTGGTCAGAGCCCCACAAGTCACCCCATCTTGGATTCCCATAGGTATCTAGTTTTCAAAAATGCACAGGTTAGGTAGGTTTCCCCAGGTGCCGGCTGAGCTAGAGGCCAAAATCTACAGGTAGGCACTTTGCAAAGAACACCTCTGTTTTCTTACAAAAAATGTGATGTGTCCACGTTGCGTTTTGGGGCATTTCCTGTTGCAGGCGCTAGGCCTACTCACACAAGTGAGGTATCATTTTTATTGGGAGACTTGGGGGAACGCTGGGTGGAAGGAAATTTGTGGCTCCTCTCTGATTCCAAAACTTTCTGTCACCAAAATGTGTTTTTTTAGCCACATTTTGAGGTTTGCAAAGGATTCTGGGTAACAGAACCTGGTCAGAGCCCCACAAGTCACCCCATCTTGGATTCCCCTAGGTATCTAGTTTTCAAAAATGCACAGGTTTGGTAGGTTTTCCCAGGTGCCAGCTGAGCTAGAGGCCAAAATCTACAGGTAGGCACTTTGCAAAAAACACCTCTGTTTTCTTTCAAAAAATGTGATGTGTCCACGTTGCGTTTTGGGGCATTTCCTGTCGCAGGCGCTAGGCCTACCCACACAAGTGAGTTATCATTTTTATTGGGAGACTTGGGGGAACGCTGGGTGGAAGGAAATTTGTGGCTCCGCTCTGATTCCAGAACTTTCTGTCACTAAAATGTGTTTTTTAGCCACATTTTGAGGTTTGCAAAGGATTCTGGGTAACAGAACCTGGTCAGAGCCCCACAAGTCACCTCATCTTGGATTCTCCTAGGTCTCTAGTTTAAAAAAATGCAGAGGTTTGGTAGGTTTCCGTAGGTGCCGGCTGAGCTAGAGGCCAAAATCTACAGGTAGGCACTTTGCAAAAAACTCCTCTGTTTTCTTTAAAAAAATGTGATGTGTGCACGTTGCGGTTTGGGGCATTTCCTGTCACGGGCGCTAGGCCTACCCACACAAGTGAGGGATCATTTTTATTGGGAGACTAGGGGGAACACTGGGTGGAAGGAAATTTGTGGCTCCTCTCTGATTCCAGAACTTTCTGTCACCAAAATGTGAGGAAAATGTGTTTTTTTAGCCACATTTTGAGGTTTGCAAAGGATTCTGGGTAACAGAACCTGGTCAGAGCCCCACAAGTCACCCCATCTTGGATTCCCATAGGTATCTAGTTTTCAAAAATGCACAGGTTAGGTAGGTTTCCCCAGGTGCCGGCTGAGCTAGAGGCCAAAATCTACAGGTAGGCACTTTGCAAAGAACACCTCTGTTTTCTTAAAAAAAATGTGATGTGTCCACGTTGCGTTTTGGGGCATTTCCAGTTGCAGGCGCTAGGCCTACTCACACAAGTGAGTTATCATTTTTATTGGGAGACTTGGGGGAACGCTGGGTGGAAGGAAATTTGTGGCTCCGCTCTGATTCCAGAACTTTCTGTCACTAAAATGTGTTTTTTTAGCCACATTTTGAGGTTTGCAAAGGATTCTGGGTAACAGAACCTGGTCAGAGCCCCACAAGTCACCTCATCTTGGATTCTCCTAGGTCTCTAGTTTAAAAAAATGCAGAGGTTTGGTAGGTTTCCGTAGGTGCCGGCTGAGCTAGAGGCCAAAATCTACAGGTAGGCACTTTGCAAAAAACACCTCTGTTTTCTTTCACAAAATGTGATGTGTGCACGTTGCGGTTTGGGGCATTTCCTGTCACGGGCGCTAGGCCTACCCACACAAGTGAGGGATCATTTTTATTGGGAGACTAGGGGGAACACTGGGTGGAAGGAAATTTGTGGCTCCTCTCTGATTCCAGAACTTTCTGTCACCAAAATGTGAGGAAAATGTGTTTTTTTAGCCACATTTTGAGGTTTGCAAAGGATTCTGGGTAACAGAACCTGGTCAGAGCCCCACAAGTCACCCCATCTTGGATTCCCATAGGTATCTAGTTTTCAAAAATGCACAGGTTAGGTAGGTTTCCCCCAGGTGCCGGCTGAGCTAGAGGCCAAAATCTACAGGTAGGCACTTTGCAAAGAACACCTCTGTTTTCTTTAAAAAAATGTGATGTGTCCACGTTGCGTTTTGGGGCATTTCCTGTTGCAGGCGCTAGGCTTACTCACACAAGTGAGGTATCATTTTTATTGGGAGACTTGGGGGAACGCTGGGTGGAAGGAAATTTGTGGCTCCTCTCTGATTCCAAAACTTTCTGTCACCAAAATGTGTTTTTTTAGCCACATTTTGAGGTTTGCAAAGGATTCTGGGTAACATATTCTGGTCAGAGCCCCACAAGTCACCCCATCTTGGATTCCCCTAGGTATCTAGTTTTCAAAAATGCACAGGTTTGGTAGGTTTCCGTAGGTGCCGGCTGAGCTAGAGGCCAAAATCTACAGGTAGGCACTTTGCAAAAAACACCTCTGTTTTCTTTAAAAAAATGTGATGTGTGCACGTTGCGGTTTGGGGCATTTCCTGTCACGGGCGCTAGGCCTACCCACACAAGTGAGGGATCATTTTTATTGGGAGACTAGGGGGAACACTGGGTGGAAGGAAATTTGTGGCTCCTCTCTGATTCCAGAACTTTCTGTCACCAAAATGTGAGGAAAATGTGTTTTTTTAGCCACATTTTGAGGTTTGCAAAGGATTCTGGGTAACAGAACCTGGTCAGAGCCCCACAAGTCACCCCATCTTGGATTCCCATAGGTATCTAGTTTTCAAAAATGCACAGGTTAGGTAGGTTTCCCCAGGTGCCGGCTGAGCTAGAGGCCAAAATCTACAGGTAGGCACTTTGCAAAGAACACCTCTGTTTTCTTTCAAAAAATGTGATGTGTCCACTTTGCGTTTTGGGGCATTTCCTGTTGCAGGCGCTAGGCCTACTCACACAAGTGAGGTATCATTTTTATTGGGAGACTTGGGGGAACGCTGGGTGGAAGGAAATTTGTGGCTCCTCTCTGATTCCAAAACTTTCTGTCACCAAAATGTGTTTTTTTAGCCACATTTTGAGGTTTGCAAAGGATTCTGGGTAACATAACCTGGTCAGAGCCCCACAAGTCACCCCATCTTGGATTCCCCTAGGTATCTAGTTTTCAAAAATGCACAGGTTTGGTAGGTTTCCGTAGGTGCCGGCTGAGCTAGAGGCCAAAATCTACAGGTAGGCACTTTGCAAAAAACACCTCTGTTTTCTTTAAAAAAATGTGATGTGTGCACGTTGCGGTTTGGGGCATTTCCTGTCACGGGCGCTAGGCCTACCCACACAAGTGAGGGATCATTTTTATTGGGATACTAGGGGGAACACTGGGTGGAAGGAAATTTGTGGCCCCTCTCTGATTCCAGAACTTTCTGTCACCAAAATGTGAGGAAAATGTGTTTTTTTAGCCACATTTTGAGGTTTGCAAAGGATTCTGGGTAACAGAACCTGGTCAGAGCCCCACAAGTCACCCCATCTTGGATTTCCATAGGTATCTAGTTTTCAAAAATGCACAGGTTAGGTAGGTTTCCCCAGGTGCCGGCTGAGCTAGAGGCCAAAATCTACAGGTAGGCACTTTGCAAAGAACACCTATGTTTTCTTTCAAAAAATGTGATGTGTCCACGTTGCGTTTTGGGGCATTTCCTGTTGCAGGCGCTAGGCGTACTCACACAAGTGAGGTATCATTTTTATTGGGAGACTTGGGGGAACGCTGGGTGGAAGGAAATTTGTGGCTCCTCTCTGATTCAGAACTTTCTGTCACCAAAATGTGTTTTTTTAGCCACATTTTGAGGTTTGCAAAGGATTCTGGGTAACAGAACCTGGTCAGAGCCCCACAAGTCACCCCATCTTGGATTCTCCTAGGTCTCTAGTTTTAAGAAATGCATAGGTTTGGTAGGTTTCCCTAGGTGCCAGCTGAGCTAGAGGCCAAAATCTACAGGTAGGCACTTTACAAAAAACACCTCTGTTTTCTTTAAAAAAATTTGATGTGTGCACATTGCGGTTTGGGGCATTTCCTGTCACGGGCGCTAGGCCTACCCACGCAAGTGAGGGATCATTTTTATCGGGAGACTTGAGGGAACACTGGGTGGAAGGCAATTTGTGGCTCCTCTCTGATTCCAGAACTTTCTGTCACCAAAATGTGAGGAAAATTTGGTTTTTTTAGCCACATTTTGAGGTTTGCAAAGGATTCTGGGTAACAGAACCTGGTCAGAGCCCCACAAGTCACCCCATCTTGGATTCCCATATGTATCTAGTTTTCAAAAATGCACAGGTTAGGTAGGTTTCCCCAGGTGCCGGCTGAGCTAGAGGCCAAAATCTACAGGTAGGCACTTTGCAAAAAACACCTCTGTGAACTTTCAAAAAATGTGATGTGTCCACGTTGCGTTTTGGGGCATTTCCTGTCGCAGGCGCTAGGCCTACCCACACAAGTGAGTTATCATTTTTATTGGGAGACTTGGGGGAATGCTGGGTGGAAGGAAATTTGTGGCTCCTCTCTGATTCCAGAACTTTCTGTCACCAAAATGTGAGGAAAATGTGTTTTTTAGCCACATTTTGAGGTTTGCAAAGGATTCTGGGTAACAGAACCTGGTCAGAGCCCCACAAGTCACCCCATCTTGGATTCCCAGAGGTATCTAGTTTTCAAAAATGCACAGGTTAGGTAGGTTTCCCCAGGTGCCAGCTGAGCTAGAGGCCAAAATCTACAGGTAGGCACTTTGCAAAAAACACCTCTGTTTTATTTCAAAAAATGTGATGTGTCCACGTTGCGTTTTGGGGCATTTCCAGTCGCAGGCGCTAGGCCTACCCACACAAGTGAGTTATCATTTTTATTGGGAGACTTGGGGGAACGCTGGGTGGAAGGAAATTTGTGGCTCCTCTCTGATTCCAGAACTTTCTGTCACCAAAATGTGTTTTTTTAGCCACATTTTGAGGTTTGCAAAGGATTCTGGGTAACAGAACCTGGTCAGAGCCCCACAAGTCACCTCATCTTGGATTCTCCTAGGTCTCTAGTTTAAAAAAATGCATAGGTTTGGTAGGTTTCCGTAGGTGCCGGCTGAGCTAGAGGCCAAAATCTACAGGTAGGCACTTTGCAAAAAACACCTCTGTTTTCTTTAAAAAAATGTGATGTGTGCATGTTGCGGTTTGGGGCATTTCCTGTCACGGGCGCTAGGCCTACCCACACAAGTGAGGGATCATTTTTATTGGGAGACTAGGGGGAACACTGGGTGGAAGGAAATTTGTGGCTCCTCTCTGATTCCAGAACTTTCTGTCACCAAAATGTGAGGAAAACTTTTTTTTTAGCCACATTTTGAGGTTTGCAAAGGATTCTGGGTAACAGAACCTGGTCAGAGCCCCACAAGTCACCCCATCTTGGATTCCCATAGGTATCTAGTTTTAAAAAATGCACAGGTTAGGTAGGTTTCCCCAGGTGCCGGCTGAGCTAGAGGCCAAAATCTACAGGTAGGCACTTTGCAAAGAACACCTCTGTTTTCTTTCAAAAAATGTGATGTGTCCACGTTGCGTTTTGGGCATTTCCTGTTGCAGGCGCTAAGCCTACTCACACAAGTGAGGTATCATTTTTATTGGGAGACTTGGGGGAACGCTGGGTGGAAGGAAATTTGTGGCTCCTCTCTGATTACAAAACTTTCTGTCACCAAAATGTGTTTTTTTAGCCACATTTTGAGGTTTGCAAAGGATTCTGGGTAACAGAACCTGGTCAGAGCCCCACAAGTCACCCCATCTTGGATTCCCCTAGGTATCTAGTTTTCAAAAATGCATAGGTTTGGTAGGTTTTCCCAGGTGCCGGCTGAGCTAGAGGCCAAAATCTACATGTAGGCACTTTGCAAAAAACACCTCTGTTTTCTTTCAAAAAATGTGATGTGTCCACGTTGCGTTTTGGGGCATTTCCTGTTGTGGGCGCTAGGCCTACCCACACAAGTGAGGGATCATTTTTAATGGGAGACTTGGGGGAACACTGGGTGGAAGGAAATTTGTCACTCTTCTCTGATAACAGGACTTTCTGTCACCAAAATGTGAGGAAAATTTGTTTTTTTAGCCACATTTTGAGGTTTGCAAAGGATTCTGGGTAACAGAACCTGGTCAGAGCCCCATAAGTCAACCTATCTTGGATTCCCCTAGGTCTCTAGTTTTCAAAAATACATAGGTTTGGTAGGTTTCCCTAGGTGCCCGGCTGAGCTAGAGGCCAAAATCTACAGGTAGGCACTTTGCAAAAAACACCTCTGTTTTCTTTAAAAAAATGTGATGTGTCCACGTTGTGTTTCGGGGCATTTCCTGTCACGGGCGCTAGGCCTACCCACACAAGTGAGGTATCGTTTTTATCGGGAAGCTTGGGGGAACGCTGGGTGGAAGGAAATTTGTGGCTCCTCTCTGATTCCAGAACTTTCTGTCACCAAAATGTGAGGAAAATGTGTTTTTTTAGGCAAATTGTGAGGTTTGCAAAGGATTCTGGGTAACAGAACCTGGTCAGAGCCCCACAAGTCACCCCATCTTGGATTCCCCTAGGTCTCTAGTTTTCAGAAATGCACAGGTTTCGTAGGTTTCCCGAGGTGCCGGCTGAGCTAGAGGCCAAAACCTACAGGTAGGCACTTCGCAAAAAACAGCTCTGTTTTCTTTAAAAAAATGTGATGTGTCCACGTTGCGTTTTGGGGCATTTCCTGTCGCAGGCGCTAGGCCTACCCACACAAGTGAGGTATCATTCTTATTGGGAGACTTGGGGGAACGCTGGGTGGATGGAAATTTGTGGCTCCTCTCTGATTCCAGAACTTTCTGTCACCAAAATGTGTTTTTTAGCCACATTTTGAGGTTTGCAAAGGATTCTGGGTAACGGAACCTGGTCAGAGCCCCACAAGTCACCTCATCTTGGATTCTCCTAGGTCTCTAGTTTTAAAAAATGCATAGGTTTGGTAGGTTTCCGTAGGTGCCGGCTGAGCTAGAGGCCAAAATCTACAGGTAGGCACTTTGCAAAAAACACCTCTGTTTTATTTCAAAAAATGTGATGTGTGCACGTTGCGGTTTGGGGCATTTCCTGTCACGGGCGCTAGGCCTACCCACACAAGTGAGGGATCATTTTTATCGGGAGACTAGGGGGAACACTGGGTGGAAGGAAATTTGTATCTCCTCTCTGATTCCAGAACTTTCTGTCACCAAATTGTGAGGAAAATGTGTTTTTTTTAGCCACATTTTGAGGTTTGTAAAGGATTCTGGGTAACAGAACCTGGTCAGAGCCCCAAATGTCACCCCATCTTGGATTCCCATAGGTATCTAGTTTTCAAAAATGCACAGGTTAGGTAGGTTTCCCGAGGTGCCGGCTGAGCTAGAGGCCAAAATCTACAGGTAGGCACTTTGCAAAAAACACCTCTGTTTTATTTCAAAAAATGTGATGTGTCCACGTTGCGTTTTGGGGCATTTCCTGTCGCAGGCGCTAGGCCTACCCACACAAGTGAGTTATCATTTTTATTGGAAGACTTGGGGGAACGCTGGGTGGAAGGAAATTTGTGGCTCCTCTCTGATTCCAGAACTTTCTGTCACCAAAATGTGTTTTTTTAGCCACATTTTGAGGTTTGCAAAGGATTCTGGGTAACAGAACCTGGTCAGAGCCCCACAAGTCACCCCATCTTGGATTCCCCTAGGTATCTAGTTTTAAAAAATGCATAGGTTTGGTAGGTTTCCGTAGGTGCCGGCTGAGCTAGAGGCCAAAATCTACTGGTAGGCACTTTGCAAAAAACACCTCTGTTTTCTTTAAAAAAATGTGATGTGTGCACGTTGCGGTTTGGGGCATTTCCTGTCACGGGCGCTAGGCCTACCCACACAAGTGAGGGATCATTTTTATCGGGAGACTAGGGGGAACACTGGGTGGAAGGAAATTTGTATCTCCTCTCTGATTCCAGAACTTTCTGTCACCAAAATGTGAGGAAAATGTGTTTTTTATAGCCACATTTTGAGGTTTGCAAAGGATTCTGGGTAACAGAACCTGGTCAGAGCCCCACAAGTCACCCCATCTTGGATTCCCATAGGTATCTAGTTTTCAAAAATGCACAGGTTAGGTAGGTTTCCCCAGGTGCCGGCTGAGCTAGAGGCCAAAATCTACAGGTAGGCACTTTGCAAAAAACACCTCTGTTTTCTTTCAAAAAATGTGATGTGTCCACGTTGCGTTTTGGGGCATTTCCTGTCGCAGGCGCTAGGCCTACCCACACAAGTGAGTTATCATTTTTATTGGGAGACTTGGGGGAATGCTGGGTGGAAGGAAATTTGTGGCTCCTCTCTGATTCCAGAACTTTCTGTCACCAAAATGTGAGGAAAATGTGTTTTTTTAGCCACATTTTGAGGTTTGCAAAGGATTCTGGGTAACAGAACCTGGTCAGAGCCCCACAAGTCACCCCATCTTGGATTCCCATAGGTATCTAGTTTTCAAAAATGCACAGGTTAGGTAAGTTTCCCCAGGTGCCGGCTGAGCTAGAGGCCAAAATCTACAGGTAGGCACTTTGCAAAAAACACCTCTGTTTTCTTTCAAAAAATGTGATGTGTCCACGTTGCGTTTTGGGGCATTTCCTGTCGCAGGCGCTAGGCCTACCCACACAAGTGAGTTATCATTTTTATTGGGAGACTTGGGGGAACGCTGGATGGAAGGAAATTTGTGGCTCCTCTCTGATTCCAGAACTTTCTGTCACCAAAATGTGTTTTTTTAGCCACATTTTGAGGTTTGCAAAGGATTCTGGGTAACAGAACCTGGTCAGAGCCCCACAAGTCACCTTATCTTGGATTCTCCTAGGTCTCTAGTTTAAACAAATGCATAGGTTTGGTAGGTTTCCGTAGGTGCCGGCTGAGCTAGAGGCCAAAATCTACAGGTAGGCACTTTGCAAAAAACACCTCTGTTTTCTTTAAAAAAATGTGATGTGTGCATGTTGCGGTTTGGGGCATTTCCTGTCACGGGCGCTAGGCCTACCCACACAAGTGAGGGATCATTTTTATTGGGAGACTAGGGGGAACACTGGGTGGAAGGAAATTTGTGGCTCCTCTCTGATTCCAGAACTTTCTGTCACCAAAATGTGAGGAATTTTTTTTTTTTAGCCACATTTTGAGGTTTGCAAAGGATTCTGGGTAACAGAACCTGGTCAGAGCCCCACAAGTCACCCCATCTTGGATTCCCATAGGTATCTAGTTTTCAAAAATGCACAGGTTAGGTAGGTTTCCCCAGGTGCTGGCTGAGCTAGAGGCCAAAATCTACAGGAAGGCACTTTGCAAAGAACACCTCTGTTTTCTTTCAAAAAATGTGATGTGTCCACGTTGCGTTTTGGGGCATTTCCTGTTGCAGGCGCTAAGCCTACTCACACAAGTGAGGTATCATTTTTATTGGGAGACTTGGGGGAACGCTGGGTGGAAGGAAATTTGTGGCTCCTCTCTGATTACAAAACTTTCTGTCACCAAAATGTGTTTTTTTAGCCACATTTTGAGGTTTGCAAAGGATTCTGGGTAACAGAACCTGGTCAGGGCCCCACAAGTCACCCCATCTTGGATTCCCCTAGGTATCTAGTTTTCAAAAATGCACAGGTTTGGTAGGTTTTCCCAGGTGTCGGCTGAGCTAGAGGCCAAAATCTACAGGTAGGCACTTTGCAAAAAACACCTCTGTTTTCTTTCAAAAAATGTGATGTGTCCACGTTGCGTTTTGGGGCATTTCCTGTTGCAGGCGCTAAGCCTACCCACACAAGTGAGGTATCATTTTTATTGGGAGACTTGGGGGAACGCTGGGTGGAAGGAAATTTGTGGCTCCTCTCTGATTCCAGAACTTTCTGTCACCAAAATGTGTTTTTTTAGCCACATTTTGAGGTTTGCAAAGGATTCTGGGTAACAGAACCTGGTCAGAGCCCCACAAGTCACCCCATCTTGGATTCTCCTAGGTCTCTAGTTTTAAAAAATGCATAGGTTTGGTAGGTTTCCCTAGGTGCCGGCTGAGCTAGAGGCCAAAATCTACAGGTAGGCACTTTACAAAAAACACCTCTGTTTTCTTTAAAAAAATGTGATGTGTGCACGTTGCGGTTTGGGGCATTTCGTGTCACGGGCGCTAGGCCTACCCACGCAAGTGAGGGATCATTTTTATCGGGAGACTTGGGGGAACACTGGGTGGAAGGAAATTTGTGGCTCCTCTCCGATTCCAGAACTTTTTGTCACCAAAATGTGAGGAAAATGTGTTTTTTTTAGCCACATTTTGAGGTTTGCAAAGGATTCTGGGTAACAGAACCTGGTCAGAGCCCCACAAGTCACCCCATCTTGGATTCCCCTAGGTCTCTAGTTTTCAGAAATGCACAGGTTAGGTAGGTTTCCCCAGGTGCCGGCTGAGCTAGAGGCCAAAATCTACAGGTAGGCACTTCGCAAAAAACAGCTCTGTTTTCTTTAAAAAAATGTGATGTGTCCACGTTGCGTTTTGGGGCATTTCCTGTCGCAGGCGCTAGGCCTACCCACACAAGTGAGGTATCATTCTTATTGGGAGACTTGGGGGAACGCTGGGTGGATGGAAATTTGTGGCTCCTCTCTGATTCCAGAACTTTCTGTCACCAAAATGTGTTTTTTAGCCACATTTTGAGGTTTGCAAAGGATTCTGGGTAACGGAACCTGGTCAGAGCCCCACAAGTCACCTCATCTTGGATTCTCCTAGGTCTCTAGTTTTAAAAAATGCATAGGTTTGGTAGGTTTCCATAGGTGCCGGCTGAGCTAGAGGCCAAAATCTACTGGTAGGCACTTTGCAAAAAACACCATTGTTTTCTTTCAAAAAATGTGATGTGTGCACGTTGCGGTTTGGGGCATTTCCTGTCACGGGCGCTAGGCCTACCCACACAAGTGAGGGATCATTTTTATCGGGAGACTAGGGGGAACACTGGGTGGAAGGAAATTTGTATCTCCTCTCTGATTCCAGAACTTTCTGTCACCAAATTGTGAGGAAAATGTGTTTTTTTTAGCCACATTTTGAGGTTTGTAAAGGATTCTGGGTAACAGAACCTGGTCAGAGCCCCAAAAGTCACCCCATCTTGGATTCCCATAGGTATCTAGTTTTCAAAAATGCACAGGTTAGGTAGGTTTCCCGAGGTGCCGGCTGAGCTAGAGGCCAAAATCTACAGGTAGGCACTTTGCAAAAAACACCTCTGTTTTCTTTCAAAAAATGTGATGTGTCCACGTTGCGTTTTGGGGCATTTCCTGTCGCAGGCGCTAGGCCTACCCACACAAGTGACTTATCATTTTTATTGGAAGACTTGGGGGAACGCTGGGTGGAAGGAAATTTGTGGCTCCTCTCTGATTCCAGAACTTTCTGTCACCAAAATGTGTTTTTTTAGCCACATTTTGAGGTTTGCAAAGGATTCTGGGTAACAGAACCTGGTCAGAGCCCCACAAGTCACCCCATCTTGGATTCCCCTAGGTATCTAGTTATAAAAAATGCATAGGTTTGGTAGGTTTCCGTAGGTGCCGGCTGAGCTAGAGGCCAAAATCTACTGGTAGGCACTTTGCAAAAAACACCTCTGTTTTCTTTCAAAAAATGTGATGTGTGCACGTTGCGGTTTGGGGCATTTCCTGTCACGGGCGCTAGGCCTACCCACACAAGTGAGGGATCATTTTTATCGGGAGACTAGGGGGAACACTGGGTGGAAGGAAATTTGTATCTCCTCTCTGATTCCAGTACTTTCTGTCACCAAAATGTGAGGAAAATGTGTTTTTTATAGCCACATTTTGAGGTTTGCAAAGGATTCTGGGTAACAGAACCTGGTCAGAGCCCCACAAGTCACCCCATCTTGGATTCCCATAGGTATCTAGTTTTCAAAAATGCACAGGTTAGGTAGGTTTCCCCAGGTGCCGGCTGAGCTAGAGGCCAAAATCTACAGGTAGGCACTTTGCAAAAAACACCTCTGTTTTCTTTAAAAAAATGTGATGTGTCCACGTTGCGTTTTGGGGCATTTCCTGTCGCAGGCGCTAGGCCTACCCACACAAGTGAGTTATCATTTTTATTGGGAGACTTGGGGGAATGCTGGGTGGAAGGAAATTTGTGGCTCCTCTCTGATTCCAGAACTTTCTGTCACCAAAATGTGAGGAAAATGTGTTTTTTTAGCCACATTTTGAGGTTTGCAAAGGATTCTGGGTAACAGAACCTGGTCAGAGCCCCACAAGTCACCCCATCTTGGATTCCCATAGGTATCTAGTTTTCAAAAATGCACAGGTTAGGTAAGTTTCCCAAGGTGCCGGCTGAGCTAGAGGCCAAAATCTACAGGTAGGCACTTTGCAAAAAACACCTCTGTTTTCTTTCAAAAAATGTGATGTGTCCACGTTGCGTTTTGGGGCATTTCCTGTCGCAGGCGCTAGGCCTACCCACACAAGTGAGTTATCATTTTTATTGGGAGACTTGGGGGAACGCTGGATGGAAGGAAATTTGTGGCTCCTCTCTGATTCCAGAACTTTCTGTCACCAAAATGTGTTTTTTTAGCCACATTTTGAGGTTTGCAAAGGATTCTGGGTAACAGAACCTGGTCAGAGCCCCACAAGTCACCTCATCTTGGATTCTCCTAGGTCTCTAGTTTAAACAAATGCATAGGTTTGGTAGGTTTCCGTAGGTGCCGGCTGAGCTAGAGGCCAAAATCTACAGGTAGGCACTTTGCAAAAAACACCTCTGTTTTCTTTAAAAAAATGTGATGTGTGCATGTTGCGGTTTGGGGCATTTCCTGTCACGGGCGCTAGGCCTACCCACACAAGTGAGGGATCATTTTTATTGGGAGACTAGGGGGAACTCTGGGTGGAAGGAAATTTGTGGCTCCTCTCTGATTCCAGAACTTTCTGTCACCAAAATGTGAGGATTTTTTTTTTTTTAGCCACATTTTGAGGTTTGCAAAGGATTCTGGGTAACAGAACCTGGTCAGAGCCCCACAAGTCACCCCATCTTGGATTCCCATAGGTATCTAGTTTTCAAAAATGCACAGGTTAGGTAGGTTTCCCCAGGTGCTGGCTGAGCTAGAGGCCAAAATCTACAGGAAGGCACTTTGCAAAGAACACCTCTGTTTTCTTTAAAAAAATGTGATGTGTCCACGTTGCGTTTTGGGGCATTTCCTGTTGCAGGCGCTAAGCCTACTCACACAAGTGAGGTATCATTTTTATTGGGAGACTTGGGGGAACGCTGGGTGGAAGGAAATTTGTGGCTCCTCTCTGATTACAAAACTTTCTGTCACCAAAATGTGTTTTTTTAGCCACATTTTGAGGTTTGCAAAGGATTCTGGGTAACAGAACCTGGTCAGGGCCCCACAAGTCACCCCATCTTGGATTCCCCTAGGTATCTAGTTTTCAAAAATGCACAGGTTTGGTAGGTTTTCCCAGGTGCCGGCTGAGCTAGAGGCCAAAATCTACAGGTAGGCACTTTGCAAAAAACACCTCTGTTTTCTTTCAAAAAATGTGATGTGTCCACGTTGCGTTTTGGGGCATTTCCTGTCGCAGGCGCTAAGCCTACCCACACAAGTGAGGTATCATTTTTATTGGGAGACTTGGGGGAACGCTAGGTGGAAGGAAATTTGTGGCTCCTCTCTGATTCCAGAACTTTCTGTCACCAAAATGTGTTTTTTTAGCCACATTTTGAGGCTTGCAAAGGATTCTGGGTAACAGAACCTGGTCAGAGCCCCACAAGTCACCCCATCTTGGATTCTCCTAGGTCTCTAGTTTTAAAAAATGCATAGGTTTGGTAGGTTTCCCTAGGTGCCGGCTGAGCTAGAGGCCAAAATCTACAGGTAGGCACTTTACAAAAAACACCTCTGTTTTCTTTAAAAAAATGTGATGTGTGCACGTTGCGGTTTGGGGCATTTCGTGTCACGGGCGCTAGGCCTACCCACGCAAGTGAGGGATCATTTTTATCGGGAGACTTGGGGGAACACTGGGTGGAAGGAAATTTGTGGCTCCTCTCCGATTCCAGAACTTTTTGTCACCAAAATGTGAGGAAAATGTGGTTTTTTTAGCCACATTTTGAGGTTTGCAAAGGATTCTGGGTAACAGAACCTGGTCAGAGCCCCACAAGTCACCCCATCTTGGATTCCCATAGATATCTAGTTTTCAAAAATGCACAGGTTAGGTAGGTTTCCCCAGGTGCCGGCTGAGCTAGAGGCCAAAATCTACAGGTAGGCACTTTGCAAAAAACACCTCTGTGAACTTTCAAAAAATGTGATGTGTCCACGTTGCGTTTTGGGGCATTTCCTGTCGCAGGCGCTAGGCCTACCCACACAAGTGAGGTATCATTTTTATTGGGATGCTTGGGGGAACGCTGGATGGAAGGAAATTTGTGGCTCCTCTCTGATCCCAGAACTTTCTGTCACCAAAATGTGAGGAAAATGTGTTTTTTTAGGCAAAATGTGAGGTTTGCAAAGGATTCTGGGTAAGAGAACCTGGTCAGAGCCCCACAAGTCACCCCATCTTGGATTCCCCTATGTCTCTAGTTTTCAGAAATGCACAGGTTTCGTAGGTTTGCCTAGGTGCCGGCTGAGCTAGACGCCAAAATCTACAGGTAGGCACTTTGCAAAAAACACCTCTGTTTTCTTTCAAAAAATGTGATGTGTCCACGTTGCGTTTTGGGGCATTTCCTGTTGCAGGCGCTAGGCCTACCCACACAAGTGAGGTATCATTTTTATCGGGAGACTTGGGGGAACGCTGGGTGGAAGGAAATATGTGGCTCCTCTCTGATTCCAGAACTTTCTGTCACCAAAATGTGTTTTTTAGCCACATTTTGAGGTTTGCAAAGGATTCTGGGTAACAGAAACTGGTCAGAGCCCCACAAGTCACCTCATCTTGGATTCTCCTAGGTCTCTAGTTTAAAAAAATGCATAGGTTTGGTAGGTTTCCCTAGGTGCCGGCTGAGCTAGAGGCCAAAATCTACAGGTAGGCACTTTGCAAAAAACTCCTCTGTATTCTTTCAAAAAATGTGATGTGTGCACGTTGCGGTTTGGGGCATTTCCTGTCACGGGCGCTAGGCCTACACACACAAGTGAGGGATCATTTTTATCGGGAGACTAGGGGGAACACTGGGTGGAAGGAAATGTGTGGCTCCTCTCTGATTCCAGAACTTTCTGTCACCAAAATGTTAGGAAAATGTGTTTTTTTTAGCCACATTTGAGGTTTGCAAAGGATTCTGGGTAACAGAACCTGGTCAGAGCCCCACAAGTCACCCCATCTTGGATTCCCCTAGGTATCTAGTTTTAAAAAATGCACAGGTTAGGTAGGTTTCCCCAGGTGCCGGCTGAGCTAGAGGCCAAAATCAACAGGTAGGCACTTTGCAAAAAACACCTCTGTTTTCTTTCAAAAAATGTGATGTGTCCACGTTGCGTTTTGGGGCATTTCCTGTCGCAGGCGCTAGGCCTACTCACACAAGTGAGGTATCATTTTTATTGGGAGACTTGGGGCAACGCTGGGTTGAAAGAAATTTGTGGCTCCTCTCTGATTCTAGAACTTTCTGTCACCAAAATGTGAGGAAAATGTGTTTTTTTTTGCCACATTTTGAGGTTTGCAAAGGATTGTGGGTAACAGAACCTGGTCAGAGCCCCACAAGTCACCCCATCTTGGATTCCCATAGGTATCTAGTTTTAAAAAATGCACAGGTTAGGTAGGTTTCCCTAGGTGCCGGCTGACCTAGAGGTCAAAATCTACAGGTAGGCACTTTGCAAAAAACACCTCTGTTTTCTTTCAAAAAATGTGATGTGTCCACGTTGCGTTTTGGGGCATTTCCTGTTGCAGGCGCTAGGCCTACTCACACAAGTGAGGTATCATTTTTATTGGGAGACTTGGGGGAACGCTGGGTGGAAGGAAATTTGTGGCTCCTCTCTGATTCCAAAACTTTCTGTCACCAAAATGTGTTTTTTTAGCCACATTTTGAGGTTTGCAAAGGATTCTGGGTAACATAACCTGGTCAGAGCCCCACAAGTCACCCCATCTTGGATTCCCATAGGTATCTAGTTTTCAAAAATGCACAGGTTTGGTAGGTTTTCCCAGGTGCCAGCTGAGCTAGAGGCCAAAATCTACAGGTAGGCACTTTGCAAAAAACACCTCTGTTTTCTTTCAAAAAATGTGATGTGTCCACGTTGCGTTTTGGGGCATTTCCTGTCGCAGGCGCTAGGCCTACCCACACAAGTGAGTTATCATTTTTATTGGGAGACTTGGGGGAACGCTGGGTGGAAGGAAATTTGTGGCTCCGCTCTGATTCCAGAACTTTCTGTCACTAAAATGTGTTTTTTTAGCCACATTTTGAGGTTTGCAAAGGATTCTGGGTAACAGAACCTGGTCAGAGCCCCACAAGTCACCTCATCTTGGATTCTCCTAGGTCTCTAGTTTAAAAAAATGCAGAGGTTTGGTAGGTTTCCGTAGGTGCCGGCTGAGCTAGAGGCCAAAATCTACAGGTAGGCACTTTGCAAAAAACTCCTCTGTTTTCTTTAAAAAAATGTGATGAGTGCACGTTGCGGTTTGGGGCATTTCCTGTCACGGGCGCTAGGCCTACCCACACAAGTGAGGGATCATTTTTATTGGGAGACTAGGGGGAACACTGGGTGGAAGAAAATTTGTGGCTCCTCTCTGATTCCAGAACTTTCTGTCACCAAAATGTGAGGAAAATGTGTTTTTTTAGCCACATTTTGAGGTTTGCAAAGGATTCTGGGTAACAGAACCTGGTCAGAGCCCCACAAGTCACCCCATCTTGGATTCCCATAGGTATCTAGTTTTCAAAAATGCACAGGTTAGGTAGGTTTCCCCAGGTGCCGGCTGAGCTAGAGGCCAAAATCTACAGGTAGGCACTTTGCAAAGAACACCTCTGTTTTCTTTCAAAAAATGTGATGTGTCCACGTTGCGTTTTGGGGCATTTCCTGTTGCAGGCGCTAGGCCTACTCACACAAGTGAGGTATCATTTTTATTGGGAGACTTGGGGGAACGCTGGGTGGAAGGAAATTTGTGGCTCCTCTCTGATTCCAAAACTTTCTGTCACCAAAATGTGTTTTTTTAGCTACATTTTGAGGTTTGCAAAGGATTCTGGGTAACATAACCTGGTCAGAGCCCCACAAGTCACCCCATCTTGGATTCCCCTAGGTATCTAGTTTTCAAAAATGCACAGGTTTGGTAGGTTTCCGTAGGTGCCGGCTGAGCTAGAGGCCAAAATCTACAGGTAGGCACTTTGCAAAAAACACCTCTGTTTTCTTTAAAAAAATGTGATGTGTGCACGTTGCGGTTTGGGGCATTTCCTGTCACGGGCGCTAGGCCTACCCACACAAGTGAGGGATCATTTTTATTGGGAGACTAGGGGGAACACTGGGTGGAAGGAAATTTGTGGCTCCTCTCTAATTCCAGTACTTTCTGTCACCAAAATGTGAGGAAAATGTGTTTTTTTATCCACATTTTGAGGTTTGCAAAGGATTCTGGGTAACAGAACCTGGTCAGAGCCCCACAAGTCACCCCATCTTGGATTCCCATAGGTATCTAGTTTTCAAAAATGCACAGGTTAGGTAGGTTTCCCCAGGTGCCGGCTGAGCTAGAGGCCAAAATCTACAGGTAGGCACTTTGCAAAGAACACCTCTGTTTTCTTTAAAAAAATGTGATGTGTCCACGTTGCGTTTTGGGGCATTTCCTGTTGCAGGCGCTAGGCCTACTCACACAAGTGAGGTATCATTTTTATTGGGAGACTTGGGGGAACGCTGGGTGGAAGGAAATTTGTGGCTCCTCTCTGATTCCAAAACTTTCTGTCACCAAAATGTGTTTTTTTAGCCACATTTTGAGGTTTGCAAAGGATTCTGGGTAACAGAACCTGGTCAGAGCCCCACAAGTCACCCCATCTTGGATTCCCCTAGGTATCTAGTTTTCAAAAATGCACAGGTTTGGTAGGTTTTCCCAGGTGCCAGCTGAGCTAGAGGCCAAAATCTACAGGTAGGCACTTTGCAAAAAACACCTCTGTTTTCTTTCAAAAAATGTGATGTGTCCACGTTGCGTTTTGGGGCATTTCCTGTCGCAGGCGCTAGGCCTACCCACACAAGTGAGTTATCATTTTTATTGGGAGACTTGGGGGAACGCTGGGTGGAAGGAAATTTGTGGCTCCGCTCTGATTCCAGAACTTTCTGTCACTAAAATGTGTTTTTTTAGCCACATTTTGAGGTTTGCAAAGGATTCTGGGTAACAGAACCTGGTCAGAGCCCCACAAGTCACCTCATCTTGGATTCTCCTAGGTCTCTAGTTTAAAAAAATGCAGAGGTTTGGTAGGTTTCCGTAGGTGACGGCTGAGCTAGAGGCCAAAATCCACAGGTAGGCACTTTGCAAAAAACTCCTCTGTTTTCTTTAAAAAAATGTGATGAGTGCACGTTGCGGTTTGGGGCATTTCCTGTCACGGGCGCTAGGCCTACCCACACAAGTGAGGGATCATTTTTATTGGGAGACTAGGGGGAACACTGGGTGGAAGGAAATTTGTGGCTCCTCTCTGATTCCAGAACTTTCTGTCACCAAAATGTGAGGAAAATGTGTTTTTTTAGCCACATTTTGAGGTTTGCAAAGGATTCTGGGTAACAGAACCTGGTCAGAGCCCCACAAGTCACCCCATCTTGGATTCCCATAGGTATCTAGTTTTCAAAAATGCACAGGTTAGGTAGGTTTCCCCAGGTGCCGGCTGAGCTAGAGGCCAAAATCTACAGGTAGGCACTTTGCAAAGAACACCTCTGTTTTCTTAAAAAAAATGTGATGTGTCCACGTTGCGTTTTGGGGCATTTCCAGTTGCAGGCGCTAGGCCTACTCACACAAGTGAGTTATCATTTTTATTGGGAGACTTGGGGGAACGCTGGGTGGAAGGAAATTTGTGGCTCCGCTCTGATTCCAGAACTTTCTGTCACTAAAATGTGTTTTTTTAGCCACATTTTGAGGTTTACAAAGGATTCTGGGTAACAGAACCTGGTCAGAGCCCCACAAGTCACCTCATCTTGGATTCTCCTAGGTCTCTAGTTTAAAAAAATGCAGAGGTTTGGTAGGTTTCCGTAGGTGCCGGCTGAGCTAGAGGCCAAAATCTACAGGTAGGCACTTTGCAAAAAACACCTCTGTTTTCTTTCACAAAATGTGATGTGTGCACGTTGCGGTTTGGGGCATTTCCTGTCACGGGCGCTAGGCCTACCCACACAAGTGAGGGATCATTTTTATTGGGAGACTAGGGGGAACACTGGGTGGAAGGAAATTTGTGGCTCCTCTCTGATTCCAGAACTTTCTGTCACCAAAATGTGAGGAAAATGTGTTTTTTTAGCCACATTTTGAGGTTTGCAAAGGATTCTGGGTAACAGAACCTGGTCAGAGCCCCACAAGTCACCCCATCTTGGATTCCCATAGGTATCTAGTTTTCAAAAATGCACAGGTTAGGTAGGTTTCCCCAGGTGCCGGCTGAGCTAGAGGCCAAAATCTACAGGTAGGCACTTTGCAAAGAACACCTCTGTTTTCTTTCAAAAAATGTGATGTGTCCACGTTGCGTTTTGGGGCATTTCCTGTTGCAGGCGCTAGGCCTACTCACACAAGTGAGGTATCATTTTTATTGGGAGACTTGGGGGAACGCTGGGTGGAAGGAAATTTGTGGCTCCTCTCTGATTCCAAAACTTTCTGTCACCAAAATGTGTTTTTTTAGCTACATTTTGAGGTTTGCAAAGGATTCTGGGTAACATAACCTGGTCAGAGCCCCACAAGTCACCCCATCTTGGATTCCCCTAGGTATCTAGTTTTCAAAAATGCACAGGTTTGGTAGGTTTCCGTAGGTGCCGGCTGAGCTAGAGGCCAAAATCTACAGGTAGGCACTTTGCAAAAAACACCTCTGTTTTCTTTAAAAAAATGTGATGTGTGCACGTTGCGGTTTGGGGCATTTCCTGTCACGGGCGCTAGGCCTACCCACACAAGTGAGGGATCATTTTTATTGGGAGACTAGGGGGAACACTGGGTGGAAGGAAATTTGTGGCTCCTCTCTGATTCCAGAACTTTCTGTCACCAAAATGTGAGGAAAATGTGTTTTTTTAGCCACATTTTGAGGTTTGCAAAGGATTCTGGGTAACAGAACCTGGTCAGAGCCCCACAAGTCACCCCATCTTGGATTCCCATAGGTATCTAGTTTTCAAAAATGCACAGGTTAGGTAGGTTTCCCCAGGTGCCGGCTGAGCTAGAGGCCAAAATCTACAGGTAGGCACTTTGCAAAGAACACCTCTGTTTTCTTTCAAAAAATGTGATGTGTCCACTTTGCGTTTTGGGGCATTTCCTGTTGCAGGCGCTAGGCCTACTCACACAAGTGAGGTATCATTTTTATTGGGAGACTTGGGGGAACGCTGGGTGGAAGGAAATTTGTGGCTCCTCTCTGATTCCAAAACTTTCTGCCATCAAAATGTGTTTTTTTAGCCACATTTTGAGGTTTGCAAAGGATTCTGGGTAACATAACCTGGTCAGAGCCCCACAAGTCACCCCATCTTGGATTCCCCTAGGTATCTAGTTTTCAAAAATGCACAGGTTTGGTAGGTTTCCGTAGGTGCCGGCTGAGCTAGAGGCCAAAATCTACAGGTAGGCACTTTGCAAAACACACCTCTGTTTTCTTTAAAAAAATTTGATGTGTGCACGTTGCGGTTTGGGGCATTTCCTGTCACGGGCGCTAGGCCTACCCACACAAGTGAGGGATCATTTTTATTGGGATACTAGGGGGAACACTGGGTGGAAGGAAATTTGTGGCTCCTCTCTGATTCCAGAACTTTCTGTCACCAAAATGTGAGGAAAATGTGTTTTTTTAGCCACATTTTGAGGTTTGCAAAGGATTCTGGGTAACAGAACCTGGTCAGAGCCCCACAAGTCACCCCATCTTGGATTCCCATAGGTATCTAGTTTTCAAAAATGCACAGGTTAGGTAGGTTTCCCCAGGTACCGGCTGAGCTAGAGACCAAAATCTACAGGTAGGCACTTTGCAAAGAACACCTATGTTTTCTTTCAAAAAATGTGATGTGTCCACGTTGCGTTTTGGGGCATTTCCTGTTGCAGGCGCTAGGCCTACTCACACAAGTGAGGTATCATTTTTATTGGGAGACTTGGGGGAACGCTGGGTGGAAGGAAATTTGTGGCTCCTCTCCGATTCCAAAACTTTCTGTCACCAAAATGTGTTTTTTTAGCCACATTTTGAGGTTTGCAAAGGATTCTGGGTAACAGAACCTGGTCAGAGCCCCACAAGTCACCCCATCTTGGATTCTCCTAGGTCTCTAGTTTTTAAAAATGCACAGGTTTGGTAGGGTTCCCTAGGTGCCGGCTGAGCTAGAGGCCAAAATCTACAGGTAGGCACTTTACAAAAAACACCTCTGTTTTCTTTAAAAAAATGTGATGTGTGCACATTGCGGTTTGGGGCATTTCCTGTCACGGGCGCTAGGCCTACCCACGCAAGTGAGGGATAATTTTTATCGGGATACTAGGGGGAACACTGGGTGGAAGGAAATTTGTGGCTCCTCTCTGATTCCAGAACTTTCTGTCACCAAAATGTGAGGAAAATTTTGTTTTTTTAGCCACATTTTGAGGTTTGCAAAGGATTCTGGGTAACAGAACCTGGTCAGAGCCCCACAAGTCACCCCATCTTGGATTCCCATAGGTATCTAGTTTTCAAAAATGCACAGGTTAGGTAGGTTTCCCCAGGTGCCGGCTGAGCTAGAGGCCAAAATCTACAGGTAGGCACTTTGCAAAAAACACATCTGTGAACTTTCAAAAAATGTGATGTGTCCACGTTGCGTTTTGGGGCATTTCCTGTCGCAGGCGCTAGGCCTACCCACACAAG
Organism: Pleurodeles waltl; assembly: GCF_031143425.1. NCBI lineage: Eukaryota > Metazoa > Chordata > Amphibia > Caudata > Salamandridae > Pleurodeles > Pleurodeles waltl. The sequence goes on along the minus strand of NC_090446.1, from coordinate 659,963,243 downwards.
TGAGGTATCATTTTTATTGGGAAGTTGGGGGAACGCTGGGTGGAAGGAAATTTGTGGCTCCTCTCTGATTCCAGAACTTTCTGTCACCAAAATGTGAGGAAAATGTGTTTTTTTAGGCAAAATGTGAGGTTTGCAAAGGATTCTGGGTAAGAGAACCTGGTCAGAGCCCCACAAGTCACCCCATCTTGGATTCCCCTTGGTCTCTAGTTTTCAGAAATGCACAGGTTTCGTAGGTTTGCCTAGGTGCCGGCTGAGCTAGACGCCAAAATCTACAGGTAGGCACTTTGCAAAAAACACCTCTGTTTTCTTTCAAAAAATGTGATGTGTGCACGTTGCGGTTTGGGGCATTTCCTGTCACGGGCGCTAGGCCTACACACACAAGTGAGGGATCATTTTTATCGGGAGACTAGGGGGAACACTGGGTGGAAGGAAATGTGTGGCTCCTCTCTGATTCCAGAACTTTCTGTCACCAAAATGTTAGGAAAATGTGGTTTTTTTAGCCACATTTGAGGTTTGCAAAGGATTCTGGGTAACAGAACCTGGTCAGAGCCCCACAAGTCACCCCATCTTGGATTCCCCTAGGTATCTAGTTTTAAAAAATGCACAGGTTAGGTAGGTTTCCCCAGGTGCCGGCTGAGCTAGAGGCCAAAATCAACAGGTAGGCACTTTGCAAAAAACACCTCTGTTTTCTTTCAAAAAATGTGATGTGTCCACGTTGCGTTTTGGGGCATTTCCTGTCGCAGGCGCTAGGCCTACTCACACAAGTGAGGTATCATTTTTATTGGGAGACTTGGGGCAACGCTGGGTTGAAAGAAATTTGTGGCTCCTCTCTGATTCTAGAACTTTCTGTCACCAAAATGTGAGGAAAATGTGTTTTTTTTTGCCACATTTTGAGGTTTGCAAAGGATTGTGGGTAACAGAACCTGGTCAGAGCCCCACAAGTCACCCCATCTTGGATTCCCATAGGTATCTAGTTTTAAAAAATGCACAGGTTAGGTAGGTTTCCCTAGGTGCCGGCTGACCTAGAGGTCAAAATCTACAGGTAGGCACTTTGCAAAAAACACCTCTGTTTTCTTTCAAAAAATGTGATGTGTCCACGTTGCGTTTTGGGGCATTTCCTGTTGCAGGCGCTAGGCCTACTCACACAAGTGAGGTATCATTTTTATTGGGAGACTTGGGGGAACGCTGGGTGGAAGGAAATTTGTGGCTCCTCTCTGATTCCAAAACTTTCTGTCACCAAAATGTGTTTTTTTAGCCACATTTTGAGGTTTGCAAAGGATTCTGGGTAACATAACCTGGTCAGAGCCCCACAAGTCACCCCATCTTGGATTCCCCTAGGTATCTAGTTTTCAAAAATGCACAGGTTTGGTAGGTTTCCGTAGGTGCCGGCTGAGCTAGAGGCCAAAATCTACAGGTAGGCACTTTGCAAAAAACACCTCTGTTTTCTTTCACAAAATGTGATGTGTGCACGTTGCGGTTTGGGGCATTTCCTGTCACGGGCGCTAGGCCTACCCACACAAGTGAGGGATCATTTTTATTGGGAGACTAGGGGGAACACTGGGTGGAAGGAAATTTGTGGCTCCTCATTCCAGTACTTTCTGTCACCAAAATGTGAGGAAAATGTGTTTTTTTATCCACATTTTGAGGTTTGCAAAGGATTCTGGGTAACAGAACCTGGTCAGAGCCCCACAAGTCACCCCATCTTGGATTCCCATAGGTATCTAGTTTTCAAAAATGCACAGGTTAGGTAGGTTTCCCCAGGTGCCGGCTGAGCTAGAGGCCAAAATCTACAGGTAGGCACTTTGCAAAGAACACCTCTGTTTTCTTACAAAAAATGTGATGTGTCCACGTTGCGTTTTGGGGCATTTCCTGTTGCAGGCGCTAGGCCTACTCACACAAGTGAGGTATCATTTTTATTGGGAGACTTGGGGGAACGCTGGGTGGAAGGAAATTTGTGGCTCCTCTCTGATTCCAAAACTTTCTGTCACCAAAATGTGTTTTTTTAGCCACATTTTGAGGTTTGCAAAGGATTCTGGGTAACAGAACCTGGTCAGAGCCCCACAAGTCACCCCATCTTGGATTCCCCTAGGTATCTAGTTTTCAAAAATGCACAGGTTTGGTAGGTTTTCCCAGGTGCCAGCTGAGCTAGAGGCCAAAATCTACAGGTAGGCACTTTGCAAAAAACACCTCTGTTTTCTTTCAAAAAATGTGATGTGTCCACGTTGCGTTTTGGGGCATTTCCTGTCGCAGGCGCTAGGCCTACTCACACAAGTGAGGTATCATTTTTATTGGGAGACTTGGGGCAACGCTGGGTTGAAAGAAATTTGTGGCTCCTCTTTGATTCTAGAACTTTCTGTCACCAAAATGTGAGGAAAATGTGTTTTTTTTTGCCACATTTTGAGGTTTGCAAAGGATTGTGGGTAACAGAACCTGGTCAGAGCCCCACAAGTCACCCCATCTTGGATTCCCATAGGTATCTAGTTTTAAAAAATGCACAGGTTAGGTAGGTTTCCCTAGGTGCCGGCTGACCTAGAGGTCAAAATCTACAGGTAGGCACTTTGCAAAAAACACCTCTGTTTTCTTTCAAAAAATGTGATGTGTCCACGTTGCGTTTTGGGGCATTTCCTGTTGCAGGCGCTAGGCCTACTCACACAAGTGAGGTATCATTTTTATTGGGAGACTTGGGGGAACGCTGGGTGGAAGGAAATTTGTGGCTCCTCTCTGATTCCAAAACTTTCTGTCACCAAAATGTGTTTTTTTAGCCACATTTTGAGGTTTGCAAAGGATTCTGGGTAACATAACCTGGTCAGAGCCCCACAAGTCACCCCATCTTGGATTCCCCTAGGTATCTAGTTTTCAAAAATGCACAGGTTTGGTAGGTTTCCGTAGGTGCCGGCTGAGCTAGAGGCCAAAATCTACAGGTAGGCACTTTGCAAAAAACACCTCTGTTTTCTTTAAAAAAATGTGATGTGTGCACGTTGCGGTTTGGGGCATTTCCTGTCACGGGCGCTAGGCCTACCCACACAAGTGAGGGATCATTTTTATTGGGAGACTAGGGGGAACACTGGGTGGAAGGAAATTTGTGGCTCCTCTCTAATTCCAGTACTTTCTGTCACCAAAATGTGAGGAAAATGTGTTTTTTTATCCACATTTTGAGGTTTGCAAAGGATTCTGGGTAACAGAACCTGGTCAGAGCCCCACAAGTCACCCCATCTTGGATTCCCATAGGTATCTAGTTTTCAAAAATGCACAGGTTTGGTAGGTTTTCCCAGGTGCCAGCTGAGCTAGAGGCCAAAATCTACAGGTAGGCACTTTGCAAAAAACACCTCTGTTTTCTTTCAAAAAATGTGATGTGTCCACGTTGCGTTTTGGGGCATTTCCTGTCGCAGGCGCTAGGCCTACCCACACAAGTGAGTTATCATTTTTATTGGGAGACTTGGGGGAACGCTGGGTGGAAGGAAATTTGTGGCTCCGCTCTGATTCCAGAACTTTCTGTCACTAAAATGTGTTTTTTTAGCCACATTTTGAGGTTTGCAAAGGATTCTGGGTAACAGAACCTGGTCAGAGCCCCACAAGTCACCTCATCTTGGATTCTCCTAGGTCTCTAGTTTAAAAAAATGCAGAGGTTTGGTAGGTTTCCGTAGGTGCCGGCTGAGCTAGAGGCCAAAATCTACAGGTAGGCACTTTGCAAAAAACTCCTCTGTTTTCTTTAAAAAAATGTGATGAGTGCACGTTGCGGTTTGGGGCATTTCCTGTCACGGGCGCTAGGCCTACCCACACAAGTGAGGGATCATTTTTATTGGGAGACTAGGGGGAACACTGGGTGGAAGAAAATTTGTGGCTCCTCTCTGATTCCAGAACTTTCTGTCACCAAAATGTGAGGAAAATGTGTTTTTTTAGCCACATTTTGAGGTTTGCAAAGGATTCTGGGTAACAGAACCTGGTCAGAGCCCCACAAGTCACCCCATCTTGGATTCCCATAGGTATCTAGTTTTCAAAAATGCACAGGTTAGGTAGGTTTCCCCAGGTGCCGGCTGAGCTAGAGGCCAAAATCTACAGGTAGGCACTTTGCAAAGAACACCTCTGTTTTCTTAAAAAAAATGTGATGTGTCCACGTTGCGTTTTGGGGCATTTCCAGTTGCAGGCGCTAGGCCTACTCACACAAGTGAGTTATCATTTTTATTGGGAGACTTGGGGGAACGCTGGGTGGAAGGAAATTTGTGGCTCCGCTCTGATTCCAGAACTTTCGGCACTAAAATGTGTTTTTTTAGCCACATTTTGAGGTTTACAAAGGATTCTGGGTAACAGAACCTGGTCAGAGCCCCACAAGTCACCTCATCTTGGATTCTCCTAGGTCTCTAGTTTAAAAAAATGCAGAGGTTTGGTAGGTTTCCGTAGGTGCCGGCTGAGCTAGAGGCCAAAATCTACAGGTAGGCACTTTGCAAAAAACACCTCTGTTTTCTTTCACAAAATGTGATGTGTGCACGTTGCGGTTTGGGGCATTTCCTGTCACGGGCGCTAGGCCTACCCACACAAGTGAGGGATCATTTTTATTGGGAGACTAGGGGGAACACTGGGTGGAAGGAAATGTGTGGCTCCTCTCTGATTCCAGAACTTTCTGTCACCAAAATGTGAGGAAAATGTGTTTTTTTAGCCACATTTTGAGGTTTGCAAAGGATTCTGGGTAACAGAACCTGGTCAGAGCCCCACAAGTCACCCCATCTTGGATTCCCATAGGTATCTAGTTTTAAAAAATGCACAGGTTAGGTAGGTTTCCCCAGGTGCCAGCTGAGCTAGAGGCCAAAATCTACAGGTAGGCACTTTGCAAAGAACACCTCTGTTTTCTTTCAAAAAATGTGATGTGTCCACGTTGCGTTTTGGGGCATTTCCTGTTGCAGGCGCTAGGCCTACTCACACAAGTGAGGTATCATTTTTATTGGGAGACTTGGGGGAACGCTGGGTGGAAGGAAATTTGTGGCTCCTCTCTGATTCCAAAACTTTCTGTCATCAAAATGTGTTTTTTTAGCCACATTTTGAGGTTTGCAAAGGATTCTGGGTAACATAACCTGGTCAGAGCCCCACAAGTCACCCCATCTTGGATTCCCCTAGGTATCTAGTTTTCAAAAATGCACAGGTTTGGTAGGTTTCCGTAGGTGCCGGCTGAGCTAGAGGCCAAAATCTACAGGTAGGCACTTTGCAAAAAACACCTCTGTTTTCTTTAAAAAAAATTGATGTGTGCACATTGCGGTTTGGGGCATTTCCTGTCACGGGCGCTAGGCCTACCCACACAAGTGAGGGATCATTTTTATTGGGATACTAGGGGGAACACTGGGTGGAAGGAAATTTGTGGCTCCTCTCTGATTCCAGAACTTTCTGTCACCAAAATGTGAGGAAAATGTGTTTTTTTAGCCACATTTTGAGGTTTGCAAAGGATTCTGGGTAACAGAACCTGGTCAGAGCCCCACAAGTCACCCCATCTTGGATTCCCATAGGTATCTAGTTTTCAAAAATGCACAGGTTAGGTAGGTTTCCCCAGGTACCGGCTGAGCTAGAGACCAAAATCTACAGGTAGGCACTTTGCAAAGAACACCTATGTTTTCTTTCAAAAAATGTGATGTGTCCACGTTGCGTTTTGGGGCATTTCCTGTTGCAGGCGCTAGGCCTACTCACACAAGTGAGGTATCATTTTTATTGGGAGACTTGGGGGAACGCTGGGTGGAAGGAAATTTGTGGCTCCTCTCCGATTCCAAAACTTTCTGTCACCAAAATGTGTTTTTTTAGCCACATTTTGAGGTTTGCAAAGGATTCTGGGTAACAGAACCTGGTCAGAGCCCCACAAGTCACCCCATCTTGGATTCTCCTAGGTCTCTAGTTTTTAAAAATGCACAGGTTTGGTAGGGTTCCCTAGGTGCCGGCTGAGCTAGAGGCCAAAATCTACAGGTAGGCACTTTACAAAAAACACCTCTGTTTTCTTTAAAAAAATGTGATGTGTGCACATTGCGGTTTGGGGCATTTCCTGTCACGGGCGCTAGGCCTACCCACGCAAGTGAGGGATAATTTTTATCGGGATACTAGGGGGAACACTGGGTGGAAGGAAATTTGTGGCTCCTCTCTGATTCCAGAACTTTCTGTCACCAAAATGTGAGGAAAATTTTGTTTTTTTAGCCACATTTTGAGGTTTGCAAAGGATTCTGGGTAACAGAACCTGGTCAGAGCCCCACAAGTCACCCCATCTTGGATTCCCATAGGTATCTAGTTTTCAAAAATGCACAGGTTAGGTAGGTTTCCCCAGGTGCCGGCTGAGCTAGAGGCCAAAATCTACAGGTAGGCACTTTGCAAAAAACACATCTGTGAACTTTCAAAAAATGTGATGTGTCCACGTTGCGTTTTGGGGCATTTCCTGTCGCAGGCGCTAGGCCTACCCACACAAGTGAGGTATCATTTTTATTGGGAAGTTGGGGGAACGCTGGGTGGAAGGAAATTTGTGGCTCCTCTCTGATTCCAGAACTTTCTGTCACCAAAATGTGAGGAAAATGTGTTTTTTTAGGCAAAATGTGAGGTTTGCAAAGGATTCTGGGTAAGAGAACCTGGTCAGAGCCCCACAAGTCACCCCATCTTGGATTCCCCTTGGTCTCTAGTTTTCAGAAATGCACAGGTTTCGTAGGTTTGCCTAGGTGCCGGCTGAGCTAGACGCCAAAATCTACAGGTAGGCACTTTGCAAAAAACACCTCTGTTTTCTTTCAAAAAATGTGATGTGTCCACGTTGCGTTTTGGGGCATTTCCTGTCGTGGGCGCTAGGCCTACCCACACAAGTGAGGTATCATTTTTATCGGGAGACTTGGGGGAACGCTGGGTAGAAGGAAATTTGTGGCTCCTCTCTGATTCCAGAACTTTCTGTCACCAAAATGTTAGGAAAATTTGTTTTTTTTAGCCACATTTGAGGTTTGCAAAGGATTCTGGGTAACAGAACCTGGTCAGAGACCCACAAGTCACCCCATCTTGGATTCCCCTAGGTATCTAGTTTTCAAAAATGCACAGGTTTCGTAGGTTTCCCGAGGTGCCGGCTGAGCTAGAGGCCAAAATCTACAGGTAGGCACTTTAGAAAAAACACCTCTGTTTTCTTTAAAAAAATGTGATGTGTGCACGTTGCGGTTTGGGGCATTTCCTGTCACGGGCGCTAGGCCTACCCACGCAAGTGAGGGATCATTTTTATCGGGAGACTTGGGGAACACTGGGTGGAAGGAAATTTGTGGCTCCTCTCTGATTCCAGAACTTTCTGTCACCAAAATGTGAGGAAAATTTGTTTTTTTTAGCCACATTTTGAGGTTTGCAAAGGATTCTGGGTAACAGAACCTGGTCAGATCCCCACAAGTCACCCCATCTTGGATTCCCATAGGTATCTAGTTTTCAAAAATGCACAGGTTAGGTAGGTTTCCCCAGGTGCCGGCTGAGCTAGAGGCCAAAATCTACAGGTAGGCACTTTGCAAAAAACACCTCTGTGAACTTTCAAAAAATGTGATGTGTCCACGTTGCGTTTTGGGGCATTTCCTGTCGCAGGCGCTAGGCCTACCCACACAAGTGAGGTATCATTTTTATTGGGAAGTTGGGGGAACGCTGGGTGGAAGGAAATTTGTGGCTCCTCTCTGATTCCAGAACTTTCTGTCACCAAAATGTGAGGAAAATGTGTTTTTGTAGGCAAAATGTGAGGTTTGCAAAGGATTCTGGGTAAGAGATCCTGGTCAGAGCCCCACAAGTCACCCCATCTTGGATTCCCCTAGGTCTCTAGTTTTCAGAAATGCACAGGTTTCGTAGGTTTGCCTAGATGCCGGCTGAGCTAGACGCCAAAATCTACAGGTAGGCACTTTGCAAAAAACACCTCTGTTTTCTTTCAAAAAATGTGATGTGTCCACGTTGGGTTTCGGGGCATTTCCTGTCACGGGCGCTAGGCCTACCCACACAAGTGAGGTATCGTTTTTATCGGGAAGCTTGCGGGAACGCTGGGTGGAAGGAAATTTGTGGCTCCTCTCTGATTCCAGAACTTTCTGTCACCAAAATGTGAGGAAAATGTGTTTTTTTTAGGCAAATTGTGAGGTTTGCAAAGGATTCTGGGTAACAGAACCTGGTCAGAGCCCCACAAGTCACCCCATCTTGGATTCCCCTAGGTCTCTAGTTTTCAGAAATGCACAGGTTTCGTAGGTTTCCCGAGGTGCCGGCTGAGCTAGAGGCCAAAATCTACAGGTAGGCACTTCGCAAAAAACAGCTCTGTTTTCTTTAAAAAAATGTGATGTGTCCACGTTGCGTTTTGGGGCATTTCCTGTCGCAGGCGCTAGGCCTACCCACACAAGTGAGGTATCATTCTTATTGGGAGACTTGGGGGAACGCTGGGTGGATGGAAATTTGTGGCTCCTCTCTGATTCCAGAACTTTCTGTCACCAAAATGTGTTTTTTAGCCACATTTTGAGGTTTGCAAAGGATTCTGGGTAACGGAACCTGGTCAGAGCCCCACAAGTCACCTCATCTTGGATTCTCCTAGGTCTCTAGTTTTAAAAAATGCATAGGTTTGGTAGGTTTCCGTAGGTGCCGGCTGAGCTAAAGGCCAAAATCTACAGGTAGGCACTTTGCAAAAAACACCTCTGTTTTATTTCAAAAAATGTGATGTGTGCACGTTGCGGTTTGGGGCATTTCCTGTCACGGGCGCTAGGCCTACCCACACAAGTGAGGGATCATTTTTATCGGGAGACTAGGGGGAACACTGGGTGGAAGGAAATTTGTATCTCCTCTCTGATTCCAGAACTTTCTGTCACCAAATTGTGAGGAAAATGTGTTTTTTTTAGCCACATTTTGAGGTTTGTAAAGGATTCTGGGTAACAGAACCTGGTCAGAGCCCCAAAAGTCACCCCATCTTGGATTCCCATAGGTATCTAGTTTTCAAAAATGCACAGGTTAGGTAGGTTTCCCGAGGTGCCGGCTGAGCTAGAGGCCAAAATCTACAGGTAGGCACTTTGCAAAAAACACCTCTGTTTTCTTTCAAAAAATGTGATGTGTCCACGTTGCGTTTTGGGGCATTTCCTGTCGCAGGCGCTAGGCCTACCCACACAAGTGAGTTATCATTTTTAATGGAAGACTTGGGGGAACGCTGGGTGGAAGGAAATTTGTGGCTCCTCTCTGATTCCAGAACTTTCTGTCACCAAAATGTGTTTTTTTAGCCACATTTTGAGGTTTGCAAAGGATTCTGGGTAACAGAACCTGGTCAGAGCCCCACAAGTCACCCCATCTTGGATTCCCCTAGGTATCTAGTTTTAAAAAATGCATAGGTTTGGTAGGTTTCCGTAGGTGCCGGCTGAGCTAGAGGCCAAAATCTACTGGTAGGCACTTTGCAAAAAACACCTCTGTTTTCTTTAAAAAAATGTGATGTGTGCACGTTGCGGTTTGGGGCATTTCCTGTCACGGGCGCTAGGCCTACCCACACAAGTGAGCGATCATTTTTATCGGGAGACTAGGGGGAACACTGGGTGGAAGGAAATTTGTATCTCCTCTCTGATTCCAGAACTTTCTGTCACCAAAATGTGAGGAAAATGTGTTTTTTATAGCCTCATTTTGAGGTTTGCAAAGGATTCTGGGTAACAGAACCTGGTCAGAGCCCCACAAGTCACCCCATCTTGGATTCCCATAGGTATCTAGTTTTCAAAAATGCACAGGTTAGGTAGGTTTCCCCAGGTGCCGGCTGAGCTAGAGGCCAAAATCTACAGGTAGGCACTTTGCAAAAAACACCTCTGTTTTCTTTCAAAAAATGTGATGTGTCCACGTTGCGTTTTGGGGCATTTCCTGTCGCAGGCGCTAGGCCTACCCACACAAGTGAGTTATCATTTTTATCGGGAGACTTGGGGGAATGCTGGGTGGAAGGAAATTTGTGGCTCCTCTCTGATTCCAGAACTTTCTGTCACCAAAATGTGAGGAAAATGTGTTTTTTTAGCCACATTTTGAGGTTTGCAAAGGATTCTGGGTAACAGAACCTGGTCAGAGCCCCACAAGTCACCCCATCTTGGATTCCCATAGGTATCTAGTTTTCAAAAATGCACAGGTTAGGTAAGTTTCCCCAGGTGCCGGCTGAGCTAGAGGCCAAAATCTACAGGTAGGCACTTTGCAAAAAACACCTCTGTTTTCTTTCAAAAAATGTGATGTGTCCACGTTGCGTTTTGGGGCATTTCCTGTCGCAGGCGCTAGGCCTACCCACACAAGTGAGTTATCATTTTTATTGGGAGACTTGGGGGAACGCTGGATGGAAGGAAATTTGTGGCTCCTCTCTGATTCCAGAACTTTCTGTCACCAAAATGTGTTTTTTTAGCCACATTTTGAGGTTTGCAAAGGATTCTGGGTAACAGAACCTGGTCAGAGCCCCACAAGTCACCTTATCTTGGATTCTCCTAGGTCTCTAGTTTAAACAAATGCATAGGTTTGGTAGGTTTCCGTAGGTGCCGGCTGAGCTAGAGGCCAAAATCTACAGGTAGGCACTTTGCAAAAAACACCTCTGTTTTCTTTAAAAAAATGTGATGTGTGCATGTTGCGGTTTGGGGCATTTCCTGTCACGGGCGCTAGGCCTACCCACACAAGTGAGGGATCATTTTTATTGGGAGACTAGGGGGAACACTGGGTGGAAGGAAATTTGTGGCTCCTCTCTGATTCCAGAACTTTCTGTCACCAAAATGTGAGGAATTTTTTTTTTTTAGCCACATTTTGAGGTTTGCAAAGGATTCTGGGTAACAGAACCTGGTCAGAGCCCCACAAGTCACCCCATCTTGGATTCCCATAGGTATCTAGTTTTCAAAAATGCACAGGTTAGGTAGGTTTCCCCAGGTGCTGGCTGAGCTAGAGGCCAAAATCTACAGGAAGGCACTTTGCAAAGAACACCTCTGTTTTCTTTCAAAAAATGTGATGTGTCCACGTTGCGTTTTGGGGCATTTCCTGTTGCAGGCGCTAAGCCTACTCACACAAGTGAGGTATCATTTTTATTGGGAGACTTGGGGGAACGCTGGGAGGAAGGAAATTTGTGGCTCCTCTCTGATTACAAAACTTTCTGTCACCAAAATGTGTTTTTTTAGCCACATTTTGAGGTTTGCAAAGGATTCTGGGTAACAGAACCTGGTCAGGGCCCCACAAGTCACCCCATCTTGGATTCCCCTAGGTATCTAGTTTTCAAAAATGCACAGGTTTGGTAGGTTTTCCCAGGTGCCGGCTGAGCTAGAGGCCAAAATCTACAGGTAGGCACTTTGCAAAAAACACCTCTGTTTTCTTTCAAAAAATGTGATGAGTCCACGTTGCGTTTTGGGGCATTTCCTGTCGCAGGCGCTAAGCCTACCCACACAAGTGAGGTATCATTTTTATTGGGAGACTTAGGGGAACGCTGGGTGGAAGGAAATTTGTGGCTCCTCTCTGATTCCAGAACTTTCTGTCACCAAAATGTGTTTTTTTAGCCACATTTTGAGGTTTGCAAAGGATTCTGGGTAACAGAACCTGGTCAGAGCCCCACAAGTCACCCCATGTTGGATTCTCCTAGGTCTCTAGTTTTAAAAAATGCATAGGTTTGGTAGGTTTCCCTAGGTGCCGGCTGAGCTAGAGGCCAAAATCTACAGGTAGGCACTTTACAAAAAACACCTCTGTTTTCTTTAAAAAAATGTGATGTGTGCACGTTGCGGTTTGGGGCATTTCGTGTCACGGGCGCTAGGCCTACCCACGCAAGTGAGGGATCATTTTTATCGGGAGACTTGGGGGAACACTGGGTGGAAGGAAATTTGTGGCTCCTCTCCGATTCCAGAACTTTTTGTCACCAAAATGTGAGGAAAATGTGTTTTTTTTAGCCACATTTTGAGGTTTGCAAAGGATTCTGGGTAACAGAACCTGGTCAGAGCCCCACAAGTCACCCCATCTTGGATTCCCCTAGGTCTCTAGTTTTCAGAAATGCACAGGTTAGGTAGGTTTCCCCAGGTGCCGGCTGAGCTAGAGGCCAAAATCTACAGGTAGGCACTTCGCAAAAAACAGCTCTGTTTTCTTTAAAAAAATGTGATGTGTCCACGTTGCGTTTTGGGGCATTTCCTGTCGCAGGCGCTAGGCCTACCCACACAAGTGAGGTATCATTCTTATTGGGAGACTTGGGGGAACGCTGGGTGGATGGAAATTTGTGGCTCCTCTCTGATTCCAGAACTTTCTGTCACCAAAATGTGTTTTTTAGCCACATTTTGAGGTTTGCAAAGGATTCTGGGTAACGGAACCTGGTCAGAGCCCCACAAGTCACCTCATCTTGGATTCTCCTAGGTCTCTAGTTTTAAAAAATGCATAGGTTTGGTAGGTTTCCATAGGTGCCGGCTGAGCTAGAGGCCAAAATCTACAGGTAGGCACTTTGCAAAAAACACCATTGTTTTCTTTCAAAAAATGTGATGTGTGCACGTTGCGGTTTGGGGCATTTCCTGTCACGGGCGCTAGGCCTACCCACACAAGTGAGGGATCATTTTTATCGGGAGACTAGGGGGAACACTGGGTGGAAGGAAATTTGTATCTCCTCTCTGATTCCAGAACTTTCTGTCACCAAATTGTGAGGAAAATGTGTTTTTTTTAGCCACATTTTGAGGTTTGTAAAGGATTCTGGGTAACAGAACCTGGTCAGAGCCCCAAAAGTCACCCCATCTTGGATTCCCATAGGTATCTAGTTTTCAAAAATGCACAGGTTAGGTAGGTTTCCCGAGGTGCCGGCTGAGCTAGAGGCCAAAATCTACAGGTAGGCACTTTGCAAAAAACACCTCTGTTTTCTTTCAAAAAATGTGATGTGTCCACGTTGCGTTTTGGGGCATTTCCTGTCGCAGGCGCTAGGCCTACCCACACAAGTGAGTTATCATTTTTATTGGAAGACTTGGGGGAACGCTGGGTGGAAGGAAATTTGTGGCTCCTCTCTGATTCCAGAACTTTCTGTCACCAAAATGTGTTTTTTTAGCCACATTTTGAGGTTTGCAAAGGATTCTGGGTAACAGAACCTGGTCAGAGCCCCACAAGTCACCCCATCTTGGATTCCCCTAGGTATCTAGTTTTAAAAAATGCATAGGTTTGGTAGGTTTCCGTAGGTGCCGGCTGAGCTAGAGGCCAAAATCTACTGGTAGGCACTTTGCAAAAAACACCTCTGTTTTCTTTCAAAAAATGTGATGTGTGCACGTTGCGGTTTGGGGCATTTCCTGTCACGGGCGCTAGGCCTACCCACACAAGTGAGGGATCATTTTTATCGGGAGACTAGGGGGAACACTGGGTGGAAGGAAATTTGTATCTCCTCTCTGATTCCAGAACTTTCTGTCACCAAAATGTGAGGAAAATGTGTTTTTTATAGCCACATTTTGAGGTTTGCAAAGGATTCTGGGTAACAGAACCTGGTCAGAGCCCCACAAGTCACCCCATCTTGGATTCCCATAGGTATCTAGTTTTCAAAAATGCACAGGTTAGGTAGGTTTCCCCAGGTGCCGGCTGAGCTAGAGGCCAAAATCTACAGGTAGGCACTTTGCAAAAAACACCTCTGTTTTCTTTCAAAAAATGTGATGTGTCCACGTTGCGTTTTGGGGCATTTCCTGTCGCAGGCGCTAGGCCTACCCACACAAGTGAGTTATCATTTTTATTGGGAGACTTGGGGGAATGCTGGGTGGAAGGAAATTTGTGGCTCCTCTCTGATTCCAGAACTTTCTGTCACCAAAATGTGAGGAAAATGTGTTTTTTTAGCCACATTTTGAGGTTTGCAAAGGATTCTGGGTAACAGAACCTGGTCAGAGCCCCACAAGTCACCCCATCTTGGATTCCCATAGGTATCTAGTTTTCAAAAATGCACAGGTTAGGTAAGTTTCCCCAGGTGCCGGCTGAGCTAGAGGCCAAAATCTACAGGTAGGCACTTTGCAAAAAACACCTCTGTTTTCTTTCAAAAAATGTGATGTGTCCACGTTGCGTTTTGGGGCATTTCCTGTCGCAGGCGCTAGGCCTACCCACACAAGTGAGTTATCATTTTTATTGGGAGACTTGGGGGAACGCTGGATGGAAGGAAATTTGTGGCTCCTCTCTGATTCCAGAACTTTCTGTCACCAAAATGTGAGGAATTTTTTTTTTTTAGCCACATTTTGAGGTTTGCAAAGGATTCTGGGTAACAGAACCTGGTCAGAGCCCCACAAGTCACCCCATCTTGGATTCCCATAGGTATCTAGTTTTCAAAAATGCACAGGTTAGGTAGGTTTCCCCAGGTGCTGGCTGAGCTAGAGGCCAAAATCTACAGGAAGGCACTTTGCAAAGAACACCTCTGTTTTCTTTCAAAAAATGTGATGTGTCCACGTTGCGTTTTGGGGCATTTCCTGTTGCAGGCGCTAAGCCTACTCACACAAGTGAGGTATCATTTTTATTGGGAGACTTGGGGGAACGCTGGGTGGAAGGAAATTTGTGGCTCCTCTCTGATTACAAAACTTTCTGTCACCAAAATGTGTTTTTTTAGCCACATTTTGAGGTTTGCAAAGGATTCTGGGTAACAGAACCTGGTCAGGGCCCCACAAGTCACCCCATCTTGGATTCCCCTAGGTATCTAGTTTTCAAAAATGCACAGGTTTGGTAGGTTTTCCCAGGTGCCGGCTGAGCTAGAGGCCAAAATCTACAGGTAGGCACTTTGCAAAAAACACCTCTGTTTTCTTTCAAAAAATGTGATGTGTCCACGTTGCGTTTTGGGGCATTTCCTGTCGCAGGCGCTAAGCCTACCCACACAAGTGAGGTATCATTTTTATTGGGAGACTTAGGGGAACGCTGGGTGGAAGGAAATTTGTGGCTCCTCTCTGATTCCAGAACTTTCTGTCACCAAAATGTGTTTTTTTAGCCACATTTTGAGGTTTGCAAAGGATTCTGGGTAACAGAACCTGGTCAGAGCCCCACAAGTCACCCCATGTTGGATTCTCCTAGGTCTCTAGTTTTAAAAAATGCATAGGTTTGGTAGGTTTCCCTAGGTGCCGGCTGAGCTAGAGGCCAAAATCTACAGGTAGGCACTTTACAAAAAACACCTCTGTTTTCTTTAAAAAAATGTGATGTGTGCACGTTGCGGTTTGGGGCATTTCGTGTCACGGGCGCTAGGCCTACCCACGCAAGTGAGGGATCATTTTTATCGGGAGACTTGGGGGAACACTGGGTGGAAGGAAATTTGTGGCTCCTCTCCGATTCCAGAACTTTTTGTCACCAAAATGTGAGGAAAATGTGTTTTTTTTAGCCACATTTTGAGGTTTGCAAAGGATTCTGGGTAACAGAACCTGGTCAGAGCCCCACAAGTCACCCCATCTTGGATTCCCCTAGGTCTCTAGTTTTCAGAAATGCACAGGTTAGGTAGGTTTCCCCAGGTGCCGGCTGAGCTAGAGGCCAAAATCTACAGGTAGGCACTTCGCAAAAAACAGCTCTGTTTTCTTTAAAAAAATGTGATGTGTCCACGTTGCGTTTTGGGGCATTTCCTGTCGCAGGCGCTAGGCCTACCCACACAAGTGAGGTATCATTCTTATTGGGAGACTTGGGGGAACGCTGGGTGGATGGAAATTTGTGGCTCCTCTCTGATTCCAGAACTTTCTGTCACCAAAATGTGTTTTTTAGCCACATTTTGAGGTTTGCAAAGGATTCTGGGTAACGGAACCTGGTCAGAGCCCCACAAGTCACCTCATCTTGGATTCTCCTAGGTCTCTAGTTTTAAAAAATGCATAGGTTTGGTAGGTTTCCATAGGTGCCGGCTGAGCTAGAGGCCAAAATCTACAGGTAGGCACTTTGCAAAAAACACCATTGTTTTCTTTCAAAAAATGTGATGTGTGCACGTTGCGGTTTGGGGCATTTCCTGTCACGGGCGCTAGGCCTACCCACACAAGTGAGGGATCATTTTTATCGGGAGACTAGGGGGAACACTGGGTGGAAGGAAATTTGTATCTCCTCTCTGATTCCAGAACTTTCTGTCACCAAATTGTGAGGAAAATGTGTTTTTTTTAGCCACATTTTGAGGTTTGTAAAGGATTCTGGGTAACAGAACCTGGTCAGAGCCCCAAAAGTCACCCCATCTTGGATTCCCATAGGTATCTAGTTTTCAAAAATGCACAGGTTAGGTAGGTTTCCCGAGGTGCCGGCTGAGCTAGAGGCCAAAATCTACAGGTAGGCACTTTGCAAAAAACACCTCTGTTTTCTTTCAAAAAATGTGATGTGTCCACGTTGCGTTTTGGGGCATTTCCTGTCGCAGGCGCTAGGCCTACCCACACAAGTGAGTTATCATTTTTATTGGAAGACTTGGGGGAACGCTGGGTGGAAGGAAATTTGTGGCTCCTCTCTGATTCCAGAACTTTCTGTCACCAAAATGTGTTTTTTTAGCCACATTTTGAGGTTTGCAAAGGATTCTGGGTAACAGAACCTGGTCAGAGCCCCACAAGTCACCCCATCTTGGATTCCCCTAGGTATCTAGTTTTAAAAAATGCATAGGTTTGGTAGGTTTCCGTAGGTGCCGGCTGAGCTAGAGGCCAAAATCTACTGGTAGGCACTTTGCAAAAAACACCTCTGTTTTCTTTCAAAAAATGTGATGTGTGCACGTTGCGGTTTGGGGCATTTCCTGTCACGGGCGCTAGGCCTACCCACACAAGTGAGGGATCATTTTTATCGGGAGACTAGGGGGAACACTGGGTGGAAGGAAATTTGTATCTCCTCTCTGATTCCAGAACTTTCTGTCACCAAAATGTGAGGAAAATGTGTTTTTTATAGCCACATTTTGAGGTTTGCAAAGGATTCTGGGTAACAGAACCTGGTCAGAGCCCCACAAGTCACCCCATCTTGGATTCCCATAGGTATCTAGTTTTCAAAAATGCACAGGTTAGGTAGGTTTCCCCAGGTGCCGGCTGAGCTAGAGGCCAAAATCTACAGGTAGGCACTTTGCAAAAAACACCTCTGTTTTCTTTCAAAAAATGTGATGTGTCCACGTTGCGTTTTGGGGCATTTCCTGTCGCAGGCGCTAGGCCTACCCACACAAGTGAGTTATCATTTTTATTGGGAGACTTGGGGGAATGCTGGGTGGAAGGAAATTTGTGGCTCCTCTCTGATTCCAGAACTTTCTGTCACCAAAATGTGAGGAAAATGTGTTTTTTTAGCCACATTTTGAGGTTTGCAAAGGATTCTGGGTAACAGAACCTGGTCAGAGCCCCACAAGTCACCCCATCTTGGATTCCCATAGGTATCTAGTTTTCAAAAATGCACAGGTTAGGTAAGTTTCCCCAGGTGCCGGCTGAGCTAGAGGCCAAAATCTACAGGTAGGCACTTTGCAAAAAACACCTCTGTTTTCTTTCAAAAAATGTGATGTGTCCACGTTGCGTTTTGGGGCATTTCCTGTCGCAGGCGCTAGGCCTACCCACACAAGTGAGTTATCATTTTTATTGGGAGACTTGGGGGAACGCTGGATGGAAGGAAATTTGTGGCTCCTCTCTGATTCCAGAACTTTCTGTCACCAAAATGTGTTTTTTTAGCCACATTTTGAGGTTTGCAAAGGATTCTGGGTAACAGAACCTGGTCAGAGCCCCACAAGTCACCTTATCTTGGATTCTCCTAGGTCTCTAGTTTAAACAAATGCATAGGTTTGGTAGGTTTCCGTAGGTGCCGGCTGAGCTAGAGGCCAAAATCTACAGGTAGGCACTTTGCAAAAAACACCTCTGTTTTCTTTAAAAAAATGTGATGTGTGCATGTTGCGGTTTGGGGCATTTCCTGTCACGGGTGCTAGGCCTACCCACACAAGTGAGGGATCATTTTTATTGGGAGACTAGGGGGAACACTGGGTGGAAGGAAATTTGTGGCTCCTCTCTGATTCCAGAACTTTCTGTCACCAAAATGTGAGGAATTTTTTTTTTTTAGCCACATTTTGAGGTTTGCAAAGGATTCTGGGTAACAGAACCTGGTCAGAGCCCCACAAGTCACCCCATCTTGGATTCCCATAGGTATCTAGTTTTCAAAAATGCACAGGTTAGGTAGGTTTCCCCAGGTGCTGGCTGAGCTAGAGGCCAAAATCTACAGGAAGGCACTTTGCAAAGAACACCTCTGTTTTCTTTCAAAAAATGTGATGTGTCCACGTTGCGTTTTGGGGCATTTCCTGTCGCAGGCGCTAAGCCTACCCACACAAGTGAGGTATCATTTTTATTGGGAGACTTGGGGGAACGCTGGGTGGAAGGAAATTTGTGGCTCCTCTCTGATTCCAGAACTTTCTGTCACCAAAATGTGTTTTTTTAGCCACATTTTGAGGTTTGCAAAGGATTCTGGGTAACAGAACCTGGTCAGAGCCCCACAAGTCACCCCATCTTGGATTCTCCTAGGTCTCTAGTTTTAAAAAATGCATAGGTTTGGTAGGTTTCCCTAGGTGCCGGCTGAGCTAGAGGCCAAAATCTCCAGGTAGGCACTTTACAAAAAACACCTCTGTTTTCTTTAAAAATAATGTGATGTGTGCACGTTGCGGTTTGGGGCATTTCGTGTCACGGGCGCTAGGCCTACCCACGCAAGTGAGGGATCATTTTTATCGGGAGACTTGGGGGAACACTGGGTGGAAGGAAATTTGTGGCTCCTCTCCGATTCCAGAACTTTTTGTCACCAAAATGTGAGGAAAATGTGTTTTTTTTAGCCACATTTTGAGGTTTGCAAAGGATTCTGGGTAACAGAACCTGGTCAGAGCCCCACAAGTCACCCCATCTTGGATTCCCCTAGGTCTCTAGTTTTCAGAAATGCACAGGTTAGGTAGGTTTCCCCAGGTGCCGGCTGAGCTAGAGGCCAAAATCTACAGGTAGGCACTTCGCAAAAAACAGCTCTGTTTTCTTTAAAAAAATGTGATGTGTCCACGTTGCGTTTTGGGGCATTTCCTGTCGCAGGCGCTAGGCCTACCCACACAAGTGAGGTATCATTCTTATTGGGAGACTTGGGGGAACGCTGGGTGGATGGAAATTTGTGGCTCCTCTCTGATTCCAGAACTTTCTGTCACCAAAATGTGTTTTTTAGCCACATTTTGAGGTTTGCAAAGGATTCTGGGTAACGGAACCTGGTCAGAGCCCCACAAGTCACCTCATCTTGGATTCTCCTAGGTCTCTAGTTTTAAAAAATGCATAGGTTTGGTAGGTTTCCATAGGTGCCGGCTGAGCTAGAGGCCAAAATCTACTGGTAGGCACTTTGCAAAAAACACCATTGTTTTCTTTCAAAAAATGTGATGTGTGCACGTTGCGGTTTGGGGCATTTCCTGTCACGGGCGCTAGGCCTACCCACACAAGTGAGGGATCATTTTTATCGGGAGACTAGGGGGAACACTGGGTGGAAGGAAATTTGTATCTCCTCTCTGATTCCAGAACTTTCTGTCACCAAATTGTGAGGAAAATGTGTTTTTTTTAGCCACATTTTGAGGTTTGTAAAGGATTCTGGGTAACAGAACCTGGTCAGAGCCCCAAAAGTCACCCCATCTTGGATTCCCATAGGTATCTAGTTTTCAAAAATGCACAGGTTAGGTAGGTTTCCCGAGGTGCCGGCTGAGCTAGAGGCCAAAATCTACAGGTAGGCACTTTGCAAAAAACACCTCTGTTTTCTTTCAAAAAATGTGATGTGTCCACGTTGCGTTTTGGGGCATTTCCTGTCGCAGGCGCTAGGCCTACCCACACAAGTGAGTTATCATTTTTATTGGAAGACTTGGGGGAACGCTGGGTGGAAGGAAATTTGTGGCTCCTCTCTGATTCCAGAACTTTCTGTCACCAAAATGTGTTTTTTTAGCCACATTTTGAGGTTTGCAAAGGATTCTGGGTAACAGAACCTGGTCAGAGCCCCACAAGTCACCCCATCTTGGATTCCCCTAGGTATCTAGTTTTAAAAAATGCATAGGTTTGGTAGGTTTCCGTAGGTGCCGGCTGAGCTAGAGGCCAAAATCTACTGGTAGGCACTTTGCAAAAAACACCTCTGTTTTCTTTCAAAAAATGTGATGTGTGCACGTTGCGGTTTGGGGCATTTCCTGTCACGGGCGCTAGGCCTACCCACACAAGTGAGGGATCATTTTTATCGGGAGACTAGGGGGAACACTGGGTGGAAGGAAATTTGTATCTCCTCTCTGATTCCAGAACTTTCTGTCACCAAAATGTGAGGAAAATGTGTTTTTTATAGCCACATTTTGAGGTTTGCAAAGGATTCTGGGTAACAGAACCTGGTCAGAGCCCAACAAGTCACCCCATCTTGGATTCCCATAGGTATCTAGTTTTCAAAAATGCACAGGTTAGGTAGGTTTCCCCAGGTGCCGGCTGAGCTAGAGGCCAAAATCTACAGGTAGGCACTTTGCAAAAAACACCTCTGTTTTCTTTCAAAAAATGTGATGTGTCCACGTTGCGTTTTGGGGCATTTCCTGTCGCAGGCGCTAAGCCTACCCACACAAGTGAGTTATCATTTTTATTGGGAGACTTGGGGGAATGCTGGGTGGAAGGAAATTTGTGGCTCCTCTCTGATTCCAGAACTTTCTGTCACCAAAATGTGAGGAAAATGTGTTTTTTTAGCCACATTTTGAGGTTTGCAAAGGATTCTGGGTAACAGAACCTGGTCAGAGCCCCACAAGTCACCCCATCTTGGATTCCCATAGGTATCTAGTTTTCAAAAATGCACAGGTTAGGTAAGTTTCCCCAGGTGCCGGCTGAGCTAGAGGCCAAAATCTACAGGTAGGCACTTTGCAAAAAACACCTCTGTTTTCTTTCAAAAAATGTGATGTGTCCACGTTGCATTTTGGGGCATTTCCTGTCGCAGGCGCTAGGCCTACCCACACAAGTGAGTTATCATTTTTATTGGGAGACTTGGGGGAACGCTGGATGGAAGGAAATTTGTGGCTCCTCTCTGATTCCAGAACTTTCTGTCACCAAAATGTGTTTTTTTAGCCACATTTTGAGGTTTGCAAAGGATTCTGGGTAACAGAACCTGGTCAGAGCCCCACAAGTCACCTCATCTTGGATTCTCCTAGGTCTCTAGTTTAAACAAATGCATAGGTTTGGTAGGTTTCCGTAGGTGCCGGCTGAGCTAGAGGCCAAAATCTACAGGTAGGCACTTTGCAAAAAACACCTCTGTTTTCTTTAAAAAAATGTGATGTGTGCATGTTGCGGTTTGGGGCATTTCCTGTCACGGGCGCTAGGCCTACCCACACAAGTGAGGGATCATTTTTATTGGGAGACTAGGGGGAACACTGGGTGGAAGGAAATTTGTGGCTCCTCTCTGATTCCAGAACTTTCTGTCACCAAAATGTGAGGAATTTTTTTTTTTTAGCCACATTTTGAGGTTTGCAAAGGATTCTGGGTAACAGAACCTGGTCAGAGCCCCACAAGTCACCCCATCTTGGATTCCCATAGGTATCTAGTTTTCAAAAATGCATAGGTTAGGTAGGTTTCCCCAGGTGCTGGCTGAGCTAGAGGCCAAAATCTACAGGAAGGCACTTTGCAAAGAACACCTCTGTTTTCTTTCAAAAAATGTGATGTGTCCACGTTGCGTTTTGGGGCATTTCCTGTTGCAGGCGCTAAGCCTACTCACACAAGTGAGGTATCATTTTTATTGGGAGACTTGGGGGAACGCTGGGTGGAAGGAAATTTGTGGCTCCTCTCTGATTACAAAACTTTCTGTCACCAAAATGTGTTTTTTTAGCCACATTTTGAGGTTTGCAAAGGATTCTGGGTAACAGAACCTGGTCAGGGCCCCACAAGTCACCCCATCTTGGATTCCCCTAGGTATCTAGTTTTCAAAAATGCACAGGTTTGGTAGGTTTTCCCAGGTGCTGGCTGAGCTAGAGGCCAAAATCTACAGGTAGGCACTTTGCAAAAAACACCTCTGTTTTCTTTCAAAAAATGTGATGTGTCCACGTTGCGTTTTGGGGCATTTCCTGTCGCAGGCGCTAAGCCTACCCACACAAGTGAGGTATCATTTTTATTGGGAGACTTGGGGGAACGCTAGGTGGAAGGAAATTTGTGGCTCCTCTCTGATTCCAGAACTTTCTGTCACCAAAATGTGTTTTTTTAGCCAAATTTTGAGGCTTGCAAAGGATTCTGGGTAACAGAACCTGGTCAGAGCCCCACAAGTCACCCCATCTTGGATTCTCCTAGGTCTCTAGTTTTAACAAATGCATAGGTTTGGTAGGTTTCCCTAGGTGCCGGCTGAGCTAGAGGCCAAAATCTACAGGTAGGCACTTTACAAAAAACACTTCTGTTTTCTTTAAAAAAATGTGATGTGTGCACGTTGCGGTTTGGGGCATTTCGTGTCACGGGCGCTAGGCCTACCCACGCAAGTGAGGGATCATTTTTATCGGGAGACTTGGGGGAACACTGGGTGGAAGGAAATTTGTGGCTCCTCTCCGATTCCAGAACTTTTTGTCACCAAAATGTGAGGAAAATGTGTTTTTTTTAGCCACATTTTGAGGTTTGCAAAGGATTCTGGGTAACAGAACCTGGTCAGAGCCCCACAAGTCACCCCATCTTGGATTCCCATAGGTATCTAGTTTTCAAAAATGCACAGGTTAGGTAGGTTTCCCCAGGTGCCGGCTGAGCTAGAGGCCAAAATCTACAGGTAGGCACTTTGCAAAAAACACCTCTGTGAACTTTCAAAAAATGTGATGTGTCCACGTTGCGTTTTGGGGCATTTCCTGTCGCAGGCGCTAGGCCTACCCACACAAGTGAGGTATCATTTTTATTGGGAAGCTTGGGGGAACGCTGGGTGGAAGGAAATTTGTGGCTCCTCTCTGATCCCAGAACTTTCTGTCACCAAAATGTGAGGAAAATGTGTTTTTTTAGGCAAAATGTGAGGTTTGCAAAGGATTCTGGGTAAGAGAACCTGGTCAGAGCCCCACAAGTCACCCCATCTTGGATTCCCCTATGTCTCTAGTTTTCAGAAATGCACAGGTTTCGTAGGTTTGCCTAGGTGCCGGCTGAGCTAGACGCCAAAATCTACAGGTAGGCACTTTGCAAAAAACACCTCTGTTTTCTTTCAAAAAATGTGATGTGTCCACGTTGCGTTTTGGGGCATTTCCTGTTGCAGGCGCTAGGCCTACCCACACAAGTGAGGTATCATTTTTATCGGGAGACTTGGGGGAACGCTGGGTGGAAGGAAATATGTGGCTCCTCTCTGATTCCAGAACTTTCTGTCACCAAAATGTGTTTTTTAGCCACATTTTGAGGTTTGCAAAGGATTCTGGGTAACAGAAACTGGTCAGAGCCCCACAAGTCACCTCATCTTGGATTCTCGTAGGTCTCTAGTTTAAAAAAATGCATAGGTTTGGTAGGTTTCCCTAGGTGCCGGCTGAGCTAGAGGCCAAAATCTACAGGTAGGCACTTTGCAAAAAACTCCTCTGTATTCTTTCAAAAAATGTGATGTGTGCACGTTGCGGTTTGGGGCATTTCCTGTCACGGGCGCTAGGCCTACACACACAAGTGAGGGATCATTTTTATCGGGAGACTAGGGGGAACACTGGGTGGAAGGAAATGTGTGGCTCCTCTCTGATTCCAGAACTTTCTGTCACCAAAATGTTAGGAAAATGTGTTTTTTTTAGCCACATTTGAGGTTTGCAAAGGATTCTGGGTAACATAACCTGGTCAGAGCCCCACAAGTCACCCCATCTTGGATTCCCCTAGGTATCTAGTTTTAAAAAATGCACAGGTTAGGTAGGTTTCCCCAGGTGCCGGCTGAGCTAGAGGCCAAAATCAACAGGTAGGCACTTTGCAAAAAACACCTCTGTTTTCTTTCAAAAAATGTGATGTGTCCACGTTGCGTTTTGGGGCATTTCCTGTCGCAGGCGCTAGGCCTACCCACACAAGTGAGGTATCATTTTTATTGGGAGACTTGGGGCAACGCTGGGTTGAAAGAAATTTGTGGCTCCTCTCTGATTCTAGAACTTTCTGTCACCAAAATGTGAGGAAAATGTGTTTTTTTTAGCCACATTTTGAGGTTTGCAAAGGATTGTGGGTAACAGAACCTGGTCAGAGCCCCACAAGTCACCCCATCTTGGATTCCCATAGGTATCTAGTTTTAAAAAATGCACAGGTTAGGTAGGTTTCCCTAGGTGCCGGCTGACCTAGAGGTCAAAATCTACAGGTAGGCACTTTGCAAAAAACACCTCTGTTTTCTTTCAAAAAATGTGATGTGTCCACGTTGCGTTTTGGGGCATTTCCTGTTGCAGGCGCTAGGCCTACTCACACAAGTGAGGTATCATTTTTATTGGGAGACTTGGGGGAACGCTGGGTGGAAGGAAATTTGTGGCTCCTCTCTGATTCCAAAACTTTCTGTCACCAAAATGTGTTTTTTTAGCCACATTTTGAGGTTTGCAAAGGATTCTGGGTAACATAACCTGGTCAGAGCCCCACAAGTCACCCCATCTTGGATTCCCCTAGGTATCTAGTTTTCAAAAATGCACAGGTTTGGTAGGTTTCCGTAGGTGCCGGCTGAGCTAGAGGCCAAAATCTACAGGTAGGCACTTTGCAAAAAACACCTCTGTTTTCTTTAAAAAAATGTGATGTGTGCACGTTGCGGTTTGGGGCATTTCCTGTCACGGGCGCTAGGCCTACCCACACAAGTGAGGGATCATTTTTATTGGGAGACTAGGGGGAACACTGGGTGGAAGGAAATTTGTGGCTCCTCTCTAATTCCAGTACTTTCTGTCACCAAAATGTGAGGAAAATGTGTTTTTTTAGCCACATTTTGAGGTTTGCAAAGGATTCTGGGTAACAGAACCTGGTCAGAGCCCCACAAGTCACCCCATCTTGGATTCCCATAGGTATCTAGTTTTCAAAAATGCACAGGTTAGGTAGGTTTCCCCAGGTGCCGGCTGAGCTAGAGGCCAAAATCTACAGGTAGGCACTTTGCAAAGAACACCTCTGTTTTCTTACAAAAAATGTGATGTGTCCACGTTGCGTTTTGGGGCATTTCCTGTTGCAGGCGCTAGGCCTACTCACACAAGTGAGGTATCATTTTTATTGGGAGACTTGGGGGAACGCTGGGTGGAAGGAAATTTGTGGCTCCTCTCTGATTCCAAAACTTTCTGTCACCAAAATGTGTTTTTTTAGCCACATTTTGAGGTTTGCAAAGGATTCTGGGTAACAGAACCTGGTCAGAGCCCCACAAGTCACCCCATCTTGGATTCCCCTAGGTATCTAGTTTTCAAAAATGCACAGGTTTGGTAGGTTTTCCCAGGTGCCGGCTGAGCTAGAGGCCAAAATCTACAGGTAGGCACTTTGCAAAAAACACCTCTGTTTTCTTTCAAAAAATGTGATGTGTCCACGTTGCGTTTTGGGGCATTTCCTGTCGCAGGCGCTAGGCCTACCCACACAAGTGAGTTATCATTTTTATTGGGAGACTTGGGGGAACGCTGGGTGGAAGGAAATTTGTGGCTCCGCTCTGATTCCAGAACTTTCTGTCACTAAAATGTGTTTTTTTAGCCACATTTTGAGGTTTGCAAAGGATTCTGGGTAACAGAACCTGGTCAGAGCCCCACAAGTCACCTCATCTTGGATTCTCCTAGGTCTCTAGTTTAAAAAAATGCAGAGGTTTGGTAGGTTTCCGTAGGTGCCGGCTGAGCTAGAGGCCAAAATCTACAGGTAGGCACTTTGCAAAAAACTCCTCTGTTTTCTTTAAAAAAATGTGATGTGTGCACGTTGCGGTTTGGGGCATTTCCTGTCACGGGCGCTAGGCCTACCCACACAAGTGAGGGATCATTTTTATTGGGAGACTAGGGGGAACACTGGGTGGAAGGAAATTTGTGGCTCCTCTCTGATTCCAGAACTTTCAGTCACCAAAATGTGAGGAAAATGTGTTTTTTTAGCCACATTTTGAGGTTTGCAAAGGATTCTGGGTAACAGAACCTGGTCAGAGCCCCACAAGTCACCCCATCTTGGATTCCCATAGGTATCTAGTTTTCAAAAATGCACAGGTTAGGTAGGTTTCCCCAGGTGCCGGCTGAGCTAGAGGCCAAAATCTACAGGTAGGCACTTTGCAAAGAACACCTCTGTTTTCTTAAAAAAAATGTGATGTGTCCACGTTGAGTTTTGGGGCATTTCCAGTTGCAGGCGCTAGGCCTACTCACACAAGTGAGTTATCATTTTTATTGGGAGACTTGGGGGAACGCTGGGTGGAAGGAAATTTGTGGCTCCGCTCTGATTCCAGAACTTTCTGTCACTAAAATGTGTTTTTTTTAGCCACATTTTGAGGTTTACAAAGGATTCTGGGTAACAGAACCTGGTCAGAGCCCCACAAGTCACCTCATCTTGGATTCTCCTAGGTCTCTAGTTTAAAAAAATGCAGAGGTTTGGTAGGTTTCCGTATGTGCCGGCTGAGCTAGAGGCCAAAATCTACAGGTAGGCACTTTGCAAAAAACACCTCTGTTTTCTTTCACAAAATGTGATGTGTGCACGTTGCGGTTTGGGGCATTTCCTGTCACGGGCGCTAGGCCTACCCACACAAGTGAGGGATCATTTTTATTGGGAGACTAGGGGGAACACTGGGTGGAAGGAAATTTGTGGCTCCTCTCTGATTCCAGAACTTTCTGTCACCAAAATGTGAGGAAAATGTGTTTTTTTAGCCACATTTTGAGGTTTGCAAAGGATTCTGCGTAACAGAACCTGGTCAGAGCCCCACAAGTCACCCCATCTTGGATTCCCATAGGTATCTAGTTTTCAAAAATGCACAGGTTAGGTAGGTTTCCCCAGGTGCCGGCTGAGCTAGAGGCCAAAATCTACAGGTAGGCACTTTGCAAAGAACACCTCTGTTTTCTTTCAAAAAATGTGATGTGTCCACGTTGCGTTTTGGGGCATTTCCTGTTGCAGGCGCTAGGCCTACTCACACAAGTGAGGTATCATTTTTATTGGGAGACTTGGGGGAACGCTGGGTGGAAGGAAATTTGTGGCTCCTCTCTGATTCCAAAACTTTCTGTCACCAAAATGTGTTTTTTTAGCCACATTTTGAGGTTTGCAAAGGATTCTGGGTAACATAACCTGGTCAGAGCCCCACAAGTCACCCCATCTTGGATTCCCCTAGGTATCTAGTTTTCAAAAATGCACAGGTTTGGTAGGTTTCCGTAGGTGCCGGCTGAGCTAGAGGCCAAAATCTACAGGTAGGCACTTTGCAAAAAACACCTCTGTTTTCTTTAAAAAAATGTGATGTGTGCACGTTGCGGTTTGGGGCATTTCCTGTCACGGGCGCTAGGCCTACCCACACAAGTGAGGGATCATTTTTATTGGGAGACTAGGGGGAACACTGGGTGGAAGGAAATTTGTGGCTCCTCTCTGATTCCAGAACTTTCTGTCACCAAAATGTGAGGAAAATGTGTTTTTTTAGCCACATTTTGAGGTTTGCAAAGGATTCTGGGTAACCGAACCTGGTCAGAGCCCCACAAGTCACCCCATCTTGGATTCCCATAGGTATCTAGTTTTCAAAAATGCACAGGTTAGGTAGGTTTCCCCAGGTACCGGCTGAGCTAGAGACCAAAATCTACAGGTAGGCACTTTGCAAAGAACACCTATGTTTTCTTTCAAAAAATGTGATGTGTCCACGTTGCGTTTTGGGGCATTTCCTGTTGCAGGCGCTAGGCCTACTCACACAAGTGAGGTATCATTTTTATTGGGAGACTTGGGGGAACGCTGGGTGGAAGGAAATTTGTGGCTCCTCTCTGATTCCAAAACTTTCTGTCACCAAAATGTGTTTTTTTAGCCACATTTTGAGGTTTGCAAAGGATTCTGGGTAACAGAACCTGGTCAGAGCCCCACAAGTCACCCCATCTTGGATTCTCCTAGGTCTCTAGTTTTTAAAAATGCACAGGTTTGGTAGGGTTCCCTAGGTGCCGGCTGAGCTAGAGGCCAAAATCTACAGGTAGGCACTTTACAAAAAACACCTCTGTTTTCTTTAAAAAAATGTGATGTGTGCACATTGCGGTTTGGGGCATTTCCTGTCACGGGCGCTAGGCCTACCCACGCAAGTGAGGGATAATTTTTATCGGGATACTAGGGGGAACACCGGGTGGAAGGAAATTTGTGGCTCCTCTCTGATTCCAGAACTTTCTGTCACCAAAATGTGAGGAAAATTTTGTTTTTTTAGCCACATTTTGAGGTTTGCAAAGGATTCTGGGTAACAGAACCTGGTCAGAGCCCCACAAGTCACCCCATCTTGGATTCCCATAGGTATCTAGTTTTCAAAAATGCACAGGTTAGGTAGGTTTCCCCAGGTGCCGGCTGAGCTAGAGGCCAAAATCTACAGGTAGGCACTTTGCAAAAAACACATCTGTGAACTTTCAAAAAATGTGATGTGTCCACGTTGCGTTTTGGGGCATTTCCTGTCGCAGGCGCTAGGCCTACCCACACAAGTGAGGTATCATTTTTATTGGGAAGTTGGGGGAACGCTGGGTGGAAGGAAATTTGTGGCTCCTCTCTGATTCCAGAACTTTCTGTCACCAAAATGAGAGGAAAATGTGTTTTTTTAGGCAAAATGTGAGGTTTGCAAAGGATTCTGGGTAAGAGAACCTGGTCAGAGCCCCACAAGTCACCCCATCTTGGATTCCCCTTGGTCTCTAGTTTTCAGAAATGCACAGGTTTCGTAGGTTTGCCTAGGTGCCGGCTGAGCTAGACGCCAAAATCTACTGGTAGGCACTTTGCAAAAAACACCTCTGTTTTCTTTCAAAAAATGTGATGTGTCCACGTTGCGTTTTGGGGCATTTCCTGTCGTGGGCGCTAGGCCTACCCACACAAGTGAGGTATCATTTTTATCGGGAGACTTGGGGGAACGCTGGGTAGAAGGAAATTTGTGGCTCCTCTCTGATTCCAGAACTTTCTGTCACCAAAATGTTAGGAAAATTTGTTTTTTTTAGCCACATTTGAGGTTTGCAAAGGATTCTGGGTAACAGAACCTGGTCAGAGACCCACAAGTCACCCCATCTTGGATTCCCCTAGGTATCTAGTTTTCAAAAATGCACAGGTTTCGTAGGTTTCCCGAGGTGCCGGCTGAGCTAGAGGCCAAAATCTACAGGTAGGCACTTTAGAAAAAACACCTCTGTTTTCTTTAAAAAAATGTGATGTGTGCACGTTGCGGTTTGGGGCATTTCCTGTCACGGGCGCTAGGCCTACCCACGCAAGTGAGGGATCATTTTTATCGGGAGACTTGGGGAACACTGGGTGGAAGGAAATTTGTGGCTCCTCTCTGATTCCAGAACTTTCTGTCACCAAAATGTGAGGAAAATTTGGTTTTTTTAGCCACATTTTGAGGTTTGCAAAGGATTCTGGGTAACAGAACCTGGTCAGATCCCCACAAGTCACCCCATCTTGGATTCCCATAGGTATCTAGTTTTCAAAAATGCACAGGTTAGGTAGGTTTCCCCAGGTGCCGGCTGAGCTAGAGGCCAAAATCTACAGGTAGGCACTTTGCAAAAAACACCTCTGTGAACTTTCAAAAAATGTGATGTGTCCACGTTGCGTTTTGGGGCATTTCCTGTCGCAGGCGCTAGGCCTACCCACACAAGTGAGGTATCATTTTTATTGGGAAGTTGGGGGAACGCTGGGTGGAAGGAAATTTGTGGCTCCTCTCTGATTCCAGAACTTTCTGTCACCAAAATGTGAGGAAAATGTGTTTTTTTAGGCAAAATGTGAGGTTTGCAAAGGATTCTGGGTAAGAGATCCTGGTCAGAGCCCCACAAGTCACCCCATCTTGGATTCCCCTAGGTCTCTAGTTTTCAGAAATGCACAGGTTTCGTAGGTTTGCCTAGATGCCGGATGAGCTAGACACCAAAATCTACAGGTAGGCACTTTGCAAAAAACACCTCTGTTTTCTTTCAAAAAATGTGATGTGTCCACGTTGCGTTTTGGGGCATTTCCTGTCGCAGGCGCTAGGCCTACCCACACAAGTGAGGTATCATTTTTATCGGGAGACTTGGGGGAACGTTGGGTGGAAGGAAATTTGTGGCTCCTCTCTGATTCCAGAACTTTCTGTCACCAAAATGTGTTTTTTAGCCTCATTTTGAGGTTTGCAAAAGATTCTGGTTAACAGAACCTGGTCAGAGCCCCACAAGTCACCTCATCTTGGATTCTCCTAGGTCTCTAGTTTAAAAAAATGCATAGGTTTGGTAGGTTTCCCTAGGTGCCGGCTGAGCTAGAGGCCAAAATCTACAGGTAGGCACTTTGCAAAAAACAACTCTGTTTTCTTTCAAAAAATGTGATGTGTGCACGTTGCGGTTTGGGGCATTTCCTGTCACGGGCGCTAGGCCTACACACTCAAGTGAGGGATCATTTTTATCGGGAGACTTGGGGGAACACTGGGTGGAAGGAAATGTGTGGCTCCTCTCTGATTCCAGAACTTTCTGTCACCAAAATGTTAGGAAAATGTGTTTTTTTTAGCCACATTTGAGGTTTGCAAAGGATTCTGGGTAACAGAACCTGGTCAGAGCCCCACAAGTCACCCCATCTTGGATTCCCCTAGGTATCTAGGTTTCAAAAATGCACAGGTTAGGTAGGTTTCCCCAGGTGCCGGCTGAGCTAGAGGCCAAAATCTACAGGTAGGCACTTTGCAAAAAACACCTCTGTGAACTTTCAAAAAATGTGATGTGTCCACGTTGCGTTTTGGGGCATTTCCTGTCGCAGGCGCTAGGCCTACCCACACAAGTGAGGTATCATTTTTATTGGGAAGTTGGGGGAACGCTGGGTGGAAGGAAATTTGTGGCTCCTCTCTGATTCCAGAACTTTCTGTCACCAAAATGTGAGGAGAATGTGTTTTTTTAGGCAAAATGTGAGGTTTGCAAAGGATTCTGGGTAAGAGAACCTGGTCAGAGCCCCACAAGTCACCCCATCTTGGATTCCCCTTGGTCTCTAGTTTTCAGAAATGCACAGGTTTCGTAGGTTTGCCTAGGTACCGGCTGAGCTAGACGCCAAAATCTACAGGTAGGCACTTTGCAAAAAACACCTCTGTTTTCTTTCAAAAAATGTGATGTGTCCACGTTGCGTTTTGGGGCATTTCCTGTTGTGGGCGCTAGGCCTACCCACACAAGTGAGGTATCATTTTTATCGGGAGACTTGGGGGAACGCTGGGTAGAAGGAAATTTGTGGCTCCTCTCTGATTCCAGAACTTTCTGTCACCAAAATGTTAGGAAAATTTGTTTTTTTTAGCCACATTTTTAGGTTTGCAAAGGATTCTGGGTAACAGAACCTGGTCAGAGACCCACAAGTCACCCCATCTTGGATTCCCCTAGGTATCTAGTTTTCAAAAATGCACAGGTTTCGTAGGTTTCCCGAGGTGCCGGCTGAGCTAGAGGCCAAAATCTACAGATAGGCACTTTAGAAAAAACACCTCTGTTTTCTTTAAAAAAATGTGATGTGTGCACGTTGCGGTTTGGGGCATTTCCTGTCACGGGCGCTAGGCCTACCCACGCAAGTGAGGGATCATTTTTATCGGGAGACTTGGGGAACACTGGGTGGAAGGAAATTTGTGGCTCCTCTCTGATTCCAGAACTTTCTGTCACCAAAATGTGAGGAAAATTTGGTTTTTTTAGCCACATTTTGAGGTTTGCAAAGGATTCTGGGTAACAGAACCTGGTCAGAGCCCCACAAGTCACCCCATCTTGGATTCCCATAGGTATCTAGTTTTCAAAAATGCACAGGTTAGGTAGGTTTCCCCAGGTGCCGGCTGAGCTAGAGGCCAAAATCTACAGGTAGGCACTTTGCAAAAAACACCTCTGTGAACTTTCAAAAAATGTGATGTGTCCACGTTGCGTTTTGGGGCATTTCCTGTCGCAGGCGCTAGGCCTACCCACACAAGTGAGGTATCATTTTTATTGGGAAGTTGGGGGAACGCTGGGTGGAAGGAAATTTGTGGCTCCTCTCTGATTCCAGAACTTTCTGTCACCAAAATGTGAGGAAAATGTGTTTTTTTAGGCAAAATGTGAGGTTTGCAAAGGATTCTGGGTAAGAGATCCTGGTCAGAGCCCCACAAGTCACCCCATCTTGGATTCCCCTAGGTCTCTAGTTTTCAGAAATGCACAGGTTTCGTAGGTTTGCCTAGATGCCGGCTGAGCTAGAGGCCAAAATCTACAGGTAGGCACTTTGCAAAAAACACCTCTGTTTTCTTTCAAAAAATGTGATGTGTCCACGTTGCGTTTTGGGGCATTTCCTGTCGCAGGCGCTAGGCCTACCCACACAAGTGAGGTATCATTTTTATCGGGAGACTTGGGGGAACGTTGGGTGGAAGGAAATTTGTGGCTCCTCTCTGATTCCAGAACTTTCTGTCACCAAAATGTGTTTTTTAGCCACATTTTGAGGTTTGCAAAGGATTCTGGTTAACAGAACCTGGTCAGAGCCCCACAAGTCACCTCATCTTGGATTCTCCTAGGTCTCTAGTTTAAAAAAATGCATAGGTTTGGTAGGTTTCCCTAGGTGCCGGCTGAGCTAGAGGCCAAAATCTACAGGTAGGCACTTTGCAAAAAACACCTCTGTTTTCTTTCAAAAAATGTGATGTGTGCACGTTGCGGTTTGGGGCATTTCCTGTCACGGGCGCTAGGCCTACCCACTCAAGTGAGGGATCATTTTTATCGGGAGACTAGGGGGAACACTGGGTGGAAGGAAATGTGTGGCTCCTCTCTGATTCCAGAACTTTCTGTCACCGAAATGTTAGGAAAATGTGTTTTTTTTAGCCACATTTGAGGTTTGCAAAGGATTCTGGGTAACAGAACCTTGTCGGAGCCCCACAAGTCACCCCATCTTGGATTCCCCTAGGTATCTAGGTTTCAAAAATGCACAGGTTAGGTAGGTTTCCCCAGGTGCCGGCTGAGGTAGAGGCCAAAATCTACAGGTAAGCACTTTGCAAAAAACACCTCTGTTTTCTTTCAAAAAATGTGATGTGTCCACGTTGCGTTTTGGGGCATTTCCTGTCGCAGGCGCTAGGCCTACTCACAGAAGTGAGTTATCATTTTTATTGGGAGACTTGGGGGAACGCTGGGTGGAAGGAAATTTGTGGCTCCTCTCTGATTCCAGAACTTTCTGTCACCAAAATGTGAGGAAAATGTGTTTTTTTTAGCCACATTTTGAGGTTTGCAAAGGATTCTGGGTAACAGAACCTGGTCAGAGCCCCACAAGTCACCCCATCTTGGATTCCCCTAGGTATCTAGTTTTAAAAAATGCACAGGTTTGGTAGGTTTCCCCAGGTGCCGGCTGAGCTAGAGGCCAAAATCTACAGGTAGGCACTTTGCAAAAAACACCTCTGTTTTCTTTCAAAAAATGTGATGTGTCCACGTTGCGTTTTGGGGCATTTCCTGTCGCAGGCGCTAGGCCTACCCACACAAGTGAGGTATCATTTTTATTGGGAGACTTGGGGGAACGCTGGGTGGAAGGAAATTTGTGGCTCCTCTCTGATTCCAGAACTTTCCGTCACCAAAATGTATTTTTTCAGCCACATTTTGAGGTTTGCAAAGGATTCTGGGTAACAGAACCTGGTCAGAGCCCCACAAGTCACCCCATCTTGGATTCTCCTAGGTCTCTAGTTTTAAAAAATGCATAGGTTTGGTAGGTTTCCCTAGGTGCCGGCTGAGCTAGAGGCCAAAATCTACAGGTAGGCACTTTGCAAAAAACACCTCTGTTTTCTTTCAAAAAATGTGATGTGTGCACGTTGCGGTTTGGGGCATTTCCTGTCACGGGCGCTAGGCCTACCCACACAAGTGAGGGATCATTTTTATTGGGAGACTTGGGGGAACACTGGGTGGAAGGAAATTTGTCACTCTTCTCTGATAACAGGACTTTCTGTCACCAAAATGTGAGGAAAATTTGTTTTTTTAGCAACATTTTGAGGTTTGCAAAGGATTCTGGGTAACAGAACCTGGTCAGAGCCCCACAAGTCAACCTATCTTGGATTCCCCTAGGTCTCTAGTTTTCAAAAATACATAGGTTTGGTAGGTTTCCCTGGTGCCGGCTGAGCTAGAGGCCAAAATCTACAGGTACGCACTTTGCAAAAAACACCTCTGTTTTCTTTAAAAAAATGTGATGTGTCCATGTTGCGTTTCGGGGCATTTCCTGTCACAGGCGCTAGGCCTACTCACACAAGTGAGGTATCGTTTTTATCGGGAAGCTTGGGGGAACGCTGGGTGGAAGGAAATTTGTGGCTCCTCTCTGATTCCAGAACTTTCTGTCACCAAAATGTGAGGAAAATGTGTTTTTTTAGGCAAATTGTGAGGTTTGCAAAGGATTCTGGGTAACAGAACCTGGTCAGAGCCCCACAAGTCACCCCATCTTGGATTCCCCTAGGTCTCTAGTTTTCAGAAATGCACAGGTTTCGTAAGTTTCCCGAGGTGCCGGCTGAGCTAGAGGCCAAAATCTACAGGTAGGCACTTTGCAAAAAACACCTCTGTTTTCTTTAAAAAAATGTAATGTGTGCACGTTGCGTTTTGGGGCATTTCCTGTCGTGGGCGCTAGGCCTACCCACACAAGTGAGGTATCATTTTTATCGGGAGACTTGGGGGAATGCTGGGTAGAAGGAAATTTGTGGCTCCTCTCTGAATCCAGAACTTTCTGTCACCAAAATGTTAGGAAAATGTGTTTTTTTTAGCCACATTTGAGGTTTGCAAAGGATTCTGGGTAACAGAACCTGGTCAGAGCCCCACAAGTCACCCCATCTTGGATTCCCCTAGGTATCTAGTTTTCAAAAATGCACAGGTTTCGTAGGTTTCCCGAGGTGCCGGCTGAGCTAGAGGCCAAAATCTACAGGTAGGCACTTTGCAAAAAACACCTCTGTTTTCTTTAAAAAAATGTGAT
The DNA here is from genome assembly GCF_031143425.1 of Pleurodeles waltl. Taxonomy (NCBI): domain Eukaryota; kingdom Metazoa; phylum Chordata; class Amphibia; order Caudata; family Salamandridae; genus Pleurodeles; species Pleurodeles waltl. The sequence continues at coordinate 659,928,453 of NC_090446.1, read as the reverse complement.
GTGTGCACGTTGCAGTTTGGGGCATTTCCTGTCACGGGCGCTAGGCCTACACACACAAGTGAGGGATCATTTTTATCGGGAGACTAGGGGGAACACTGGGTGGAAGGAAATGTGTGGCTCCTCTCTGATTCCAGAACTTTCTGTCACCAAAATGTTAGGAAAATGTGTTTTTTTTAGCCACATTTGAGGTTTGCAAAGGTATCTGGGTAACAGAACCTGGTCAGAGCCCCACAAGTCACCCCATCTTGGATTCCCCTAGGTATCTAGTTTTCAAAAATGCACAGGTTAGGTAGGTTTCCCCAGGTGCCGGCTGAGCTAGAGGCCAAAATCTACAGGTAGGCACTTTGCAAAAAACACCTCTGTTTTCTTTCAAAAAATGTGATGTGTCCACGTTGCGTTTTGGGGCATTTCCTGTCGCAGGCGCTAAGCCTACCCACACAAGTGAGGTAATCATTTTTATTGGGAGACTTGGGGGAACGCTGGGTGGAAGGAAATTTGTGGCTCCTCTCTGATTCCAGAACTTTCCGTCACCAAAATGTGTTTTTTTAGCCACATTTTGAGGTTTGCAAAGGATTCTGGGTAACAGAACCTGGTCAGAGCCCCACAAGTCACCCCATCTTGGATTCTCCTAGGTCTCTAGTTTTAAAAAATGCATAGGTTTGGTAGGTTTCCCTAGGTGCCGGCTGAGCTAGAGGCCAAAATCTACAGGTAGGCACTTTGCAAAAAACACCTCTGTTTTCTTTCAAAAAATGTGATGTGTGCACGTTGCGGTTTGGGGCATTTCCTGTCACGGGCGCTAGGCCTACCCACACAAGTGAGGGATCATTTTTATTGGGAGACTTGGGGGAACACTGGGTGGAAGGAAATGTGTCACTCTTCTCTGATAACAGGACTTTCTGTCACCAAAATGTGAGGAAAATTTGTTTTTTTAGCCACATTTTGAGGTTTGCAAAGGATTCTGGGTAACAGAACCTGGTCAGAGCCCCTCAAGTCAACCTATCTTGGATTCCCCTAGGTCTCTAGTTTTCAAAAATACATAGGTTTGGTAGGTTTCCCTAGGTGCCGGCTGAGCTAGAGGCCAAAATCTACAGGTACGCACTTTGCAAAAAACACCTCTGTTTTCTTTAAAAAAATGTGATGTGTCCACGTTGCGTTTCGGGGCATTTCCTGTCACAGGCGCTAGGCCTACCCACACAAGTGAGGTATCGTTTTTATCGGGAAGCTTGGGGGAACGCTGGGTGGAAGGAAATTTGTGGCTCCTCTCTGATTCCAGAACTTTCTGTCACCAAAATGTGAGGAAAATGTGTTTTTTTAGGCAAATTGTGAGGTTTGCAAAGGATTCTGGGTAACAGAACATGGTCAGAGCCCCACAAGTCACCCCATCTTGGATTCCCCTATGTCTCTAGTTTTCAGAAATGCACAGGTTTCGTAGGTTTCCCGAGGTGCCGGCTGAGCTAGAGGCCAAAAGCTACAGGTAGGCACTTTGCAAAAAACACCTCTGTTTTCTTTAAAAAAATGTGATGTGTGCACGTTGCGTTTTGGGGCATTTCCTGTCGTGGGCGCTAGGCCTACCCACACAAGTGAGGTATCATTTTTATCGGGAGACTTGGGGGAATGCTGGGTAGAAGGGAATTTGTGGCTCCTCTCTGATTCCAGAACTTTCTGTCACCAAAATGTGAGAAAATTGTGTTTTTTTAGGCAAATTGTGAGCTTTGCAAAGGATTCTGGGTAACAGAACCTGGTCAGAGCCCCACAAGTCACCCCATCTTGGATTCCCCTAGGTCTCTAGTTTTCAGAAATGCACAGGTTTCGTATGTGTCCCTAGGTGCCGGCTGAGCTAGAGGCCAAAATCTACAGGTAGGCACTTTGCAAAAAACACCTCTGTTTTCTTTCAAAAAATGTGATGTGTCCACGTTGCGTTTTGGGGCATTTCCTGTCGCGGGCTCTAGACCTACCCACACAAGTGAGGTATCATTTTGATCGGGAGACTATGGGGAACGCTGGGTTTAAGGGAATTTGTGGCTCCTCTCTGATTCCAGAACTTTCTGTCACCAAATGTGAGGAAAATGTGTTTTTTTAGCTAAATTTTGAGGTTTGCAAAGGATTCTGGGTAACAGAACCTGGTCAGAGCCGCACAAGTCACCCCATCCTGGATTCCCCTAGGTCTCTAGTTTTAAAAAATGCACAGGTTTGGTAGGTTTCCCTAGGTGCCGGCTGAGCTAGAGGCCAAAATATGCAGGTAGGCACTTTGCAAAAAACACCTCTGTTTTCTTTCAAAAAATGTCATGTGTCCACGTTGCGTTTTGGGGCATTTCCTGTGGCGGGCGCTAGACCTACCCACACAAGTGAGGTATCATTTTTATTGGGAGACTTGGGGGAACGCTGGGTGGAAGGAAATTTGTGGCTCCTCTCTGATTCCAGAACTTTCTGTCACCAAAATGTGAGGAAAATGTGTTTTTTTACCCACATTTTGAGGTTTGCAAAGGATTCTGGGTAACAGAACCTGGTCAGAGCCCCACAAGACACCCCATCTTGGATTCCCCTAGGCCTCTAGTTTTCAAAAATGCATAGGTTTGGTAGGTTTCCCTACGTGCCGGCTGAGCTAGAGGCCAAAATCTACATTTAGGCACTTTGCAAAAAAACACCTCTGTTTTCTTTCAAAAAATGTGATGTGTGCACGTTGCGGTTTGAGGCATTTCCTGTCGCGGGCGCTAGGCCTACCCACACAAGTGAGGTATCATTTTGATCGGGAGCTAGGGGGAATGCTGGGTGGAAGGAAATTTGTGGCTCCTCTCTGATTCCAGAACTTTCTGTCACCAAAATGTGAGGAAAATGTGTTTTTTTAGGCAGAATGTGAGGTTTGCAAAGGATTCTGGGTAACAGAACCTGGTCAGAGCCCCACAAGTCACCCCATCTTGGATTCCCCTAGGTCTCTAGTTTTCAAAAATGCATAGGTTTGGTAGGTTTCCCTAGGTGCCGGCTGAGCTAGAGGCCAAAATCTACATTTAGGCACTTTGCAAAAAACACCTCTGTTTTCTTTAAAAAAATGTGATGTGTGCACGTTGCGGTTTGAGGCATTTCCTGTCGCGGGCGCTAGGCCTACCCACACAAGTGAGGTATCATTTTGATCGGGAGACTAGGGGGAACGCTGGGTGGAAGGAAATTTGTGGCTCCTCTCTGATTCCAGAACTTTCTGTCACCAAAATGTGAGGAAAATGTGTTTTTTTAGCTAAATTTGGAGGTTTGCAAAGGATTCTGGGTAACAGAACCTGGTCAGAGCCACACAAGTCAACCCATCTTGGATTCCCCTAGGTCTCTAGTTTTAAAAAATGCACAGGTTTGGTAGGTTTCCCTAGGTGCCGGCTGAGCTAGAGGCCAAAATATACAGGTAGACACTTTCCAAAAAACACCTCTGTTTTCTTTCAAAAAATGTGATGTGTCCACGTTGCGTTTTGGGGCGTTGCCTGTCGCGGGCGCTAGCCCTACCCACACAAGTGAGGTATCATTTTTATTGGGAGACTTGGGGGAACGCTGGGTGGAAGGAAATTTGTGGCTCCTCTCTGATTCCAGAACTTTCTGTCACCAAAATGTGAGGAAAATGTGTTTTTTTTCACACATTTTGAGGTTTGCAAAGGATTCTGGGTAACAGAACCTGGTCAGAGCCGCACAAGTCACCCCATCTTGGATTCCCCTAGGTCTCTAGTTTTAAAAAATGCACAGGTTTGGTAGGTTTCCCTAGGTGCCGGCTGAGCTAGAGGCCAAAATATGCAGGTAGGCACGTTGCAAAAAACACCTCTGTTTTCTTTCAAAAAATGTCATGTGTCCACGTTGCGTTTTGGGGCATTTCCTGTGGCGGGCGCTAGACCTACCCACACAAGTGAGGTATCATTTTTATTGGGAGACTTGGGGGAACGCTGGGTGGAAGGAAATTTGTGGCTCCTCTCTGATTCCAGAACTTTCTGTCACCAAAATGTGAGGAAAATGTGTTTTTTTACCCACATTTTGAGGTTTGCAAAGGATTCTGGGTAACAGAACCTGGTCAGAGCCCCACAAGACACCCCATCTTGGATTTCCCTAGGCCTCTAGTTTTCAAAAATGCATAGGTTTGGTAGGTTTCCCTAGGTGCCCGCTGAGCTAGAGGCCAAAATCTACATTTAGGCACTTTGCAAAAAACACCTCTGTTTTCTTTCAAAAAATGTGATGTGTGCACGTTGCGGTTTGAGGCATTTCCTGTCGCGAGCGCTAGGCCTACCCACACAAGTGAGGTATCATTTTGATCGGGAGACTAGGGGGAACGCTGGGTGGTAGGAAATTTGTGGCTCCTCTCTGATTCCAGAACTTTCTGTCACCAAAATGTGAGGAAAATGTGTTTTTTTTGGCAAAATGTGAGGTTTGCAAAGGATTCTGGGTAACAGAACCTGGTCAGAGCCCCACAAGTCACCCCATCTTGGATTCCCCTAGGTCTCTAGTTTTCAAAAATGCATAGGTTTGGTAGGTTTCCCTAGGTGCCGGCTGAGCTAGAGGCCAAAATCTACATTTAGGCACTTTGCAAAAAACACCTCTGTTTTCTTTCAAAAAATGTGATGTGTGCACGTTGCGGTTTGAGGCATTTCCTGTCGCGGGCGCTATGCCTACCCACACAAGTGAGGTATCATTTTGATCGGGAGACTAAGGGGAACGCTGGGTGGAAGGAAATTTGTGGCTCCTCTCTGATTCCAGAACTTTCTGTCACCAAAATGTGAGGAAAATGTGTTTTTTTAGCTAAATTTGGAGGTTTGCAAAGGATTCTGGGTAACAGAACCTGGTCAGAGCCGCACAAGTCAACCCATCTTGGATTCCCCTAGGTCTCTAGTTTTAAAAAATGCACAGGTTTGGTAGGTTTCCCTAGGTGCCGGCTGAGCTAGAGGCCAAAATATACAGGTAGACACTTTCCAAAAAACACCTCTGTTTTCTTTCAAAAAATGTGATGTGTCCACGTTGCGTTTTGGGTCGTTGCCTGTCGCGGGCGCTAGCCCTACCCACACTAGTGAGGTATCACTTTTATCGGGAGACTTGGGGGACCATAGATTAGCAAAACAAGTGTTATTGCCTCTTGTCTTTCTCTACATTTTTTCCTTGCAAATATAAGAGAGTGTGTAAAAAAGACATCAATTTGAGAAATGCCCTGTAATTCACATGCTAGTATGGTCACCCCGGAATTCAGAGATGTGCAAACAACCACTGCTCCTCAACACCTTATCTTGTGCCCATTTTGGAAATACAAAGGTTTTCCTTGATAGCTATTTTTGACTCTTTATATTTCAGCAAATTAATTGCTGTATACCCGGTATATGAAAACGCACTGCAGGGTGCAGCTCATTTATTGGATCTCTGTACCTTGGGTTCTTGGGTTCTTGATGAACCTACAAGCCCTATATATCCCCGCAACCAGAGGAGTGCAGCAGGCGTAACGGTAGGGTCCATGTCTCCGAAATGTATTTTGTATCCATAACTGGCAATATTGTATCGGCTCAATATTGCCAGTAATGGATACAAAATACATTTAGGTGATTACAGTTGTTGGAGTGCCGGCTTTCTGTGTTTGGAAATGGTGTTGAATATTGGCGGATCCTGCGCCCGCAGCTGAGCACCGATCCCGTCAGGCGAAGGTAGGGAGGGAATGCAGAGACTTTTCTTGAGATATTTATATATATGTGTATGTATACATACCTAGATATATGTATATATATACATTATATATATATAGATATAGATAGATAGATAGATAGATAGATAGATAGATAGATAGATAGATAGATAGATAGATAGATAGATAGATAGATAATTACGTACTGGTGATAACCAGTAGGTAGTAATTGTTAGGACTTAGGCCCTGATTTACACTTTTTTTGTGCCGCATTTGTGCCATTTTTTATGCAAAAGCAGCGTAAAGTTGCACAATACAATTGTATTTTGTGAGTTTACGCCGCTTTTGCGTCAGAAAATGATGCAAAGGCGGTGCAAAAAAAAGTATATATTTATATATCTGTGTATACACATACCTAGATATATGAATCTATTTTGTTGGCTTTGCACTAACATATCACTTTGATTTGTTTGTCTCGCTTTCTCCAAACCTCTTCGTATATTACCTTGTTTTTTTTCTCTTGCTACAAACTTGTTTATCATCATCTCCCCATGTTTTTCAAATTCTTTTTCAGTGGGACAATTCCTCTTTAAACTCAAAAACTCACCCTACAGGATGTTTTTATCTACACAATGGGGATGAAAACTTGACTAATGCAAGAGAGATTTGTTAGAGGTTTCCTTTCTATATAGGGTCGTCTGTAACTGATTGTTCTCTATATATAGATTAATATCTAAAAATTTATTTTCATTTTATCAATTACATGTATACATTTTAACTACACAGAGTTGAAATTCAAAATATTGAAAAAGATCTCAAAATCATTTACAGTGCCTTTCCAAATAATAAAAAGATCATCAATATTTCTTGTACATAACACAACCTTCTCCATGTATTCTTGATTATGTTTCCTCCAGGTTACCTCTTTCTCCCACCATCCCATTGTCACATTTGCATAACTGGGAGAAAAGGCCACTTTCATAGTTGTCCCACATTTGTGTTGATATATTTATTTGTGAAAAATGAAGACATTTGTTTTCAGGCATAAATTAATAATGTCTAATAACATCTTGGTGTTCGCCCACTCTTCTCTCTTCCAAAAAATATTCAATGGCATGCATACCTATTTAATGTGTTATTGATGCATATAAGGCTATTACATCTATAGTGACTAGATAATAGTCCTCCTGCCACGTAATGGCATCCAAAATGCAAAGTAAATCACTTGTGCCTCTATTATATGAGCTCAGATTTCTTACCATGGGAGATTAGTAATGATCAATATATTTTGCAATGTTCTCGAACACCGAGCCACATGATGATATTAATGGTCTGCCTGGAGGGTTTTCTAAAGTTTTATGAATTTTGGGTAAAAAAATTAATTGTTGGTAATATAGGATGATCCACTTCCAAAACGTTCAAGTCATTATCATTGATTAGTAGCTCTTGGTGCCATTGTTTTAATTTTTTATCAATATCCTTTTTAATTGATGCTGATGGATTGAATAGTAGCTTGATGTAACTGCCGGTGTCATTTAGTTGTTGCATTGCTTTGATGATGTATGCTGCCTTATTCAAAATGACTATAGTACCTCCTTTATCCACAGGTTTGATGATGATATGCAAGTTGTCTTTTAATATTTTGAGTGATTATCTTTCCTCTTGAGATAGGTTCTCGGATCTACTATTGTTTTCTACCTTCCTTGTTTTTTTTCCAAATCTTTCTCATGAACTCATGAAGAAGGTGGATTTTGTTTCCTGGTGGTAACATTGGACACAATTTAGAGTTTGGTTTAAACTCACTGTATCTGTGTCTGTCTTCCTCTATATCACAATATTGTAGTAACTGTATATTAGTCATATCTTCTATTCCCTCATGGCCCTGCAGTTCCAAAACTGTTCTTAAGTCAGGTAGTTGATTGACCTACATTTGGTTAGGGTGACAATCCATTGTTTTACCCTTTTCCTTTTTAAGATTCTGTGCATGAATTTTTATTATTTCAATTTCTTCATAAATTTGTATAAATGAATGTTTGTATCTACTTCATTGAAGTGTATCTCTGGACAGAAGGAGAGTCCCTTATTCAACACATTATGTTCCATAGGTGTTAAAGTGTAGCTTAAAATATTTACTACTAAATGTTTTTTCTCCACATTTACTTTTTCCTGTTGTAGAGGGGATTTGCTCTTCCTGAACCCTTTTCCAGTTCTTCTTTTCATTTTCCTTTAATTCTTCCTCTGTTTCTTCCTTGGCCACCATTGTTTCCTTTGCTCCACGTTTGCTGATCTAAAAAAAATAATTGCATCTCTTCTGCCAATGTTGTTTTCCTTGACATTGGAATCAGCATTCGCTCACTTCCTTCTGTTTCTGATCCACTGGTACACTCACGTGAAGACAATGAGCTCTTACTTTGTTCTACAGTTATTAGTTGACTTGATTCCTTTGTTGTTTCAATATGTCAATGCTCCTTGCAAACTTGTACATTTTCCCTTGGGCATAATCATTTTCATTTCTCAAGAATTTTCATTGTTTTCGTTTTTTTACTTCCTCCTCATGTTTATCCACCTTTACACCATTTCTCCACCTCTTCCTGGTTTGCCAGCTGTGATATTTTATCTTCCAACTCCCTTAGTTTGGTAGTTAATACCTCCAAATCTTTTTTTGCATTTTTTATAAGCATTCTAATAATATTTTTTTTAAATGTCATGTTATTCTGTTCCCATTCTTGTAATAGCTCTGAGGATGTCTTTGGATGACTCATGCACCTACCCAGACCCACTCATATACTCCCACACCCCCCTTAAACCGACTCAGACACTCATGCACCCATTCACTAACCCACTCACACCCTCATGCACACACTCACAGACCTCTCAGACACTGACACACCCACTCACAGACCCACTCAGACACTGACACACCCACTCACATGATAGCAGCTGAATTTCTATGGGTTTCTTCATGTAAATTCAGAACCTAACTATAACATTCCTGTAAACTTTGTTTTTTTTTCAGTGAATCAATAAGGTTTTTTGTAATGTTAATTCCTAACTATAACATTTGTGTAACTTTAGCTTTTTTCCAGTGAATATCTATGGTTTTTATTATGCAGGGGGTGGTTGGCCACACAGCCTGGCCAGTGGTCAGGCCCCTGCACCCATCCAGCCCTGTGCCACACATGGCCTTCTGCCTTTTGCTGTGGTGGTTGGCCACACCACCCGCCCCCATACACATCCAGCCCTACACAATATACAGCCTTTGGCTTTGAGCAGCGTAGGTTGGTCTTAGCCAAGAGCAAGAATTTAGGATACTTTATGGAAGCAGAACTTCAAATGGGGCACCTGCTTTGTTCATATTTGTAAGTGCGTACTGTTGTGATTTAAATTCTGTGAAATGAGTACCGGTGGCATAATGCATCCTGAGCTGCTTATTTCTCCAAGGAGATTTCACATTTTGGGGCAGATTTCCAAACAACTGGAGTACTCTCTACTGCCTAATTTGTAAGTGCAACCTCATTGGATAAATGTATAGTTCATCTCCTACACTACATCTACAAAACGGACAACAAGGTAATCTAAGGGAACCTAAACTAATTGGAGCAACTGGAATGGCCCTTAACTTATTTCAAACATTCGGGGCATAGTTATACTTTTTGGTGCAAAACTAGCATTATTTTCTGATGCAAAACCATCCATACAACATGACTCCTGTCTTTGAAAAGACAGGAGTCATGCCCACCACTCCAATGGCCGGCACAGGGGACCAGTGTCCCCTGGGCATGGCCATTGCACCCAGTGCCATGTAGGGAGCCCCTTTCAGGGCCCCCAATGGCACTTTAAAAAACATAAAATAAAAACTTACTGGTACTTAACTATACGTACCTGTGATGGGGTCCCCCATATTCTGCTGTCCCTCTGGTGTGGATGGGGGTATCCCTGGGGCGGGCACCTGTGGGCTTATTCCATGGTGTTCCCCCATGGAAATAGGCTCACAGGTCCCCTAACGCCTGCCCTGGCCTAGGCATTAAATAATGGTGCAAAATAAGCTTTGCACCATTATTTGACCCCTCCTCTCCTGTGCCTGATTTTAGCACAGGGGGATAAATATGGTGCTAAGGTCATAGAGTCATTTTTTGCACAGGAACGCCTACCTTGCATCTCACTGACGCGTCCCAAAAATGACTTTAACTCCATAACTTTGGCGCTTGACAGGTCTAGCGCCAAAGTATACATATGGAGTTAGTTTTGCACCAAATGTGCGTAAATAAATGACGCAAATTTGGCACAAAACAAGTATAAATATGCCCCTCAGTGTTAAAGCCTTAAGACCATGACAAATCCTATTCACTTTGCTATGCTGTAATATGAAGTGTAATGCCTTTGTAATAAATAACCTATTAGACACAGGACATTAACTACATGTGTAGCAAATGTCTAGTACTGTATCTGGCTGAACCTTTACACTACTTCCTATGTCAGACTGACCATGGTACTTATCAAAGTACATAGGGCTTTGAATCTCCAACTTGTCCTCAGAAGCAAAATAGCCATTGGGCTGGTCAGAAGGTAAAACAAGCAGCCTCATCTTTGATACTGCTAGGTGGAGGTCTCTGCACCATTTAGGATTTGTGAAAAGGTCACACAGATGGAGTCAGTCACAGATCAAACCAGTTCCCCTAATCCTTCCAAACACATAAAGGAAAGGTTTTTTAGGACAGTGGTTGGCAATAGATTTGGCCTATTTCATTGTAGGCTACTCCACCTGGGTGAAGGTGTCCTTTAATACCCATAAACAGACCCGATTGTTAATGGAATACAGTTCAAAATGTTCTCCTCTCCCCTTTACCTGCATCTGTAGTAATGTTTTCACAGGCTAATCCTCGCAATATCCTCTGTGATCACTGGGGGGGTGATGTGCGAGGGCATGAAGTATAGTTAGCTCAGTGCACGAGTTATAGTGTCTTGAGATAAGTATAACTATAACTGTTCCATTTCCATGGGTTTGTGCATATAAGATCTGAACCTAACTATAATGTCCCTCTAACCATTGTTTTTTTAGTAAATTTCTAGGATTTTCTGATACTATTTCCTAATAATAACATCCCTGTAAACTTTGTTTTATTCAGTTAATTTCTAAGTTTTTTTAACATCAAGGAATATTAAAACGTTACTCCAACCCTGCGGCCAAACCGTGTGGCCAAGCCCTGCGTCCAATCCCTGTGGCCACTCCCCTTAGGCACCCAACCCCTGGGCATGCGTGGCCCTTGGCCATGCGTGGCAGTTTTTAGCCGCAGGGGCTGGTCTGCTACCAGCCCCTGCACCAACCTCCTGTAGGCAGCCTACCCCCTTCACTCATGGCCCTCGGCCCTGCACGTCGGGAGTTGTCTGCTAGCGTTTTTTAACTTGGAATGGCACAGAAAATACCCCTGCTTTGCCTTGGATGAGTTCAATAAGTTGGGAGGATTTGTCCTTTAATGAAGTGGGGCTTTAGCTGGGGCACTTGCTATGTTTATATTTGTGAGTGGTTCCCAGTGAGGTTTAATTTCAGTGTAATGAGCATTTTTGCCAGAATAGATCCTCACCTGCTTATTTATCCAAGAAGAATCCACAGTTCTGTACAATATGTCCACCCAACTGGAGTCCTTTCTACCAGCTAAGTAGTTAGTGCTACCTCTTTTTTTACATATATAGTGCACATCCTACTCTACCACTGTGTAAAGGACCACAGTGAAATGCCTCCATTGACCATGTCTTGTGTCATTTTGGCATTGTGACTCTTCCTTGAGTGTCTTCCTACTAAACATGTGCTAACATTTACTTTTAGAGACCATGGGGAGGAACCTCAATTCCCCTGTGGTCCCATTCTCGTGCACACAAGGAGCAGCAAGAAATGCTGCTCCCTGGATGCGGAAGCAATTGATTCATCTGTTTTCATGCCGGCTTGGCAGTGGGTATGAAAACAGATCAAAAGTCCACTTCCGTTGAGCTGGAGCAGCTTTCCGCACTCCTCTCTTTGGGAGTGGACTTCAAGGTTGCTCTCGCTTGGGGGGAGCTGTCATAGCTCCTGCCAAGTAACAAAAAGCTACTATGTCCCAAGGGTGGGCACCTTGGGACCTAGGGAGCGGGCCCTGTGGGGTAGCGGTACTCACAGGCATTCATTGCTCCAAGAATGGTGCTTTGAGTATAATAGGCCAGTTCCAGGGAGGTATAAGTCCCCGGGGCTAAAAATGGCCCACCATCTTACAACATTACTGTGCTCCGGGGAGGTGGTGGTCCCTGGTGCAATTTATAATCGAGGAGGGGGTCCGCAAAGCTCCCCCCTTATATTGCAAGGCTAAGACCCAAGGGAGTGGCAGCCCATGAGGACTCAAAAGGCCAAGGGAGGGGTGCCACATGGCACCTCTCCTCTTTTTTGCAGATTGGCCTGGCCCTGGAGAGGTGGCGGACCCTGGGGCCGATATCAGCCATGGGGAAGAGGGACGCATGTGCCCCCTCCCCATAATATGTATTGTAAAATGCTCCTGGGAACTGATCCATGGGGGGCTGGAATATAAACAAGTGGGGGGACCTAGTTTGTTTTCTATTTTTAAGTTTCATGGGGATTCATGGATCCTTTGAGATTTTTGCTGTGAAAATTAAAAAAGAAAATTATTTTTTGCCAAGGCAAGGTCCCTGGGGCCCCCCCAGAACCAGGGCTAGGGTTTCACGGAATTTCTACCCTGCCCCCTTTTCTTTTTTAAACTTTTTGCTTGAGACTCAGCTGAGTCTGAGTCCCAAAATGGCTGCAAACACTTCCTGGCTGAACTGTTCGCAACTAATCAGATCTCAGCTTGAGATCTGTCAGATATGTGTCCCTAGATAACTACATTTTTTACTTTACATAACTCCAAAACAACTGAATGGATTTACACCAAATCACAAAAAGCATGATTTATGGAACAAGAGCTAGCTTTCTGCCAAATTTAAAACCATTCCGTCCAGTGGTTCGGGCTGTGGTCATGTATAAAATCCCCATGGCAATTGTATTGTGAAAACACGTTTTGGGACCCCCCTTTTTCTTGTCCCCCACTTGACGAATCACCCCGAAACTCTCAAGACAACAGCTGAACTGAGTGACATACTAGTTTTTGTGAAGTTATTGCCAAAACAAAAAAGGTTTTTCCTATGGAAACGGGGTCCTAAAAATGTAACTACCTACTGAAAAAGCAAAGGTTCAAGTAATGTTATAGTTAGGTCAATTTGTTGGTGACAACATTAATGAAATTCAATAGTTATAGTTAGCGCTGCTAACTATAACTTGAGCCCCATCATGCACTGCTTATGACATCACATATGACATCAATGCAGACATGTTTTATGACATCACTCATGACATCACTGATAACATCACTGATGACATCACTCAATGGGTTTGCTTTTTATTTTAGTTTGCTTAGTGGAAGATAACTACCATACTACATTTCTACGTAAGTTTGTACAGTTTGGGGCATATTTATACTCCGTTTGTGCCGGAATTGCGTTGTTTTTTTTGACGCAATTTCGACGCAAAACTAACTCCATATTTATACTTTGGCGTTAGACGCGTCTAGCGCCAAAGTCCATGAAGTTAGCGTCATTTTTTAGCGTGGACACCTACTTTGCGTTAATTATATGCAAGGTAGGCATTCCCGTCTAAAAAATCGACTCCGAGGCATGAGCGTCGGATTTATACTCCCGGGCAAAATTCACGCCGGGAGTGGGCGGGTCAAAAAAAATGACGTACGGCCGTTTTTGCGCCGTTTTTTAGCGCCTGCAAAAGGCAGGCGTTAAGGGACCTATGGGCTCTGAAGGAGGCCAGAGGTGCCCCCCCATGCCCCCAGGGACACCCCCTGTCACCTTTGCCCACCCCAGGAGGACATCCAAGGCTGGAGGGACCCATCCCAGGGACATTAAGGTAAGTTCAGGTAAGTACTTTTTTTTTTTTTTTTTGTGGCATAGGGGGGCCTGATTTGTGCCCCCCTACATGCCACTATGCCCAATGACCATGCCCAGGGGACATAAGTCCCCTAGGGATGGCCATTGGGCAAGGGGGCATTACTCCTGTCTTTGCTAAGACAGGAGTCATTTCTATGGGGGTTGGGAGTGAAAAAAAATGGCGCAAATCGGGTTGAGGCGAAAAAATTGCCTCAACCTGACTTGCCCCATTTCTTGACGCCCAAGCCCCATATCCCCCTACGCCGGCGCTGCCTGGTGTACGTCGTTTTTTTTAACGCACACCAGATGGCGCCGGCGGCTAACGCCGGCTAACGTCATTCAATAAATACGGCGCCCGCATGGCGCTTCAGAATGGCGCTAGCCGGTGCTAATTTTTTTGACGCAAAACTGCGTTGGCGCAGTTTTGCGTCAAAAAGTATAAATATGGGCCTTTGTGTCTGGTTTTACAGTTTGGGTGTGGCTAATCAGTGTAAGCATTCACATAATGCATGTGCCTACTAATGCACCATAGCTGTGTAGAGGTATTAAACATGTTATAAATGTTTGCATTTATTATTAACTCTGTGCAAGTGACAGTTGACTTGTATTCATTATGCTTCACACAACTTTGTGGTTCTGAAGAATCAGTTTCAACAGGAATAAGATTCTACATAGTAGATACTCACTTTTGTAAGCAGCCTTGAGTTATTAGAGAGATGTGTGCCAGCATGATGATTTATATTTAAAATAGAAGTCTGTGTGTACCAGTTGTTTTGCTTCAGAAGATGGGCTATCTGTAAAGTTTTCCCCGTAGTATGGAGGGTGCAGCTAGCATGATCTTAAGCACCTTTAGCACCTTCAGATCTATGAATATGTTTAGCAAATAGTGTCTTTTCTGAGAACTGTTGCATAGAGTGTACACTGTTCTAAGTAGAATTATTTGAATACTCTGTGGTATATTTATCATGAGTGTTTCGCTGCTTGCAAACAGTGTGGTATAGAAAAAACTCTCTCCATAGAGTAAACCCTGTTTACATAGTTCAGCTCTCTAATGATATCAACTTCATTCCTTAATGTACTTTTGTTGTGTGTCAGGGGTTTGATACAGATCAACACTGTCTGTAATAGGGCTTTTGTTTTGGACTTAGTATTCACTATTTTGGCTTTCTTTGAACAGTTTGATACACAATGAACACCATACTCAATGAGGGTTTCCCTTATTTCTGTGGTTGATTGTTAATGTGGAATATGCTACCTGTAAAGTGTAAGCTATAGGGTCAATGTTGTTTCTGTTTCTGGTGCCTGACCTTCCCTTGAGCTATTTTGTATTTACTGTCAGTCCTCTAATAATTTATACAGAAATAGGTAGGATAATAAAGCTTTGATGATGTTGTCAGTGATGTCATCAATGACGTCATTTAAGATGTCATTACTGATGTCATAAACAATGTTATAGAAGATGTAATGAGTGATGTCATATGTGAGATCATAAGTAGTGCACATCAGGGTGCAAGTTACAATTAGCTCTACTAACTATAACTGGGGAATTTCTGTGTTTTTTAGTTCAAAACATTAATGATATCACTGAGAAATTCACCTTACTAAAACACTACTTTGACCTATGTTTTTTTCAGTAAATTTCTAAGATTTTTCCAAACATATATGATTTAAAATACAACAATCTTTTTCGTTTTTTTAATACCTATGGCACTTGCAACGTGGCAGATCGTATATCCACCTCGTTTGTACGGAGTATCCCCTCCACCAAACTCTAAATAGTGCCCTACTTTTTCAAAACATTTCCAAACTGTACAGAATCCCGGGGACAAGCTGGTCAACAAGACCAAGCAAATGTAATTGATTTCACCAGTTCTTGTGGCTGCTCTGTTAGAAAAAGTAATTCTACGTATTTTGTCACATTCATAGGGCCTGAGATTAAACAAAAAGTACTTAAGCAGCCTTCTGAGGCATTAACAAGCTGCAATTATTCCAGGAGTCAGTTACAACACAATAGAAAAACAACAGTCCTGATGCCTTAAAGGTTGGTACACAGAGTTAAGATATTTTATTTAGGGTCCTGGCCTCTCATCCACACATTGTTACATGCTTCATCATAAGGGTTGCTTCTTAACCCTCCGAGGACCAACTTGTAACGTTGGGATGGGTTCCCACTCAGTTTGAAGCTCTGTGGGGGGAGTGTGTTGGAGATAGAATGATCCTATTCGCTCATTTCCTGTAATGGTGAGTCTGCAGTTGAGCTTCTTTGCCCTGCTGTGGAAACCTCTGAGAGTAAAATTCCCTAAGATTGACATAACCATAGTTTGCTCTTTATCATCCTATGACAGTGTTAAAACTGAACAGGTGAGCTACAACTCTTTTTATTTGTTTATATCTGCATGTTTCATACTGCTTAGCCTCTCAGGTCAATGGCATTTCTTCCAGTTGCATCAACCGAAATTACCTTCTGTGAATGTGTTAGCGTGTCTGTCCTTTTTTGGATTTTTATCTGTCATTTATAAGGGGACGCGTTAGAGGTTCGATGAACCTTTTGACTGCGCTTAGAGTAATTCCCACCATCAGACCCAATTTCAATACCAATCAACAACAATATCAATCCATAATCATGGAGTCAGTGATTCCCCACACCATGAACCCTTTGGCCATAAATAAACACACCTTTATGTAAAAGTTAGAATGTTTATTTCCCTATATTAACAATGCTAGTATCACATAACTTAATCTCAAAATTAAATGATAAACATACAGAAACAACACTGGTTGACCAAATCTCTTAAAGAATTTCAATGTAATCAAAGCATGTATAGGTACGCATTCTAGGATTACAGTACAACTCAATAGCAAGCATAACTGAGAAATAGATATAGCATACATTTAGATTCAGCAAATAAACTACATCAACTGTTGTTAATAATTTGCAAACATCTTCTGTGAGTCTCCTAGCTACCCTTCTGATTAGAATAGCATGTTTGGGCTTAATGCAAAACAATTTACTCAACACAAATTTGGAAAACATCTAGTTATGGCTCCATCAAAATTAGCGGTTGGTACCTAGAGACAAAAGACAAATTACATCAAGAACAATAACATCTTGTTATACCTCTCCTCAGTATGGATTAGCAAGCTGTGACTGTCTTCGTCAATTGGACATCTGTTCAGTCAGCATTGAAATTTAGCAATAAAATTCAAGATAGGATTCTCTAAGTAAAGAATCAAGACAAGTACGCCTCATTGGTGATGGGACGTGGTCTGACGTCGATGGCGGAAGAAGTCTCCTCGTGAGGCTCCCGTCTTCAATCCCCCACCTCGGCACATCCTGTAGTACTATGGACCCTCAGCCCAGCCAAATGTGTGGCTGAAGGTGCAGGGAAGCCTTGGGGCTAATCGGAAAACGACTAGCCTGCTCGAAATACGGGGCTGGAGGTTGAAGTTCTGCGCAGCTCGGAGCCGCGAGGAAATCAAGATGGCGACCGCCATCAGGGAGACGGGGCCGGCAGACCTCTGATCGGAGAGGAGGCGCCGGAGAAACGCCCAACACTCCCGGAGCAGCGGAGGAGAGAGCGAGGGGAGCACAGAGTGGAACTGCTGCCCTGAAAAATACGGCAACAGCAGCAGTGAGATGTTAGGAGCCCAAGAGGAACCGGAATGTGAACGCAGACAGCAGGACAGAGGACCTGGATTGTCGTGGGTTTGGGAGTGCTGTGGCTGCCCCATTTGAGTCAGGCACCTCAACCTGTGGTGTACAAGGGCGGAGGACAGCAGCGAGTCCTGTCCCTCCCCACCAGCAAAACCACCTAACAGAGAGGTGGGACCTAGGCGGGGCCGACAGAGAGACCCATCGGAGCTGCTCGAGATTGTGAGTACCGCGTGTAAACCCTGGGGCAGGGCAGAACCCAGGGGATCAGGCCTGTGGGACTCCACTCAGATCGCATACTGACTGGCGGGACCTGGCATGGTGGAGAAAGATCCCTCTGAGAATTTGCCTAGTCTAATACACGAGAGAGACCGGGTGAGAAGGGGAGAAGACATCTGGAACAGCCCGACCGGTAAAGTGGGATAAGAAAGAGCGCAGGCTGTTCCTTTTGGCGACGTGTGACACTCCCCCTAACAGAGATAAGGAATGGTGCGATAGTAAAATTGCGAAAGCAGCACAGATTTAAAAATTGGAAGCACAGAAAGCATATATCGAAAGAGGAGAGGCCAGGTCCACCCCCCAACGTAAAAAAAAAAGGAAAAAAAATGAAAACAAGGAAGGTGTCCTAGAAGTTGGATAAATCTGGTCGGAAAAGGGATGCAGAACAAAAAAGTGGAACAGTCACGGAGGAGATGGCTGACCTGAGAGGTACCCAGAATACCTCCCCTGAGGAGAAATGCGGAGCCCCACCCTCCAGGATGTGTTGCAGGCCATAACAGCCTCCTGTGTGGCACTAGAAGGGAAAATTGATGCTCTGGCCACAGACCTCACTGTACTTAGAGACGACCGCCGCCGCCTGGCCGAAAAGGTGGCCACTATGGATAGACAGATGGAGGAGCTTTGGCCAGAAGTTAAAGACCCAACCAAGATGGTGCAGCAAATGGAGAAGCGAATTTGAGACTTAGAACTGCGAGCTGAAGATGCGGAAAACAGATCACGGTGAAATAATATCCGCATGATTGGTCTGCCAGAACGTACTGAAAAGTCTGGCCTGGTGGAGTTCCTCAAGCGCTGGCTTAAAGAGGAGGTAGCTGAGGATGGACTATCTCCCTTCTTTGCGATTGAAAGAGCGCATACGGTCCCGGCACGCCCCCACCACCGGGGGCTCCCCCAAGACCAATAATAGCTAGACTACTCCACTATAGGGACAGAGACTACTTGTTGAGTCAAAGCAGGAAAAAGGAGATAGCACCATGGACAATCATATGATTGATATCTTCCCCGATTTCTCCCAAGACGTGCAGAAACAAAGAGCCTCTTTCAGGGACACTAAACAAAAACTGTGCCAATTAGGGGTCCAATATGTGATGTTGTTCCCTGCAAAACTGAGAGTGGTGACTAAGGACGGCATACAGTTTTTTGACACAGCAGAAGAAGTTTGGCAGTGGATTGATACACAAACACCAGCGGAAAGTAAATGGTTGACAGGGGGCCCGCGCACAGAACGACAAAGGAGAAAGAGGCATAGCAAGGCCCGTAAAGTGGGTAACCCTTCCCACATAGAGATGCAGAAGGAAAGGCAAAAGGCAATGGAAGTGGCTGCTTCTCTGAGCGGTTCCGACCTCGGATCTTATGCGCGGATACAGGAAGAACTGGAACAATCAGATTCAGAGCAGGAATAGGAAGTGTCACACACATCAGACAAGACAGGCCCAGAAGTGACACCTGGCACATCTGACGGTATCATCTGAGGGGCCCATTACTGGACTCACACAGGAAAAGATAGATCGGATATGGAAAGCCATCGCGACTGGTATAACTGCGGCTGACAGCATGGAAACACTGGCTGGCACCGTGGAGGAGAGCTGCATCAGTTAAAAGAAGATTGGGTCCACAAATCCCTGAGAATCTCGTAACCCGGGAGTGGGGGTTGGCGTTGCGATACACTCCTTGTACGAACTAGGAGCACCCCCTGTTTCAATAGACTAGTTGATCCAATTTCTAAGTTTGGATGAGAGACGTTCAAACTTTTGTCCTGGGGAAGGGGAGGTGGGATGTTATTCGTTGGGGTCAGTTAATGGGGATAGGTGAGCTTCAAAGGGAAATCACAAAGGAACTGGAGCAGGGCTGTGGGATCGTAGAGGCATTCGGTATGATTGGTGGTAGAGATTGGGGCATAACCAGATGGGGGAGAGAAACACCGGTATGGCTTTGCTAGATTCATACAAATTTCTCATGTGGAATATAAGGGGCATGCACACGATGGCCAAGAGATACAAGGTCTTCTCTTACTTACAGCAGAGTGGGATTCAGATAGCAATGCTCCAAGAATGACACCTAACTCAAGCAGAAGGGAAAGCACTACAAAAACGATGGAGAGGCCAAGCATATTACACTTCATATTCAGCATTCGCGAGGGGAACACTAATATGGATAAGAGCAGGGGTCCCATTCCAGACGTTAGATAGCCTCATAGACCCAGAGGGCCGATTTGAGGCAATTCGGGGATGATTAGAGGGCAGAGAGTTAGCATTGGTTAATGCCTATGCACCAAATGCAGACCAAAGTGATTTCTTACACGTATATCAGGCCTATTAGCCCCGTATCTACAATGTCCCTTGGTACTGAGGGGCGACTTCAACTGTGTGGTGGACCCCACTATGGACCGCTCACACCCGCCATTACATGACTCCCCATTGATGAGGGTGGCATGACAATTTTCGTCCTGTCAAACGAATTGGGGGCTGGTTGATGCCTGGTGGAGGTTGCACCCTGATGATAGGGACTACTCATATTTCTCCCACTTGCATGAGTTACATGTCAGATTAGATGTGTTTTTCTGCACGCCAGATGTCTTTCCACATATATACAATGCAGAATACTTAGCCCGCACTCTCTCCGACCACAAACCCCTCTTGTTATCACTGCGGTGGGGCTCACCCCCCCTCGCATCCCCACTTGGAAACTGAAATCAGAAATATTAGACGATGCACACTTTCAAGGGGAACTGCAACAACATTTTACTCAATTCTTTGAGGACAATGATGCCTCAACTAATAGCTCCCTGATTGAATGGGACGCTTTTAAGGTGGTGGTGAGAGGGAGATGCATAGCAGGAGCAGTGGGAGTCCGTAGGACTCTTCTCAGGGATACTGAGCTGGCAGAAGATAAGCTAAGAGAGGCGAGAAAAATAGACCCGAAAACTCACACCTACAAAACACCATTCTGGAGCTTAGAGCAACAGCAGAAGACTGTGTAGAGCGTCTCAGATCGTGTCAAGAATCAAATTCTCCGGTCGGCGTGTACGATATTCAGTGTCCGACCATTATTTTGATTACTGATATGGTGTGTTAACACACACACTTTTCGTCAACACACTGATGGAGAGAGTACAATACAGAACTCTCGCATCTATATGCAGCTTCTTTTTATTGATTTTGTCAGAAAGAACCACATTGTGAAGTATCCTCTTGAATAGGTCCACATCGTCTATTGCCATCAGATTGAGATTCATAATGAAGCCCTGAGGAAGTCTGTGAGATTACCCTCTCAAGACGAAACACGTGTTGGCTGTTGTTTGTTGACCACTACATAAGGAAAACATGTTCAAGAATAAACTGGAAATGAATTAAATTATTGATTTCACGACTACATGACTTTACAGTGAAGTTGAACAACTGGAATAAGGACTCTATCCTATCCGAACACAAACTTTAGAGTATACATCACTTCACGAGTGACTTGGCCCCTTATGTCTGTTTGTTGTTTCTCTTGAGGAACGCTGGAGGAGTTGTGAGGACCCTCCGGCCGGGAGCACCGTGTTTATTATTGTTTGTATTGCTGTATACATTTGTGACTATCTGTGAGCGCCCACTCCTATAATCCACTTTCCCCCCTTTCTTCTTGTAGTTATACACAGAGATCTACCCCAGGCACAGCAGATGTTGTCTCAGTTCGGTGGACACTCTGGCCTGGGAGTGAACTGGGATAAAACCAGATTGTTCCCTTTGGGGCCCTCCGTGATGCCGCCGCTCAGGCTGGGTTTGGTCAGATGGGTTCCAAGCTGTCTCCCATATTTGGGAGTCAAGATCTATCACGAACCACAAGATATCCTAGAAGGCAATGTAGGGAGCTCCCTACGATCCCTAAGGTCCAGTATGGCTTTTTGGTAAACCTTGTTTCTATCTGTAGCGGGGAGAGTAGCGATTCTTAAAATGATAGTGTTACCGCAACTATTGTACCATTTTACAGTACTACCGATATGGATACCCAAGGCCACATTTAAGGAGCTGGAAACTATGGCGGTGGCGTTCCTGTGGGGCGATGGGTGGAGGAGAGTAGCTTTGACCAAGCTCCAGAGGCACTCCACGGTTGGTGGACAAGCGGTTCCCGACTTCGAAGCTTACTACCTAGCAGCACAACTCCATTGGCTGGCACAATGGATTGCACGTAGAGTAGAGCCAGGGGCGAGAGTGAAGGCATTCACCCCACCGGGGTCTAGGTTAATCAAGATATTGCTGAGAGGCTCGGGAGACGGGAAGCGGGACTCCCCAGAACAAAAAATTTTGAATCAATGCTGGAAAGGCTTCCGACGCAAAATCAAAATAAGGGCCCCATACTCGCCAGAGCTCCCTCTGCTGTCCCTGCGGGCCTTACCCCATCGAGGTACCTGCAGTGGACTCCAGACTTAGGTAGAGGCCGGAATCCTGACGGTGGGAACACTATTTAAAGAAGGGGCAATGATACCCTTTGAGGCTCTCAGAGCAGAATTTGAGCTACAGAGGGGACACTTCTTATTACATGGGTCGCTAGCGGACAGTATTCGTAGGCACTGGCGGGGAGGAATGGGGGAACGGCCTGTACACATCTGGCGTCTTCTTCTGGTAAATATAAAGCAGTGTCAAACCTCTACTGCAGGATTCAGGCTGACAAGACCTCCCCTCTGACCCAACTTAAACTGGCTTGGGAGACAGATCTGGGCGCTGATATTACTGATGAAGATTGGGAGTGCATTCTGGAGGAATTCCCTAGATGACACGCAATGCTAGATTTAAACATATAAACTTTTATGTACTTCATCAGGCATACCTTACCCCTGGAAAGATCAATAAGTACTTTGGAACAGAAAGTCTGGGTTTCCCAAGATGTGGTCTGGTAGGGGTGGAATTTAAGCTTATGTTCTGGGACTGTCCAAGATTGGAGATATACTGGGCTGAGGTGAGCTGGATTGTGGCACAAGCCATAGGAAGGGACATTCCCTGCACAGTGGGTCACTGCCTGTTGGGATGGTTTCTGCACACAGCCAAACATAAGGTTACTAACAAGTTTCAGGACCTTGCCTATACACTGGCAAAAAGAGAAATCGTAATGTCCTGGAAGAACCCAGCAGGGCTGAGAATATCCCAATGGAAAAGAGAGTTGAAGGGAGGCCAAGAGAGGAATAAGACCTCCAGAAGTGGCTCAGGGCTGGGAGATAGTGATTGAAGCATTCAGAGATGAAATCCAGGCTGAACCGACCCCCTGACCGAATTATTGATTAAGAGGCATTAAGGACATAATTAAGTTCCGACTACTAGCGGTTCCCTCACGATTATTGAATCGGGGGAGATAGGCAAGATAGGTGAGTTGCACACTACCAAACATGTTGAGAATAGGGCCACATCTGACCATGGCATATCCAGTTCCACTGAGGTTATTTACAGCACATCATAGGGCTCACCTAGGGGGGAGGGGCTGCAGGGGTGGGTGACGGGAGGGGTGTTAAGGGGCTAACTGCGATATCAGGATTCTTAAGAATAGGGTTTCTAAAGATCCAGTAGAATTTAGCCATTGGATAACTAGATTGGTATACATTGTACTGTATGGTATTTTAACTACCTGCCAAATGATTGAATGAAACCACAATAAAATATGTTTTTAAAAAAAGTACACCTCATTGGTGAAGAAGGAAAACGGGAAAAATGTCTCTCAAAGAATGGGATAATCGGAATGGCACTTCTCAGCAAAAGATTAGGAAAAAGTGAGCTCTCCTCTCTCTGTGCAGTCGGGCTAAGTTAAAGTTCTCTAGGACTCTCTCCAGGTTGCTATTAGACAAAGAATTGTACGTTTACATTTAGTCCAATTAAAGTAGAACCTCAAATCTAAGATATAACTAGACTGTCTTTCACATGTCGATGATATACTCCTCTTCTCCTGTTCCCATGGTCGGGCTTGTCAGGTAACAATTTTGTACCTCTCTGTCCTCCAGTCAGAGCATCCATTGTTAGTTCCTGGGAGCATCGCTTCCACGCACACTAAACTCTACAATATATTGATAGCTAATACAGCATATTCTAGCAAGCAGTTCTCATGGGAAAGAAAATAATTTACTAGCATTTGGTCAACTCAGTGGAAAAATACAAATATTCATTTCTCTAAGCAGTCATTTTATGTGATTTATTTAAGCAGTGCAACTTAACATGCAAATAAATAATACATAATCATTAATATAACATACTACTACATTAATCTGAACATGAGCACGACATTTCATATTAATAAGTAATTAATAAGTACACTTCGTGGTTTCAGACAGCCACTCAAATAGGCACATTTTCAAAGTCTTGATTTGTTTTTCTATATTAACTCATTTTCAATGCAGATTCAACATTCAGAATACATGAATATTTATTAGTAAAATTCAGAGTTAAGAAATGGTGTTAGGTTGTGCATATAAAAGCATGTAGAGTGAAAAATATTTGTGTGATGCCATACTTATCTGACCCTAGCAACCATCCTTGTCTCGAATCTTGGGGAGAATCCTAATGGCCTATAGGTAGTTTCCAATGTGGGCTACCTTCTGCCATAGAGAAAAAGAGTAGCTTTCTCAGATGTAGGAGGAGTGCACTGAACCCAACTAAATCACTCATCTCAGCCAATTTGCTCCAATAGACCGCCCATGACAATGGCCTTCAATGCTAAAAGCCCAGAAAGTGAGACACATGCAACTGTAATAATTTACCACTAGAACTGAGAAAGAATCAGACCAACCTCAACCGCTGAACCGCTGAAAGAGATTATGTGGGTCATTACAGCATTGGCAGTAAATGCCACTTACCGCCGTGCAGAAGACCGCCAACACACCGCCGCGGCCGCAGAATTCTGCCACAGCTATTATGACCCACAGCTCGCCAAAATGTAGACACCCACTCAAGTCCGCCACACCAAAGGTGAGTGATAAACTGGCGATAACAAAACCTCCACCGTCACGCCAACAGGAATATGCCCACACTATCACGACCCACGAATCAGCGTGGCGGTCTTTCAACCGCGGTATTCCATTAGCGGTACACACCGCTGCGCTCAAAATACACACACTCTTACAAAACACATCCACATTGAACAAATCGAAATACACACACCTGATACACATACACACACCAATCCCACACACTCAATACAATAAAAAACACACACCCACATCACCCACAAACCCCTATGACAAAAATTGAGAAAGAAGGCCAGAGAGAGACACCACCAGAAACAACACTAGCATCCACAGGCACTCAACACCATCACTCACACAACATCCACGCACCTCACACAACACACCCCTAAATATCACCCCACACATCACAACACACACCACCCTACACATCACCCACACTACCCCATGGTACTGTAAAGACACCCCAAGTTTTCTGAGGAGGAGCTCAGGGTCATTGTGGTGGAAATCATCCGGGTAGAGACACAGCTATTCGGATCACAGGTGCAACACACCACCATAGCTAGGAAGATGGAGCTATGGCGCAGAATCGTGGACAGGGTCAACACAGTGGGACAGCACCCAAGAACACGGGATGGCATCAGGAAGAGGTGGAACGACCTACGGGGGAAGGTGCGTTACGTGGTCTCAAGACACCAGATTGCAGTTCAGAGGACTGGCGGCAGACCCCCACCTCCTCCCCCAGAACTAACAACATCGGAGGAGCAAGTCTTGGCTATACTGCATCCTGAGGGCCTTGCAGGAGTAGCTGGAGGACTGGACTCCAGCTGGTAAGTCAAATCTTAACTAATTCATCCCCCACCCTACCTGCATGCTATCACATACCCCCACCCTCGCCCTCACCCCCATCACTCCAACTCCTCACACATGTCCCACTATCACAAACCACAAATCCCAATCCCAAGCCCTGCATGCAACACCAAAGAATGGACACCCATCACCAAGGCATGGCCACTGCACATACCCATACACCCCCTAAACCATTATCACACAAGGTCCCACACAAGAATGCAAGCACTGGGGTACAGGGTCACCCACCCATTGCACACCATGGCACATACAGATGCAATAATCATGCCTTTACACCCCTGCAGGACCCCTACCCAACGTCACCGGACAGGAGGGTCCAGACATGTCCTCTCCACCCACAGAAGAGGCCCACAGTGATGACAGCAGCTCTGTCCAACTGGAACCAGCCCGGCCCATCTGGGACCTTGGGACAGTCGGTTCCCCTCACACTGGCACAGGCCACTACAGAGCTTCCCCCCCTATGGAAACACCAGCACAGCACAGACCCAGGGGGCCCATACCTCTGTCCCCAGGACACGTCAAGCAGCAGTGTGTCCACCACTACAGGGAACCCAGGCTAACCCACCACCCCAAGAACAGCAAGGACCTGGGGGCAGTGGTAGTGGGCACACGGTTCAGGGGACAGAGGCCCAGGAACACAGGGCAACTGGGAGGGCTGCTGTGCGACAGGGGGAGGACAGGCCCAGGGAACCCACTCTCCACGAGGCCCTCTCCAACATCATGGGAGCCTACCACCATTCCCAGGAGACGATGGCAATGGTACTGGCCAAGTTTCAGGAGACCCAGCGGCTGCAGGAGGAACAGTATTTGGGGTTCAGGGAGGAACTTAAATCCATCAACACCACCCTGGGGACTATTGTAGGGGAGCTGAAGGAACTCGTCAACTCCAGGAGGGACACTGTGGGACAACAAGGGGCCCCTGACACTAGCCTGGACGATTAACTGCCCACCACCTCCGCCGGCGCTAGTGGACAGGAGGCACCGCCACAGAACCACAACACCAGCACCCCACCCCCTACAGATGGAGAACCACCCCGCAAACGGTCCCTGAGAACCAGGACAAAGACAGAAAACAATGCCAAGACCCCCGCCAAGAAATGAGACCACCCTGAATGTCATCCTTCTGTCCCACTTTGTCAGCCTGTCCATACTCAAACTACCCTAGCTCCACTTCCTATGCCCCTTTGGACAATGCACTTGTGAGACTAATAGACTGGACTCTGCCATGGACATTCCTCCACCATCACCCCTGACAAATTTACAACCCCCTCTACTATTTTGCACTTAAATAAACACCCTTAAATCACAAAACAATCTGGAGTCAGTATGTGCTTTCAAAAATGTGTATTTGCAATAACTGTGGAAAAATGCCATATCCAATGTATTGTCAACATACCTATGTCACACAGTGTAGGAGGCTGGACTGGCTTGTAGTGAGTACCAAGGGGTACTTGCACCTTGCACCAGGCCCAGTTATCCCTTATTAGTGTATAGGGTGTCTAGCAGCTTAGGCTGATAGATAATGGTAGCTTAGCAGAGCAGCTTAGGCTGAACTAGGAGACGTGGGAAGCTACTACAGTACCACTTAGTGTCATATGCACAATATCAAAAGAAAACACAATACACAGTTATACTAAAAATAAAGGTACTTTATTTTTATGACAATATGCCAAAGTATCTCAGAGTGTACCCTCAGTGAGAGGATAGGAAATATACACAAGATATATATACACAATAGCAAAAATATGCAGTATAGTCTTAGAAAACAGTGCAAACAATGTATAGTTACAATAGGATGCAATGGGGAAACATAGGGATAGGGGCAACACAAACCATATACTCCAAAAGTGGAATGCGAACCACGAATGGACCCCAAACCTATGTGACCTTGTAGAGGGTCGCTGGGAATATTAGAAAATAGTGAGAGTTAGAAAAATAACCCTCCCCAAGACCCTGAAAAGTGAGTGCAAAGTGCACTAAAGCTCCCCTAAGGACAAAGAAGTCGTGTTAGAGGAATAATGCAGGAAAGACACAAACCAACAATGCAACAACTGTGGATTTCCAATCTAGGGTACCTGTGGAACAAGGGGACCAAGTCCAAAAGTCACAAGCAAGTCGGAGATGGGCAGATGCCCAGGAAATGCCAGCTGCGGGTGCAAAGAAGCTTCTACTGGACAGAAGAAGCTGAGGTTTCTGCAGGAACGAAAAGGGCTAGAGACTTCCCCTTTGGTGGACGAATCCCTCTCGCCGTGGAGAGTCGTGCAGAAGTATTTTTCCGCCGAAAGAATGCCAACAAGCCTTGCTAGCTGCAAATCGTGCGGTTAGCGTTTTTGGACGCTGCTGAGGCCCAGGAGGGACCAGGAGGTCGCAAATTGGACCAGCAGAGAGAGGGGACGTCGAGCAAGACAAAGAGCCCTCTCTGAAGCAGGTAGCACCCGGAGAAGTGCCAGAAACAGGGACTACGAGGATGCGTGAAACGGTGCTCGCCGAAGTTGCACAAAGGAGTCCCACGTCGCCGGAGACCAACTTAGAAAGTCGTGCAATGCAGGTTAGAGTGCCGTGGACCCAGGCTTGGCTGTGCACAAAGGATTTCTGCCGGAAGTGCACAGGGGCCGGAGAAGTTGCAAAAGTCGCGGTTACCAACAATGCAGTCTGGAGTGGGGAGGCAAGGACTTACCTCCACCAAACTTGGACTGAAGAGTCACTGGACTGTGGCAGTCACTTGGACAGAGTTGTTGGATTCAAGGGACCTCGCTCGTCATGCTGAGAGGAGACCCAAGGGACCGGTAATGCAGCTTTTTGGTGCCTGCGGTTGCAGGGGGAAGATTCCGTCGACCCACAGGAGATTTCTTCGGAGCTTCTGGTGCAGAGAGGAGGCAGACTACCCCCACAGCATGCACAAGCAGGAAAACAGTCGAGAAGGCGGCAGGATCAGCGTTACAGAGTTGCAGTAGTCGTCTTTGCTACTATGTTGCAGGTTTGCAGGCTTCCAGCGCGGTCAGCAGTCGATTCCTTATCAGAAGGTGAAGAGAGAGATGCAGAGGAACTCGGCTGAGCTCTTGCATTCGTTATCTAAAGTTTCCCCAGAGACCCTAAATAGCCAGAAAAGAGGGTTTGGCTACTTAGGAGAGAGGATAGGCTAGCAACACCTGAAGGAGCCTATCACAAGGAGTCTCTGACGTCACCTGGTGGCACTGGCCACTCAGAGCAGCCCAGTGTGCCAGCAGCACCTCTGTTTCCAAGATGGCAGAGGTCTGGAGCACACTGGAGGAGCTCTGGACACCTCCCAGGGGAGGTGCAGGTCAGGGGTCTGGTCACTCCCCTTTCCTTTGTCCAGTTTCGCGCCAGAGCAGGGGCTAAGGGGTCCCTGAACCGGTGTAGACTGGCTTATGCAGAATTGGGCACATCTGTGCCCAAGAAAGCATTTCCAGAGGCTGGGGGAGGCTACTCCTCCCCTGCCTTCACACCATTTTCCAAAGGGAGAGGGTGTAACACCCTCTCTCAGAGGAAGTCCTTTGTTCTGCCATCCTGGGACAAGCCTGGCTGGACCCCAGGGGGGCAGAAACCTGTCTGAGGGGTTGGCAGCAGCAGCAGCTGCAGTGAAACCCCAGAAAAGGCAGTTTGGCAGTACCAGGGTCTGTGCTACAGACCACTGGGATCATGGAATTGTGCCAACAATGCCAGGATGGCATAGAGGGGGCAATTCCATGATCTTAGACATGTTACAGGGCCATATTCGGAGTTACCATTGTGAAGATACATATAGGTAGTAACCTATATGTAGTGCACGCGTGTAATGGTGTCCCCGCACTCACAAAGTCCGGGGAATTGGCCCTGAACAATGTGGGGGCACCTTGGCTAGTGCCAGGGTGCCCTCACACTAAGGCCCGTATTTATACTCCGTTTGCGCCGAATTTGCGTCGTTTTTTTTTACGCAAATTCGGCGCAAAACAAACGCCATATTTATACTTTGGCGTTAGACGCGTCTAGCGCCAAAGTATTGGCAAAGAGCATCATTTTTTAGCGTGAACGCCTTCCTTGCGTTAATGAGATGCAAGGAAGGCGTTCCCATCTAAAAAAATGACGGCGACGCAAATGCGTCGTATTTATACTCCCGGGCAAAAATCACGCCCGGGAGGTGGCGGGTCAAAAAACCCTGCATTTGCGCCACATTTTAACGCCTGGGTCAGGGTAGGCGTTAAGGGGCCTGTGGGCTCAAAATGAGCCCACAGGTGCCCTCCACTGCCCCCAGGGACCCCCCCTGCCACCCCTGCCCACCCCAGGAGGACACCCAAGGATGGAGGGACCCACCCCAGGGACATTCAGGTAAGTTCACGTAAGTATAATTTTTGTTATTTTTCAATTTTTTTTGGGTGGCATAGGGGGGCCTTATTTGTGCTCCCCTACATGCCACTATGCCCAATGACCATGCCCAGGGGACATAAGTCCCCTGGGCATGGCCATTGGGCAAGGGGGCATGACTCCTGTCTTTACTAAGACAGGAGTCATTTAAATGGCGTCTGGGCGTCGAAAAAATGGCGCTAATCGGGTTAAGACGATTTTTTAGCGTCAACCCGACTTGCGCCATTTTAAGACGCCCTAGCGCCATTTTCCCCCTACGCCGGCGCTGCCTGGTCTACGTGGTTTTTTTCCACGCAAACCAGGCAGCGCCGGTCTGCTTGCGCCGGCTAACGCCATTCCATAAATACGGCGCCCGCATGGCGCTTCAGAATGGCGTTAGACGGCGCTAAATTTTTTGACGCTAAACTGCGTTAGCGCAGTTTAGCGTCAAAAAGTATAAATATGGGCCTAAGTAACTTTGCACCTAACCTTTACCAGGTAAAGGTTAGACATATAGGTGACTTATAAGTTACTTAAGTGCAGTGTAAAATGGCTGTGAAATAACGTGGACGTTATTTCACTCAGGCTGCAGTGGCAGGCCTGTGTAAGAATTGTCAGAGCTCCCTATGGGTGGCAAAAGAAATGCTGCAGCCCATAGGGATCTCCTGGAACCCCAATACCCTGGGTACCTCAGTACCATATACTAGGGAATTATAAGGGTGTTCCAGTAAGCCAATGTAAATTGGTAAAATTGGTCACTAGCCTGTTAGTGACAATTTAGAAAGAAATGAGAGAGCATAACCACTGAGGTTCTGATTAGCAGAGCCTCAGTGAGACAGTTAGGCACTACACAGGGAACACACACATATAGGCCACAAACTTATGAGCACTGGGGTCCTGACTAGCAGGGTCCCAGTGGCACATAACAAACATACTGAAAACATAGGGTTTTCACTATGAGCACTGGGCCCTGGCTAGCAGGATCCCAGTGAGACAGTGAAAACACCCTGGCATACACTCACAAACAGGCCAAAAGTGGGGGTAACAAGGCTAGAAAGAGGCTACTTTCTCACACACAGCTCTAGTCCATGAGGAAACAAAGCTGAAGTCACACAGTGGGACCCACATCTGTGAAATTGAAAGGGAAAGTGACAAATCAGGGTCCATAAACTGGGCGAAAGTGACAGACAGATGAGAGGTGGAAGAATTAAATCAGATGTTGCAGGCAGTGTTGTCTTCTTACCTGTGTCTCACTGGAAGTATTGATGAATCACTGTGTTCCTGTTGTCTATGTCCTCTTCTTCTGCTTCCCCGTCTTCATTGTCCACAGGCTCCACAGCTGCCACAACACCTCCATCAGGATCATCCTCCTGCAGAAAAGGCACCTGTCGTTGCAAAGCCAAATTGTGAAGCATACAGAAGGCCACAATGATCTGGCACACCTTCTTTGGTGAGTAGAATAGGGAACCACCTGTCATATGGAGGCACCTGAACTTGGCCTTCAGGAGGCCGAAGGTCCTTTCTATAATCCTCCTAGTTTGCCCATGGGCCTCATTGTAGCATTCCTCTGCCCTGGTCCTGGGATTCCTCACTGGGGTCAGTAGCCATGACAGGTTGGGGTAACCAGAGTCACCTGCAAATGTCGAGGGACAACTGTTAGACACACATTAACTCTTAGGGACATCCCCAGACCCAGACACTTAGGGGGTCATTCTGACCTCGGCGGTAAAAGGCGCTTACCGCCGGTCAGAAGACCGCCATAACACCGTCGCGGTAAACCGCCACGGTCATTCTGACCCGCAACTGGCAAACCGCCAAAAACCCGACATCAACAAAATTCCGCCACAGCAACGGGCAGCGAAAAACTGGCGATGACCAAACCTCCACCGTCACGCCAACAGAAATACACCCATGCCATTCCGACCCACAAATCCCCGCAGCGGTCTTTCATCCGCGGTATTCCATTGGCGGTACACACCGCCGCGCTCAAAATACACACACCTCTACAAAACACAGCCACATTGGACAATTCAAAATACACACACCTGAGACACATACACACACCACTCCCACACACCCAATTAAATATAAAACACACACCCACATCACCCACAAACCCTTACAACCACAATTGCGACTGAAGGACAGAGAGAGACAGCACAGAATAGAGTAGACCATCACACAGAGGCAAATCACAACATCACCCACACAATATCCACACACAAAACACCATACACCACCACACTCACCACACTCTACAACACATACACCACCCCTCACCTCATCCACACCACCCCATGGCACCCCAAAGACACCCCAGGTTCTCTGACGCAGAACTCAGAGTCATGGTGGAGGAAATAGTTCGGGTAGAGCCCCAGCTCTTCGGGACACAGGTGCAGCACACCACCATTGCCAGGAAGATGGAGCTATGGCAAAGAATAGTGGACAGGGTCAACGCTGTGGGACAGCAACCACGAAATCGGGACGACATCAGGAAGCGGTGGAACGACCTACGGGGGAAGGTGCGTTCCATGGTATCAAGGCACAACATTGCGGTGCAGAAGACTGGCGGCGGACCCCCGCCTACTCCCCCAGAATTCACAGCATGGGAGGAGGAAGTCTTGCACATCCTGCATCCTGAGGGCCTCGCAGGAGTAGGCGGAGGAATGGACTCTGGTAAGTCAAATCTTCACTACTTCATTCCCCCCACCCCACCTGCATGCCAAATCATACCCCCACCCTCACCCCCACCCCCATCACACCAACTCCTTGCAAATGGCTCACCATCACAACCCACCCATCCCAAAACCTAGCCCTGCATGCGTCCCCAAAGCATGGACACCCATCACCAAAGCATGCCCACTGCACATACCCATCTCCCCCACAAGCCACCGTCACAAAAGCCCCCACAAGGCAATGCCAGCACTGGGGTACACGGCCACCCACCCATTACACGAAATGGCACACACAGAAGCAATAACCATACTCTTATACCCCTGCAGGACCCGAACGCCACCACACCGCCCAGGAGGGTCCAGAGATGTCCATCCCACCCCCAGAAGAGGCCCCCAGTGATGACAGCAGCTCTGTCTCCCTGGACCCAGATGACCAGCCCGGCCCATCGGGGACCTCGGGACAGTCGGTTCCCCACAGACAGCCACAGGCTACAGCAGACCTAACCCCCTCTGGGAATACCAGCACAGCTCCCACCCAGCGGGCCCATGCCTCTGTCTCCAGGACACATCAATCAGCGGTGTGTCCACCACTACAGGGCACCCAGGTTGACCCACTACCCCAACAAAAACAGGGACCTGGGGGCAGTGGTAGTGGGCACACGGTCCAGGGGACAGAGGCCCAGGGAAACAGGGGAACTGGGAGGGCTGCTGTGCGACAGGGGGGGGACAGGCCCAGGGAACCGACTCTCCAAGAGGCCCTCTCCTCCATCATGGGAGCATACCACCGCTCCCAGGAGACGATGGCTACGGTACTGGCCAGGTTCCAGGAGATCCAGGTACTGCAGAAGGAACAGTACATGGGGTTCAGAGAGAAACTGAGAATCATTAGTTCTGCAATGGGGACCATCGTCGTGGCCCTTAACCAGATAGTCACCACATTGCGGGACCATGTGGCACCACAAAGGGCCCCTGTCACTAGCATGGACCCAGACCAGGCTACCACCTCCGCCGGCACTAGTGGACAGGAGGCCCCCACACAACGACAGGCCACCAGAACCCAACCTCCTGCAGAAGAAGAACCACCCCGCAAGCGGTACCTGAGATCTCAGAAGAAGACAGAGTGGGATGCCAAGACCCCACCAGCAAACGATACCCCCTGATGTCATCCCACTGTCCCACATTGTCACCCGGTCCAAACTTAAACTGCCCCTGTTCCATCCTTCCACAGGCATATGGACAATGCACCTGTGAGACTGAAAACTGGACTCTGCCATGGACATTACTCCACCATCACCCATCACCGTTTTACAATCATGTCCCTAAATTTAGCACTTTAATAAAATCACTTCTTGCACTTAAAAAATCTGGAGTCTGCTTGTATTTTGAACAAATGTACTAGACATAACGGTGCCAAAATGTTCAGTTACATTGTGATGACAACATACCACTGTCACATAGCTGTAGTCCATGGGCAAACAAAGCAGAGGTCACGCAGTGGGGCCCACAGCCCTGAAAACGGAAGGGAAAGTCACAACTCAGTTAACAGGAACTGGGGGGAAACACATACAGTAGAGAGGCAGGAGACTTTAAGTAAATGTAAAATGGCGGGGTTGATTCGTACCTGTGTGCTACTGAAAATACTGTTGTATCACTGTGTCCCTGTTGTCTGTGTCGTCCCCGTCGTCTTCCTCCTCTTCACTCTCCACAGGCTCCACAGCTGCTACAACACCACCATCTGGACCATCCTCCTGCAGGAAAGGCACCTGGCGTCGCAAAGTCAGGTTGTGAAGCATACAGCAGGCCACGATGATATGGCACACCTTCTTTGGTGAGTACATTAGGGATCCACCTGTCATATGCAGGCACGTAAACCTGGCCTTCAGGAGGCCGAAGGTCCGCTCGATCACCCTCCTAGTACGCCCATGGGCCTCATTGTACCGTTCCTCTGCCCTTGTCCTGGGATTCCTCACTGGGGTCAGTAGCCACAACAGGTTGGGGTAACCAGAGTCACCAATTAGCCACACACGGTGTCTCTGTAGCTGTTCCATCACATAAGGGATGCTGCTATTTCGCATGATGTACGCGTCATGCACTGACCCAGGGAACTTGGCATTTACATGGGAGATGTACTGCTCAGCCAAACAGACCACCTGGACATTCATCGAATGATAACTTTTTCTGTTCCTGTACACCTGCTCACTTTCACTGGGGGGAACCAAAGCCACATGGGTCCCATCAATGGCACCAATGATGTTGGGGATATGGCCAAGGGCATAGAAATCACCCTTCACTGTAGCCAAATCGCCCACCTCAGGGAAAACAATGTAGCTCCTCATGTATTTCATCAGGGCAGACAACACTCTGGACAAAACCTTAGAAAACATAGGCTGAGACATCCCTGATGATATGGCCACTGTTGTTTGGAATGATCCACTTGCCAAAAATGGAGTACTGACAGAACCTGCACCAGAGGGGGAATCCATGTGGGTTGGCGAATGGGGGACATCAGGTCTGGCTCCAGCTGGGCACACAGTTCCTGTATAGTGGCTCGGTCAAGTCTGTATGTCAGTATGACATGTCTTTCTTCCATTGTCGACAGGTCCACCAGCGGTCTGTACACGGGAACATTCCTCCATCTCCTCGCAAGTCCCAGCGGACGGTGCCTAGGAAGGACAACATAGAGCACAGAGTCAAGCAACCCACAGGTACGTAACCACAGCTTGCACAGAACACGATTCGCTATGCATTGAATGGCTTGTATGAGTGGCAATGCAAGGCCTAGGCCTGTGTGACGCAGTAGAAATTAAGCCATGTGTGCCCTTGAAATGGCGGCTGCCTGACCTGTGAAGTGTGACAATGGGATGTGAGGTCAATGCGCTGGCGTGGCACATCGTGGCGGTAGGCGGTCGAAGACCGCGGCGCAAAGCAGCATTGGTTAACATTGAACCCTATGGGTCTCAGGAGCCAATGACGATGTGCGCCGGCGGTTGCGGTACGCACTGCCGCGGTACGCACCGCCGCGGGCGTGACCGCCATTTTCTATCTGCTTAATCACTCGAGACCTGATCATCCACAGGAGAGGACCTATACTGCAAGTGCTGCTGTGACCTCGGTCTGGAAGATACAATGGCTGCTGCGACTGGGGAAAGGGCCCCTGCCTTCACATCTGAGGAATTGGAGAAACTTGTTGATGGGGTCCTCCCCCAGTATGCGCTACTCTACGGTCCTCCAGACCAACAGGTAAGTTCACTGGGACCATGCTTTGTGGGCAATGCCTGTGTTGAGTGGGGTGAATGAAAGATGGTGGGGAGGGAAGTGAATGAGGCATGCATCGCACAACAGATGAGAGCATGTGCCATATGGCAAGGTTGGGGAGGGGGGGCCACTCACATTGACCATGCAGAAAATGATGATATTTATTTTCCCACCCTGTCCATGTCACATAGGTCAGCGCCCATCAGAAGATCGACATTTGTCGTGCCATCGCCAAGGACGTCCGGACCCTGGGGGTCCACAACAGACGGGGCACCCACTGCTGAAAGAGGTGGGAGGACATCCGCCGCGGGAGCAGAAAGACCGCAGAGGCTCTGCTGGGGATGGCCTCCCAACCTAGGAGGGGTGCCACACGGCAATTGACCCCCCTGATGTCTCGGATCCTGGCGGTGGCCTACCCCGATTTGGATGGGCGCGTGAGGACATCACAGCAGACACAAGGGGGTGAGTACCAGCACATTCTGCTATATTAGCGCACAGTGGAGGTGTTTGTGTGGGGGAGGAGGGCTGTGGGTATCTCTAGGCCAGGGCGATTTCTGTAGGCTAGGCCCCTCTGTAAGGCATGGCCCTGTGCCCCCGCCCCCCACCTCTGTAGGGTGCTAAGTACAGCTATCCATGGCCCTGGGTCACCTATGTGTGCAGTTGTCGTCCATAGGCTTGTAGGCCAAGTCACAATAATTGAGTAGTGTACACTGAGTGCACGGCGTAGTGCAGGGGGCTTCTGTGTCTGTCCCCTCCGCCAACAGTGTCGCCAATGCATGCACTCAACATGTCATTTTTTCTCCCCCCCCTTTTTTTTGGTCTTCCTGTTCATGTGTGCATTAGCATCATCAGGCGGAGGAGAAGTGGCATCGGAGCACGAGGGAGCTGCATCTCACATGGCCCCGGAGGGCCATGCAACCGACTCCGAGTTCACCAGTGAGACGGAGGGCGAGGGGAGCTCCACAACGGGGACCCGTGGAGATGTCAGCAACACAGACACGTCCTCGGAAGGAAGCTCCCTTGTGGTGGCGGCAACATCCGTGCCCACCGCTACAACAGGTACAGCCGCCACCCAGCACACCAGCTCCGCCCTCCAAGCAGCCCCTCAGCGTTCGCCCCGTGCCCGCTCGACCAGGAAGGAGGCATCTCCTTCGCCCCAGGCACCTCAGGCCCTGCCCCAGTTTCCCCTGCTGCCCTCAGTGAGGAGATCATTGACCTCCTCCAGACGCTCATTGTTGGGCAGTCTACCCTTTTGAATGCCATCCAGGGTGTAGAAAGGGAGGTGCACCGGAGCAATGCATACCTGGAGGGCATTCATTCGGGTCAGGGTGCCCATCAGCGATCGTTCAACGCTCTGGCCTCAGCACTGACGGCAGCCATTGTCCCTGTCTCCTGCCTCCCCCCTCCAATTTCCTCATCCCAGTCCCACTCCCCTGTTCCTCTGCCTATCCCAGCCACACCTACAGACCAGTCTGCACACACATCAACACCCCCAAGGGCAGCTCATCCAGACACAAGCACCACAGATCACACAAGCATTCACACATGCAACATCCACATGCAGACATGCCAACAGCCACTGCCTCCTCTGTGTCCCCCTCCTCCTCGTCTCCCTCCTCCCTCCCTGTGACGTCTCCACTCACACCTGCATGTACACCACCATCAGCCAGTACGTCCATCACCAGCACACCCACCAGAACACTCCGCACACGTGCAGTCACCACCCTCACTGCCATTTA
Source organism: Pleurodeles waltl (assembly GCF_031143425.1). Lineage (NCBI taxonomy): Eukaryota > Metazoa > Chordata > Amphibia > Caudata > Salamandridae > Pleurodeles > Pleurodeles waltl. The sequence continues at coordinate 659,891,138 of NC_090446.1, read as the reverse complement.
CACGTCCCCTGTGTCCTCTCCCAGTGTGTCTGTCACCCCCTCTTCCAAACCACACAAACGCAGGCAGCCACCCACCCAACAGCCATCCACCTCACGACAGCCTCTGTCACAAGCACCTGCACCCAAAGACACCACACTTGACTCTCCTACAACCACATCCTCTTCCTCCACTCCCATACCCACTGCACCTACCCTTCCCACTGCTCCTAAAAAGTTTTTCCTCTCCAAAATTAACCTCTTTGCATCACCTGATCCACCCCCTCCATCTCGTAAGAGTCCAAACAGCACCTCTGCCACCACAAGCCCTGCACCTACAAGGACCATAGTCCAGGGCTATTGGAGTCCACCAGCTTCTAGGGAAGCAACATCGGCCAGCAGCAAGGGGACAGCCAGCCCACCCCCTGGGAAAAAAACTAAAAAAGGGAAGGGCCGGCGCGAGAGGCCAGAGACGGCAGCCCCCAAAGGCACTACCCTGGCACCGTCACCTGGCACATCCACAAAGGGAGGCAAGGGCCCCAGAGAATCGGCGAAGGAGGGCAAGGGCAGCAGGGCGGACAAGTCTGGCAGCAGGCGAGCTGCCCAGGAGGGCCCCTCCAGCCCCATTTCGGGTGTGAAGGAGGACACCCACGGGCCCAGGACTCCAGCACAGGAGGGCCCCGCAAGCAAAAGGTCGGATGGCGACTGAGCAGAAAATATTGGCCCGATCTGGTTCCCTGGGAACACATGTCAAGCACTGCTGAACAGGGCCCCGCCGCCGTGACAAGCACCGCTGAACAGGGCCCCGCCGTGACAAGCACCGCTGAACAGGGCCCGCCGTGACAAGCACCGCCGAACTGGGCCCTTCAAGACAAGCACCGCTGAACAGGGCCCCGCCGTGACAAGCACCGCTGAACAGGGCCCCGCCGTGACAAGCACCGCCGAACTGGGCCCCGCCGTGACAAGCACCGCTGAACAGGGCCCCGCCGTGACAAGCACTGCCGAACTGGGCCCTTCAAGACAAGCACCGCTGAACAGGGCCCCGCCGTGACAAGCACCGCTGAACAGGGCCCCGCCGTGACAAGCACCGCTGAACAGGGCCCCGCCGTGACAAGCACCGCCGAACTGGGCCCCGCCGTGACAAGCACCGCCGAACTGGGCCCCGCCGTGACAAGCACCGCCGAACTGGGCCCCGCCGTGACAAGCACCGCTGAACAGGTCCCCGCCGTGACAAGCACCGCCGAACTGGGCCCCGCCGTGACAAGCACCGCTGAACAGGGCCCCGCCGTGACAAGCACCGCCGAACTGGGCCCTTCCTGTCAAGCACCGCTCCGCTGGGCCCTTCATCTCAAGCACCGCTCTGCTGGGCCCTTCATCTCAAGCACCGCTCCGCTGGGCCCTTCCTGTCAAGCACCACTCCGCTGGGCCCTTCCTGTCAAGCACCGCTCCGCTGGGCCCTTCATCTCAAGCACCGCTCCTCTGGGCCCTTCGTCTCAAGCACCGCTCCGCTGGGCCCTTCCTGTCAAGCACCGCTCCGCTGGGCCCTTCCTGTCAAGCACCGCTCCGCTGGGCCCTTCCTGTCAAGCACCGCTCCGCTGGGCCCTTCATCTCAAGCACCGCTCCGCTGGGCCCTTCATCTCAAGCACCGCTCCGCTGGGCCCTTCATCTCAAGCACCGCTCCGCTGGGCCCTTCCTGTCAAGCACCGCTCCGCTGGGCCCTTCATCTCAAGCACCGCTCTGCTGGGACCTTCATCTCAAGCACCGTTCCGCTGGGCCCTTCATCTCAAGCACCGCTCCGCTGGGCCCTTCCTGTCAAGCACCGCTCCGCTGGGCCCTTCCTGTCAAGCACCGCTCCACTGGGCCCTTCATCTCAAGCACCACTCCGCTGGGCCCTTCATCTGAAGCACCGCTCCGCTGGGCCCTTCCTGTCAAGCACCGCTCTGCTGGGCCCTTCCTGTCAAGCACCGCTCCGCTGGGCCCTTCCTGTCAAGCACCGCTCCGCTGGGTCCTTCCTGTCAAGCACCGCTCTGCTGGGCTCTTCCTGTCATGCACCGCTCCGCTGGGCCCTTCATCTCAAGCACTGCTCCGCTGGGCCCTTCATCTCAAGCACAGCTGGCCTATTGGCAGGGCCGGATCTGTGTCGGCCAGGGCTTCACGAAGCACTCTGGGCACCATGCCTCCTCCAGAACCAGTGGAGTCTGTAATCCACTTGATGGACTGTGGCTTTGCACTCCCCAGGATGGATCAGTGGGCAAGCCACCCACTGTAGAGACTTGATAGACTGTGGCTTTGCACTCCCCAGGATGGTACAGTGGGCAACCCACCCACTGTAGAGACTTGTGAGACTGTGGCTTTGCACTCCCCAGGATGGTACAGTGGGCATGGAGGCCCCTCATGGATCTGGCGTCGTGGACTCAACTGGCTGAGGTGCCCCCCTTCGCTTCCCCCTGAGGTGCCTGTAGTTTTACTATCTGATGCCCCTGCAGTGTTCTCTCCAATGGAATCGGGTCTCGTGTGTGGGCTTTGCCCATGTGTTTAGGCCCATTGGGCCACGAACAATGGATGATAGCCAATATGGGCCGGACTTTTGACCTATGTATATATTGTTCATGATGTAATATATTTTATTTATATATTTCATATTTCACTTAACTTCAATTATGCTATAATATACTTCATTTTTAATGATCATTTTATTTTGTCTTTGCATTCTTCCGGGGGGTTTTGGGGGTGTCACTCTGACTTGTTGCTCTGCATTGATGTGTGTGTTGTAGTGGGTGAGGGTGGGGGTGGGTGTGTGGCGTATGTGTGTCCCCGTAATGTTTTGCCTCCCCTGTGTCGTAGGTGCAGTACTCACCGTTGTCGTCTGCGCCGGCGTTCGTGCTCCTGGTAGAGGAGCAGGAAGACAATGGCTGGGAGGATGTGTAGTTCCGGTTCCATGCTGTCCAGATTCCTCGTGGAGTGTGTGGAGGTGAGCGTTTTCCGTTACAAAAGTCTGTTTCCGCCGTGCTTTTATCGGCGGGGCAACCGCCCCGGAAAAGGTGGCGGATTGGTGGATCGTGACAGTGTGGGCAGTACATTGTCTCCCGCCTGTCTGTTGGCGGTGACCGCCGCGCTGTTTGCTTGTCCCGCCGTGGCGGTCGGAGTGTTAAAGTGGCGGGCTGTGTTGGCGGTTCCCGCCAGGGTCGGAATTCAATTTTTTGGACCGCCAGCCTGTTGCCGGGTTGGCCGCCGCTTTAACACCGACCGCCAGGGTTGGAATGAGGGCCTAAGTCACACTGTATTGGGTCCATGTCCTCACCTAATAGCCACACACGGTGCCTCTGGAGTTGCCCCATCACAAAAGGGATGCTGCTATTCCACAGAATGTAAGCGTCATGCACTGAGCCAGGAAACTTTGCGTTCACATGGGAGATGTACTGGTCGGCCAAACACACCATCTGCACATTCATAGAATGGTAATTCTTCCGGTTTCTGTACACCTGTTCACTCCTGCGGGGGGGACCAATGCCACATGTGTCCCATCAATGGCACCTATGATGTGGGGGACATGTCCCAGGGCATAGAAGTCACCTTTCACTGTAGGCAAATCCTCCACCTGAGGGAACATGATGTAGCTGCACATGTGTTTCATCAGGGCAGACAACACTCTGGACAACACGTTGGAGAACATAGGCTGGGACATCCCTGATGCAATGGCCACTGTTGTTTGAAAAGACCCACTTGCCAGGAAAAGGAGTACTGACAGGACCTGCACTAGAGGGGGGATTCCTGTTGAATGGCGGATAGCGGACATCAGGTCTGGCTCCAACTGGGCACACAATTCCAGGATTGTGGTACGATCAAGTCTGTATGTGACAATTATATGTCGCTCCTCCATTGACGACAGGTCCACCAGCGGTCTGTACACCAGAGGATGCCGCCATCTCCTCACCTGCCCCAGCGGACGTGCTCTATGGAGGAGAACAGCGAGCAGAGAGTCAACCAACACTGAGGTACGTAAACACAACTTTAGTCCATAATTTTTGTAAATCGATAAATGCCTGTATTAGTGTTTACGCAAGGCCAAGATATGTGTGACGCAGTCAAAATTAGTGCCATGTGGCCCCCAGAAATGGCAGCTGCCGGACCTGTAAGGTGGGTCATGGGGATATGATGTAACTGTGCTGGCGTTGTACACCATCGCGGTAGGCGGTCGAAGACCGCGGCGCAATCCTGCATTGGTTAACATCGGACCCTATGGGTTGCAGGAGCCAATGACGATGTACGCCGGCGGTGACGGTACGCACCGCCGTGGACGTCACCGCCATTTTCTGTCTGTTCACTCACATGATACCTGATCTTCGAGGACCTACACTGCAAGTGCTGCTGTAACCTCAGTCTGGAAGAGACAATGGCTCATGTGTCTGGGGAAAGGGCCCCTGCCTTCAGCACAGAGGAGTTGGACAAACTAGTGGATGGTGTCCTCCCCTAGTACACGCCACTCTACGGTCCTCCAGACAAACAGGTAAGTACACTGTGAGCATGCTGAATGGGCAATGCCTGTGTGGAGTGGTGTGGATCAAAGATGGGGGGAGAATGTGGCGTGCATGAAACGAAGGTGAGTGCATGTGCGTCATGGCAAGGGTAGGGATGCAGGCCAATGACTGTGACGGTGCGGACGGTTATATCTTCTTCTTTTCCCCTGTACTATTCGTGTAGGTCAGCGCCCACCAGAAGAAGGATATTTGGCGTGCCATCGCCAAGGAAGTCTGGACCCTGGCGGATCCGGAGTTGGATGGGCGCTTGAGGTCATCACAGCAGCCACAAGGGGGTGAGTACACTCTCATTCTGCTGATTCAGCGCGCATTGTAGGTGTCTGGGTGGGGGAGGTGGACTGTGGGTTCCCCTAGGCCAGGGCAAGTTAGTAGGTAAGGTCCCTTCTTAAGGCAGGCCATGTGGCACCCCACCCCACCTGTGTCCAGAGGCAACTACACCTAGTCAGGTTCCTGTGACTTCCATGTGTGAAGCAATCGGGCATAGGCCTTGTACCCCATGTCCCAGTGATTAATTAGGGAACTCAAAGTGCACGCGTAGTGCAGGGGGCTTCTGTGTCTGTAGTGTCCGCCAACAGTAGCGGTATTGCATGCGCTGAACATATCTTTCTTCTGTCTTCCCCTCCTTTTTGTGGTCTCCCTGTTCTTGTGTGCATTAGCATCATCAGGTGGAGGAGCAGTGGCACCGGAGCAGGAGGGAGCTGCATCCCACATGGCCCTGGAGGGCGACACAACGGAGTCAGAAGCCACCAGTGGGACGGAGGGCGAGGGGAGCTCCACGGCGGGGATAGGAGCTGAAACCAGCGACACGGACTCCTCCTCTGATGGGAGCTCCCTTGTGGTGGCAGGCCCCTCTGTGCCCCCCGCATCTACAGGTAAAGCCGCCATTCCCCCTACCAGCACTGCCCTCCCAGCAGCCCCTCAGCGTGTGCCCTGTGGCCGCTCACCCAGGAGGGTGGGCATCTCCTTCGCCCCAGGCGCCTCAGCCCCTGTCCCTGTCAGCCCTGCTGCCCTCAGTGAGGAGGCCATTGACCTCTTCAGGCCCGTCACTGTTGGCCATTTTGAATGCCATCCAGGTGTAGAGATGCAGTTCCAACGGACAAATGCATACCTGGAGGGCATTCATTCTGGTAGGCAGCCCAACAGCAAGCTTTTCAGACTCTGGCCTCAGCACTGATGGCAACCATTGTCCCTGTGTCTGCCTCCCCCCTCCAACTTCCTCCACCCAGACCCAAACACCTGTACCTCAGCCTATCCCAAGCACACCATCAGACCAACATGCACACACCTCAGCACACAAGGGAAGCTCAGGCAAACATAAGCACCACACATCCCACAAGCACTCACGCAAACATCATACCCATGCAAACATACCAACATCCACTGCCTCCACTGGGTCCCCCTCCTCCTCGTCTCCCTCCTCCCTCCCAATCTCATCTCCACTCACACCTGCATGCACTACATCTTCAGCCACTACCTCCATCACCAGCACACCCACCACCACACCCTGCTCACTTGCACTCACCACCCCCACTACCATTCACACATCCCCTATGTCCTCTCCCAGTGTGTCTGTGATCCCACCTCCCAAGGTTCACAAACGCAGCCACACACTCACCCAACAGCCATCCACCTCACAACAGCCTCCAGCCCATGCACCTTCACCCAAAGTCAGCAAACGTACACCTCCTTCAACCACTACCTCTTCCTCCACTCCAAAACCCCCTCCATCTACCCGTCCCAGTGTGTCCCAAAAACTTTTCCTGTCCAACCTTGACCTCTTCCCCTCACCTCCCCCACCCCTTCAGTCCATTAGGGCCCACCTTTCCAAGTCCCAACCCAGCACCTCACCCACAACATCTGCGGGAACAGTGGTGCCAGTAGTAACCGGCTTCTGGAGGGCGCCAGGCAGCAGGGCAGCCAGTGTGCCAAGGAGCCAGACCACGGACAGTCCCCCACCTCAAAAGAACAAAAAGTTGGCCACTACCCGGCGGGAGAGAGGCAAAACATCTACCACCAAAGCCTCTCCCAGGAGTACAGTTGGGAGTGGGAAGACAGCTGCGCCACCATCCAAGGTGGGGAAGGGGCACCGAAAAACAGGCAAGTCGCCGAAAACCTGCACGGCAGACAAGACCCCCACCAGCACCGCTGAACAGGACACCGCCTCCACAAGCACCCCTGCCAAGGACACCGCCGCCACCAGCACCGGTGCCAAGGACACCGCCGCCACCAGCACCGCTGCCAAGGACACCACTACCACCAGCCCCGCTGAACAGGACACCGCCGCCACCAGCACCGCTGAACAGGACACCGCTGCCACCAGCACCGCTGAACAGGACACCGCCGCCACCTGCACCGCTGTCAAGGACACCGCCGCCACCAGCACTGCTGAACAAGACACCGCCGCCACAAGCACCGCTGCCAAGGACACCGCAGCCACCAGCACCGCTGCCAAGGACACCACTGCCACCAGCCCCGCTGAACAGGACACCGCTGCCAAGGACACCGCCGCCAACAGCACTGCTGAACAGGACACCGCCGCCACCAGCACCGCTGAACAGGAGCCACCAGCACCGCAGGCTAATGAGCGCCAAGAGCTCTGACGCTACTGAGGCCGCCACGAGCAGGATGAAGCACTCTGGGCACCAAGCCCCATCCAGAACCAGTGGAGAAAGGCATCTACTACCTCAGTTCTTGGCAGGATGAAGCACTCTGGGCACAAAGCCCCCTCCAGAATCCAGTGGAGACTGTGGCTTTGCACTCCCCAGGATGCAGCAGTGGGCAAACCACCCACTGTACAGAGTTTTGAGACTTTGGCTTTGCACTCCCCAGGATGCAGCAGTGGGCAAACCACCCACTGTAAAGGCTTGTGAGACTGTGGCTTTGCACTCCCCAGGATGCAGCAGTGGGCAAACCACCCACTGTAAAGAATTGTGAGTCTGTGGCTTTGCACTCCCCAGAATGCAGCAATGGGCAACTCACCCACTGGAGAGACTTGTGAGACTGTGGTTTTGCACTCCCAAGGATACATCAATGGGCATGGATCCCCCTCGTGGATCTGGCGTTGTGCACTCATCCAGCTGAGGTGCCCCCCTTCCCTTCCCCCTGAGGTGCCTGTTGTATTTCTATCTGATGCCCCTGCAGTGTTCTCTCTGCTTTGATCGGGTATTGAGTGTGGGCCTCACCCATGCATTTTGGGCCTAGTGGTCCACTGACTTTAATGGTGGAACACCTTGGACTTGTATTCTTGGTGTATATATTTGTTTATAGTGTAAATATATATATATATTTTTGATTACTGTATTTTAATAGATTACATAAGTTCAACCCATTTCCTTTTGTCCTTGCATTCTTCCAGGGGGGATTGGGGGATGCAAATGTGATGTATCAGCATGTACTTGTGTGTGTGTTGTAGTAGGTGAGGGTGGGGGTGGGAGTGTTGCGTGTTGCGTGTGTATCTTTTTTCCCTCCCCTGTGTCGTAGGTGCAGTACTCAACGTGGTCTTCGCCGCCGTCTTTGATGTTCCTGGTAGAGGAGCAGAAAGACAAAGGCTGGGAGTATCTGGAGCTCGGGTTCCATGGCGTCCTGATTCCTCGTGGGGTGTGTAAGGGGAGTGTTTTCCCTTCCATGTCCTGTTTCCGCCGTGTTTTTGTTCACGGTGAATCCGCCCCGGAAAAGGTGGCGGATTGGACTGTTGTAATACAGTGGGCAGAACCTTGTCTTCCGCCTGTCTGTTGGCGGTTACTGCCTCGGTACCGCCGTGGCGGTCGGAGTGTTAAAGTGACTGTCTATGTTGGTGGTTTCCGCCACAGTCGTAATTCCATTTTGTTTACCGCCGGCCAGTTGGCGGTTTTACCGCCGCTTTAACACCTACTGCCAGGGTTGTAATGACCACCCATATGTGCCATAAGCATTCCAATAAATCTGCATGCCCACTTTCATTTTAAAACTTCCAAGTACGAAGAGGTTCATCTGGTCAGTCCGATGTCGTGTCTCTGTGTAGCATAATGGATAGTACGTAATTGCAGTACATCTTTTGATTGGTTCACAACTCGATTAAAGGTATTCCATGGATTTAGATTCTCCAGTTTATCTGGTGTATTAGCTTCAGTTCGTGCTAAATCGTGGTCTCCTACTCAGCCTAATAGGAAAGCACAACTATGTGTTATATCTTTGTAGCCAATCATTGGCTCCCTATTACTAGGAGAGTGCAATTTAAGAAATGTGGTCTGACAGCAGATCAACCATATCTTCTTTTGCTATCTTTTCTAGGGAGGCAAAGGCAATGCAAATAAAACAGATATTTATTTGCTTTGGCACCTGGTCACTGGAATAGCTTGGCTTTGGCTTGATTTAGGCAACCTAATCTTCTAGCGTCTGTAAATGTTTAAAATGTAACTATTTGCTTCAGCAAGAATGATTATTATTTGCAGCGTCTTGACAGCGGGGTCGGATTGGGACAGAAAATAGACCCAGTCGCCAAAGTAAAAGTGCCTTCTATTAGCGAATCAGAAAGCTACAAAAGTGGCCATCCTTTGCAAACTGGGGCAGTTTGGGAATTTTAAAGACAGGCAGTACAAAGGTTTTGCATCGTACGAGAGACCACGTGCATTTGTGTTTGCTAGAATAATGCTTATGTTAATATCAGAGAAATCAACAGTAAAAAACGGCCTACTAGACTATAAAACTCCCCAAATAGCCAAAAAATCTGCTCGTACACCGACCTGTCAGACCAGCACTTTGGGCACTGTCCTATTGGTTAATCCGACCGTGCTTGACAGTGCCACAGAATCACAGATTGAAAAAGTTCTGTAGAAAAACATCTAAATTAAATGAAATCAGCTGTTTTTCTGACACTGCTCTCTCAACAAAAAGACATAGCTGAACACGCTTGCATCCAGACAATTTTTAATACACCCTCGAGCTGACAATGTTTATTGCACTAATATAGATAGACTAATTCACACATATTTTATGTGCTCCTACATCCAATTTCTATGCTTAAAACAAGCGCTGGGACAATTTTCAAGATCAAGGTGCTGATCTGTGGGACCAGCTCACAGAAGTAATAGACGTTTTGAAAAATGTGACCGTATTTGGATGAGCAGAAAAGATAACTCTTACACGTGCAGCTTAAACAAAGAATGTGTCGTGCATGAAGGTAAACTCCAAGGACCTTTCTGCGAAACGGTGGTTTAATAATGCAATAAAAAATACATATTCCTAAATATAGATACATTTGACAAATAATGATATAATGAATGATCAGTGACAGGGAGCACTTTCTCCATAAGAATAATGCATTGAGGCTGATAATAATTGAGTGCTAACAAGTTCAGAATAGTAAGCCCGAAAGAATTCTAGGTTTATTGATTTTTATGATGTATCATAGGCCCTCATTCCGACCCTGGCGGTCTATGACCACCAGGGCTGCGGGTGACGGAAGCACCGCCAACAGGCTGGCGGTGCTTCCTGGGCCACCGCGGTCAGAAAACCGGGTCCGACGGTTTCCCGCCGGATTTCCCCCGGTTGCCCAAATCCGCCATGGCGGCGCTGCAAGCAGCGCCGCCATGGGGATTCTGACCCCTTTCCTGCCACCCTGTTTCTGGCGGTTTTTACCACCAGGAACAGGATGGCGGGAACGGGTGTCCTGGGGCCCCAGGAGCCCCCTAACAGGGCCCCAGCATGCTTTTCACTGTCTGCCTAGCAGACAGTGAAAAGCGCGATGGGTCCAACTGCACCCGTCGCACACCTGCAACACCGCCAGCTCCACTCGGAGCCGGCTTCAGTGTTGCAGGCCCCTTTCCCGCTGGGCCGGCTGGCGCTACCTTAGGTAGCGCCTGCCGGCCCAGCAAGAAAGTTGGAATGGCCCCAGCGGTCTTGTGACCGCGGGGCGGCCAAATGGCGGTTCCCTCCAGGCGGGCGGCAACCGCCGCCCGCCGGGGTCAAAATGACCCCCATAGTCTGGTTTGAGGACGATTTGATGGGGCCCTCATGTATTCACCTAATAACCATAATTTCATCATTAACCCTATTGCATTATTTCTCTCCTTCTCACAAATGTTTTACTGTCCATTCTGAAACATTTAAATCCTAATAAGAATACTGGATACGTTAGAATAAACTCTTTATGGTTTATGTGGCAGCCAAAATCTTTCCTATCTAACAACACTGAGGGGGTTATTACAACTTTGGAGGAGGTGTTAATCCGTCCCAAAAGTGATGGTAAAGTGACGGATATACCACCAGCCGTATTACGAGTCAATTATATCCTATGGAACTCGTAATACGGCTGGTGGTATATCCGTCACTTTAACATCACTTTTGGGACGGATTAACACCTCTTCCAAAGTTGTAATAACCCCCTATGTCACCACAAATGTGAGATATACACAAGATCTAATAAAAAAAATATGCTGACACTAGAATTAGGTGGTCATTCCAACCTCGGCGGTAAAAGGCACTTACCGCCAGACAGAAGACCGCCATAACACAGCCGCGGTCGCGGTAAACCGCCACTATCATTCTGACCCACACTATGCAAACCGCTAAAATACCGCCATCCCCAAAAGTCCGCCACACCAAAGGTCAGCGATAAACTGGCGATGACCAAACCTCCACCGTTACACCAACAGAAATACGCCCATGCCATTACGACCCACGAATCCACGCGGCGGTCTTTCAACCGTGGTATTCTATTGGCGGTACACACCGCCGCGGTCAAAATACACATACACCTACAAAACACTGCCACATTGGACAATTCGAAATACACACACCTGATACACATACACACACCACTCCCACACACCCAATACATTATAAAACACACACCCACATCACCCACAAACCCTTACGACCAGAAATTTCGAACGAAGACCAGAGAGAGACACCACAATCTACAAACAAGCATCCACAGGCACACAATACCAATACCCACAGAACTTCCACGCACCTCACACAACACACCACTAAATAGCACCCCACCTATCACTACACACTCCACCCCACACATCATCCACACCACCCCATGGCACCTCAAAGACACCCAAGGTTCTCCGATGCTGAACTCAGGGTCATGGTGGAGGAAATCCTACGAGTAGAGCCCCAGCTGTTTGGGACACAGGTGCAGCACACCACCATTGCCAGGAAGATGGAGCTATGGAGCAGAATAGTGGACAGGGTCAACGCTGTGGGACAGCACCCAAGAAATCGGGATGACATCAGGAAGAGGTGGAACGACCTACGGGGGAAGGTGCGTTCCATGGTATCAAGGCACAACATTGCGGTACAGCGGACTGGCGGCGGACCCCCACCTCCTCCCCCCGAATTTACAACATGGGAGGAGCAAGTCTTGAACATCCTGCATCCTGAGGGCCTCGCTGGAGAAGGCGGAGGAATGGACTCTGGTAAGTCTCATCTTCACTACTTCATCCCCCCCAAACCACCTGCATGCCAACTCATACCCCCACCCTCACCCCCTTTACAACTACCCCTTGCAAATGTCTCACCATCACAACCAACCCATCCCAAAACTTAGCCCTGCATGCGTCCTCAAAGCATGGACACCCATCACCAAAGCATGCCCAATGCACGTACCCATCACCCCCCCCCCAAAACACCGTCACAACAGCCCCCACAAAGGAATGCCAGCACTGGGGTACACGGGCACCAACCCATTGCACGCCATTGGCACACACAGAAGCAATAACCATACTTTTATACCCCTGCAGGACCCGAACGCCAGGTCACCGCGCAGGAGGGTCCACAAATGTCCCCTCCACCCCCAGAAGAGGCCCACAGTGATGACAGCAGATCTGTCTCCCTGGATCTAGATGACCAGCCCGGTCCATCGGGGACCTCTGGACAGTCGGTTCCCCTCAGACAGGCACAGGCCACAGCACACCTTCCCCCCTCTGGGAACACCAGCACAGCACCCACCCAGCGGGCCCATACCTCTGTCCCCAGGACACGTCAATCAGCGGTGTGTCCACCACTACAGGGAACCCAGGCTAACCCACCACCCCAACAACAACAGGGACCTGGGGGCAGTGGTAGTGGGCGCACGGTCCAGGGGACGGAGGCCCAAGGAAACAGGGGAACTGGAAGGGCAGCTGTGCGACAGGGGGGGGACAGGCCTAGGGAACCCACTCTCCACTAGGCCCTCTCCTCCATCATGGGAGCATACCACCACTCCCAGGAGACGATGGCGACGGTCCTGGCCAGGTTTCAGGAAATCCAGCTTCTGCAGGAACAACAGTATATGGGGTTCAGGGAGGAACTGAGAAACATCAGTACCGCCATAGGTACCATCGTAGTGGCCCTGAATGAGTTAATCTCCACGTTGCGGACCACTCTGGCACCTCAAAGGGCCCCTGACACTAGCATGGACCAAGAACTGGCTACCACCTCCGCCGGCGCTAGTGCACAGGAGGCCCCGACAGAAGACCAACAGGCCACCAGAACCCCACCCCCTGCAGAAGGAGAACCACCCCGCAAGCGGGCCCTGAGATCCAGGAAGAAGACAGAGTAACATGTCAAGACCCCCGCCAGCAAAGGATACCGCCCTGATTGTCATCCCACTGTCCCACATTGTCACCCTGTTCAACCTTAAACAGCCCCTGCTCCACTTCCCACAGGCATTTGGACAATGCACCTGTGAACCTGATAGTCTGGACTCTGCCATGGACAATCCTCCACCATCACCCCTCACCGATTTGCAACCACCCATCCAAATTAGAGCAATTGAATAAACACACTTATTGCACATAAACAATCTGGAGTCTGTCTGTGATTTTAACAAATGTATTAGACATGACAGTGCCAAAATTGTTATTCACATAGTGATGCCAAAAAACCGCTGTCACACAGCTGTAGTCCATGGGGAAACTAAGCAGATGTCACGCAGTGGGGTCCACAGCTCTGAAAACGGAAGGGAAAGTCACAACACAGTTACCATACACTGGGGGAAAAAGTCAGACAGTAGAGAGGTAGGAGTCTTTAAGTAAATGTAATATGCCGGTGTGTACTCTTACCTGTGTGTCACTGAAAGTATTGCTCTATTACTGTGTTCCTGTTGTCTATGTCGTCCTCTTCGGCTTCCTCTTCTTCACTCTCCACAGGCTCCACAGCTGCTACAACACCACCATCTGGACCATCCTCCGGCAGAAAAGGCACCTGGTGGCGCAAAGCCAGGTTGTGAAGCTTACAGCAGGCCAAGATGATCTGGCACACCTTCTTTGGTGAGTACATTAGGGATCCACCTGTCATATGGAGGCACCTGAACCTGGCCTTCAGGAGGCCAAAGGTGCGTTCGATCACCCTCCTAGTCCGCCCAAGGGCCTCATTGTAGCGTTCCTCTGCCCTGCTCCTGGGATTCCTCACTGGGGTCAATAGCCAGGAAAGGTTGGGGTAACCAGAGTCCCCTAATAGCCACACACGGTGCCTCTGGAGTTGCCCCATCACATACGGGATGCTGCTATTGCACAGGATGTAGGCATCATGCACAGAGCCAGGGAACTTGGCATTAACATGGGAGATGTACTGGTCTGCCAAACATACCATCTGTACATTCATCGAATGATAACTTTTTCTGTTCCTGTACACCTGTTCACTTTCTCTGGAGGCATTTCCTTACAACATGGGTCCCATCAATGGCACCTATGATGTTGGGGATATCTCCAAGGGCATAGAAGTCACCCTTCACTGTAGGCAAATCCCCCACCTCAGGGAAAACGATGTAGCTCCGCATATGTTTGAGCAGGGCAGACAACACTCTGGACAACACCTTGGAAAACATAGGTTGAGACATCCCTGATGATATGGCCACTGTTGTTTGAAATGACCCACTTGCTAAGAAATGGAGTACTGACAGCACCTGCACTAGAGGGGGGATCCCTGTGGGTTGGCGGATGGGTGACATCAGGTCTGCCTCCAGCTGGGCACACAGTTCATGTATAGTGGCTCGGTCAAGCCTGTATGTCAGAATGACATGTCGTTCCTCCATTGTCGACAGGTCCACCAGCGGTCTGTACACAGGAAGATTCCTCCATCTCGTCGCATTGCCAAGTGGACGGTGCCTAGGAAGGACAACAGCGAGCACAGAGTCAATCAACCCAAAGGTACGTTCCCACAGCTTGCACACAACACGATTCACTATGCATTGAATGGTGTGTATGAGTGTTGAGGAAAGGCCTAGGTATGTGTGACGCAGTAGAAATTAAGCCATGTGGGACCTTGAAATGGCGGCTGCCTGACCTGTGAAGTGTGACAATGGGATGTGAGGTCAATGTGCTGGCGTGGCACACCGTGGCGGTAGGCGGTCGAAGATCGCGGCGCAAAGCCGCATTGGTTCACATTGAATCCTATGGGTTTCAGGAGCCAATGACGATGTGCGCCGGCGGTCGAGGTACGCACCGCCGCGGTACGCACCGCCGCGGGCGTGACCGCCATTTTCTATCAGCTTAATCACTCGATACCTGATCTTCCACAGAAGAGGACCTACACTGCAAGTGCTGCTGTGACCTTGGTCTGGAAGAGACAATGGCTGCTGCGACTGGGGAAAGGGTCCCTGCCTTCACTTCTGAAGAATTGGAGAAACTCGTGGATGGGTCCTCCCCCAGTATGCGCTACTCTACGGTCCTCCAGACCAACAGGTAAGTACACTGGGACCATGCTTTGTGGGCAATGCCTGGGTTGAGTCGGTGGATGAAAGATGGTGGGGAGGGGAGCGATTGAGTCATGCATCAGACGACAGATGAGAGCATGTGCCACATGGCAAGGGTGAGGATGGGGGGCCACTCACATTGAGCATGCAGAAGGTGATGACAATTTTTCTCTCTCTGTACATGTCACATAGGTCAGCGCCCACCAGAAAATCGCTATTTGGCGTGCCATCGCCAAGGACGTCCGGACCCTGGGGGTCCACAACAGACGGGGCACCCACTGCCGGAAGAGGTGGGAGGACATCCGCTGCGGGAGCAGGAAGACGGCGGAGGCTCTGCTGGGATGGCCTCCCAACGTAGGAGGGGTGCCAGTCGTCAATTGACCCCCCTGATGTCCCGGATCCTGGCGGGGGCCTACCCCGATTTGGATGGGCGCATGAGGACATCACAGCAGACACAAGGGGGTGAGTACAGTCTCATTCTGGTGACTTTGCGCGCAGTGGAGGTGTCTGGGTGGGGGAGGAGGGCTGTGGGTCTCCCTAGGCCAAGGCAAATTCTGTAGGCTAGGCCCCTCCGTAAGGCATGGCCCTGTGCCCCCACCCCTGTAGGGTGCCAAGTTCAGGTATCCATGGCCCTGTCTCATCTATGTGTGCAGTTGTCGTCGATAGGCTTGTAGGCCATGTCCCACGGATTGCGTAGAGGACCCCAAGTGCGCGGCGTAGTGCAGGGGGCTTCTGTGTCTGTCTTGTCCGCTAACGGTAGCGGTAATCCATGCACTCAACATGTCTTCATTTCTCCCTCCCCCCTTTTTTATGGTCTTCCTGTTCATGTGTGCATCAGCATCATCAGGCGGAGGAGAAGTGGCATCGGAGCACGAGGGAGCTGCATCTCACATGGACATGGTGGGCCATGCAACTGAGTCGGATTTCACCAGTGAGACGGAGGGCGAGGGGAGCTCCACAGCGGGGGCTCGTGCTGATGTCAGTGGCAGCGACTCGTCCTCTGAAGGGAGCTCCCTTGTGGTGGCGGCAACATCCGTGCCCCCCGCAACAACGGGTACAGCCGCCACCCAGCGCACCAGCACCGCCCTCCCAGCAGACCCTCAGCCTTCGCCCCGTGCCCACTCACCCAGGAAGGTTTGCATCTCCTTCGCCCCAGGCACCTCAGGCCCTGCCCCAGTCACCCCTGCTGCCCTCAGTGAGGAGGTCATTGACCTCCTGAGGACGCTCATTGTTGGGCAGTCTACCCTTTTGAATGCCATCCAGGGTGTAGAAAGGGAGGTGCACCGGAGTAATGCATACCTGGAGGGCATTCATTCGGGTCAGGCTGCCCATCAGCGATCGTTCAACGCTCTGGCCTCAGCACTGACGGCAGCAATTGTCCCTGTCTCTAGCCTCCCCCCTCCAACTTCCTCCACCCAGACCCAATCCCCTGTACCTCTGCCTATCCCAGACACACCTACAGACCAGCCTGCACACACCTCAACACCCAAGGGAAGCTCATCCAGACATAAGCACCACACATCACACAAGCATTCAAACAAGCAACATCCACATGCAGACATACCAACAGCCACTGCCTCCACTGTGTCCCCCTCCTCCTCGTCTCCCTCCTCCCTCCCTGTGACGTCTCCACTCACACTTGCATGCACAACATCTTCAGCCACTACGTCCATCACCAGCACACCCACTAGAACACTCCGCACACCTCTGTGTCCTCTCCCAGTGTGTCTGTCACCCCCTCTTCCAAACCACACACACGCAAGCAGCCACCCACCCAACAGCCATCCACCTCACGACAGCCTCCAGCCCAAGCACCTGCACCCAAAGACACCAGACTTCACTCTCCTACAACCACATCCTCTTC
Source organism: Pleurodeles waltl (assembly GCF_031143425.1). Taxonomy (NCBI): domain Eukaryota; kingdom Metazoa; phylum Chordata; class Amphibia; order Caudata; family Salamandridae; genus Pleurodeles; species Pleurodeles waltl. Next base: position 659,874,097 of record NC_090446.1, on the reverse strand, counting down.
CTCCACTCCCATACCCACTACACCTACCCGTCACTCTCTTTCCAAATTGCTTTTCCTTGCCAACCTTAACCTCTTTCCAACAACTCCCCCACCCCGTCCATCTCATAAGACTGCAATCAGCACCTCAGCCACCACCAAACCAGGACCTATCAGGACTGTTGTCCAAGGACTGTGGAGTCCCCCACCGTCAAGGGCAACAACTCCGGCGAGGAGCCAAGGCACGCCCAGTCCACCCCCGGAAAAGCACCCAAAAGTGAGCAGTGCCCGGCGCAAGAGGCCAGGGACACCAGGGACCAAAATCCCTACCCTGGCTCCGTCTGGAAGTAGGGTGCCACCTGGCACACCGCCAAAGGGGTCAAAGGGCCACAGACGACCAGGGAAGGGTGGGAAGGGCAGCACGCCCAACAAGTCTGGCAGCAGGCCAGCTGCACAGGAGTGCCCCACCAGCCCCCTCCCAGATGTGCAGGAGGACACCCAGAGGCCCAGTACGGCAGCCCAGGAGGGCCCCACAAGCCAACGGACAGATGGGCAGGAAAGCCCTGCCAGCCACATGCCAGGTGGCGAGTGACAACCATGCCTGGGCCGGAACCGCTGAACTGGGCCCTTTCAAACAAGCACCGCTGAACTGGGCCCTTTCAATCAAGCACCGTTGAACAGGGCACCTTCATCACAAGCACCGCTGAATTGGGCCCCGCCGTCTCAAGCACCGCTGATCAGGGCACCTTCATCACAAGCACTGCTGAATTGGGCCCCGCCGTCTCAAGCACCGCTGAAGAGGGCACCTTCATCACAAGCACCGCTGAATTGGGCCCCGCCGTCTCAAGCACCGCTGATCAGGGCACCTTCATCACAAGCACCGCTGAATTGGGCCCCGCCGTCTCAAGCACCGCTGAACAGGGCACCTTCATCTCAAGCACCGCTGAACTGGGCACTGCCGTCTCAAGCACCGCTGAACAGGGCACCACCGTCTCAAGCACCGCTGAATTGGGCACCGCCGTCTCAAGCACCGCTGAACTGGGCACATTCAAAACAAGCACCACTGAACTGGGCCCTTCATCTCAAGCACCGCTCCGCTGGGCACTTCATCTCAAGCACCGCTCCGCTGGCCACCGCCGTCTCAAGCACCGCTGAACTGGGCCCTTCATCTCAAGCACCGCTGGCCCATTGGCGGAAGGGGCAGGCCCGCATCTGTGTCGGGCAGGGCTGCACAAAGCACTCTGGGCACTAGTCCCCCTCCAGTACCAGTGGAGACTGTTATCCACTTGAGAGACTGTGGCTTTGCACTCCCCAGGATTGGACAGTGGGCAAGCCACCCACTGTAGAGACTTGAGAGACTGTGGCTTTGCACTCCCCAGGATATGGCAGTGGGCAAGCCACCCACTGTAGAGACTTGTGAGACTGTGGCTTTGCCCTCCCCAGGATGGGACAGTGGGCAAGCCACCGACTGTAGAGACTTGTGAGACTGTGGCTTTGCACTCCCCAGGATTGGACAGTGGGCAAGCCACCCACTGTAGAGACTTGAGAGACTGTGGCTTTGCACTCCCCAGGATATGGCAGTGGGCATGCCACCCACTGTAGAGACTTGTGAGACTGTGGCTTTGAACTCCCCAGGATGGGACAGTGGGCAATCCACCCACTGTAGAGACTTGTGAGACTGTGGCTCTGCACTCCCCAGGATGGGACAGTGGCCATAGAGGCCCCTCGTGGATCTGGCGTTGTGTACTCATGTGGCTGAGGTGCCCCCCCTTCCCTTCCCCCTGAGGTGCCTGTAGTTTTTCTATCTGATGCCCCTACAGTGTTCTCTCCGTTTAGGTCAGGTATCTTGTGTGGGCCTTGCCCATGTGATTTGGGCCCAGTGGTCCACGGACAATGACAGCTAGAATTATCGGACTTTTAATATTTATGTATATATTAGTTTTAAATGTGTGATATTTTTATAAGGCAATGATCCAATATATTCGACTGTTTATGATCTATTCCTTTTGTCTTTGCATTCTTTCGGGGGGCTTGGGGGTTGTAACAGTGATGTATTGCTATGCATTGATGTGTGTGTTGTAGTGGGTGGGGGTGGGGGTGGGTGTGTCGCGTATGTGTGTCCCCGTAATATTTTCTCCTCCCCCCTCCCCTGTGTCGTAGGTGCAGTACTCACCGTTGTCTTCTGCGCCGGCGTTCGTGCTCCTGGTAGAGGAGCAGGAATACAATAGCTGGTAGGATGTGTAATTCGGGTTCCATGCTGTCCAGATTCCTCGTGGGGTGTATGGAGGTGAGCGTTTTCGGTTTGAAATGTCTGTTTCCGCCGTGTTTTTATCGGCGGGGCTACCGCCCCGGAAAATGTGGCGGATTGGTGGGTTGTGATAGGGTGGGCGGTACATTGTCTCCCGCCTGTCTGTTGGCGGTGACCGCTGCGCTGTTTGTTTGTCCCACCGTGGCGGTCAGAGTGTTAAAGTGGCGGTCTCTGTTGGCGGTTTCCGCCAGGGTCAGAATTCCATTTTTTTAACCGCCAGCCTGTTGGCGGGTTAGCCGCTGCTTTAACACCGACCGCCAGGGTTGGAATGAGGGCCTTAGTGTCTCATGGTAGTACTGTCGAGTTTTACAGTCTCCATCACAGAACATGGAACCACGTTCCTCAGAAAACTGGGATAGAGCCATACCAATAGATGACCATGCCAATTAAATTAGCCTCAGACTACAAGTGATAGAAGAATGTATGCATTATACTTTTTACCGCAAAAAAGAATGCCTTATAATAATAACTTCATTATAAGTCTTAACAGGTCATCCTTGTTACCTGGAAGCAGTTAATGTAGTCATAGATGTCATTTAGGGTGTGCCAGGGGTCGCAGCGGTGACCCCTGACTTGTCTTTTGTGACCCCCAGTACTGCCTTTGCATTCCCTGGACTCAGAAGTGGCAACATTAGTGCCAAGAATACAGTGGTAGCTCACATTATCAGCATCAGACTATAGCATCCTTTTCTGCTTATTTTGTATTACATTAGTAGTGATTAATAATCTATAATTCACTTTTAATGTGATAAAAAAAAGTGGAGCAGCAGGACCTGGAACGTAATCTTCACTGGCATCTTAGGTTAGAGAATTAAATACTTTTCACTTTATTTAATATGCATGCATGTGGGTGAGAGAGAGTTTGGGTGAAAATGTGCGTGGGGAAAACTGGGCTGATTGCAGAAGCCGCCTAACTTTTTGCCCCCTTTTTTCACCTACTCTGGTGTTTTTCTGACTCTGATGGTGCCCTGGGCACAGCTAAGCAGTCCCAGGGCCTGTGCTCAGATTAACATTTGGCTCATTATAATTGGCTGTACCAATCTACCTATAAATCCCAGTATATGGAATGGCATGTAGGTTTAGGGACCCTGGCATTTGTATTATACCCATAGGTGCACTGCTGTGGTGCCCAGGGACATTGTAAAGGCAGGCCTGCCTTGCTGGCTGCTTCTTAGTTACAGTTGACCCCAAATTTGACTTTCAAATTAAAAATATTTCAAAAGTCTTCAGCTACCTTATTTTTACATGTGCCCTAGGTGCCCCCAGGGTTGGGGCCAGTATAAGCAGGGACTTTATAAAACATGCCTTGTAAGCCCCGGTAAGGGAAAAATAGCTATTTGTGTTTTCCCCCATTGTAATGAATGGGATCCATAGGCTAACATGGGAAGACTTTATTTAAAAGAATAAAGCCTTATTTTCCATTGAAAGGAGCTAAATATGGCATGTATAGTAGCAGATTTAAAGTTATAATAAATCCAACAACTTGCCACTGTTGAATTATAATAACGTGCACCTAGAAAGAGCTTTAAAACCTTTCTTAAAAGTCACCAGTTTCCGCTCTGTAGTTCCCTTCTCTGATTGTCCAGTTTCTGGCAGCCTAGCCAGCCTGCCTTGATGAGGTGTGAAATGGCCTGGGCTGAACACAAAGAATGTGCCTGGGGAGGAGAACTGCCTCAGCAGATGGTGAAACATTATGGGGGAGAGCAGCCAAACTGTACTTCAAAGGAGGGAAGGACATTTGGGCCAGCAAGTGGAACTCCCCATTTCCTGCAAAACCAGACAGCCAGGTGGCCCCTGATTAAATGAGAGGGCTGGAAAGGAGTGGGTTAAGGGGAACATAGCCACACCAGTGGGTGGACTCAGGCAGAACTGATCTCTGAGATTTAATTTTTGTCATCTTGGATTTTTGGAGAATGTTGCTCCCTGGGATTGATTTGTGCCACACTTTCCAGGAAGTGGTCACTCAAGATGGTGGTGGCCTGAACGTGATTAGTAAAGAGGCCAGCCTGGCTTTCCACCACAGGAGCAAGGATAAAATTGGCAGAGCTGCACCCCCACCTCAGATCCTTGCAAGGAACAAGACAAGAAGAAGAAGGACTACCCTGCTAGACCCCTCACCTGCACCTGGACACTGCACTCTGAAGGACTGCACCAGCTGCACACTTGGGCTTCACCACTAAAAGGACTTTGCCTGTTGCCTACTACTGCTTCAGGAAAGGACACTTTGGGGGTCATTCTGACCCCGGCGGTCAGAGACCGCCGGGGCCAGGGTCGGCGGGAGCACCGCCGACAGACCGGCGGTGCCCCGCAGGGCATTCTGACCGCGGCGGTTCGGCCGCGGTCAGATGCGGGAAACCGGCGGTCTCCCGCCGGTTTCCCGCTGCCCTGCAGAATCCTCCATGGCGGCGGAGCGCGCTCCGCCGCCATGGGGATTCTGACACCCCCTACCGCCATCCTGTTCCTGGCGGGTCTCCCGCCAGGAACAGGATGGCGGTAGGGGGTGCCGCGGGGCCCCCGTAAGAGGGCCCCACAAAGTATTTCAGTGTCTGCTATGCAGACACTGAAATACGCGACGGGTGCCACTGCACCCGTCGCACCTTCCCACTACGCCGGCTCAATTCTGAGCCGGCGTCCTCGTGGGAAGGTTGATTTGCCCTGGGCTGGCGGGCGGGTGCCTGCCAGCCCAGGGCAAATCCCAAAATACCCTCAGCGGTCTTTCGACCGCGGAGCGGTATTTTGGTGGGGGAACTTTGGCGGGCGGCCTCCGCCGCCCGCCGAAGTTAGAATCACCCCCTTTGTTTGCTACGGGTAGAAAATAGCTGACCAGAGTCCCCTGCAATAAGCCCTGAAGAAACTGACCAGCTGAGTGACCAGTGGTCATTTTTGGATTTGAGCCAGGTGCATTCTTGGAGTTAGAGTCTAACCTTCAATGAGCAAATCAGAGCTTCTGGAACCTTGGAGTGGGTTCTGGAACCCAAAAGGACCTTCAAAGACCTTCTGGAAGAAGATCCAGAATTTGGAGGAGTTTGGAGCAACTTTGGGAAAAGGCTCCCTAAGTGGACTGACCCAACATCGAGAGTCAAGCAGGCTTACATCCATCACGAGCCGGTCTGACTTGCAGGTTCATCCTGCTGAAAAGGTCTGGAGCCCTAGACTTCTGGGATTTCACTGAGGCTCATGGAAAGTCAATCCGACGATGTTGACTCAAAATCAGATTGCTGTGGAGAGTCATCCGAACTCGGAGAGAAAAAGTCCAAAAAAGCCCAAACGTAAAAAGTTGACCAAGGCTTCCTATGCAGTGAATCTGAAGAGTGCTCCAGGGAGGTTGGCTTTAATTCAGGTTCATCCCAGACAAAGATTTCCATTATGAAAAATCATCTTAGTCTGAATGTAGAATTCTTCAACATGGTCTCTTGCAACACATATTTGAAGAGGGCTCCATTGAGGTTGGATTTGAATTATGACTTCATCCTAGTGAAGAAAAATCTTTAAGAAAAAGACTAAGGGGAGTCATTACAAATTTGGCAGTTCTATGACCGCAACACCTCATATGCACCATCAACACTCCACAACACACACACCCCCACCTGATAATACAACCAACACAATGTAACAACACCATTGTACCAATACACACAATCACACAGCCATACAACGAGGCATACGTCACACCACGCAAACACACCACACAACAGTTATGACATACCAAACACCACTTACACACACACACAGTACAACTAAACAAGGGCACACCACACTCCAAATAACAAATTCCAACCGTATCAATACACACATTATAAACATAAAAGAATGTCCCAAAAACATACATGCCCAGCACAGCATACCCAGCCATCACAGTTGGACAAACTTAAAGCACATACCCACACCAGCATCCCAAACACAACTGGTAGCACAACCACAGCAAAACACACACACACAAAAGAAATGCAGGCAAGACGATAACAGCCATGAGGAATGAAAGGCAGGGCAAATATGTAATGTTGGAAACAATGACTGGTTGGTCCAGATGTATGGGAATAAATAAATAAATAAACAGATGAATAAATAACAAGGTACAATAAGTAAAAGCCCTTAGGCCATTGCAAATCCGAAAGTGCAACATGCACACGTGGCATGTCTGATGGACCAAACTTGACTCCTGACTGCTAAATTACCTCAACGGGTAGGGGCATAAAGGGGGCAGGCAGGCACCTCAGGGATTGGGGGCTTGAGGAGGGGTTTGCGCTTAGGTTTGAGAGGGGATCTTTGGGCTTGGGATGGGGGCTCTGGACATGGCTTAGGGGAGGGCTTGAAACACTTTGGAGGGGTCGACTTCGTGGAGGGGGAGGGGCATAGTTAGTGGCAGGGGGACAGGGGAGGACTTTGAGGTGGTAGGGCTGAACTTTGGGAGGGAAACTGATCTCTTGGGGGTCACATGGGGAGGGAGAGGAGTAGGGAAAAGGTTCAACTCCAAGAGGAAGTACTTCTTCGACACACGGGGACGGTCATGGCAAAATGGTTTCGGAGTGGAGGGAGAGGGAGTGCTTGTAGGAGGCGTTGTGGATGTTTTGGGTGTATTTGCATGTGTGAGGAATGCTTGTGTGTGCTGGGTGTCTGTTGGGTGGTGAGTGTGGGCGTTTATGTCTCTTGGGAGGAGGGGGTGGAGGCGCTGGGAGTTGCTGTACTGGAAGGGTGACTGTCTGTTGGGATGGTATCACCAGCTATGGTACATGTGCTGCACGTAGGTGTGTCTGTGGTTGTGGTGTCTGCGGATCTGGTGACTGGGGTGGATGTCTGATGGTCTGCTATTGTGCTGACTGTGGGTAGGATAGGTGTTGTGGCTGTATCGGTGAATGCCAGTGTGGTGTTTCCAGAGGTGTGTCCGGTGTAGTGTCTGTGAAGGTGGGGGTGCTGAGGAGTCTGTGCAGGTAGTGGGTGTTGGTGTGCCTGCAAATGGGTGTTGTTTGTGTGCAAGCCGGTTGTGGGTCTTGTGGTGCTTATGTTTGTCTGAGGAACCCTTGGCTGTTGAGGTGGATGAATTCTTGTCTGTCTGTGTGCTCTGGCTGGGACGGGGAAGAGGGGTGTGGGATTGGGAAGAGGAAGATGGAGGGGGTGCAAGATAAAGGGTGAGTGTCTGCTGTCAGTGCAGAGGTCAGAATCTGAAAGGATCTCTGTAGGCCAGCCAGTGTACTGTGAATGCCATCCAGGAATGCATTGCTCTGTTGGACTTGAGGTGCAAGTCTCTGGATGACATTCATGATGGTCGACTGACCCACAGAGAATGACATTGGGAGGTCAATAGCCTCCTCACTGAGGGCAGAACGGCTGACTGGGGCAGGAGCAGAGGTACCTGCGGCGAAGGGCACAGACAACTGGGTGGGAATCTACAGGGAGGGCAGTGGTAGAAAGGGGGGTGGAGGACAAAGATGGTTCTGGGTTGGTCCCAGATGGGTCAACCACCTCCAGGGAGTGTCTACTGGAGCAGGATTCCGAAGATGATGATGTGGAAAATCTGGTCTGGCCTCTGGCACTCCCCTTGTCCTCTGTGCCACTGGGTCCCTTGCTGTCAGTGGTCGCAGCACTCCAGGTCCCTTGGCTAGCAGCATCCCAACTCACCTGTGCCCCACCTCCTTCGCCTGCTGATGCACACAGATAGAGAGAGAGCAAGGGAGAGACAGAGAGGGAGAGAAAGGGTTATTATATTCCTTACAGAGACCCATCTAAGTATGCACAACTGTAGGTAAACATCTCCAGGCCAGGCTATCTCTGTTTGCAATACACATATTCTACATCATATCACAACATGTTACAACTATCCACCCCTTTATGTCATCCCTCACACCCATATCAGGTTCTAAGTAAGTTAGCACAACTGGAGTAATCCAATTGAACATCTGTAAAGCCATGTCAGCATGTTTCTCCTGTCCTGGCAGAAGTAGATATGTCAAGCATATTCCAGATCCTATCTCTCCATATTCCAATTACATATTGGAAGAGCAGGTGACTGATCACAACACATCATGCATGCCCTGAAAAAACACCTGACCAGGCCATCTCAATTAGTAATGTCCCTTGATAGTGTAGACTACCCTATTCACAGACCACACAGCACCTGTCATATAGATCACATGGCTGGGTAACCCCCTATACATGTATGGCAGTGTGGGTACCTGAACAAGCCAGAACAAGTGGAACTCCCAAACAGGTGACAACTGATGTGTAGAATACATGTCTGGAGTGCAGGCATCCCATGACATTTACACATTCACTGAGGAATAGCTGTAGACACAAAACACAGATAAACTGCATCACTGCATAAATGCATGTGCAGCTACAATGACCTACATAGCACACATGATACATCCATAGGCAATCACTGAGTGCAGTGTCACAACAACTGCACTTCAGGTAGCCACAATTGACATCGTAGGCCTTCTACCATTAAACCTGGCATGCAGTTACAGTTCCAGGACTTGACAATATGAGTAAACTAACATCACTCACACCATACCTGCCAAGTGATTACCTATGACTAACTTTAGACTACACAAATTGCACACAGAAATGACATGTACACATGGACCTACACAACTGCCAGTGCATATACAATATTTTCCATTGCAACACATACCTGCTTTAGAAATAAGGGTACAACAAAACCATTACTTCATGATCACATAAGTGATGCAATACTTAATCCTCACCAGACTGGACACATCAGCTAGGCCAACGGTAGCAAACATTGTCCCACTTCATATGATGTACCCCTAAGTAACCATTGAGACAGGGTGTAGGCAGCATATTACCAAGGTTTCTAAGGAACTGGAAGGGCATAGCCACATCTAACATTGACACAGCATATTGTAAAAGGCTAGCTCTGCCAAAGCACTTACCTCCTCTAGAACCAACCCAATGGGACAGAGGTGAAATGCTCATAAATCAATCACTTGTAAAAGAATGGTGAGTCTAAATACACAAATTAGAAACCCAAAGTAGAATGTTCTTTCGTTAAAATCTTCACATACCCCATAGAATGGAGATGAACAGAGAATGGGGGTATAACAATAAACACACACACGTACTGGCCTCACATGGAGTCCATACCTGTACCAGTACTAGTTATGTTTGGACCCTGTACCAAATAATGAGTCATCCAGTTGATGCAACATGTGATCAGCGCAGATGGGAATGGTTAGACACCTTAGAGCCACTAACACTCATATGTAGATGGATGGACCAGGTATGGACCAGGTTTGAGTCAACGGGTATGGTGAAACACCAGGTCACATCCACAGGAATGGCAGGATGGGGCAACACATGGGCATTGACATTTGAGCATCTCCACATGCAGTCAGAATGATGTCTTGATACAGGAGTCCAAAACGTACACATAGGAGTTGACACTACACAACTGTAACAGCAAGTGAGCATACATACTCATCATTTCATCCTGTAGGGTATGCCGCCTACATTCACCTACTCCAACTACTGTTCACATGGCCGACTCACTGTCACACACAACACCAATCACACAGGACTGGAGCATTGGACTCACCTGTTCTTCTGGTGCTCCATATAGCTGTTCATACAGGGGTAGGACCTCCTCCACCAGCTTCTCCAGATCTTCCTGTTTGAAGGCAGGGGCCCTTTCACCTGCAGGACATGGCATGATGGTTTCCAGAGGCACTACACAGCAGCTCACGTAGAGGAGGTCTTGCTAGCAACAGTGTCAGGATTCAAGTGGGCAAGACTGCAGATAATGGCACTCCCGGCCTCCAAGTACAGGACCGTCACCACTGGCGGTCATCGCCATTGGCCCCAGTCTGCCATAGGCAGCAATGTCAACCTATGACAAGTTGCATGGCTGTTGCGACTGCCTACTGCCATGACGACTTCCGCCGGTGGACTTAGGTCACTTCCTACTGTTCAGAACAGTAGGTCAGGCACGTGCCATTTTGGGCACATGTACTCGATGTAGGTGCTTAAATAAGTGTGTCAAACACCTATTCATCCAGATATCTTTGTCACCCAAAGTTGTGACTTAATGGTTGTGCTACATAATGGGCCAATTATGAGAATATGTCGTGTTGAGCCTGTAAATATGTGAATAGCTCTGTGTAGCTACTCTGAGGTGCATAGGCTTCGGATAACTATAGGGTGAGTTAATTACATATGTGTGATCAGTGCAGGACTGCAGTCTCCCACACATTTTCTCATACATATGTGTCATATGTCCTATCTGACTTACATTTCAGCCAATGTGCTGCAATGATGATGAATGATGTGCATGCCTATGGTCTATAATGTTTATGTCAGCCCTGCTATGCATCCCCTACACCTGTCAGGTGTCTGCTACTATACCATGTGCTGCTGATGTGTGCCTACTGCATGACTCATTGTACATTCTCTCCTCTCAACATAGATATCCTGCCAAGAAGGAAATTAGACAACCATCAGTGTACTGTCCACTGGTAGATCTGGCAACCATGGAGGACAGGCATGTCATCCAGACCTATCGTCTGAATCATCAGACCATCATGGATCTATGTAGACAGTTAAAGCCAGATCTGATGGCAGGCAATTGCAATCTTTATTGCATACCTCCCATCATTCAAGTATTATCAGTGCTACACTTCCTGGTTACAGGGTCATTCCAGAATACTGTTGCCTTAACAGCAGGGATGTCTCAGCCCATGTTCAATCTGGTGTTGAGGGATGTACTGTGTGCTTTCTTGAAACACCTGGACAGCTACATCAGATTTCCCCAAGAGCGGATATGACCTATGTGAGGGCTGACTTTTATTAGATGGGACAGATTCCTCATGTGGTAGTGGACATTGATGGCATCCATGTATCCCTGTTCCCTCCCAGTGTCAATGAACAGATGTATCGGACCAGGAATAATTACCACTCTGTCAATGTGCATGTGGTGTGTCTGGCAGACTAGTACATCTCCCAAGTGACAGACAAGTTTTCTGGATCAGTGCAGGACTTCTACATTATGCGGAACAGCAATGTCCCACACATGATGGCATGACTATACACAGAGAGGGCCTGGTTGGTTGGTAAGTATGCACTGTAATGTGTTTGTATGTAATGTGACGTGTCATCACAATCTGCACACTTGCTGAACCTTCAATTTAAATTGTTCCACCATTGTGTTCACAGGTGACTCTGGCTATCCAAACCTTCCTTGGCTGTTGACCCCTGTGAGGTGCCCAGCCATGCCAGGGGAACTCCATTCCAATGAGGCCCACAGGAGGACAAGTCCTGTAATAGAACACATCTTCAGCCTCCTGAAGGCAAGATTCAGGTCCCTGGACCTATCTGGTGGTGCCTACTCCCCCCCAAGGGTTGCCAAATCATTGTTGCCTGCTGCATGCTCCACTATCTAGTTCTGAGGCGTCAGATACCATTGCTAACTGATGATGGTGAGCCTGCTGTACCTGTGGCTGCACATGGTGATATGGAAAGTGATGAAGATCCAGAGGAAGAAGGAGCAGCTGACTGTAGGGCTGAGCTCATCAATCAGTACTTTCAGTGACATACAGGTATGTGAGGTGGGCCTTTTCAAGTCTTGTCTGTGCACAATCAGAAGTAAATAGCTGACATAACACCTCCTGACCTTTAGCATATGTGATGATGTAATGATGTCTAATGCCTATACGTGAGTTGTGAAAGCAGAAGATAGAATGTAAGGTGTACAGTATTAGTGGTTCACCTCTAACATGTGTGGTAGCAACTAATTCCAACATTCACTTCTCTCATGGACTGACCAGTTTTGAGCTGGATTTCCTTCATTCTCCTATTCCCATCTCCTCCCACCCACCGAACGTGGTTTTCTTCTGTGGGTCTACTACCTAAGGCTTGAGGTAGACATTGTCAGTAGTCAATGATGATAGAGGACAGCTCAGAGAAGTGCACATGACAGATAACCTGTTAAATGGATCTTGTAAAGGGCCTGAGCCTGTTGCTGTATAAGTCCAATATGGTTGCCCATGTATTCAAGTTATACTACAATAGGCATGCAGTCGATTACTTGTTTATGTGCTTATTGTGTCATCATGCCTTCCATCCTGATGGTACTCTCTGTCTTGCTCTAAATGTAGATGGCTCAATGGTTTATACCCTGGTGTTACTGTGGATTTCAACCTCACTCTCTGACATCTGTCCAGTGACATTACTCTTGACCTGTGTGACCTGCTGAGGTAGCTCCGTCTGGTGGCCATTACACTGCTAGTTCGAATCGGTGGGCATTACCAGACCACAGTTGGATAGAAGGCCAATTGTTGTTGTATCATTAAACACACATATACAGTAACTGTGTCCAAAAGTGATTTATTGTGCATTTAAGTTTTGTGACAAGTGAAATAAATGTGACCAGCATAACAACAGGTGATGGGTGGAGTCATGGTAAGTGGATTTATCAGAGTAGCTGCTACAACATTTAGTCACACAGGTCCAGTGTCCTTGTATCATATGAAAATGGAGTTCTGTCACAATCAACAGGGTATATCAGTGGCACACAAGGAGAAGAGAGGTTCACTTCCTGGCAGTGGGATTGGTCTAGGCATCTGCTTCAGCCAGATGTCTGGCTGGACGTCCACGTTTGCGGGGGTGTTCTTCAGCTTCATAGGGAGGGGTGTCTGAGGCTTGGGATTCCCCCAGCAGGGCCTCCATTCCACTAGCTGCCGCTGATGTAGAGGCAGCAAATGTCACATTGCTAGTGGAAGGGGTCTGATGTTGGGTTGGTAAAGCATGCAGGGTGCTGCTCATGTCCCTCAGCACTCCTGATATGGAGGCCATGGTGGCATTGTGTGCCTGCCACTGCATGCTGCATGATCTTCTGGTGGTTTTCCCTCTGTAGCCTTAGATCCCCCCCCCAAACATGGTGATGATTTGGCCCATCATGTCCTCAGAGGTTTGGTATGCTCCCAGGACTTAGGTGATGGTATCCTGGTCAGTGGATTCATTTGGTGGCCCATACTCTGGCCCACATTATCCCTCCCATGCCCCATGCCCCAGGTGCCTGTTCCCCTGGCACAGTGTGCCCACTCCCAGTGTTCGCAGGACCATCATTGTCTGTGGTGTGAAGGTCCGACTCAGGTCCCTGTACTGTGGTGCACACAATAGATTAAACTGTCCTTGGGACACAGGTTTGGGGGTGCTTGCTTGGCTGGGATGTCAAAGCAACATGGATGGGGGGACTAATGTGGGCAGGATGAGGCTAGGAGTTGTCTACTAACCAGGTGTCCCAGATGGGCCAGGTAGGTCATCACTGTCCAGACATCCAGGAGTGTTGTCCGCACTGGGGCCTTCATCCTGAGGAAGGCTGGCAGTGTCTGATATCTTCTCCATGGTGGCAATGGCAGAGTTACCTCTGGATGGAGTGAGACATCCAATACAGTTATGAAAGTGTGTTTGGTTCCCTCTTTGTGAGATGCAGACAGTGGCTTACCATGATTCCCTGGAATGACAATGACAAATGCTGCACAGCATAGCTTTGTAGTACATACAAGTCTGTGACAGGTGTACCATACTCCATGGTGGGTGCTGTCATCAATGATTTGAACATGCGGCACTGCTGATGGGTTCTCTTACTATCAGATATTTGATATGACTATTTGAATCTGCTATCTAGTGAGTGGTCAGGATTGGTAGTTATCACACAATATGCCTGCACATTGCACTATGATGTCCTATTGGGAACACATTATGTGGGTATTCAAGGGAAATATTCCTGTCTCTGGTTCTTTTGCGTGTGCTTGGAGTCTGGCATCTTACCTTCTAACCCATGGTGTCTCCATTGTGGCTTAGGGATATGGATCAGTGTCCATTTGGAATTGTAACTGTGCTTTGCCTTGCTTGCCATTATGGTCTACCATTGCATTGCCATGTACTGGTCTTCAGGCATACATTCTAGTTGGTGTAGGTAGTACAATAGTCATACATGCATGAAATGTGATGTGATGTGCACATTGCAGTTTTTTGCATTAATAGGTGTCCTTGCCAAGGGCTGTGTGGGCAGTAGGGTCATGTGGGGTGGTAGCATGCCAGAGAGAGCATTGGGTAATTGGCAGGTAGGTGTAGTGGGATATTCAGTTAACTAGGGGATATTTGGGTAGTGAGGAATCATGCAGGTCATGATAATTGTGTGAGATTGATGTTGTGTGTACTTACCAGACTCCAGTCTCCCAGGTGTTCCAGTCAGGCCCTTAGGATGCAGTATATCCAATACCTTCTCCTCCAAAAATGTGAACTGTGGGGAAGTAGGGGGGGCACACCGCCAGTCTTGTGTATGGCCAGCTGGTATCTCAATGCCATAGAACGCACCTTCCCCGTAGGTCGTTCCACCTCTTCCTTATGTCATCCCTTGTGTGTGGATGGCTGCCCACTGAGTTGACCCTGTTGACTATTCTTTGCCATTACTCCATTTTCCTGGTAACTGATGTTTGCTGGACCTGTGCTTCAAATAGTTGTGGCTCTACCCTGACAATTTCACCCACCATGACCCTCGACTCATCAATGGTGAATCATGGGTGTATTTTTGGGGACATGGTCGTAATTGTGTTGACTGTGTGGGGGTGTGTGTTGTATGAAAGGTTATAGTGTTGGGTGATTTATGGGGTGTGGGTGGTGCATTGTGAGGGATGGATGGTTGTCATGGAATGTGTGTGCTCGTTATGTGTGTATTGTGTTCGTTTAGTTGGTGTGAGATGAATGTGATGTGTGTGCCTATAGTGTCAGGTTGCTTTCTCTTTGTACGTCCTGCTCTTTGTTTCTCAGTATTGTGGATGTGTTGCAAAGGATTGAGGGTTGAGTGGGGTGTTTTATATAGTGGTGTGCATGTGTGTCAAGTGAGTGGATGTGTGTGAGGTGTGGGGTATTCAAACTGTCCAATTTGGTGTTGTGTCCTGTCAGTGGTGGTTTCTGACCACAGCGGCTCGCACCGCCAATGTTTTTCTGCCATGGAAGAACCGCTGTGGTGATTTGTAGGTCGTAATTTGGTGGGTGGATGTGTGTCAGGTTAGCAAGACTGGTGGTGGAACTGCCTCTTTCCCGCCCTCCAGCGTCCTGGTGGTTTAGTAATTTTGGCTGTTTTTTGGCGGTCTTCATGGTGTGGGTTCTAAAACGGCAATCGGATGACTGCCAACATGGCGGTCTCTTGGCGGCCGCCACAGTGGTGGTCTTGCTAAAAGACAGCCAAACTCTAAGTCTGAAGGTAAAAATTGGACCGAGGCCTCCCGCTCACTGTAGCCAAGCAGGGCTCCATTGTGGTATGCCTCAAATTTTGGCTTAGCCCCGGATGAATGCGCCCAGATGCCCAGATTGGCGCTTGTTAAAATGGGGTGTCTGGTTGGCAGTCAGTTTGCACTCCAAGCAGGGACCCTCACTCTAGTCAGGATAAGGGAGTTACACTCCTACGACAACCCCTGCTCACCTCCTTGGTAGCTTGACACAAGCAGTCAGACTTATCTCAAAGGCAATGTGTAAAGTATTTGAACCAACACACGCAGTAATCCAATAAAACACTACAAAATGGACACAACAACAGTTAGGCAAAATAGGTAATATTTACCTAATTCAAACAAGACCACAATGACAAAAGTCCAACATACACAAGTCAAATATCAATTTTCAAAAGAATAAGGGGGCATATTTATACTCCGTTTGCGCCGAATTAGCATCATTTTTTTCGACGCAAATTCGGCGCAAAACTAACGCCATATTTATACTTTGGCGTTAGACACGTCTAGCGCCAAAGTATGAGGAAAGAGCGTAATTTTTTTGCGTGAACGCCTTCCTTGCGTTAATGAGATGCAAGGTAGGCGTTCCCGTCCGAAAAAATGACTGCGACACAAATGCGTCGTATTTATACTCCCGGGCAAAAATCACGCCCAGGAGTAGGCGGGGCAAAAAACCCCGCATTTGCGCCTCTTTTTAACGCCTGGGTCAGGGCAGGCGTTAAGGGACCTGTGGGCTCAAAATGAGCCCACAGCTGCCCTCCCATGCCCCCAGGGACCCCCCCTGCCACCCTTGCCCACCCCAGGAGGACACCCAAGGATGGAGGGACCCATCCCAGGGACATTCAGGTAAGTTCAGGTAAGTATAATTTTTTATTTTTTTTATATATTTTTTTGGCATAGGGGGGCCTGATTTGTGCCCCCCTACATGCCTCAATGCCCAATGACCATGCCCAGGGGACATAAGTCCCCTGGGCATGGCCATTGGGCAAGGGGGCATGACTCCTGTCTTTACTAAGACAGGAGTCATGTAAATGGCGTCTGGGCGTCGTTAAAAATGGCGCAAATCGGGTGGAGGCGATTTTTTAGCGTCAACCTGACTTGCAGCATTTTTAAGACGCCCTAACGCCATTTTCCCCAATGCCGGCGCTGCCTGGTGTACGTGGTTTTTTTCCACGCACACCAGGCAGTGCCGGTCTGCTAGCGCCGGCTAACGCCATTCAATAAATACGGCGCCCGCATGGCGCTTCAGAATGGCGTTAGCCGGCGCTAAACTTTTTGACGCTAAACTGCGTTAGCGCAGTTTAGCGTCAAAAAGTATAAATACGGGCCAAGGGGCATATTTATACTCCGTTTGCGCCGAATTTGCGTCGTTTTTTTCGACGCAAATTCGACGCAAAACTAACTCCATATTTATACTTTGGCGTTAGACACGTCTAGCGCCAAAGTTCATGGAGTTAGCGTCATTTTTTTGCGTGAACACCTTCCTTGCGTTAATGATATGCAAGGTAGGCGTTCCCGTCTTAAAAAATGACTCTGATGTTATTGCGTCGGATTTATACTCCCGGGCAAAAATGACGCCCGGGAGTGGGCGGGACTAAAAAACCTGCATTTGCGCCGGATTTTAGTGCCTGGGTCAGGGCAGGCGTTAAGGGACCTGTGGGCTCAGAATGAGCACAGAGGTTCCCTCCCATGCCCCCAGGGACACCCCCTGCCACCCTTGCCCACCCCAGGAGGACACCCAAGGCAGGAGGGACCCATCCCAGGGAAGAAAAGGTAAGTTGTGGTAAGTTTAAAAAAAAAAAAAAATTGTGGCATAGGGGGGCCTGATTTGTGCCCCTCTACATGCCACTGTGCCCAATGACCATGCCCAGGGGACAGAAGTCCCCTGGGCATGGCCATTGGGCAAGGGGGCATGACTCCTGTCTTTGCTAAGACAGGAGTCATGTTAATGGCATCTGGGCGCCAAAAAAAAATGGCGCAAATCGGGTTAAGACGATTTTTTTGCCTCAGCCTGACTTGCCCCATTTTTGGACGGCCAAACGCCATTTTTCCCTACGCCGGCGCTGCCTGGTGTACGTGTTTTTTTTTCACGCACACCAGGCAGCGCCGGTCGACTAACGCCGGCTAACGCCATTCAATAAATACGGCGCCCGCATGGCGCTTCAGAATGGCGTTAGCCGGCGCAAATTTTTTTGGCGCAAAACTGCGTTAGCGCAGTTTTGCGTTAAAAAGTATAAATATGGCCCTAAGAGTCTTACTCCATAGAAAACAGGGCAACGCTGATTTTACACAAAATACCTAGCTTGCGTCAAACATAAAGCCACACAGGTGAGCGTGCATTGGAAAAGTCAGAAATGCGTTGATTCCTTACTCGCAAGTGAGGCCATGTGTTGTTTCTTCTCTGGTCAGGTAGGCGATGCGTCATTTTTCTCTCTCGTAAGAGAGCAATACATCGATTTCCAGGCAGGTCACCTTGAATCCACGCAGGTTCACGATGACTGATGCCCAGCGACGATAGGTGAGAAATCCAGTCACACAGTGTTAGAAAACCACGCTTTGTGGGGTTTGCATCATTATCAGCTGCTGCAAGCAGTTGTTGCTTCGTTTCTCCAGCCACAATGTGTCCATTTCCCAGCCTTGGTGCAGGTGGGATGTCGGTGTCAGCCGCGAGGTGGTGGCGTGCCATTTTTCAGCCATGTTGCAGGTAGTGTGTCAAAAATTTCCCTGCACAGTGTTCTGTGCATGGATTTCAGTCCTTGTACTGCCAACAGCACCTCTCAAGAGCCCAGGGACTGGATAGGGCACCAATTAGCAGGGCAGGAGTCACAGCAGAGTCCTGGTGCTGGCAGAGGACGTCTTTGATGGCCCTAATACTTCAAAACGGAAGGCAAGCTCAGTCTAAGCCCTTAGAGATTATTTTCAAGCAGGAATGCACAACAAAGTCCAGTCTTTGTCCCCTTTCACAGGCAAAAACAGCAACTGCAGGATAGCCCAACAAAGCACTGTCACAGGTAGGGTCAGCACTTCTCCTCAGCTCTTTAGCTCTTCTCCTTGGCAGAGATTCCTCTTGAATCCAGAAGTGATCTAACTTCTGGGGTTTTAGGTCCAAGACTTATACCCCTTTCTGTCTTTGAAGTAGGCAATCATCAAAGGAAAGTCTCTATTGTTCACAGGATCCTACCTTGCCCAGGCCACGCCCCACACACACACCTGAGGGTTGGAGACTGCATTGTGTGAGGGCAGGCACAACTCATTTAGGAGTAAGTCACCACGCCTCTGTCTACTCCAGCCCAGGTGGCTCATCAGGATATGCAGGCTACACCCCAGCTCCCTTTGTGTCACTGTCTAGAGGAGATTCAGTAACAGCCCAACTGTCAGTTTGACCCAGACAGGGAATCCCCACCACTGAACCCTGCCCTATTTGGCACTTGCCTGCTTTCTGCAGGGCCTCCAACACATTTCAGAGGTGCTGCAAGTGTTGTTCGCAAGTAGAGTTGAACACCTGTTTAACCAGCCTCTGAAAGGTGACAGGGGCATTATTCATCCCAAAGAGCATCACCATAAACTTGTAGTGCCCATCTAGGGTGGAAAATGCAGACCTCTCTTTAGCCCCCTCAGTCAGAGCATTATCTGACAATATCCAGAGGTCAGATCAAATGTACTTAGATATTTGGCAGCGCCAAACAGATCAATTAACTCATCAGCTCGGGAATGGGATGCACATCAGTTTTAGTGACTGCATTGAGTCCCCGGTAATCCACACAGAGATCTGGAGTGGCACCAGGAGCAGCAGCTTTTCGGACCAAGACCACAGGGCTGGCCCAAGGGCTACTTTAAAACTCAATAACCCCTACACTAACATCTTGGACACATCCTCCTTGATGTTAGCCCTAATCTTTTCAGTCACTCTGAAAACCTTATGTTTTACAGGAGGACTGTTCCCAGTGTCCACATCATGTGTTCACAGATGAGTGACCCCTGAGTTCAAGGAAAATAGAAAGGCATATTTTCCCAACTCTGGGGTCAGTGATGGGGAGAGGTTCATCCACTTCACAGACCCATCTTTCTCCTTAGCATACAGGATGTCAGGAAGAGGCTCACTCTATTCCTCTACCCCATTTGTTGCTAGGAACATTGTCACCTCTGTCCTCTCAAAATGAGGCTTGAAGCGGTTCATTTGTAGGACTCTCAAAGGGTTCCTGGGAGTCCACAAGTTCACCAGGTTTGGGACATCACTCTTGCACTCTACCACCTCAAAAGGCCCAGTCCACTTATCCTGAAGGTTCCAATTGGCCCATCACCCATACTTTCTGGCCAGTATGAAACTCAACTAGAGTGGCATTCTGGTCATACCAGCGCTTCATATTTTCCTGGGTTGCTTCCAGGTTCTCTTGGGTGAGCTTCCTGAAGCGGGCTGTCTGGCTTCTAAAAGCCAGCACTTAACTGAATACATCCTGTGGGGCATACTGGAGGCTTTCCCCAAGGCTTCCCTAACCACACTCAGGCTTTCCCCAAGGCTTCCCTAACCACACTCAAACGTCCCCTAACAGGGTGGCCATACAGCAACTCAAAAGGGCTAAATCCAAGACCCTTTTGAGGCACCTCCCTGTAGGCTAACAGAAGGCATGGCAAGAGGATGTTCCACTTACGCCTCAAGGGTTCTGAGAGGCCCATGATCATGTTCTTCAAGGCGCAGCTGAATCTCTCAACCAGACCATTACTTTGGTTGTGGTAAGAAGTGGTGAACTTATATGTCACACCACACTCCTTCCACAGAGACTTCATAGATGTTGATATGAAGTTGATACCCCATCAGATACCACCACCTTGAGAAACCCCATGTGGGTAAAAACCCCATCAATGCACGTCCCACCGCAGGGGAGGTGATTGACCTCAAATAAATGGCTTCTGGGTACCATGTGGCGTGATCACCAAGACCAGGATAAACCATTTGCCCAGGGCTGTCATGGGATCCAGAGGCCTCACAATGTCAATACCAACTCTTTCAAAGGGGGTGCTAACCACAGGAAAAGGTTGGAGGGGACTTTTACATTTCCCCCCACTCTTGCCACTTGCCTGACAAGTTTGGCAAGACCTACAGTGTGCATCTGAGTGCCTGTGCATTTGGGGCCAGTAAAGGTGGGAGACAAGTCGTTCAAAGTTCTTGTCCTGTCCCAAATGTCCAGCTAAAGGCACAATGTGAACCAGACCTAGTAGGAAGGCTCTGAAGCACAGGGGTACCACCAGCACATAGGCTGATCCAAACTCTGCAACCTTAGGCTCACTATTTAAGAGGCCTTCCTCCCAGTAAATCAAGTGTGATCCATACTCCGTGCCAGACACCTGGTCTGCAGCCTGCCGCCGCAAACCCTCAAGAGTAGGGCATGTCCTCTATGCCCCACAGAATGCTTCCCTGGTGAGTCCCCTTCCTCCTGTCACTGAGTCAGCTCAGGAACCTCCCCCAGCTCAGCCACCTGTTCCTCTGTAGGCTCTGGGGCATCCCCTAAAGGTTCTTCCTCCTCCCGGACCATGGGAACTTCTGAAGTGGGTTTCCAGCAGCCCTTGCCCTTCCTCTTTTTGGCAGACACCTGTGCCACTCTTTCAGGCTCCGGGGTCTCCTGATCACAGTGATGGGCTGGCATTGACAGGGTGGACACACACACACACACCCAGGCAGACCCAACATCTCCAAGTGAGACCTGCATTCATCCTCCTTCCAAGGGGAATCCTCCAGGCCATTGCCAAGCTGACAATCTACAGGCATGATTGGACTCATAGCTACTCTCAAGGCTCCTGAGACCCCCCCCCCCCCATTCAAAGGGAACCTGCACCACTCTGCACAGGTGCTCTGAGTTGTCTACTGCAACTACATGGTGAAGTACATGAGGAACTATCTGCTCTTCAGACACCAGGTCATTTCTCACAGAAGTCACACTGCCTCTGGTGTCTCTCATACCTCCACCCTCTATCCATTGATGGTCACCCACTGCATGTACTTCTTAGTATTCTCAGGCACAATGGTTCTCTGGGCCATCTCACTGTCATCTAGTGAGACAAGGGTCATCTCAGCTGGCTCCCACCCACCTAGAACCAACTCCTCCCCAAGCGCTACACTGGCCAAACCCTGTGACTGAGGACCAGTTAGTGCCCGTGTCCACTTGGGACATTTGGGATCCCCCCTCACATGACCCACCTGGTCACATGCATAACACTTGCAGGGACCCCCCTCTGCAGGTTTCCCTTTAGAAAACCAGGGCTTCTTCTCAACTGGGGGCTGGGAATCCTTACCCTAGGAACTAGGTTGGGGCCCTTTAGAGAACTTCCCCTGTTTACCTTTCCCCCCTTATTCTTCAGAGAGGGACACTGTCTACCCTTGGCGAGGTCTCCCATACCTCCTTTGGACCTGGGTGCTCTCCCAATAGCCCTCTTCATGCGCAAGCTTCCTGGGGTCAGTCAGCTTGCTGTCGATTAGGTGCTGGTGCAGCTCTGAAAAACAAAGACTATACAAGTGCTCCCAACCAATTAAGTTGTAAAGCCCCTCATAAGATGTTATCTAACTGCCCTTCACTCAACCATCCAGTGACCTGCAAAAAAGAGCCTATACACTCCAACCAAGTTTGAGAATCCTTCTTCTTATAGGACCTAAACTTTTTCTTGTATTGCTAAGGGGTGAGAACATATCTTGTTAGAAGGGCATCCTTCATACTAGAATAGGTGTGTTCCTGAGGATCCCCTAAGGATGTCAGAGTGTCCCTCCCTTCTATCTCAAAGTGCTTTCACAGACCCACCCCCAATGTGCTTCAGAGACCATGTTCATGTGGAGAACTGACTCATACCCCATGAACTACAGATAGATGCCATCCTCCCTCTTGAAATCCTTACTAAGTCATTTGGAATGTGTACCCTCCTCTCAGGCTGCACTAAGGTATTGCTGCCACCATCTCTGCTAGACTAGCTCCTCTGATCCAGTTCCCTTAGACTGAGCTCCTAAGCCAGGAACATCTTTTTCTCTTCTTTGGCCAACCTTCTCTCTTCTTTCTACTTTTTAAGCTTCTCTAACTCCAACTGGTGAATTCGCTCTCCCTGTCTGTCCTGCAACTCTTCAGGAGTCAGACCCTTGAATGATACACTGCTACCTGCCCTGGAGACCCTCTCCCCAGGCAGAAGAGATGTATCCACTAGTGCATTATGAATACTCTACACCTCCTCACTCTCATCCTCCCCCTCCTCTGTGTGCTCCCCAGCCTCCTTGGCTGCCACCCAGGCCCTCAATGCCTTTTGCAGCCCCTCCTTTCTGGCTAAAACTGCTTTGGTTGAGCAACTGTGCACTCCTCCAGTTTCTCCAACTCAAAAACAGTCTTCGTAGAAACAGTTGCTGCATTCCCAGATTGAGACATTTTGGTAAGGTTCACTCAAAATGCAAAGTTCCAAAAAGAACAGAGTGCTCCCAAGACAAGTTCAAAAATCAAAAATCACAAAATAATAGAAGCAGAACAGTCCAAAAAGAGAAAAAGCAAAAACAAGTAGTATGTGGTCACGTAATGGTCTGCAATGAAAACAGGAGTGTACACCTAACCACTATATGTCAAGTACAAATACAAGTCCAATCCTCACCGCTGATCACTAATGTTAGAAATGGGGTCTCTGGTTGGCAGTCAGTTTGCACTCTGTCCACCCTCACTCTAGTCAGAATAAGGGAGTTACACTCCTAAGACAACCCCTGCTCACCCTCTTGGTAGCTTGGCACAAGCAATCAGGCTTATCTCAAAGGCAATGTGTAAAGTATTTTTTACTAACACACACAGTAATCTAGTGAAAACACTACAAAATCTCTCTCTCTCTCTCTCTCTCTCTCTCTCTCTCTCAGGGTTGGATGGTTAGGTGGTTTGGCTGCAGGGCCTGGCCCAGGCCAGGCTCTGTGACCAACCCCACCATGCATAGCCGACTGCCATGTGAGGCGCAAGGTTGTGTGATTATTTGGGGTTGGACACAGGCCAGACCATGTGGCCAACCACCAGTGCAACAGCCTAAGGTCATGTGTGGTGGTGGTTGGATTAACCGCTAATAAATAAAAACACTTTGCAGTAAAAAAACAATAGAAATTAACTGAAAAAAACAAAGGTTACATGGACGTTATAGGTAGGAAATAGAATTTTAAAAAACAGAGAAATTCACTTGAAAAAACAAAGTTTACAGGGACATTATAGTTAGGTTCTGAATTTATTCATACAAAAACATAGAAATTCCCAGTTATATTTATAATTATAGTTCTATTTATCTCAAGTGACAAAACTCGTGCCCTAAGGTAACTATAACTAACACCCTCGCCCTGCACTGATAATTACCGTACAAATCACGACATGCATGACATCTTTAATAACATCATTGATAATATCAATGTAATATTTGGAATAACAATTTTGATCAAAAATGTAGCCTGACTACTCTGAGTCAAGGGTGAGCACAAGTAAAGTATTAGTGTGTATCTTATTTGCCCTGACTTGGATTGTGGACTTGAACAGAGTGCAAACCTCTGCCAACTAGAGTCCCAATTTCTATACGTCATCCATAAAGCGGTGGCTGAGAATAAAGGGGGTCCCAAAATGGACAGGAAGCTTGATTTTGGTCTTCAGATTGTGGTTTTTGTGATTTGGTGTAAATCTGTTCAGTAGTTTTTGAGAAATTAAGGGTAAAAAATAATTGTATATTTTGGCAGTTGGGCTCGCAAGCATCCTGCGAGCCTCCTACATGAGCACAAAATAAAAAATGGAGCCCTGTGATTGATAGAGAACCTTCATGCTCTCACAGCTCTGAGAGGCTCCTCCGAGTCTCGCGAGAGTGAGCGCTCTGGTGGGCTGGCTGTTGGAATGTTAGAAAAGAAATGGCTCCCTTTACTGTTTAATGTTTAAAATTGGACGTGTTGTGGAAATGAAATAAAAACATCTATAAAAGGGGACAGAAGAAATGCATGCTGACCACGTACGTGTAGAGAGGAGATGTCTAAGGGATCAATATTGTGAAGAAAATAAATGTGTATTGCATTTTTTAACTTACTTCTACGATCTTACAGATAGGCCGGGGCGGAGCCCACAGAGTTCTAATCTGTGGAATTCTGCAGAGCTTGGTTCCAAACTCTCTGGACTTACATGGAGTTTTGCATGCAGCGGAATGCATTCTGGTAGTGGCTACTACCCTGGCGTATGTGCCTGATCTTGGAAGTGCTAAGTTGGGTCAGGCGGTCCGACCCTGCTTAGCGCTTCTGAGATCGGGCTTAAGTCTCCCCTGGACACTTTCTTTTACCAACTGCCCTCCTTCACAAACTTATTACGGAGGGCCAAGAAAACCGCCTCTCTTGCACCAGCCTTGCAATTACTTCCACTGCACTTTTACACATATCTTCAGAGTGCCCTTTCTTGAGGGCCCAGCACTAGTCAGCAGTAAACCAGTGACCACCAACAGTGTGGTATTTTCACAAAGTGCCTAGTCTTGCTTGCCACTAGGCTCTACAGCACTCTCTGAGGCCACACACATCTCTATCTGGTGGGGCTGCAGGTCTACCATTCATCAGCTGATACTCCCCCAGTCTCCAGCTCTCCCTGCTAGCCTCAGCATTGTACCACATAACACCACCTCCTTTCCCAGGGTCTCTG
The DNA here is from genome assembly GCF_031143425.1 of Pleurodeles waltl. Classification (NCBI taxonomy): domain Eukaryota; kingdom Metazoa; phylum Chordata; class Amphibia; order Caudata; family Salamandridae; genus Pleurodeles; species Pleurodeles waltl. The sequence continues at coordinate 659,848,916 of NC_090446.1, read as the reverse complement.
GGGAGACAGGTTGTTTTCAAGTGGAGCTCAGACTGCACTTTCCTTTTTTCCAAATGCAGATCCCCCCTTCCAACTGGCAGAATACTCCCTCGGCCCTGGGCTGCTGGGGACAGTGAAAGGAGGGAATCTTGAGATGGCACCGGTGCAACCACTCAGCAGCAGCTTCACATAATGGGGCTCCAGACAACTTATGGTCCACACAGTGCAAACACAGACAATCTGAGCTTGTGGCCCATAACAACTAGTGTGGTGAGTTCCACTCTGGGGCTAGTGGAGTTTTTGGCCAAGCTCTACGCTTCAAGTGGAGCACAGAGTGGCAAAAATTCTATTAGATCTACCAGCGGAGCGGAGCTCGCCGCCCACCCTTACTTGCGGGACTCTTGCAGGATTGCGATTAGTAAATAGGAGTAGATGAGTTCTCAAAGCAATCCATTAGTAGGAATGCATATTGTGGTTGTTTTTATTTTAGAGGAAGTGTGTAAGAGATAAGTACTTTGATGAGTAGAGGGTTAATTCTTATTTCCAAAAAGAGTTATGATCTTGCAAGGCTTTTGCGGGATCGTGAGAAGTAGGAAAGAGTAGATGACCTTTGAATACATTTCTAGTATGCACACTTGTGTAAAAAGGAGTCTTACAGGTGATGATCAGAATCTACTATTCATACCCATCGGCTTTGTAAGTGTTGTGAGTAGAGTATAGTCTCTTGCCACACACTACTATGCACCCTCGTTATCAGAGAGAGGGATGTTAGCAGGGAGGACAGACCCTGGACAGAGCATAAAATGCAAAATTGTAATTCAAGAGAGAGGTCTTAGTGGAAAATCTCTCTCCACACAGCCTACTATGCACATCCATCATCTGAGACAAAGGTCTTACAGAAGACGCCAGTCCATGAACACACCCCACTAAGCACAGCCATCACCTGTGAGGACTATCAGAAGGGGTCAATCCATGTGCACATCCTAATAAGCATCTGAGAGAAAGAACTTAGTGGAGAGTACAGTCGCTCTTCATACACCCTACTACACAAACCTGTCATATGAGATAGAGGTCTGGAAGGAGAGGGCAGTCCATTTAAACACCTTAGTACACACTCCTGTTACTCTGAGAAAGAGCTGTGAAAAGAGAGGGCAGTCCATACAGATACTCTACTACACACACCTCTCATGTAAGAGAGAGGTCTCAGGGAGGAGGCCAGTCTCTCATCACACCCTACTATACACCCCCATCATCCAAGAGAGGGGTTTCAGCAGAGGAGCCAGTTACTTTCAGTGCTCTACTACACATATTCATTATCCAAGAGCGTGGTCTCTATGGAAAGTTCACTCCCTCCATGTACTCTTGTATGCACACAAGTCATACTAGGCAGGGGTTTGAATGTAGAAGCCAAGCCCTCCCTACCCTCTACTACAGACACCTGTGTTCTAAGAGAAAGGTCTAAGTGAAGAGGCAATCTCTGCCCATACCCTACTACGCATACTTTTAATCCAAGAGAGAATTATTAGCTGAGGCACCAGTCTCTCCTCAGACTCTAGTATGTACGCTTGTAATCGAAGAGAGATGTCTTAGCATAGGGGCCAGTGTCTCCAGACATCCTAATAGGCTCACCCTTCACCCAAATGAGAGATGTTTCAATGGAGAGACCAGAACCTCACCACATTGTACTACACACACCTGTAACCTGAGAGCGGTCTCAGTGTAGAGGCCAGTTTCTTCCTACATCCTAGTACACACACTCTTCATTCAAGAAAGACTTATCACTGTTGAGGCCAGTCCTTTTCCACGCTGTATTGCACATCCTTGTTGCCTCAGGGGACCGGCAAGTCCCTATTATATTCTACTATGTATAGTGGTTATCCTGTGGTGAGGTGTTTTTGAAGATTCCAGTCTCTACTCACTCCCATTTATATACTGCTGCTATACTGTGGAAAACTGAGACTGGAGTGATCACATTTTCCTAAAGTCCTAGGAGAAGGAAGTAAAAGTTGTATGTACTGTAATAAAGGAGAGGAGAGAAAAGGCCAGCAAGCACAATGTAATATTGTACTGTGTGAGTGCAAGTACAACACTTAGGGGGTGGTTATGACCTCGGCGGTGAGTGGTAATATGGTGGCATTACCGCTAACAGGCTGGCAGTACATACCGCCACATTATGAGAATGGCAGGTTGGCTGCAGCCAACCCACTACTTCTCCACCCAGACCACCATGGTAGTACCAGCCACTGGGCCGGAGAGGTCAGTCTGTAGCCCGGCATCCGGCATAGTACCGCCAGCGGAATTTTGAGCCTGCCTACCACCATGTTTTTTGTGGCGTTAGGAACACCATGAAAACCATGGCGGTAGGCCCTACCGGTGACAGGGAATACCTTCTCTGTCACCGGTAGGCAGCTCCCCCACCCCCCTCCACATCCATCTGACACTCCCCCTTCCGATCCTCCCACCCCCCCACATACATGCACACACCTGTAGACACGCACCACACATATACCCACTCACTCACACTGGCATACACGCATTCATACATGCATGCATCCAGTCATGCTCGAACACATTCTTACCTACATTCACACTGACATGCATACATACACTCACTTTATCATTTTTACATGCATTCACACACATGCATACATCCACGCAAATAACACTACACACACAGACACATTCACGCACACACTCACACATTCATGCACACAACCACACACACAAACACACACCTCTCCCCTGTCGGAAGCCCAACTTACCTTCTTCCTGGTAGACTTCCGGCAGGAAACGCGAGCAGCGCCCGCCAGCAGAACACCACCAGGCTGTATCATAGGTCATGATACGGCTGGCAGCATTCAACTGGCGTGGCGGTGATGGTGGTAGCAGCGCCAGCTTACCACCATCCACCAGTATGATCACTTCTGGATTTCCGCCCTTCTTGAAGCTGAAGCCCGCAGTGATCATAGTATGGCGGACGGGTGGTAGCCACGGTGACGGGTTTTTTGGCATCCGCCACCATAGCGGTAGGTGTTTTTTTTACCACCAATGACATAATAAGGGTTTTCACACACTCATTCCTACACTACATACCTGAGAATTTTAACAGCTGTCATTAGGTAAAACATCAATATACTAACAGCACTCTGCACATGTTTTCTCAATAATATACCAGCAATTCTCTTTGACAGCAACTGTGCAGGCAATATTAGTCTCAGTCATATTGGTCCACATCTACCAGTGCCAATGATGTCTGTGAATTCCACTGCAAGCATCATTTTCACTTTGCTAATGGATGATTTCTTAAAACATGGCTCCTGTTTGGTCAATGAATGACCCACCACCTTCATTCTATTTCTTAGAAGATACCAGTTGTAAATGGAGGGCACAGGGTTTGAAACTAAGAATTACTAGATTCTTCCATTGCCTATCCATCAACACCAAGTGCAATTTTTTAAATATCTTGCTGCATCATTACTGGTTATATAAGCTGTGATTAAAAGAAGTAATTAGCTGGATTCTCTGTCAAATAAACTGCATAAGACTTGAAAACCTAAAAAAGCTACAAGAGGAATAACATGCAAATGGATTTTTTTACAAGAGCAGCTTACTTATATACAATTCTTATTTTACTCTTAGCCCTTACCTTGCAAGCAAGTTGGGTGGGTGCAAACAGAGGTACAACTTGTCCCCGGTCCATCCCATTCTGCACCAGAAGGGGAGCAAACAATGGGCCATATGTACGAACACATTTTCCCATAGACACAGAATGGGCAAAACTGCTTGCTACAACTGGCCCAATGTTCCTCCCAGCCAGGCTACAGTCTTTCCTCACTGTAAATGCTCTCCCTGAACCAAGCCACTCACTTACTAACCTACACACCCACTACTGATAATTACCACCTCTGAAGCACAGGTGGTATGTCTTTGGTTTATTACCAGAATCCAAAAAACTAGTGGAAAGTGCCCAGTAATTTCTTGTCAACATGGTTATTCTCCACCCCAGGGATACATTCATGTAGTTGTAACAGTTGCCAAAAAAAACTGGAGACACGCTGAGAAAATCAGAGCATAGCAGGAGCCGTCCGCTAGGACTGGAAATGCGGTAGGAAGGCGAAAATGTGGCCAGACAACGAGTGTGACCTCAAGCTGACCTTGCAATGCAAGGGAAAGAAACAGCTCATTCACTGGGAATATCCAGCAGAAGAAATCCCCCGGGGTCACCTGGCCGAACACTGGAGCTGCAGAGAAGAGAACCGTCTGTCCCAAGGATCAAAGGAAAAGTGAGCAGCTCACCAAGAGCAGGGCTGCTTAAATAAACTGAGGCCACACCCAAGGAGCTGTTAACCACTACACCTGCAAGCACAACCCACAAGTCTTTTGCAAACAAGTACTGGCATCAGATATGGCACAATAAAACAAGCATTGGTATAGCAAAGTGTACAATATGATGTTTGCAAACATGCATTGGTATAAAAGGATCATGTTATAGGACATTGCAACCACCAACTTGCAGCATAGTAAACATGTCTTTTCCCATAGCAGGGATTAACCTTCTGACGGGTGCATAAAACGACCCGAGAACTGTGGCATTGCTGAGTGGGGGCAGGCCCTAGAGCTCGTGCCACTGCAAACCTGACTGTAGTATACTAATTTAGGTAAAGAATATCAGCTGGATTCTGAGATTCCATCCCTCTAACACCAGTACACCTACATTCGGGCAACTCATAATCAGGGCCTAAGAGCTTTTGTACCAATGCTATCAGCTTCAACAGGATACTTAGAGCTGAAGAATAAATACCTGATTCACAAATTCAATGACTTCTGTTAGGACTGTCAAGGATTCACAGGAGCTCGGAAAGTTTTTGCAACTGTGCGGTTCTTTGCAACACATATGTACAATTACACCAAAGTAAACCTCATGCAAGTGTTGGGGAGTGAGCATAAAAACTTTGTGGCTATTTGCAAACTGTGACTATTCTCCCTAAATATCGAAGTCACAATATAAATGATACTAAATACTGAAGACACAATAGCTTCAGTATCATTAAATTGAGGTAGGTAATATCATTGGTTTGTTAAGTCTATTATTTTTCTATTTTTTACAATAATATCAAAATGTAAAATTTCTAAACCTTAAATACTGGTGCATGATAATAGTGCTTTAGTGTGTTTTAATATATTATTTCTATTTAAATTTAATATTGTTTTTAGAACGGTTAACGTGTTAAATGTGTTTACATATTTTTGTATAGTTATAGTTATTGTTAGAACCTAGCTCCCATAGAAAAAGTGCTTTTTGACTTGGCTATATCTTTGGTGCCCTTTGATGAATCTTCATGAAATCTTCCAAAACAATGTCCCGTATGGTTTTATTTTACATTAAAAGTTTCGGGGTGATCCGTCAAGTGGGAAAAAGTGTGTGGGGGGGGGCAAAAACAGTGTGTTTCCCAAGAGATTTTTGACAAGACTCAAGCCCAAAATGCTGGATTGAATTAAATCAAATACAGTAGAAAGGTAGACCCTGGTCCAGAAAGCACCTTTTTTGCTATTTGGCTTAAATTAATTCATTAGTTTTTGAGAAATTAAAGGATATCCACATTTCTATGTATAGGGATGTGGAGGCTCTGCGGTTCCCAGAGATCTCAAGCTGAGATCTAATTGGTTGCCAACACATCAACCAGTAATTTTTGGTAACCATTTTGGGACTCAGCTACAGGAAAATCCATAGAGGATCTGCAGAGCTGCCAAAACAAATTTAGGAAAAACAAGCGCAGTCTCCCATGCTTGTTCTTCCTTAGTCTCCAGGTAGGCCAGGTCCCGGGGGAATGTCAAAGATATCCAGAGGCTTTGTAAAGTCACAAGAACCACCACCTTCTTAGGGCTGCATTCTAAAAATATATCTGGGGACAATGCGGATCCCTGGCCCTTTGGAACCACCACTTCCCCAGGGCTTTTTTAAGGAAGAAGGGGGGGATTGCACATATCCCCTCCTGAGGCTTTCTGAAACCCTGGGGGCTACAACCACTCGAGTTCTATAATGAATGTAAAGAGGGGGTCCGCACGGACCCCTGGCCCTGGGGTCTACCACCTCCCTGGGGCCAATTTTTTATTTTAAAATAGTGAGGGCTGCTGCATGGCCCACCTCCAGGGTCTTATATGGCCCGGGGGACTACCACCTTTCCAGGGCCCGCCCATATTAAAGAAAGGAGGTTGTCCATTTGGCCATCCTTCTGGAACCAACCCAAAGGGGCCAGCTTTGGCTATCTCCTGAGGTAGATGTTTGCTTTTGCTTGCTAGAGCTGTGACAGCTCCAGCCAAGCAAAAACAAACACTCCACTTTCAGAAAGCAGGAGCAGTTAAAATGCTCCTGCTTGCTGGAAGCAGAGTGTTCATCTCTTTCCCTGTCTACAGACATGCAAGCAGGGAAAGAACTGAAAGTATTGCTCCTGCATGCCAATAGCTGCATTTACAGCTCAAATCAATAGAAATTCAGCAGTTATCTCAAATAACTATAACATGTGCCCTAAGGTAACTTTAACTCGCACACTTGCCATGCACTCTTAAATTACCCCAGATATTACAGCACTCAAGAGATCTTTTATAACATCATAAAAAATATCAATGCAACATAAGCAGTGGAATTATTGATGATATAACTGTGCATGGCGGGGGAGCTAGTTATAGTTAACTTAGGGCACAAGTTATAGTTATTTGAGATAACCATAACTTTAACTGCTGACTTTCTATGGTTTTGTGCACGTAAATTCAGAACCTAACTATAGCGTTCCTGTAACTTTTGGTTATTTATATGAATTTCTATGGCTTTGTTAATTCTATTTTCCAACTATAATGTCCCTGTAACCTCTTTATTTTTTCAGTGAAAACAAATCTCTCTATATATACATGTTTACACATATATATATATATATATATATATAGTTATTTATTTGTAATTACTTGAAATAGCTGTAACTTTAATAGGTGAATTTCAATGGTTAAAAATGTGATCCTAATCATAATGCCCCTGTAACCTTTTTTTCAGTGACCGTGTGCCTAACCTCTTTCTACTTTGAAAGGCTAATTGGCTCCAGGTAGATGGTGGACCCGGGGCCCAGGGAGACCCGCGGGACCCCCATCATTTTCTATCATTGCTCTGGGGAGGTAGTGGTCCCTGAGGAACAGGGGGGTCTGCGATGCCCCCTCATAATTTTATTAATGTACCCCGGGGAGATGGCAGTTCCTGGGGCCTGGGGGGTTTGTACAGTCCCCCTGTACTTACTTCACATATAGTTCAGGTGAGGTAGGGGTTTCTGGGGCTTTTTAAAGCCTAGTAGGGGGGCCAATGCACCTCCATAATTATATGATGTCCCTGGCATCTGGCCCACCCAGGGCAAATATTAAAAGCAAGCTAGGGAGACAGCACTTGTTTATTTAATTCACAGCAAATTCACGAATATTCACAAATTTTGCCATACAATTGAACAAAAATGTTATTTTTCCCTGGTGGGGGGGGGGGGGGGGGGAGGGCTGGGGGACCACTGCATCAAGGCTAGGGGGGTAGGGTAAACTTACCTTCCCCTCTTTTTTTTTTTTACATTTGTTTTTGAGACTCGGCTAAAGAGAACTGGAGGATTCGCAAACTGTAATTCCGTCCAGTGGTTCGGGCTGTAGTAGCATTGAAAATCCCCATGGGAATTAAAATGGGAAACACACTTTTATTGAACCCGCTCTTTTTCTAGGCCCCCGCAAGACGGATCACCCCAAACCTTACCATGAACAAAAAGATTCTTGGGCACGCTTTTTTGGAATTTCCTGAAGAATCGTGAAACTGCACCAAAGATATAGCCAAGTCAAAAAAAGCTTTTTTCAATGGACGCCCAGTAAGTAATTAAATGAATTAAATTAAATGAACTGTGGCGGAACTAATTCCAAACTCTTCAGTTTGAAGATTGAGTGATTACTTCCAAGGTGCATTGTGGGCAATGTAAATAAATAAATTAATAAATCCAGGCTTTGTAAAGCACGGCAAATCACCTGTGAGGGTCTCATTGAGCTGAATTGTAGGCAATGGAGAGACTTAGGCCTCATTACAACCATGGTGGTCGGTGATAAAGCGGCAGTAACACCGCCAACAGGCCGCCGGTAAAAAACTTGAAATCATGACCACGGCGGAAACCGCCAACACAAACAGCCACTTTAACACACCGACCACCACGGCGGTAGCAACAAACACCGCAGCGGTAAGCACCAACAGCCAAGCAGAAGACAATATACAGCCCACTGCATTACAACATGCCTATCCGCCAGCTCTTCCGGGGCGGTACCAACGCCATCAAAAGCACGGCAGAAACAGTACTCTGAAGTCAAACAACTCACCTCTCGACAACCAAGGAAGAACCACGACACCATGGAGCCCGAGCTGCACTTTTTCCCAATGCTGGTGGGCGTTCTCATACACCAGGAGCATGAACGCCGGCGAAGACAACCACGGTGAGTACTGCACCTAGCACACAAGGGAGGGGGGAGGAAAAAGAGAGTGACACACATGCGCAACACGCAACACCCCCACCCCCAACACCATATACACAAACAGATGCAACAGCATTACATAAACGCACCGTAACCCTCAGGAATAACGCAAGGACAAAGGGAATGGATTAAATTGAGTGTAATATTATAAATATAGAAAAAAACGTTCTTAAAGCAAAAAACAGTATGTACAATATATGCAAAAGGAGGGACAATGCCCACTCCAAAATGTCCGTGGCCTACTGGGCCAAAACACATAGGCCAAGGCCACACTTCACTCCTGCCTCAATACGGTGAGAACACTGCAGAGGCATCAGGTCATAAACACACAGGCACCTCAGGGGGACAGGGAATGGCGGGCACCTCAGTCGGAAGATGGTAGAAAGCCACTGGCCTGGAGGGGGCTCAATGCCCACTACTTGGTCCTGTGGAGTGCAAAGCCACAGCCTCTCAAGTGGGTGGTTTGCCCACTGCTTGGTCCTGGGGAGTGCAAAGCCACAGTCTCTCAAGTGGGTGGTTTGCACACTGCTTAGTCCTGGGGAGTGCAAAGTCACAGTCTCTCAAGTGGGTGGTTTGCACACTGTTTGGTCCTGGGGAGTGCAAAGCCACAGTCTCTCAAGTGGGTGGTTTGTACACTGCTTGGTCCTGGGGAGTGTAAAGCCACAGTCTCTCAAGTGGGTGGTTTGCACACTGCTTGGTCCTGGGGAGTGCAAAGCCACAGTCTCTCTAGTGGATGTTTTCTTCCACTGGTTCTGGAGGGGGCCTTGTGCCCAGTATGCTTCATCCTGGCAAGGAGGGGCTGAGTGGATGGCTTCTTCCACTGGTTCTGGAGGGTACTTGTGCCCAGTGTGTTCCATCCTGGCAAGGAGGGGCAGAATGGATGGCTTCTTCCACTGGTTTGGGAGGGGGCCTTGTACCCAGTGTGCTTCATCCTGGCAAGGAGGGACTGAGTGGATGGCTTCTTCCACTGGTTCTTGAGGGGGCCCTGTGCCCAGTGTGCTTCATCCTGGCAAGGAGGGGCTGAGTGGATGGCTTCTTCCACTGGTTCTGGAGGGGGCCTTGTGCCCAGTGTGCTTCATCCTGGCAGGGAGGGGCTGAGTGGATGGCTTCATTCACTGGTTCTGGAGGGGGTCTTGTCCCCAGTGTGCTTCATCCTGGATGGTGCAAGGTCACAGTCTCTCACCTGTGTGTCACACTGACAGGTGTTGCAGGGGCCAGGATGCACTGCAGCCCACGTAGTCACCACTACACATTGTTCACCGGCGGTGACGGCGGCTCAGTGGATGCCAGTTGCGCTGCAGGTGGCGGTGCTGTCAGTGGTGGTGGTAGCCTCCAGGCCTTCACCTGCAGCCTCAGACGGCTGCCCACTGGGGCTGCTGCTGCTGGCAGTGGTGCTGCTGGTGGCAGTGCATATGGCGGTGCTGGATGCGGTGCAGGTGGCAGTGCTGGCCGCGGTGCAGGTGACGGTGCTGGCAGTGGTGGTGGTAGCCTCCAGGCCTTCACCTGCAGCCTCGGACAGCTGCCCACTGGGGCTGCTGCTGCTGGCAGTGGTGCTGCTGGCGGCGGTGCACATGGCGATGCTGGATGAGGTTCAGGTGGAGGTTCTGGCTGCGGTGCAGGTGGCGGTGCTAGCAGTGGTGGTGGTAGCCTCAAGGCCTTCACCTGCAGTCTCGGATGGCTGAAGTGCCATGGCTGGTGTTCTGTGCCCAATCCAGCTCCTGGCAGATGGTGGTGCCTCCTTGCCTCTGCCAGCTGGTGTCTTTTTCTTGCTGGCTGGTGGTGCCTCCTTCCCCTTACTGGCTGGTGTCCCCTTCTTGCTCTTGCTAGGTGGCGGACCCTTCTTGGCATTGGCAGGTGGTGCTGCCACACTGGCAGGGCTGACGGGTGCCTCGTTGGAGCCTCTCACACCTGTAGTAGCTGAAGAAACCACAATGGCTGCGGACTGGGTGGCTGAGGTGCTGGGCTGGGGTCTGGCCACCCTGGTCCAAAGTGATGGATGTGAGGGGGAGGGGTAGGGAATAGGTCAAGGGTGGCGAGGAAAAGCTTCTTAGGGACACTGGGGTAGAAAGAGGGTGAAGGTTTGGGAGTGGAGGAAGAGGGAGTGGTTGTAGGAGGTTTCACTTTGCTGTGTTTGGGTGCAGGTGCATGGGCTCGATGCTGTTGTGAGGTGAATGGCCGTTGGGTGTCTGTGTGCTTGCGTTTGTGTATTTTGTGAGGAGGGGTCACAGACACAGTGGGAGAGGACACAGGGGACGTGTGCATGGATGTGAGGGTGGTGACTGCCAGTGAGGGGTGTGTAGTGATACGCGTGCTGGTGATGGAGGTAGTGGATGAGGATGTAGTGCATGCAGGTGTGAGTGGAGATGCTACTGGGAGGGAGGTGGACGACAAGGAGGAGGGGGACACATTGGAGGCAGTGGATGTTGGTGTGTTTGCATGTGGATGGTGCTTGTGTGAGTGCTTGTGAGATGAAGTGTGGTGCCTGTGTTTGCCTGAGCCACTTCTATGTGTTGATTTGGGTGATTTCAGGTCTGAATGTGTGCTTGGGACAGGCTGGGGTTAAGGGGATTGGGACTGGGTAGAGGAAGTTGGAGAGGAGGCTGGAGACAGGGACGATGGCTGCCATCAGTGTATTGGCCAGAGCCTGGAATGCTCTCTGTTGGGCCGCCACACCAGAGTGAATGCCCTCTAGGTATGCATTTGTTTGTTGCAAATGCCCTGCTACACCCTGGATGGCATACAGTATGGCTGACTGTCCAACAGAGAGGGATCTCATGAGGTCAACAGCCTCCTCACTGAGGACAGCAGAGCTGACTGGGGCAGGGCCTGAGGTGCCAGGGGCAAAGGAGATGACCACCCTCCTGGGTGAGCGGCACGGGAAACACACTGAGGGGCTGCTGGGAGGGTGGTGCTGGTACGGGGGTGGTGGCTGTACCTCTAGTTGGGGTGGGCATAGAGGTGTCCGCCACTGCCAGGAAGCTTCCATCAGAGGAGGAGTCGCTGTCTGTAGTTTCCCCTCCTGTCTCCGTCGTGGTGCTCCCCTCGCCCTCCGTCCCACTGGCGCCCTCACCGTCAGTGGATTTGGCCTCCAGGCCCATGTGGGATGCAGCTCCCTCCATTGCCGGTGCCTCTGCTCCTCCACCAGATGATGCTAATGCACACAAGGACAGGGTCACAAAACAAAAAGGGGGTGGAGAGACAGAGGATACACTTGGTCAATGCCAGCAACAACACTACCGTTGGCGTACACAACTCACAGGGAACAGCCCTATGCACTAGGCCATGCACTACCTGTTACAATGCTAGTCACCAGCCCATGGGGTACAATGCCTAACGCCATTAGCTGCACACCTGAAACCCACAGGACCCTTCCCAGTAGTAGATGCCCACTAACATTATTGGGGATGGGAGTGCATCTGAGCTTGCCCATCATTGAACATACCCTGCCATGTTCGCCCTGGTCTAGGGGCAGCCACAGCCCACATCCCCCACCCAGGTAACACCTTAACCCATGCAAACTTATGATTCTGAATCTGTACTCACCCCCTTGTGGCTGCTGTGATTACTTCAAGTGCCCATCCAACTCCGGCTAGGCCACAACCAGGATGCAGAACATCAGCGGGGTCAGGGTACGATGGCCACCCCTTCCTCGTTGGGAGGCCAGCCCCAGCTGGGCCTCCGCCATCTTCCTTGCCCAGTGGCACAGGTCCTCCCACCGTTTACGGCAGTGGGTGCTCCACGTGTCAAAAACTCCCATGGTCCGCACCTCCTTGCCGATGACACAGCAGATACCCTTTTTCTGATGGGCGCTGACCTGCAGAAAAAAAACAGGGGAAAAGGTATTATTCATACCGTCTGGATTGTTATATTCATGGCCCAACATATCCCCCCATCCCCTTATGCACATGCATTGCCCACCATACATGTAGCACTCTGCCCAGGACCCCTCAGACCCCCCTACACGAGGCTTACACACACAGCAATCCATACATTCATGGCCCACACATCATGCTCACAGTATACTCACCTGTTTGTCTGGATGACCATAGAGTAAACTGTACTGGGGTAGGACCCCATCCACCAGTCTCTCCAACTCCTCTGAAGTGAAGGCAGGGGCCCTTTCCCCAGTCACTCGAGCCATTGTCGTTTCCAGATAAAGGTCACAGCAGCACTTGCAGTGTAGGTCCTCTCCTGTTGAAGGTCAGGTAGCAAGTGAGTGAACAGATAGAAAATGGCAGTCACGTCTGTGGCGATTCGTACCGTCACTGCTGGCGTACATCCCCATTGGTCCCTGATTGTCCTGTGTTTGTGGGGTTGCCTGGGGTCCCTGTAGTGGTGGACACACTGCTGATTGACATGTCCTGGGGACAGAGGGATGGGCTCACTGGCTGGGTGCTGTGGTGGTGTTTCCTGAGGGGGGAGGCTCTGTGGTGGGTTGGGACTGTGCCTGGGTCACCTACTGTCCAGAGGTCCCTGATGGGCCAGGTTGGTCATCGTGATCCAGGCATGCAGAGCTGTTGTCATCACTGTAGGCCTCTTCTGGGGGGTACTGCATGTGGCTGGCACCTCCTCTCCAGTGACGTTGAGTGGGGGTCCTGTGGGGATGTAAATGCAGTGTTATTGTATCTGCGTGTGCCATCTTGTGCATGGATATGTTTTCCTCTATGGTTGTTATTAGAAAGGCAGCTTTGGCTTGTGTGAGGTGTGATTGGTTTGGCTAAGTGATTGTCACTAGTGTGCATGCTGTGGTGATGGGTGTCCATGCAGGTCTGTGATAGGCATCCAAGCATTGGTGTTGCATGCAGGGCTTGGTATTGGGATGGGTGGGTTGTGATGGTGGGGTGTATGTGAGGTGGTGGAGTGATGGGGTGAGGGTAGGGGTAGGAGTTTGTGATGGCATGCAGGTAGGGGGGATAAAGTAGTAAGGAGTTGACCTACCAGAGTCCAGTCCTCCTGCTACTCCTGTCGGGCCCTCAGGATGCAGTATTGGCAAAATGTGCAAGGTCAGTTTCACAATAATAAGTGCCAGATATTGGATTACTTTTTTGGTAAAGAAGTCTTAAATGATGAAATGTTAACCCCCATGGCATGCCTTACACCTCCCACATTTACTGAACCCTTCTGATTATTCAGCCAAATGGTCTTAATTTGCTTGGTTACTTCAGGGCTGCTTTTAACTAATTCTTGATGCATTGATCTTGCCTTTCTGAATGTTATCACTGGTCTACATGGTGCTACCTTCCCCAAGACTGGATTGTTCATGATTAGGTGCCAATATTTCTATAGAATCAATCTTATTGTACCTTCCTGTCTACTACATGTAGTGATTCATCTGAAATGGGAGTCCATCTAATCTTTTTTCTCTGCTGGATTTCATTCTTGGTCTTCTTTTAGATTCCTCAATATTTGTTTTCGGATACCCTCTATCCAGAAATATATTTGTTAACTCTTCTAAGGCTTTGTCTTCTTCTGCAGCCTCACTGCAATTTCGATTAATTCTCAAAACTTTCGCCATATGGAATGCCACATACCAAGATATGAGTATGAAAACTTGAAGCATGTAAAACTGATTTGTCAGAGATAGGTTTCCTAAACAATTTAGACTGTATTCTATTGTTCCTTACATATACAGTAAAGTCTAAGGAATTCACCTCTGAGCAACTGATCGTACTGGTGAACTTTAAATTGAGATAGTTGTTGTTGATCTTATCAAGGAATTCCCCGCCACTGATTTCTGTTCCTTTCCATATCAAGAGAAGGGAGGTCTATATAGCGACTCCTATGTACAACATACTCTGCCCACCCCATCTGGTATTCAATCTGGATCACATGCTTCTCCCAACAGCCCATATGAGAATTGGCATAGCTGGTGGTGAAGCAGGTGCCCATTGCAGTGCTGTTGATGAAACAACTCATTATTGAACAAAAAGAAATTGCACTCAAGGCATCTCTGTATCATTTGTGTGTGTTTTCAAAGCTTAATAGGTCTAGCTCTTAAGAAATGCCTCACAGCTCTAAGGCTGTCTGAATGTTGTATGCTGGTATACAAAGCTGTTACATTTGCAGTGATCATCAAGTAATCCAGCTCCCAGGGTATGCCATAGATCTTTCTAAGGAAATCTCTGGTATCTTGTATGTATGAGGGCAATTTATTTTACATAATCACTCAGGAGGAAATCTACATATTTTGAAGTATTCTCAAAGTCACTACCAATAGCAGAAATGATTGGACGCCCTGGAGGGTTGTCTTTGTCTCTATGAATTTTTGGATTTAAATACGAAATAGGCGTTCTCTGATGCTCAACCTTAAGAAACCCGACTTTTTTGTGACTTATCAGGCCTGAGTCAAACCAATCAACCAACTGTAAATTGAATTCTTTATGCACATTTTTCATAATGGTTGGAGACACTCTACTGTAACATGCTAAGTCATTTACTTGTCTATATGCTTCCCACATGTATTTTTCTTTAGGTCACAAAACTAAATTGACCTCCCCTTTTTCTGAGTTCCTGATGATAAAATCAATATCTGTTCTTAACTTTTCCATCAAGAAGCGATATTCTTTGTCAATACTTCCTTTATTGAGACTTCTGTTTACCTCAATATACAGTTTCTTAAGTTCCTCAACTACTAATTTGCTGAAGGTGTCTAATGCATCCCTTGGCATAGGTGATAACAAATTAGACTTTAGCTTAAAAATTGTGTCTGCTTCACCATAGGTGTCTATGTTTTGATCCATGCTGACTGTATACGGAGTGATTGTTTCATAAAACCCTAGGTTTTCATTTCCAAGCTCCTGCAAAACCATCATCATATCCTTGTCTGTAACTCGTAGGTTGCCTGGTTCAGTGTTTTATTGGTAACACCTCTTTCTTTTTTTTTGGGCTGCAATAATAAAAGTTTTTTCAATTTCATTGTTCATATAAATTTATATAGATCAATTCTGATTTGCCAGTATTTTATACCCTGCGGGGGGCAAAAAGGTAGTCCTATTGGGGCACTCTCTCGTCCTCAAAGGATAGTTGAATGTTAGTCAAATTTATGATTGTGTTGTCCCTTATAGTTGCTGTTTCTTTCCCCATGCGGCTCCCTTCCCATTGTTTTATTCTTTCTTGTGGGACCCATTATGTTTCTCTTTCTTTTCTATTTCTTCTTTGTGGTTTTTGTGGATCCAATGGCTGCAGGTAGAACCTATGGTCTTGCCTTAAACAATCAAGCTTGTCTACTATGGAGGAAACACTCACCTACATTGGCTGCCCAGAATCTTCCAAATCTGTATCTACCTTGGAACTGGGGACACTGCTGTGCTTATATAGTTGATCTTCACCTACTCTGTTCCTTTCCTTTTAAATAAAAATTCTTTCTGTGATTCTTGCTCTGGTCATATTTAGACTGGATTACTGCAATGCTTTAATGCTGAATATCAATCAAGGTTATCTTCATAAACTGCAGCTTATACAGAACACCCTTGGGCGGCACCTGCCAGTGAGAGTCTTAGGCGGCTGCATTGGTTGCCTGTGGGAAAGCTTATTTTCTTTAAAGCTCTCTGTATTACTTATAAGGCTTTACACTCCCAGGGCTCCAAATACCTTTGTTCCACTTTAAGATGGTATGGGCCTAGCCGCTACTTAAAATCCACCAGTCTCCATCTGGCCTCAGTACCCTCTTGCAGGGAATCCACATGGGGTGACAGGGTCTTTTCGTTGGCAGCAGCTAAGCTATGGAATACTCTCCCCCATATCAGGAAAGTGAAATCTTTCATGTCTTTCCTGAAACAGTAGAAAACATAGCTCTTTGCACTGTAACTTGACCCTGAGAAGTTGCTTGTGGCATCTCCTCTCGCTCTGCTTTCACTTGCCTCTCTCTCTGCTTAGCGATTTGATGCTACCGCAGAAATGCGCTTTACAAATGCACACAAATACAAATTTCAGACATGCACTGATGATGTAAGTTATTCAATTTCTTCACAAATGTAAATATTTGCCCGTGTTCCTGGTCTATTTTTTCTCTCTTGAATTTCAGTGCTTTCCTCGCCTTAATTGAATCTTCCAATTTTGTCAAACATGCTTTAAGCTCACTGGTAAATTTCTCATTGCCCTCCTGATCCTTCTCCTTAGTTAATTCAGACTGGATATATTCAATTACCTCTATGATTTTCTTTCTGTCTATTTCAGCATTTTTAATCAAAATGCCCATCATCTGTCTTGATGATTCATTGCTGTTCTCTGTCTATTCTTTCAGCATATCAGGATTGGGGTTCTCATAGCTAAGTGCCACCAGGATTCTCAGACCCCGTGGACTCTTCCTACTTTCAAATATCATTGCAGTGATTTGTTCCCCACCGTTTAGAAATCTTGAATCTTTTCAATTTCTCTAAATATTTCAATTTGTACGGATATATCATTGCCACTGACTGCTGCTGCTCCTCCTGCATCGTGTTCTCAAGGTGCTATATCATCATCTTCAATTTATATATTTATTGCTAAAGCTCTTTATTCAATGCTCCCACACTTAAACTCATCCCTGTGTATGTACACAGTGGAATCAGAACTGATATTGTGTTTGATCAAAGATTGCTACTAAAATGCTGTGCATAGAGCACCGCAGATGACTATTTCCACATTTTCTATATTCCACCACTGATGTCAAATGTCCTGTGGTGCACAAAACTGTCAGTTTCTCAGCACGTGGGTTCCCCCTTTTCCACTAGGTTTGCTGTGCAGTTTTATCTGGAGAGGGGCTTGGTCCGCCGTGTGTCCTCCAACTCTCCGACTCCTGTTCTCCTCAAACCAGTACTGCTACTCCTCCAATAGCAGGGGACTCTGCGGCAAAATGTCTTCTTACAAACTGCTGGCTTCTGTTGTGCACCAACAAAGGGTATGCCGGCTTTTTACAGAGACAACAACCTCCATTTACACACCCGAAGTGCCTCTATTCTCGAGAAAGGTGCTAGTGTCAGAAGAGGGAACCACATGTACTGAGAAACTGACATTCTGTTAGGACCTACTTTCTATAGAAAAAGCATTTTTTTTTTGCTTACCTATATTTTTGGTGCCGGTTGCCGAATCTCCACGAAAATTGCCCCAAAAATATGACACATCAGCCGCTGTCTGAAAAGTCTGTCAAGTTGGGGGTCCAGAAAAGGGGGGATCCCAAAACGTGTTTTCTCCATGTTACTTTCCATAGAGATTTCGAACAGGAATAGTGATCAAACCACTGGAAGATTCTCACCAAATTTGGCAGAAAGCTCTCTCTTGGTCCAGAAAGTGACCTTTTTTAATTTGGTGTAAATCTGTTCAGCAGTTCTTGAAATATTAAAGAAAAAACCTAATTTCTTTTTATAGGGACGCGAAGTCTCCACAAACCCTCTTGATCTTGTGCTGAGATCTGACTGGCTACAAACGCTTCAAAAAGGAAGTGCTGGCAGCTACCTTGGGACTCGGCTTCAGTAGAGTCCGAGAAAAAAAGATAAAAAATAAGAAAAGGTTGCAGTGTAGGTATGTCCTGAACCCTTAGCTGTGGTGCTGGGGTCCCAAAGGGACCCTCCAGGGCAAAAAAAGCTATTTACATTTTTTTTTTACAACAAATGGCAACAGTGTTGCAAATCCATGGTAAAACTTGTTTTAAAAAAACAAGTGCAGTCTGCCACCCTTATTTTATTAAAGCCTCCTGGAGGGCCTGGCCCTAGGGGCATGTAAACATAAAGGAGAGGGTGCACAGGCTCCCCTCCTGTGCTTATGTAAACCTCAGGGACCTCCACCTCCCCGGGGCTTTAGCTTACTGGTAGGTGGGAGGGGTGCACGCCCCCCATGCCCTGGGGCCTCCACCTCCCAATGGCAAATGGTCCTGGTGTACCTGCGTGCCCTGGGGTCTGCCACCTTCCTGGAGCTGTTTTCAGTATACTTGGGGGACTTGTGTGCTCCGGCTGCAGCCCTGTGGACTGCCGCCTCCGCGAGGTTAATAGTGAATAACAAGTGGGCAGCTGCACAGACCCCACCCCACACACACACCTCACTGGGACCACCACCTCCTCATGGAAAATATTGAATTAAATCTGGGTGGATTTGTTGATCAACACACCAACAGCAATGCCATGATTATCTGGCTGCAACCTGAGAGGAAAGTTGTGTCCGCCTGTTGTTCGGGCTGGGACTCGGTTCCAAGCAGGGAAAATAAAATTCACAACTGATATATGGGGTCATGGTAGAGGTATCCTGACCCCATGGGACTGCTGGAGGGGTTTGTGAGGGACAACACATGGTCAAGAAATTGCCCAAAAATGTTTTTCTTTCAGCACATGAGGATCTGCAGATCCACCAGGTTCCTCACGGATGTGGGTGGATCTGCACATTCTCACAGATTTGGGTTGATTTGAGTGGATCTAAACTCCAATTTAAAACAAAACCTTTACACCCACTCACAGACCCACATACATACTCACACACTCATATACCCACTTAAACATCCACACAGTCACTGACACACCCAGTCACAGACCCAATGTTGGAAAGTGGTAGGTACTTACATATAGAAATAACACCACAATCACACATAAGGTCCAGTTAAGGTCTCAATAAGTTAACCCTTGCTTCACTCTTGGAAGATTGGTTCATGAGCAGCCAGGCTTAACTTAGGAGACAAGTGTATAAAGAATGTAATATCAACAAAACAGTAAATAAGTAAAACCAAATACACAATAAAAATGTAACTCCAATTTATAAAAATGGGAAATATTTGTATCTTTAAAATGAACCAAAACAACAAAAATCCAACATAGGGAACCAGAGATATGTATATTTAAAGATTAAATAAGGTGCTTTCTGGTTCCTAAAAATGAAAAGCACCAACCGTGGTCATCTGGTTGCACCTGTCCAGGTCAAAGTCAAAGTAGGAGGCTTACTGCGATGGAGCCCAATTCAGACACACTGAATGGTAGTCCTCGGTCAAATTTTCACCTTTGCACATAGCAACATTTTTTTATTTTTTTTCTTCGACATCAGGCAAGGCTTCTCAGAAGGCTTGGTTGCAAGTCATAAGATTAGTTCAGTGAGAGGGCTCAGTGAAATGCTGGAAGTATTGGTTCTTGTCATTGATGGGTAGAGCTCCCTAGTTCTCAGTAGGATGGGCCTGAATTTAAGACCGAGTCATGGTTCGATGTCGCCGGCATGCCAGTCATTGACAGGTCAGTCCACTTATGAAGATTTTTCACAAAATTTCTCCAAATGTCTCTAAACTTTTGGATCTTCTTCTAGAGGGTCTTTTTTGAGTCTTGAATGGTCACATCTCTAGCTGTGAGTTACTCCTTGGAGAGTTGGAACTACAATTCACACAAGTCATCTGGTCAAAATCCTTTAAAGCCCACTTAATGATGGTCATCTGATCTGTTCTTTCAGGAGTTGATGCAGGGGACTCTTTGTAGCTCCTTTGTACCTATTGCTTACAGGGAATACACTCCTGGATCTTTGAAGTAAGGCCAAGTCCTCGTTGCAGTGAAACCCAGAGTGTGCAGCAGGTGTAGTCCTTAGGAGCACAGTCCTTCTTGTTGCAGACCAGGGGTTCAGCAGGGCAGTCCTTCTTCTTCTGATTTCTTCCATGAGGTATCTGAGTTGGTGGGCAGCTCTACCACTTATATCCAGGTTGTTTGCAGGAAGTAAGGTAGGGTCTGAGTCCTGTTTTATCTGTCCTTCTCCCTTTGAAGACCAGTTTGGCTACCCAGTCCCCTTCATGTCCTGGCATCTGCTGCTGCAGATCCCCTCCCACTGGATGGCCCCATTGTTGCAGCCCAGGCTACTTCACACCTCCTTAGAGCAGCCTAGCCAGCCTGTCAAAGGCTGACTAATCAGGGGAAGCTGCAACAGGGCTGGTTTTAAGTAACTTTAGAAAAGAGTTCTAAAACGCTTTCCTTATAATAGTTATGATGACACCAACCCTGGCAAGTTTTTGGATTTATCTTAACAATTATTTTGGCACTTTGAATCCCATTTTTAGTTCATTCCTATCAAAAGATAGACTTTATTACTGTTAAATAAAGTCGTCCCATGTTAGCTAATGGAGCTAATGTGCTACAATGGGGAAAATGAAATTGGCACTTTTTCCCTCACCGGGGTATACATCTTTTATAATGTCCCTGTTTATAATTGCAATGCACCCTACCCATTGGGCACCTAAGGGCAGACATTAGGGTGGCCTATGTGTAAAAATAAGGTAGTTTGAGACTTTGGAAGGCCTTTTAATTCTAAAATCGATTTTGGGCTTCATTTTTATTTTACAAGCAGCCTTTAAATGGCAGCAGACACAGAGCAGTGCACCCTTAAGTGCCTGAAGTCCACTGGGGTCCCTAGACCTACATGCCTTACCATATACTAGGGACTAATTATCATATACCTTTTAAATAGGGCACTGGACCTGGTTAGCAGAGCCAGGGTACAGTCAGAGTCATTAACCACCAGCCTCAATCAAAGAAATGGGGGTGATCATGGCAAAAAAGATGGCTTTCTGACACCCACACAGCTCTCACACACCAACTCACAAACTCACACAACCACTTATACAAACACAACACCAATCACATACCAACTAACTCACCCATACAGCCACTCACACACCCACTCATAGACCCACAAACTCACTCACATACCCAGTCACAGACCCACAAAGCCACTCACACACTCACTCACACACTCATGTAGCCATTTACACACCCACACAACCACTCACACACCAGTACAGCTACTCACACACCACTCACAGACCCACAAAAATCATTACCACACCCACCAACAAGTCCACCCAGCCCCTCACACACGCACTGACACCCAGTCACACACTCACATACCCACCCACAGACCCACAAAACCACTATGACATTCACTCACAGACCCACACAGTCACTCACACACCCACTCACACCCGTACTCACACACCCATTCACACACTCACACACCCACTCACACACTCATTCACACACTCACAGAGCCACAAAACCACTACCGCAATACCTCACACACTCACCAGCCCTTCACACACCCACTCACATACCAATTCACAGACTCACACACCCATTCACAGACCCACAAAGCCTCTACCACAACCACTCAAAGACCCACACAGACACTCACACACACACTCACACACACATTCACACACCCACTCACAGAACCACAAAGACACTACCACACCCAGTCACAGACCCACGTCCCCACTCACGCACACACTCACAGACCCACAAAACTATTCACTCACACACTCACATAACCACTAACACACCCACTCACACACCCATACAGCCCCACCAACACCCATGTACACATTGTAGTACAATTATATTTAAAAAGGTGAAATTCACTAAAAAAAACAACAGCTACAGGGAAGTTATAGTTAGAAAATAGAATTAAGACATTCACTGAAAAACACAAACAATTACAGGGATATTATGGTTAGGTTCAGATTTTACACACACAAAACCACAGAAATTCACAACATATAGCTATTGTTATCTCAAGTAACTGTAACTCATGCCCCAAGGTAACCATAACTCACACCTTCACCATGAACTGCTAATTCCCTCACATATTACGTAATTGATGACATCTTCTATGGCATCACTGATATTATCACTCCAACATTTACAATAAAATTATTGATGAGAAAATTGTGCATGACTGGGGCACAAGTTATAGTTACCTTAGGCCACGAGGAATAGTTTCTTGAGACAACTCTAATTATAACAGCTGAAATTCTATGGTTTTGTGTGTGTAAAATCTGAACCTTACTATAACGTCCCTGTAACGTTTGTTTAAAAAAAAATATATATATATATATATATGTATATATTTATATATATACAGGGTTATTGATTCGTTTTAGGGTGCTGAAATGGGTGTTGCACCAGGTAATGCTATGTTTTTAGAGCACTGGTGTGGGTTTGTATCAGGTTATTGATTTGTCTTTAAGACACAGGGATGGATTTTGCATTTGGTTAGTGATTAGTTTTTAAGCTGCCGGTGTGCGGGTTACTGAATAGTTTTTAGGGTGCAGGGATGTGTGTTGCACCTGGTTACTGTTTAGTTTTTATGGCACAGGGACTGGTGTTGCACTGTGTCATTGATTGTTCTTTAGGTCACAAGGATGTGTGTTGCACCAAGTTATTGTTCTGTTTTTAGGGCACACAGTAGTTCCCTTTTTCATTGTTTTCACCATGTAATTGCATGTAGTTGCCAACTGAAACAATTGCACGGGAAACAAATAAGGGAGTAATCTGTTTTTGTTCAGAACCCAAGATTTTCAATGCTGTGCAAATACCGTTTGCATGTGATTTCAGAGTTACTATTGTAATTAGTCAAGTGATTTCCCTAAGGCAAGAAACATGACCAGACTAAGGCCCATATTTATACTTTTTTAGCGCCGCATTTGCAAACATTTTTGATGCAAAAGCGGCGCAAATTTAAAAAATACAGGCCCATATTTATACTTTTTGACGCAAAACTGCGCCAACGCAGTTTTGTGTCAAACAAATTAGCGCCGGCTAACGCCATTCTGAAGCGCCATGCGGGCGCCGTATTTATTGAATGACGTTAGCCGGCGTTAGCCGCCGGCGCCGTCTGGTGTGCGTTAAAAAAAACGACGTACACCAGGCAGCGCCGGCGTAGGGGGAAAATGGCGTATGGGCGTCCAGAAATGGTGCAAGTCAGGCTGAGGCAAAAAAATCGCCACAACCCGATTTGCGCAATGTTTTTACGACGCCCATCCCCCATTGAAATGACTCCTGTCTTAGCAAAGACAGGAGTCATGCCCCCTTGCCCAATGGCCATGCCCAGGGGACTTCTGTCCCCTGGGCATGGTCATTGGGCATAGTGGCATGTAGGGGGGCACAAATCAGGCCCCCCTATGCCACAAAAAAAAAAAAAAAAAAAAATACTTACCTGGACTTACCCACAGGTCCCAGGCGCTAAAATCCGGCGCTAATGCGGGTTTTTTAGACCCGCCCACTCCCGGGCGTCATTTTTGCCCGGGAGTATAAATCCGACGCATATGCATCGGAGTCATTTTTTAAGACGGGAACGCCTACCTTGCATATCATTAACGCAAGGAAGGTATTCACGCAAAAAAATGACGCTAACTTCATGAACTTTGGCGCTAGACGCGTCTAACGCCAAAGTATAAATATGGAGTTAGTTTTGCGTCGAATTTGCGTCAAAAAAATCGATGCAAATTCGGCGCAAACGGAGTATAAATATGCCCCTAAGTGTCTTAACCCCTTCGCTGCCAGGCCTTTTCCCCCTCCTGTGCCGAGCCTTTTTTTGGCCATTTGGAGCAGTTCGCGCTTAGGCCCTAATAACTTTTTGTTCACATAAGCTACCCACGCCAAATTTGCGTCCTTTTTTTCCAACATCCTAGGGATTCTAGAGGTACCCAGACTTTGTGGGTTCCCCAGAAGGAGGCCAAGAAATTAGCCAAAATAGTGTGAAAATTTCGTTTTTTTCAAAAAAATTAGAAAAAGGGGCTGCAGAAGAAGGCTTGTGGTTTTTTCCCTGAAAAGGGCATCAACAAAAGGTTTGCGGTGCTAAAATCACCAGCTTCCCAGATTTCAGGAACAGGCAGACTTGAATCAGAAAACCCAATTTTTCGACACAATTTTGGCATTTTACTGGGACATACCACATTTTTACGATTTTTTGTGCTTTCAGCCTCCTTCCAGTCAGTGACAGAAATGGGCATGAAACCAATGCTGGATCCCAGAAACCGCAACATTTCTGAAAAGTAGACAAAATTCTAAATTCAGCAAGGGGTAATTTGTGTAGATCCTACAAGGGTTTCCTACAGAAAATAACAACTGAAAAAGAAAAATATTGAAATTGAGGTGAAAAAAACATCAATTTTTCTCTACGTTTTACTCTGTAACTTTCTCCTGCAATGTCAGATTTTCGAAAGCAATATACCGTTACGTCTGCTGGACTCTTCTGGTTGCGGGTATGTATAGGGCTTGTAGGTTCATCAAGAACTCTAGGTACCCAGAGCCAATAAATGACCTGCACCCTGCAGTGGGTTTTCATTCTATGCCGGGTATACAGCAATTCATTTGCTGAAATATAAAGAGTAAAAAATAGCTATCAAGAAAACCTTTGTATTTCCAAAATGGGCACAAGATAAGGTGTTGAGAAGCAGTGGTTATTTGCACATCTCTGAATTCCGGGGTGCCCATACTAGCATGTGAATTACAGGGCATTTCTCAAATAGACGTCTTTTTTGCACACTGTCTTACATTTGGAAGGAAAAAATGTAGAGAAAGACAAGGGGCAATAACACTTGTTTTGCTATTCTGTGTTCCCCCAAGTCTCCCGATAAAAATGATACCTCACTTGTGTGGGTAGGCCTAGCGCCCGCGACAGGATATGCCCCAAAACACAACGTGGACACATCACAGAAAACAGAGGTGTTTTTAGCAAAGTGCCTACCTGTAGATTTTGGCCTCTAGCTCAGCCGGCACCTTGGGAAACCTACCAAACCTGTGCATTTCTGGAAACTAGAGACCTAGGGGAATCCAAGATGGGGTGACTTGTGTGGCTCGGACCAGGTTCTGTTACCCAGAATCCTTTGCAAACCTCAAAGTTTGGCTCAAAAAACACATGTTCCTCAGATTTCTATGGCAGAAAGTTCTGGAATCTGAGAGGAGCCACAAATGTCCTTCCACCCAGCGTTCCCCCAAGTCTCCCGATAAAAATGATACCTCACTTGTGTGGGTAGGCCTAGCGCCCGCGACAGGAAACGCTCCAAAGCGCAACGTGGACACATCCAAATTTTTGAAAGAAAACAGAGGTGTTTTTTGCAAAGTGCCTACCTGTAGATTTTGGCCTGTAGCTCAGCCGGCACCTAGGGAAACCTACCAAACCTGTGGATTTCTGAAAACTAGAGACCTAGGGGAATCCAAGATGGGGTGACTTGTGTGGCTCGGACCAGGTTCTGTTACCCAGAATCCTTAGCAAACCTCAAAATTTGGCTAAAAAAACACAGGTTCCTCACATTTCAGTGGCAGAAAGTTCTGGAATCTGGGAGGAGCCACAAATTTCCTTCCACCCAGCGTTTCCCCACGTCTCCCGATAAAAATGATACCTCACTTGTGTGGGTAGGCCTAGCGCCCGTGACAGGAAACGCCCCAAAGCGCAGCGTGGACACATCCAATTTTTTTAAAGAAAACAGAGGTGTTTTTTGCAAAGTGGCTACCTGTAGATTTTGGCCTGTAGCTCAGCCGCCACCTAGGGAAACCTACCAAACCTGTGCATTTCTGAAAACTAGAGACCTAGGGGAATCCAAGATGGGGTGACTTGTGTGGCTCGGACCAGGTTCTGTTACCCAGAATCCTTTGCAAACCTCAAAATTTGGCTAAAAAAACACATGTTCCTCACATTTCTCTGGCAGAAAGTTCTGGAATCTGAGAGGAGCCACAAATTTCCTTCCACCCAGCGTTCCCCCACGTCTCCCGATAAAAATGATACCTCACTTGTGTGGGTAGGCCTAGCGCCCGCGACAGGAAACGCCCCAAAGCGCAACGTGGACACATCCAGATTTTTTAAAGAAAACAGAGGTGTTATTTGCAAACTGACTACCTGTAGATTTTGGCCTCTAGCTCAGCCGCCACCTAGGGAAACCTACCAAACCTTTGCATTTCTGAAAACTAGAGACCTATGGGAATCCATGATGGGGTGACTTTTGTGGCTCGGACCGGGTTCTGTTACCCAGAATCCTTTGCAAACCTCAAAATTTGGCTAAAAAAACACATGTTCCTCACATTTCTGTGTCAGAAAGTTCTGGAATCTGAGAGGAGCCACAAATTTCCTTCCACCCAGCGTTCCCCCACGCCTCCCGATAAAAATGATACCTCACTTGTGTGGGTAGGCCTAGCGCCCGCGACAGGAAATGCCCCAAAGCGCAAAGTGGACACATCCAATTTTTTGAAAGAAAACAGAGGTGTTTTTTGCAAAGTGCCTACCTGTAGATTTTGGCCTGTAGCTCAGTCGCCACCTAGGGAAACCTACCAAACCTGTGCATTTCTGAAAACTAGAGACCTAGGGGAATCCAACATGGGGTGACTTGTGTGGCTCGGACCAGGTTCTGTTACCCAGAATCCTTTGCAAACCTCAAAATTTGGCTAAAAAAACACATGTCCCTCACATTTCTGTGGCAGAAAGTTCTGGAATCTGAGAGGAGCCACAAATTTCCTTCCACCCAGCGTTCCCCCACGTCTCCCGATAAAAATGATACCTCACTTGTGTGGGTAGGCCTAGCGCCCACGACAGGAAACGCCCCAAAGCGCAACGTGGACGCATCCAATTTTTTTAAAGAAAACAGAGGTGTTTTTTGCAAAGTGCCTACCTGTAAATCTTGGCCTCTAGCTCAGCCGCCACCGAGGGAAACCTACCAAACCTTTGCATTTCTGAAAACTAGAGACCTAGGGGAATCCAAGATGGGGTGACTTGTGTGGCTCGGACCAGGTTCTGTTACCCAGAATCCTTTGCAAACCTCAAAATTTGGCTAAAAAAACACATGTTCCTCACATTTCTGTGGCAGAAAGTTCTGGAATCTGAGAGGAGCCACAAATTTCCTTCCACCCAGCGTTCCCCCACGTCTCCCGATAAAAATGATACCTCACTTGTGTGGGTAGGCCTAGCGCCCGCGACAGGAAACGCCCCAAAGCGCAACGTGGACACATCCAAATTTTTGAAAGAAAACAGAGGTGTTTTTTGCAAAGTGCCTACCTGTAGATTTTGGCCTGTAGCTCACCCGCCACCTAGGGAAACCTACCAAACCTGTGCATTTCTGAAAACTAGAGACATAGGGGAATCCAAGATGGGGTGACTTGTGTGGCTTGGACCAGGTTCTGTTACCCAGAATCCTTTGCAAACCTCAAAATTTGGCTAAAAAAACACATGTTCCTCACATTTCTGTGGCAGAAAGTTCTGGAATCTGAGAGGGGCCACAAATTTCCTTCCACCCAGCGTTCCCCCAAGTCTCCCGATAAAAATGATACCTCACTTGTGTGGATAGGCCTAGCGGCCGCAACATGAAACGCCCCAAAACACAACGTGGACACATCACATTTTTTCACTGAAAACAGTGCCTACCTGTGGATTTTGGCCTCTAGCTCAGCCGGCACCTAGGGAAACCTACCAAACCTGTGCATTTTTGAAAACTAGAGACCTAGGGGAATCCAAGATGGGGTGATTTGCAGGGCTCTGACCAGGTTCTGTTACCCAGAATCCTTTGCAAACCTAAAATTTTGGCTAAAAAAACACATTTTCCACACATTTCGGTGACAGAAAGTTCTGGAATCTGAGTGGAGCCACAAATTTCCTTCCACCCAGCGTTCCCCCAAGTCTCCCAATAAAAATGAGCTGGGCCACTAACACACACACACACACACACTATCCCTGGTGTCTAAGTGGCTTCTGCCCCCCTTGGCGGCAGGTGGGCCTAAAAAAATAGGCCCATCTGCCCCCAGGGGGTGCAGAAATGGCCAACAGGTCAATGCCCCCCTTGGGGGGGCGCCCCGTGACCAAGGGGACACCCCCCCACAAAAATAAACAAATAAAAAAAATCCCTGGCGTTCTAGTGGTTTCTGCCCCCAGCCTAAAAATAATAGGCTGATCTGTCTCCAAGGGGTGCAGAAATGGCCTGGGTACATGTGCCCCCAAAGTGGGGGGCGACCCTTGCCCAAGCCCCCCCCCATCCACTAACACACACACACACACCATCCCTGGTGTCTAAGTGGCTTCTGCCCCCCTTGGGGGCAGGTGGGCCTAAAGAAATAGGCCCATCTGCCCCCAGGGGGTGCAGAAATGGCCAACAGGTCAATGGCCCCCTTGGGGGGCGCCCCGTGACCAAGGGGACGCCCCCCCACAAAAATAAACAAATAAAAAAAATCCCTGGCGTTCTATTGGTTTCTGCCCCCAGCCTAAAAATAATAGACTGATCTGTCTCCAAGGGGTGCAGAAATGGCCTGGGTACATGTGCCCCCAAAGTGGGGGGCGACCCTTGCCCATGCCCCCCCCCCCATCCACTAACACACACACACACACACACTATCCCTGGTGTCTAAGTGGCTTCTGCCCCCTTGGGGGCAGGTGGGCCTAAAAAAATAGGCCCATCTGCCCCCGGGGGGGGGGGGCATAAATGGCCAACAGGTCAATGCCCCCCTTGGGGGGGCGCCCCGTGACCAAGGGGCAGCCCCCCCACATAAATCAACAAATATAGAAAATTCCCTGGTGAACTAGTGTTTTCTGCCCCCCTTGGGGGCAGATCTGCCTAAAAAGTAGGCCAATCTGCCCCCAAGGGGGGCAGAAATGGCCCTCAATAATTGCCCCCACAAGGGGAGCGACCCTTGCCCAAGGGGCCGCTCCCCGCAAGTCAAAATGATTGCCCAAAAAAAAAAAAAATAATCCCTGGTGTCTAGTGGGCATTCCTGCTGCCCGATCGCAATGCGATTGGGCAGCAGGAATGCTCAAAGAGACACCGGGGGAAAGGAAAAGCCTTTCCTTTCCCCCGGTGCCTCTTTGGCCCAAACCCCCCACCCACCGGGAAGAGGAACTCACCTCTTCTCTGAACGCCACACAGGAAGCAAATGGCTTCCTGTGCGGCGATATCCCCATAATGAAGTCAGCGCACGATCGCGCGCTGACTTCATTATGAGGGGATGGGGGGGATCGGGGGTGGAAGGGGAAGGTCTTCCCCTTCCATCCCTGACTTTAGGGGGTGGGGGGAAGCACACAGAGGGAGCGAGAGCGCTCCCTCTGGGCTGTGTGCCGAGGACGTAGTGGTTACGTCCTCGGCACAGCAGCACTGTGCCGAAGGACGTAACCACTACGTCCTCGGCACAGAAGGGGATAAATGGATAGTTAAGTTAGAAGTGCAGGTACTCACTATTTAGAATACCTGTTTGCTCCTGAAAAGCACCAGTACTCTTAAATTTTTGCATCAGTGCTGAGAAGTGCAGTTATTCTCCCTTTTAAGTTAAAGAAGTGCATGTACTCCGTTCTGGACAGCACTTGTCCATTTTAAGCACTGGTAAAACTAGAAAAGGTAAAATAAATCTGACTGGATTCAATGGTGATCAAGATGAATTTGATTGTTTGTAGAGCATGCACATAAAATCACAATGACTGTCCACTTTTTGTGGTTATCACTCTCTTTACATTATGGTTTTCTGTGTCAATGTCTCTCAAATACTAATCTGTTTTTCGTGCAAACTTGTTTTTTAAATCAAAAGAGTGTGCCTTGATTTTCACCCAGCCTCACTACGTTGAAATGTCCTCAATTCTTGGGGTATACTAGATGAAAGCCCACTTGCGTGCATAACGTCTATGTAAAGTTATTTTTGACATAAAGATTGTGTTGTATGCAACAGCGACCGATGTTGAGCAGGTAGAGCGCCGGGAAACTTAAATTTCAAACTTTTCTTTAGGAAATTGTGTTTGTTGTTTTTACAGAGCATAGCCTTTGCGTGATTGATCTTGATACTGAGAACAGTATGCTCTATTTGTTATTAAAATATTAAAAATTGGAGCGTACATAATCAAGCCTATATTTCTTTTCTGATTTTTACAAAAGGCTGAATTAATTCAGGGCAAGTCTGATATTTAATATTTACCACTAGCTTCCAACAGGTTCCAACAACATACCAGGACTTTTTAACAGATAGAACCAGCAAATGTGTTACTGAACTTGACTGCAACTGTCGAAAAGGCACTTACACAAAATTAAGGAGGCCTCTCCACATTGAGGTGGAGTCTCTGCACTCTCGGGGGAGTCTCCATATTCAGGGCAGAATCCCTGCACTCGAGCAGAGGGAGTAATCTTTCATTCTGATACACCTGTGTTAGTGCCTACCATCCCCCCACCCAGCTCGAGCTGAAACTCCTTAGCCCAACAGCCAATCCCAGCCTTGCTACACACATAAAAGCAGAGCTGCTACTAAGAAACCCTTTCAGACCTTTCAACATGTTGCTGAATGTGTTTGTTGGTTTGGCCCTTGCCATGCAAAAGGAGGATTTGAGGAGGAGAAGGAGAGTAGAGAGGATTTTCAGACAAAGGATAAACCTCTTTGGGATGTCCTGCCAAGATGTCATGGCCAGATACCATTTGCCCCCTGATGTCATCTTGGAGGTGGTTTGTGAGTGGGAACAGGATCTTGATTCTTGCCACTGGATTCAAGCTAGCCTGGCTGATGTGGGGTGAAACCCCGAAACCGGTCCCAGGATGCTTGTTTCCGGTCCAGTGAGGACCTGGCTTGGCAGTTCGGTCTGGACTGTTCCCATGAGGAACAGGGTCAAGACTGATTTGCATATGGCTGGGTCCAAACTGGGGTGGCATGGTGAGCAAAAGAATGATGGATTAAACCCAGATCTATGACTGGGGGTGAGTGTTTGACAATGTTCAGCATTCCGTCCATCACTTGTTGTTTTTGCATTCCCACGCCATCCCAGCCTATGTCAAGATCCTAGCAGCTCTCCATTTTTTAGCTATAGGGTCATTCCAGGGCATCTCTC
Source organism: Pleurodeles waltl (assembly GCF_031143425.1). NCBI lineage: Eukaryota > Metazoa > Chordata > Amphibia > Caudata > Salamandridae > Pleurodeles > Pleurodeles waltl. The sequence continues at coordinate 659,817,866 of NC_090446.1, read as the reverse complement.
AGGCAGCCCAGTACTGAAGCTTGCATCAGGTTCTGAGCTGCATCAATAGAAGTGACCCACCTCTACAGACAAATTCCCTAATAATCAGCAGGGTGTCTGTGATGCCAGTAGTAGCTTTACTGATGTGCATGCAATGTTCTCAGGCATTACCCAGGGCAGCTATCTATTCCACAGGACACCTCTAGCCTGGTGGATGGCAGCGGGAGAATTTGGTAACATGTGGCTCCTGGGTAAGTACCAAGCCCCACACAAGGATGATATGCATAATTGTTTTTTAATATTTACAACTGTTATACAACACTATCCCTCAAGTCCCCAACAGACGCAGCATGTACCCTTTCATACATCATGTGCTGTACAGTGCAAGCGGGACATGTACACATAGTACTCAATTTCCCTCCTCAGGTGATGCTGCATATGCACTCTCCCCTCATCTTCTCACACCATACAGATGTGCAAGCACTGTACCTCAGTAGAGGTACAATAGTGCACACATACATAAACTAGTCATCATTGAGTGCAGTTTTGGTCTCCTGAAGTCAAGATTCAGATGTTTGACTATACAGGGGATGCTGCTCTACTACCCTCACGTTGTGAGCAAGATTATAGTATCCTGTTGTGTTTTGCACAACATAGCATTAAATCATGGCTTACACATACCTCTGGACCCTCATCTCACTGTGAATCTGGGCAACCAGGCCATTGTACAAAACAAAGGGGCAGGGAATGCAGGTTCATGACGAGCAGGTTGGCACTTTTTTCACCTGAGCAGCCTGTTGTATCATAGCCTTCATGTGGTTTGCAGTCTATTGCCAATAATGAGAGTTGAATTTTAACACTGTCCACAACTTCCATCCTGGGGCTACTTTGTAAGCCATACATGATGTCTGTAAACAACAGATGTTGACGAGAGTCAAAAGAATGGCCGTGCAATACGTTATGTACACGTTAGTGATTAGTGTAGACAACGTCTCTAAGGGTTCCATTGACTCAGGGGACTAAGGGCCAGATGTAGCAAAGTAAAATTTTGCGAGTTGCAAATTGCGAGTCATACCGACTCGCAATTTGCAATTCGCAAAATTTTATGCAGAAAGGTGTCTCAGACACCATCTGCGACTTGCTATGGGGTCGCAAAGACCCACCTCATGAATATTAATGAGGTGGGTCGCAGTTTGCGACCCCATAGCGAGTCAATGCACTCACAGGGATGGTGGCCTGCTGGAGACAGCAGACCTCCATGTCTGTGACTGCATTTTAATAAAGCAGTTTTTTTTTCCTTTTTGCAGCCCGTTTTCCTTAAAGGAAAACGAGTTGCAAAAAGAAAAACTTCCGAAACCATTTGGTTTCGTTTTTTTCAGAGTAGGCAGTAGTCCATAGGACAACTGCCTGCTCTGAAAAAACATTTTTTTTGGCATTCACAAAGGGGAAGGGGTCCCAAGGGGACCCCTTCCCTTTTGTGAATGAGTTACCACCCACTTCAAATGGGTGGTAACTGCGAGTTGGTTTGCGAACGCATTCGCGGTCACAAAGCAACTCAGCATGGCGATGCGGTCGCAAATAGGAAGGGAACACCGACATGCAAACAGCTACCTACATCTGGCCCTTAATGTCAGTGCATATGTAAGACCTCCCTGGAAAGTTTCACAAGAAGGGTCTGATTCACAAAGGGCCTCTGTCCTCGGGGCAGAGGTGCCCAATTAGAGGGAGAGTTTCTGTATTCAAGGCAAAATCGCTGCAATGAGATTTTGCACTGCAGAGATCCTACCCCAAGTGCTGAGACTCTCCCACAACTGTGGGGCCTCCACCACAAGAGCAAAGTCCCTTTGTGAATCAGGCCCCCTGTATGTGTGTGTGCTGCAAATCATGTGGCAGTGTGGCAACATGTCTGTCAGATGTACACCACAATACAGATGGACTATGTAAAGACATGAGCAGCTGCTCATAGTGGCAGCTGCTCATGTGATATGCCAGTCCAGGCCTGTGATTATATTCCTGTGTCACTATGGAATGAAAAATACTACAAGTCCCAGAATTTATCCTAATTATCTGGTCTGGATCAGCACATCATGAATAGACCTGGGAAACTTGTCAGGGATGTGTGATTAGAAACTGTCTTCTGCATGAATCAGACTAACACCTACTGGTCACATTAAAAAATGGCTAAGCAATTTGTATTCTGTGTAATACAGAAAGCATCACACATGGAGGTGTAATGTAACCCTATGATGATATGTCACTTTCTCATGTTAACTTAACAGGTACCTTGCATGATATATGATATGGAGTGGCTGCCACTGTCTGAGCTGGTAATGTTGTACTAACACACACACCCTGTTGTAATGGCACATCTAGATCCACTGCATTTATAAAGACACACTACCCTGCAGCAAGCAGTGAATACATTCAATTGGCCATATTCTACAAAGTAACCCAGGTGCGCAACAGGAATATGCACCCACTCTGGGCACCCCCAAGGCACTTCAGTATTACAATTAGGGCAGCAGACGCTTGTGCTGCCCTTTTAATACAGATAGGGCTGGTGTACATATAGTGCCTGCGCTATCACCAACGGGTGTCCACTCATTTGCATGGGGCATAACCCCATGCAAATTAGGGAATCCCTTTGCCTCTGCGCTCACTCCATATATTAGATGTGGGTGTAGAGGCAAAGACATTGTCAGGAGGCACACTGACACTGCACCATGTAAAAGGTGGGGCACTGTCAGTGCATTCCCTGGTGGCAGCTCTCTGGAGGGAAGAAAGTTGGTCCTACTGTTCCCTCAGACTTCCACTTGCAGGTGGGTGCAGTCACTCACTGAACCTGCCTGCAAGGGCATCTCTAATCCCCTTAAATGTGCATGCAGGTTGACACATGCACAGTGCTACAAGTAGTTTCTGCTTTAAGGCTCCTCCATTTTTCACTTGATTGCACTGTCCTCAGTGCAGCACAAGTTTGTGGCTGTCCTGGTGGCAGCAGATTCAGTGTAATGGAACGCACTTTCTCTGTTTGTGCATGGTGCACCTTTTTAAGCTCTGACATGGCGCAAACAGAGAAAGTGCATCCTATGTTTAATAAGGCCACATTTCTCATTGTGTGCAGCAGTACTCATCTGTTCCTCTGGGCTCACGAAATGCAGAGACTACCTATCAAGCACCCCTCAGTTAGTATGTTCATGTCAGTTTCATAGTATGTGTGGGCACCTTGTCCTCAGGTCCCTCAGCCATGTTGGGTGAGTTGGGTTCAACAGCGCAGAAGGATGACAGAGGATCATGCTTGGAGATGAGGATGACTCAGAATGACCATAAAATGGATGTATGCCCCCTCTATGCATTGAAGGGGGTTGGAAATTATGCTCCCTATTGATGAAGGATGAGATCCAGAAACACATATATGGGCCTGATCAACAATGGACCCCAGCACTTGGAATTCTCATTGTGGAGATTTTGCCCTGCGTACTAAGACTCCCCCATGACTGAGGTGCCTCCACTACTAGTAGAGGCTGTTTGCAGGCCCAGAAAGGCTGTAGGAGGCATTGGGAGCTGGAAGAGTGGAGGTCGGTTTTGTTACGGGGAGTTGGTTCTGAAATTGTGCTGCAATATCGGCCCCTAGTAACAAAAGCAGAAATCCTGCATAATCCACTCACTCTTGTTCCCAGTCTCCAGGTGGGTTCTGGTCTGACAACATTTCCAGGGCTGCTTTGGGTTTCTAGTCCCGCTCTGGCCATTTGCAAATCAGGCCCTAAGTGTCAAGGGACACTACCTGCCCTAACTTTGGTGAAACAGTCTACTTTGATGTAAGTGCCTTCATGTGGTCTACATGTACCATAATGCAAAGAGGCAAAACTGTGCTGGGATGTAATGCAGTGTGTACATAAACACTCTTTGCATCCTGAATTGGACTTTGTGCCATTCTTCCACATGTTTTCAGATTTTACACTTATTAAACCTTGTTTTCCGTCCCGAGTGTGGAATCTCTGCCCCAAGTGTGGAGTCTAATGCTTCAGGAGTGCAGAATACGCCCCAGGTGTGGAAACTCCGCACTCTGGGCCGAGATTCCGAAAACAGGTTGGAACTAAATGTTTTTATATGTGAAATAACAAAGAGGAAATACAAGGCAGGAAGTTCACAACAGGAAGTTGCAGGCAGCCATTTTAAGTTCATTCTGAGTCCTCACCTCCACATAAAAGCTTCTGCCACCCTGCAGCTCTATTTATCCAAATTGTCCGCAACCTGGCTGAGCGACCTGATGAGAAGGCACCCTGCTTCTGTGAAGCTGAATTGGACATAATAGCTGGGGGGGGTTCTAGAAAACTATCCTCAGATTTATGGGGTCAAGAGGACCAACTGAGCAATGCAGTGCACACCTGACTCTCGGCCAACACTTCGGAGCATGGCAGTGCTGTGGACATTTACCACCGACAGGCAAGAACGTGCCTCAAATGCTGAGAAGACCTGAAATGTTGGACCTGTCTGAAGACTCAGGAATTATTGGGTCAGTCCTCCCTGCTCAATGTGCATAGGCCCCGCCTTACACAACTGTACAGAAGGGTCCTGAGGGCAGCCTGGCAGACCCACCATCCCCAGCAGGAAGAAGAAGAGCAACAGAGACCTAGTAGTTGCATGGTATGCATTGTGTGTCTAGTAATAAGATGTGAGTGGTGACAAAGCTGTAACACCATGTGTCTCATGTCACTGTTCATGTAATCTGAGAAATTGCTGCTGTACTTACAGGGCCAATGCCTCATTGGATCACATTGGATGCACTAACCAGAGTGCATCCTGGGACTTATAGTGTTCTGAACACAACTGAGGAAATGAGCCTCACACTTGTATTTGAATGAATAAATGCGATGTAACACCATGACTGGTGAACCAAGAGTCTTTTTTGTAACTGCTGTATGCAATGGCAAAGGAATGGGCCAGACAATGTCCGTTGTGGAGACAAGAAGGCTTTGGGCTTTGGATGCTGTATCATGCATGCCGTTTGTGCTGTTTTAATGTCTCCTTTCAAGTAAGCTGAGCGACTGCTGCAGTAGTCATAAAGTTAACTTCCTCATAGGAGCATATTTGATGCACTGGTCAGAGTGCATCCTGGGACTTGTAGTGTTCTGAACACAACTGGGGAAAGGAGCCTCACATGTGCATTTTGATTAATAAATGTTTTGCCAACACCATCACTGGTGAACCAAGGGCCTTATAACTGCTGTCTGCAATAGTAAAGGAATAGACCAGACAATGTCCAGTGTGTGGACAAGAAGTTTTTGGGTGTTGGACGCTGTATCGTACATGCCTTTTGTGTGTTTTTATCAGTGTAAAATGTTATTTCATGTGCCTTGGAGTAAAGGCTCACTTTGGGATACTTGTCTCACACAAAATGGCATCAACACTTCCAAGGCAACCCAAATGCACACATCTTCTCTTCAGTGGCTTGTATGTCATATGTAATGTCTAGCTAGCTGTACTAACTATGCACACGTGGCAACTGTTGTACAGCACCAAAAAGCAGTCTTGACATACTAAATGTGGCAACTGCCATGTAGATTGTCTGATGTTGTCTGCTATTCCAATACATAAATTCACATCTTAGCAAAGGTGATATCCAAGGTCTTGTTTATAAATATATACCCAATCCAGCATTTGTGTTGTATCAGACCATGCTACATATCAGATGACATTTGATAGTAAGTGTAAGACTGTTAAGACGGCACATCACAGGATGATTATAGATCCATGTTTAGGTGTGGACATATCCACCCAGACTGTGTCCCATCTCCATTTGTAGACTGTCATTTGAAGATGATTATGTAGGTCAGGAAAAACTAGGCCCTATTTGCAAAGGTAAACTTAGTTGTTTGGTATAAGTTTAAACCAAACGTCTAAATTTACCTTTGTGAATCGGGCCCAGTGATTGCAATAATGCTGAAGGTGAGGGTTGGTCGGTACAGAAGTGTATACTTCCCACAGTTGTGACAGACGTCAATGTGTGAGTTATTTCAGGACATCACAATGCTAGCACACATACATTTTGGCTCCAAGACACATCTAATTGGTAAGTGAAATTAAAGGAGAACAAAGTCAGCACTGGCATCATGTAATTATGTGCTTTTTCATGAATTGTACACCAACTACGTAATGTTTTGAATTATACCTCAGTGGACCCGGCTGGCCAGGAACACCAGGGACAGAACCAGGGTCAGAGCAGGGCATCCTAGGGGCATCAGCAGGCACGGCCTCTTTTCTCCACTGAAGAGGAGGAGGAGGGACCTGGAACATCATCAGGCAGTGTAATGCGCTCACCAGGACAGAGGCTACAACATCTGCAACAGACTGGGTGAAGGCTGAGGACACTGTATGGGGTCACCAATCTGGACACCTTTGGCTGTGGGGGAGGAATTTCACTCTCCCCCTGACACACAAGAACTAGACACTGCTGAGGTGTTCTGAGAGCAGGTGCTATCACTACCTGAGCCTCCCCCAAACCCTTCCCTACCATTGAGGCCCACATTCAATTGCGGCCTTCAACTACACACTCTGCCACTCGTTCCCCTCCAATTGTCTGCCCAGAAGACCAGAGGAAATTTTTTGTCCCAACACCCATTACCCCTCATGTGTGATTCAAACCCCTATTTCCTATTATCACTTCTGTGGATGCATCCCAGGAAGTGATAGTGGCATCTGAGGGGGAGCCAGCTTTGTCCTTACGGATCCTACTGTGGATCTATGATGAACTGCATAGATTCCAAGAGGAACATGCTAGAGACATGGCCATCCTCAATGTCAACATCACTTCCTTGGGTGAAGCCGTGTTGTCTGTGGAGTCACAGCATCCCTCCCATACCACCCTCTGTGTGTCACCCTGTCCGTCTACCTACACAGTTTCCCCTCATGCCTTTTGTACTCCTTATGTATCCCTCCCAAGTGGTGTCTGGTCCTACACCGACCAGCCAGAAAGAGGCCACAGAGGTGGAGGATCTCCTCATCATACATAAGGAGGATGACCAGGATGACCAGTGACTGGACTATGTTTGGACCGTGAACAATTTTTTACCCCTTGTATATGGAGTGATTCCCTGATGTTTCCTGGCATATTTTATTTTATTTTGTCCAACCCCCTCCAAGTCCTCTTCCCCATTCTGAATGAAGACCATTATTTGATTTCCTTTCTCCCTTTCCAATGGATGGTTATTTATTTGCATTCATTTTTTCTAGTTTACATAAAAAATCATTTTTTTATCCAACCTCTCTGTGTTGTGTAATTTATTATATATGCTGGAATCAAAGTGTGGAAGTATATGTCTGAAGTGGTTTAGCTATGCTTTCAACATGATACCTTTGTACATAGATGGTTCTACTAATAAACATGCCTTACACACATTTATCAACACATATATGGCCTACAACCAGTATCCATCCACTCCAATACCTAGGTCATCCGGTGGACCAACTGTGGTAGTTGGTGCATGTCCTGTAGTGAATCTGACGTTTCAGGCAGAGTAGCCCATATAGGACAAATATCATGCCTCACATGAGACTGTTGGTAGAAGAAATCCTTCTCACACTCTCCACCATAAACATCTGCCAGCCCCTCCACCTGGGACAGCCTCAGATTTGACTGTCAGGTCCACCAGCAGTGGGGGGGTGGCAGATGGGAAGTTGTGTGGAGGAGATTGGTTCATATGGGCTACCTGCTCCTCACCAGGGCTGTCATGTCCCTCAGATGTTGAAAAGAAGACTCGGATGCAGAAGCATAGGAGGAGTGTGTAGAGGAATGGGTAATCCTTGAGGGTGGAGTGGGATGCACTATACTGGCTGGAGAAGGTGTGGGCTTGGATGTTTTGCCCAGTGGGCCAACAATGGTGATTAGGGGATCGGCCTCTTCAACCATTACAATCAGTACACTGATGTTCTTCATTCTCCTCTACTTCCTCCTCCTCCTCTTGTGCATTTCTGGCAGCTGACAAAGCTGCTTGAAAGAGGAGTGGGTTCTCCCATTGGGTTACCCATTGCCGATCCACTGGTGGATGGTCCTTCATCCTGAAGCAACTCATCGTCTTCAGCAACTGTAGGACAGAGGTTGCAATAGGCTGAGTATTTTCCTTAGAATATCATGTGGTACAACAAAAGGGTTGAGTAAAATGATCTTTGCATCAATGGATGTTCCACATGTGATCTGGTTTGTGTACAGCCACATGTGACAACTCACACTGCAGCACTGAGGTGTTTAATGCAGATGTACATTGCAAAAGCAAACTCACCAGTTCCAACCACAGCGAGTATCCATGTCATGAACTTTCAAACCAGTTGTGACTATTCATCTCTATAAGAGGCTTGAGGGCATATTTATCAGCCCCTTGAGCCACTGGATCATCGCTTTTTGCGCAGCTCCATCTGAACAAACTACAAAATCTTATCTATTAGGCCACTCCAAGCCACTATGCATGACTTTGAATGGCCTCCTGGCTATGGAGTAAGACAAGGCTGTGCAAATCACTGTGTTGTGGCTTTCCATGTGTGTTGTGGGGGGGATGCCAACACAATACCCATGGATTTTGACACTTTCCCAGAGTTACAGAATCATGTAAACCTGGGGATGCGCCAAAACCTTTCACCTCCTGAGGTGAGGCGTAATGACTTGTAACATGAAAACTGGCTCCACTGCCCTATGCCAATTCCACATATATGAGGGCCAATATGAGCACTTAGGTACGCACTGTACACATACATTTTGAGTTAACCGTACATTAACTAACATGTAATGAAGTGGTATACTGTTATGAGCCATTTGTGAGCATATGGAGATGAGTGGCAACAGTTATTTTAGATGCACGCCACATACTGCAGACATTTAATCAACAGTTTAGGGGCATAAGCATGCTGTAAAGTAATTTTTATGTATACTTACCAGGGTCCCACAATTACCCAGTGTGTGGTGTCTGACCAGATGCCACACTCCCAACTGTAAAAGAGATCACTGCAGGCTGTGTATTTCTGGTCAATGTCACAGGGCCTACAATAATATGTGTGTTTTCAGTTTACATTCTATTTGACACATGTGACGCACAACATTTCCTGGTTAATTTCACATGTTTGGGACTGTTTATGGATTATTTGTCATACATCTATGGGTTGCCTGATCACAATGTAGGATTTAGAACCCTCCCCTGGCCATATTTATGTACCAGTTTGTGCTGATGGCATGGGTTGATGTGCTCCATGACATTGCTTCCATGATGGTGCAGGGTCCTCTGCTCCAGTGGTGCAGGGTCCTCTGCTCCAGTGTGTGACTGTACTCCGGCTCTATGTGGCAATAAAAGGTAAAGATCACCAGATTTAACCAAGATTTGGTGAATATGTGCAACTTGTCAGATAGGTACACAATGGCATCTACATGCCAACAGTAATGGCAAGTGAATGAGGGACATTATCTATTGCTATTTACCAGTATTAAGTGGATGAAGCACCAGCAAAAGGCCCCTGTTTGGACTGAGGAACTGGAAGTGGCCATTTACATCACAATGGATTCTGGGACGTATTGTGCAATTAACTAAATTAGACACATAAAGGTCTCACTCACCATGCAAAGTACACATACTTCGGACAACATCCATGGTCACGTTTGTAGTGTATCACAGACATTGATCATATAGTGTCATTTTTAGGATCATCACATTTTACCTGGCACTACATTGAGGTCATTACTTACAGGCAGCCCATGGAGCAGGTGGGGATCTATGGTGGAAATTACATTTTTCTCAAGGGGGGTGAGTTGAAGGGGAGCCCAGTTTGTCCACCTGGTAGAGCTCTAGCCACCTCTATCCTACTGTATTTCTCCTTTACCCTCCTTTTCTCATCCTGCCACTTCTTCTTAATATCTGTGACTGTACGTATGTGCTCCTCCAATGCAGTGATAGCTGTGACTAACTGCTGCCATAGGACTGCCTTCTGTGAGGCACTGCTGCTGTGGGGGGAAGAACATGCAGGCCCATATTTATACTTTTTGACGCAAAACTGCGCCAACGCAGTTTTGCGTCAAAAAAATTAGCGCCGGCTAACGCCATTCTGAAGCACCATGCGGGCGCTGTATTTATTGAATGACGTTAGCCGGTGTTAGCCGCCGGCGCTGTCTGGTGTGCGTTAAAAAAAACGACGTACACCAGGCAGCGCCGGCGTAGGGGGAAAATGGCGTATGGGCATCCAGAAATGGTGCAAGTCAGGCTGAGGCAAAAAAATCGCCACAACCCGATTTGCGCCATTTTTTTACGACGCCCATCCCCCATAGAAATGACTCCTGTCTTAGCAAAGACAGGAGTCATGCCCCCTTGCCCAATGGCCAAGCCCAGGGGACTTCTGTCCCCTGGGCATGGTCATTGGGCATAGTGGCATGTAGGGGGGCACAAATCAGGCCCCCCTATGCCACAAAAAAAAAATTAAAAAAATACTTACCTGGACTTACCTTAATGTCCCTGGGGTGGGTCCCTCCATCCTTGGGTGTCCTCCTGGGGTGGGCAAGGGTGGCAGGGGGTGTCCCTGGGGGCAGGGGAGGGCACCTCTGGGCTCATTCTGAGCCCACAGGTCCCTTAACGCCTGCCCTGACCCAGGCGCTAAAATCCGGCGCAAATGCGGGTTTTTTAGTCCCGCCCACTCACGGGCGCCATTTTTGCCCGGGAGTATAAATACGACGCATATGCATCACAGTCATTTTTTAAGACGGGAACGCCTACCTTGCATATCATTAACGCAAGGAAGGTGTTCACGCAAAAACATGACGCTAACTCCATGAACTTTGGCGCTAGACGCGTCTAACGCCAAAGTATAAATATGGAGTTAGTTTTGCGTCAAATTTGCGTCTAAAAAAACGATGCAAATTCGGCGCAAACGGAGTATAAATATGCCCCGCAGTCTTTTGTAATGCCTCACTATCAACTTAAGTATTACAGTGGACTCCTCCTCTGTATAATTTTTCTTCTCCTGAGGGGTAGCATGTTTTTCCAGGCACAGAGCAGGCAGGCGCAGTCTTGGTGTGGAAAGACCAGAGCCTTGGATGCGTGCTGCTTTTATCTGTTTTTTGGTGCAGGATTGCAGGTGGTAATGATAGTATGTAGGTTTGTGTAATTACAATCTTTCCACCCCGAGTGCTGAGATACCACCCAAGTGCGGATTCTCCACCCTGAGTGCAGAAACTCCATCCCGATTAGAGAGAATTTGCCCCAAGTGCAGACGTAAAGATACCAGTTGTAACTGACCTTTATGAATCTTGAAAAGTCATAAACTTAAACTTTTGGTCTAACCTTAGAACAAAAGTCAAAGTATAGCTTTGTGAATCAGGCCCTGAAAGTTCTCATGGCAGAAATTCCACAACAAGTGCAGAAACTGTGACACAAGTGCATAGCCTCCACTAGGACTGCCAAGGCTCTTTGTGAATTGAGACTACACTCTCTAAAATGGCAGACTAAGGAAAATGCATGGAGTATTTGGCCTTTAATAAGATACTCTACAAGTTTTTTCAACATTTCTGCCAAATGATGACATATGTTGGCACAATGGTAGCCGGTTCTGACACAATGATGGTACAACCTAACACAGGGCCTGATTTAGAGTTTGGCAGAGGGGTTACTACATCACTATGGTGACAGATATCCTGTCCGCTGAAATATAAATCCCATAGGATCTAATTGGATTTATATTTTGGTGGACTTAGGGGCATATTTATACTCCGTTTGCGCCAAATTTGCGTCGTTTTTTTCAACGCAAATTCGGCGCAAAACTAACGCCCTATTTATACTTTGGCGTTAGACGCGTCTAGCGCCAAAGTATGAGTAAAGAGCGTCATTTTTTTGCATGAACGCCTTCCTTGCGTTAATGAGATGCAAGGTAGGCGTTCCCGTCCAAAAAAATGACTGCGACGCAAATGCGTCGTATTTATACTCCCGGGCAAAAATCACGCCCGGGAGTGGTCGGGGCAAAAAACCCCGCATTTGCGCCTCTTTTTAACGCCTGGGTCAGGGCAGGCGTTAAGGGACCTGTGGGCTCAAAATGAGCCCACAGCTGCCCTCCCATGCCCCCAGGGACCCCCCCTGCCACCCTTGCCCACCTCAGGAGGACACCCAAGGATGGAGGGACCCACCCCAGGGACATTCAGGTAAGTTCAGGTTTTTATATATTTTTTTTGGCATAGGGGGGCCTGATTTGTGCCCCCCTACATGCCACAATGCCCAATGGCCATGCCCAGGGGACATAAGTCCCCTGGGCATGGCCATTGGGCAAGGGGGCATGACTCCTGTCTTTACTAAGACAGGAGTCATGTAAATGGCGTCTGGGCGTCGTTAAAAATGGCGCAAATCGGGTGGAGGCGATTTTTTTGCGTCAACCTGACTTGCACCATTTTTAAGACGCCCTAACGCCATTTTTCCCTACGCCGGCGCTGCCTGGTGTACGTGGTTTTTTTCCACGCACACCAGGCAGCGCCGGTCTGCTTGCGCCGGCTAACGCCATTCAATAAATACGGCGCCCGCATGGCGCTTCAGAATGGCGTTAGCCGGCGCAAAACCTTTTGACGCTAAAGTGCGTTAGCGCAGTTTACCGTCAAAAAGTATAAATACGGGCCTTAATATCCTTCACCGATGTGATGGAGTAACCCCTCTGCCAAACTCTAAATCCGGGCCCATAGTATTAAAATATTATTCGACAGAAATATATAGTTTCCAAAGATCTAACAATGGATATAGTATTCTAGCTCACCAAAAGTGTGTGTAACAAAACTAAACATTTTCTGCTTGATGTTCACATAATTCAAGTTTCACCTAATTGGTTTTTCACAGGCCTATTAGGACATTGTCCTCTTAGGGCTTACTGACTGAGGCTACTCTATCCCCCATTCATGTCTCCCAGAAAGAGGACAGGCTAGAAGCATCCAATACCCTTTTGATATCCAGCCCACCTTAATTAAAAGGCTGAACTATGAGTCCAAGGCTTTTCTGTATTTTGGCCATTGAACGCAACTATGTTGTACTATGTATGAACAAGTAGCACCCCAGGTCAATGGATAGTATAATAGTTCCCTACATTTGACCTATTTAATATCCCTGGTACGTCAGTGCAATTTTTTAGCATCTGTGTCCTGTATGTGGGATCTAGAGCTTGGTCTGCGACCAAATAATTATATATGTTTGCACCTTTTTAATGTTTTTTATTAGTCTTTCCATTGTCATAAGCAACTCATAATGAACATATGGTGTTGGTGTTATTCCATACACTGTGTACAGGAGAAGATATACCAATTCAATTTACATTCCATGTAATATTACATTTATACATGCTTAATTCAGATTGTTTAGATTTATATTAAACTGTGTCTTTTGACTTTAGTGTGGTCCGTGTGGTGAAGGTACACAACATTTATAGAAAATTAATTCCAGGAGCCATAGCCATCTAGTAACTTGACCCATCTCCTACTTAATTTTATTAGTATCTGCTAGTGTCCATTCACTCATGTACTTTATCCGGTATTCTTGGTTTGTACTTTAGAGCTCATCCAGTGCATTGTTAAGCATCTTTTGGCAAGTAGAAGTGTGAAGTGTGTACAATTTCTTGAAATTCTCTTTTATGTTTATTAGAGTGGCTGGCTTCTATGCCGAACAAGCATACCTGTGGTTGTAGTTTAAATTCTTTGGGGCTTATTTACAAGTGCCGTGGTGCAGGGAGGCGGAGCTAGTGTTTTGCTTTGCTGGCCTGCGCCACCGGCACTGGTGCACAGATTGCTGCCTAGCACCATGGTGCAAGGATGCCTGCATTGTGGGGATGATTGTTTCTGTGCGGGAAGGTACATCTTCCTGCACAAAAACAATCAAGAGAGGTGGTTTCCTCTTTGTAGGTGTGCTGCAGAGTGCAGCACACCTAGAAAGAGGAAAAAACTGGGAGAAATAAAGATATTTCTCTCCATTGCATCACTGTGTCAGATTCCTTAGAGTTCCATAGGTGTTGCCTGGGAAGACTCACAGCAACACCCATGGAGCACCCCTTTCACCAAGTTTTATGTATGAAAGGGGTCCATGCTTACAAGGCCATGAAAAGCCATGCAAGGTGGCTTTCTGTTGTCTTGTAAATATGGGATACCACACTGCGCCACTAGAGCATAAAGAAAATGATGCTCCGGTGGTGCAGTGTGCCAATAGGGCCTTGTACATGAGGCCCTGTGTGAATATGTTCTTAATACTTGCCTTTGGTGCTTTTCTCATAGCTCAACAACGTTGGCAGTCCCAAGTTAAGGGGTGAAATGTAGCTTCTGGTAGCTTCCAAATACGGCTGCTAATATTGTTGTAGAGTCTATTAAATGCATCATTGTTGAGGTGATGTATTCCATATGCAAGTAAATAAAACGTATGCAAGTAAATAAAACGTATAAGCCTAAATCTTGTATTACTGGACACAAGGCATATAAGTCTAAGGACATCTGTCCACATTTTCTTCTGTGAAATTCATTGCACAGTTGATTTCCAATTGTTTTTGTGTTTTTGGTTTATATTAATTATATGGCCATGGATGGCTGTGTAGAGTCTAGTGATTGTTCCTCTGCCTTGATCTGCTCATGCTTCCAGCTCTTAGTTTTGTTAGTCACTCAGAGATTCATGTAAAACTCCCCATACTAGGTTTGCCATTCTGCTAATCGCATTATATTGTTTGAATTGTCCTAATTTGTGGGAAGACATCTACAGTCCTTTATATATATTCAATTATCTTGCACTCTGGCATTTACCATCTAGCCAACCTCAGTTTTCTATCCAATTTTACAAATTCTGGGAGTATCCAGAGCAGGAACTGTTGTGCATATAGAAACGTCAGACCGCACCACACCTTGAACATGTTCCAAACCTGTGTCATCACGTCCACTATCAATGGCCTACTCTTCCTTGCCTTGACTGTATCATGAATGCCAGTCGTAAGTCTATCATGCATTAGTAGGCATCCCAGTGGGTCTTAGTCTATACTATTCTCTTCTCCAAACCACTCTGCTGCATATCGAATTTTAACTCTACTTCAGTTTCTACCCCAGATCATGTTCAGCAAGGCTAATCCCAGTTGCTTGAAGTTTATGAGTGGGATTGGGAACATGCTATAATGAAATAAATATAAACATCTGAGAAGCACTACTATTGTAATTATCACTATTCTCCCTTCCAGGGCCAGAACAAGGAATTCAAATGTTTGTAGATTTTTTGATGTCTTGTATCAGTTTTTCTGCAATCAATTCATGCCGTCTTTCCTCTATATGTGCAATCAGTAGAATTTCTCTTGGCACTTTCAGTAGTGAACCCAGTGGAAACATCAATTACTTTTAGATCATCTACATATAATGATAATATGCGATTGTGTTTGAGTACTTGTACTGCCCAGTTTTGTAAAGAAATTCAGATTTGTAAAGCAAAAGTATTGATCGCCAGCGAGAACAATGATGTTAACAGTGATGCCTCTTTCTGGCTCTCCCTCTTCTGTTGTCCCAATGCTTTCCAGTGATTAGGTATATAATAATAAAAGCATTTTTATGAAATGTTGGCCATAGATGGAAGCCCTTAGTAATGTAACAGATAGTACCATGAACATGTGGCAAAGGCTTTTTCAACGTCCAATGACGCACATGCCATTTCCTCTTCTCTGTTCACAGTTTCACCCTTTACTCGCGCCAGGAATCTAATGTTTAGTTCTGCCTTTCTAATAGGTATGAATCCACATTGGTCTCTATGGACCACGGGACCAAGTTATTTATTTATTCTACTCACTAGCATTTTGCCTAGGATTTTATTCCCCTTCAAGAGCACAGGGTCATGCATGGGTTTTGAACAAACAAGCTTCAACAGACTGGTTGGTCTATGCCATCTATTTCTGATATCATCAAAGTGTACAATGTACAACTTTGAGCTCCAGAACAATGTACCATATCAATGTGTGAAGACCTGTAATGATCTAACTCCAGCCAAAGATAATAATTTATTAAGTTCATTGGTGACAGCACAGCACATCCTCTTCCTAGTCTCCCTTCAACAGAATGAACACTCTCTTCCCTTGAAATCATATCCCTACCATATCCCTACCATTCTACCATTCCTCTGTAAGTTCCATGAAGGGAACTTACACACTTATAATATAAAGATAACAAAATACAACACATTTACCCCTTAAAATAAAACAAAAACTATTTGCAACAAAAGTTTGGTATATAATAAGAATAACATAATTAGAATTAAACAAAATCTGCCAATTTTGAAGGCACTTGTCTTGTACGAGCTTTAAATTTAACTCTCAACGCTATAGAATCCTCTCCCACTGTTCCACCCTCGTTACTCACAGGATCATTCTGAACCTCTCCTGTAAGTGAAAAAGCATCATTATCACCAACATCACACCTCTCACAATCCAACTCTACATTTTCCTGAATTCTCTCTCTTCCTCTACCCAACAACCAAAAGTCAGCTTCATCCACATCTTGAGTATCACCATGTGCATTCTGACATTTTGCCAACCGTTTCACATTCCAAACTTTCCCATCTTGTGTAACCACAGACTTATAAAAACTTTCAGAATACTCATTGCTTTACCAAACTTAGTCATCCCTTTGCTGACGAGCCCTGGCTTCTTTACGCTGACCCAATCCCCTACTTCAAATGATGGTTACTTTACTTTCCATTTTTTGTCATACAATTCTTTATACTTTTCCTGTTTCACTGTCACCTTATTTCTGATTTCATCTATATTTATCTTTTCAAACTCTTCCTTGTGTTTCTTTTTAAACCACCATGGACATAGCTTAGAAACAGGATCTCTACCTCTTAGCAACATAAAAGGACTCACCCCGGTGGTACTTTGGGGAGTAATCCGATAATACCACAATTTCTCCCTGATCTTTTCCTTCCAAAGTCCACCAAAACTCTTTGCCCACCAAACACTTTCTTTCAAGACACGAATGAATCACTCAACTTGTCCATTCTCCTGAGGTTCATACAAAGACGTGGTCACATGTTTCATGTTACTGTACTGCATTTCATTAGAGACTAATTGAACACCATTATTGGATATCACAGTTTCTGGATACCCTTTTTTAGCAAAAAGTTCCTTGAAAAATTCAATAATAACGTTAGATGTGACCTGGGACATCAATTTCACTTCCGGCCACTTAGAATGATAATCAACCAATACTAATGCATATCGAGCTTCAACATGCAAGAAATAGAAAAGACCTGAAATATCAAAACCCAATTTCTGCCACGGAGAATCTGGCCATAATACAGGATGTGACAGGGCCGGTACTGTCTTTAGCATCTTTTCTGCATTTACATAAACATTGCATTCCCTGACCTTTCTGTCTGACATTTTATCCATCCCGGGCCACCAAAAACACCTTTGTATAAGTCTTTTCATCGAGGACATTCCAAGATGACCCTCATGAGCTAAATCCAAAATAACAGCTTGCATACCTCTTGGTGGAACACACTTACCCCTCTTAAACAGAAGAGTATCATCCACTTCCAATTCATCCCTCACTTTAAAGAAAGGTGCGATCTCTTCCAAAATCTTGCCCTTTACCGGCCAGCCATATTTCACATACTCTCTTACTTCTTGTAGAATTGAATCCTCCTGATCACTTTCAACCCATTTCTTTTCTTCTATCGCCCTGAACTCATCAGACATGTAATCAGAAACAGCAGATACAAAATCCATATCCACAGTATCACACTTGTCCCCTTTTCCAGATTCATGCTGAGGCAGACGTGATAAACAATCAGCAACACTATCATTCCTTCCAGGCACATATTCCACACAAAAGGAATACTCTTGCAATCTAGAAAGTAACCTTGCCTACGAATAGTGGCATTCCAGCCCCCACCAGGAGACAGAATCCCAACTAAAGGTTTGTGATCCGTTTGAAGAACAAAATCTGAGCCTCAAATGTAATTTCTGAAATGTTCAACGGCCCACACACAAGCTAATAATTCTTAATGACAGCATACCTTCTTTCTGCATCAGATAATGTACGGGAAGCAAATGTAACATTCCACACTTTTGTTGCCATACTTCTGAGACAACACTCTCCCAATTCCATACATACTCGCATCTACAGTCACAATACACTGGGCCTTCACATTGAAAGGCTTAGGAGTAGGAGCATCAGCAATCTCCCGCTTGATAATTTCAAATGCATCCCTTTGTTTTGCTGACCACACAAAGTCAACCCCTTTTCTTGTTAGTTCTCTCAATTGTTCCATTTTTATAGTGGAATTTTCTATAAACATGCTATAATATTCACATAAACCTGCAAAAGACAATAGATTTTCTCAAGTATCTGGAGCAAGTGCATTAATAATGGCATCAACAAGGGATCTCTTAGGAATTACTCCATTCCCTGATATAGTGTGTCCAAGGCAATCTACAGATTTGGCAAAGAAATGCCATTTTTTCATTTTTAATGTTAACCCATTCACTCTGAACCTATCACACACTTTTAACATGTGCTCTTTGTGTTCCCTCTCATTCTTTGAAAACACCAACACATCATCTTGGAAGCACTTCACAAAATCCTCCATACCTTTAAACAAATTAAACATGGCCCTCTGAAACACAGACGCCGCAGAGGCCAAACCAAAAGGCATACGTTTAAATTGGCACAACCCCTGCAGTGTGATAAAAGCAGTAAGGTTCCTGGAATCTTCAGTCAGCTCTATTTGATGGTATGCAGATCTTAAATCCATTGTGGAGAAACTTTTTGCCCCATCTAACAGACTGACCATCTCATTAATAATTGGTAAGGGATGACAATTTACAATAATGTTGGAATTCAAGGCTCTCAAATCTACACACAATCTCTGAGATTTATCTGGTTAGCGAGCAAAAACTATGGGAGAAACCGACTCAGACAACTCTATCTCGTCAATGACACCATCTTTAACCATCTCTGCTAGAGTTCCCTTCACTCCTCACGTACTCCAATTGGAACATTCCTCAATTTCTGGGTTACAGGCTTTGTATTCTCTTTCAATCTGATTTTGTGACTGTAATTTAATAACTTGCCTAAAGTATCAGTAAAAACCTTGGAAATTTGGATACTATCCAGTCTCCCTCATCACAATTCCCAATTGTCATTACTGTGGTTCCGAAGATCTAGGGTTTAAAATTATTCACAACATCGTCTGATCTCTCCAACCAAGTACATTTACTCCCTTCTCTGCCACATACAACTTAGTGTAAGCAGACCTCTCTTTAAATTGAATCAGAGTCTCCACTAAGCCTTTAATATCAAGCACAGAACCATCAAAACTCTCTGCGACAATATCAGGACTCTTTAAATCAACCATTTTCCATATACCCTCAAATTTATTATGAAATAATCACTAGTGATAATAGTCGAGGGCGACCCAGAGTTGGCCATAACTTCAATAGACATTGCATTTAGGTTGTTTTACAATTCCACCAACATTGTCATCTTCACTGCTTTCTTCACCATCACAATTATTGAGGGACAACACAACCCCTCTTTCTCCTTCTTCGCTGAGATATGAATCTTTACTCTTATTATAACTGTTATTTTTCTCAAGTTCCTTGCATAGTCTAGCAAAATGTCCCACTCTACCACATTTTTTGCATTCTTTTCCCAATGCCGGATATTGTAAGGAATTAGCAAAATGGTTCCAACTCCCAAATCGATAACAAACAGAACGTTCATTCTTTCCATTTCTGTCCTCCTTTTTGTTAAATGTAGTGTTCTTAGGGCTGGTAACATTACCCGGAACATTTTGTCCCACCACTCCTACAACATCAAACTCTGAATTCTTGTTCCTTTCAGTGTCTTGGACAGTTTTTATAAATTTTTCTGATTGTTCTAAAGCATTGGCCGTATTTATGACATCTTTCAATTTCGGATCCCCCATTACCCACAATTGTTCTTGAATCCGTTTACTTCTGACATGAACAATAATTTGATCACGTATCATTTCATCAGTAATATGTCTAAATTGGAATGCATCGACAAACCCCTTAACGACGTGAGAAACTCATCAAAAGTTTCCCCAGATAGTTGTGATCTTGTATAAAATTTGAATCTATTTAAAGCAATACTTACTGTGGGTCTGAACCTATTCTCAAATGTATTTAACGCACCATTAAAAACATTAAATTCCTCATCCTGAACCGTGACTTCCGGTGAAGTCCTAAAAATCATTTGGCCCTCCGAGCCAAGACAATGCAACAGTATATTTGTTTTCCTTTCTTGTGACATTCCATCTTCATCAATTGCTTTCAAATAAGTTAAAAATCCTTCCTTCCACCTAGCCCAAGGTAAAGGTGGATCCCCTTTGTGCTGAAGAAAGTTTGCACGAGGCTCGAATTGCATCGTCTTCTTTTCTCCTTTACTATAACTGTAAACTTATTGAACTTATAATATTCAAAGTATTAATAAACAATAATATAACAATCAGTATAGTATTTTTTTCCAGGACATATGGGTGCAGAGTAGTATTTTTTCCTGGTTAGGCCCTTCTCACTTTCACACCAGGAAGTGACAGAGTTCCCATAATTCCTAGCGAGGTTCCTTGTCGATAGGAGATAGTCAGTGCAATGTGAGTTACCTCACTCGTTAAATATACACTGTACCAACACGTCAATCTATAAAATTGCTCATAATATGCCTTACACATGCTAAATAGAATGCGCAATCCGAGACAAATCGAGTTGTTCGGTATCCTAGCAACTCCCACACACTTTAAGGCATACACAATCAAAATCCAATGCCAAAAATAGAGCTGTTATGTTGCTTAGCAACTCCAATCTTCAATTAGCGGCACACGCGCAGGGAGTTATTCAACCATCGCACTGACAAATGGTCTTTTCCTCAAAATGAGAAACTTAAGAGTCTATGAAAATAAAGCGAGCAGTAAATCATCGCAAATACCGGCTTGATTTCAGCGATCCTGCCGATGAACAGTTTCTCATATATCCGTGGGCTCCAAGGGAAGTTACACTGCACCTGTGCTGTTAGTTCGTTCTGTAGCTGGTGTACTTCCTTGTAACTCATCGTCAAATTTGTAATGACCCAACTCCAGTCAAAGATAATAATTTCTGAAGTTTATTGGTGACAGCACAGCACATCCTCTTCCTAGTCTCCCTTCAACAGAATGAACACTCTCTTCCCTTGACATCATATCCCTAACATTCTACCATACCTCTGTAAGTTCCATAAAGGGAACTTACACACTTATAATATTAAGATAACAAAATACAACAAGACCTCAAATAGAACTAACAGTCACCAAGATAGATAAAGGCATCCCATCCCCCAGATACTCCCTGATGAGTACTCTGATGTTTTGTTTCAAACCTTCTTTATACTTTATAAAGCAGATACGCTCAATGAAAAATAGTGATGGGGCATTACAAATAGAGTGACCAACTCTCTGCAGATCAATATGAACACTGCTTCCAGTCCTGACATAAGATATTATAGACAAATCCGACCATCCATGTAAACATCCTGAGTTGATTTTCTTTTTTGATCAGTAACTTCGATTTGTTAATACTCACCTTGTGTCATTTCTTTGTATGTATGATTGATCTATTACTTGGAATCCATGTAGAATTTAGTAGCCTAGTATTATTTTTGAATTACCCTGATTGTTGGATTATCACAACTCTTTTATTGCAAGTGCCTTTTTTGAGCCAGCAACTAAAACCTTAAGGGAGTTGGAGGCATGAACAGGCTAGATTGCAAACCTCACAAGTGAAAGTGCAGAGTTGGTTCATTGTGCCTGGCAATTCTTTGCTTATCTCACCCAGTCCAGTTCTTTGCAAATATCACATCAAACCTCAATATCAACAATCCAAACAATTTTACCCAGACTGTAATAGGTGGTAAGAATTGTGAGCACAGCTCAAATAAAATATGTGAAATTTCAATGTTAGAAATTATTTCCGGAGCCCTGCTTACATAAGAGATGGGTTAGCCCTTGATATAGCCCACAGAGGATGTATGTAACAACAGAGTATAATCCCACTGGTTAGTTGTGGCTGTAGACACTGAACACCGGCTTTTCTGTTGAGTGATTTATTTATTTATTATCTGACAAGTTAAGCCAATTTATTACACTGGGCTCAAAAAGACAATAGTTCTTTTTTTTTTTTTTTTTAAACAATCATTACACTTTAATTTATAGACATTTTAGTCATTCTTAACAAAAACAAAGACATATGGTAACATGTTTTTGGTTATGATTCAATGGTATGGTTTTATACAATGATATGCTGTCGGTGTTGTAGTGCTTAATTTGAGCCGATGGTTGCCGATGAGGCCACTGGCACTCATTTTTTGAGACCAGCCTTAATCACACATTTCTCGAAACCAAGAGAGGGAAACACAAGCAAAGCTGAAGGAAGGACGAAGAGAAAAAAACAGACAAACCGTCACAAATAGAGAAAGCAGGAACTCACACGAGGGGGATAGAGGGGGTAGGGAGTGTCTGACAGTGGATTAAAGAGGCCTGGAGTGGAGTCAAGACTATACAACTTTGGCATTTGGCACACTGACATTTACTAGTGCTGGCCGCAAGATTCTGAGCAAGGCTTTAGGCACCGGCACTCATTCTTTTACAAACTGAGCACTGAATCTTAAATGATGTACTTTCCCTCCTCCTTAAGTCAATATCATCCTGATTTTACGACTCCCCTTCTGAAATGGCAAGTCTGAGGTTTAAGGCTTAGACTTCATCTACAGGTGATGATGTTAGATATTTTTATCATAAGTAAATTTTACTTTCCCAAGGAACAAACTGTCCACCCGCCTAAAAATATGAGACTGGAGAGTCATTCCTAGCAAGTTGATGGCTCTCGATTAACAGGAAAATTGCACACCTCTGCGAAAACAAATAGAACCTTCAGTGGATGAACGTCATTTGGTTCACTGTTATAATTTTTAACTGGTCTTGTCATTTTGGTTTTGTTTGTACAAATATTTTTATGCATGTATATACAAATTGTGTTCATTGCTTTGTTATTATTTGTGGGACAACTAGGCTGATTGCATAAGCCCCCTCATTGTTTGCCCTCATGTGTAGCTAAAACTGACTTTCTGACTCTGACTGTGCCCTAGGCACTGCTAACTAGTCCCAGGACCAGTGCTCTGTTTAAAATGGTATACACAAATTAGGCCTAATTATATTTGGCTCTGACAACCTACCTATAAGTCTCTAGTACATGGTAAGGCATGTGGGTTCAGGAAGCCCAGTATAGTTAGTGCATCCATAGGTACACGGATGTGGTGTCGAGTGTTATTGTAAAGGCAGGCCTGCCTTGCTGGCTGCTTTAAAGTTACAACTAACCCTAAATTCTACTTTGGAAGTAGAAGTACTTCCAAAGTCTGAAGCTACTTTATTCTTGCATATAAATCACCTCTAAGGTTTGCTCTAGGTGTCCCAAGGGTTGGGTACAGTGTATATACAAGCAGGGACTTTATAAAATATGTTTTATAAGCCTTGGTGAGGGGATAACAGTCAAATGTGTTTTCACCATTTGTTTTCACCAATGCAGTTAATGGGCTCAATAGGCTAACATTGAGAGACTTTATTTTAAATTAATAAAGTCTTATTTTCAATAGAGGTGTGCTAAATATAGTGTGGTTCCAAATGAAATGTTATAATAAATACAACAACTTGACAATGTTGAAATTAATATAACTAGCACAGGGAAAGAGTTTTAGAACTCTTTCTGAAAGTTACCAAATGCAGCCCGTTAGTGCCCTCTCCTGATTGGTAAGCCTCTGGCAGCCTGAGCCAGGTTACATTGATGAGGTGTGAAGTGCCCAGGGCTAACACAAAGGAAGCATCTGGTGGGAAGAGAACTGCTGCAGCAGATGGTAGATCAGGATGGGGAAGAGTAGTCAAACCGATCTTCAAAAGAGGGAAAAACGACTTGGGACAGAAACTAGACCTCCCTCATTTCCTGCTCCAACAATTCAGATGGGAGCCCCAATGATTCGATTAGGAAGGGGACTGAAAAGAGAGTGTTTGGGAGACTTGGCCACACCAGTGGTCGGACTCACCCAGATCTAATGTCCAAGGAGGAATTTTCTCCATGTTGGATTTTTAAAGAATGTTGCTTTCTGGGATTGATTTTTGTCACACTTCACAGGAGGTGGTCACCCGAGAGGGTGGAAGCCTGCACCCCATTGGACAGGAATACCCCCTGTTTCCCTACCCATGAGGAAGAATATATATATGGCAGAGCTGGCCACAATTCAGATCCTGGCTGGAAAACGATACTGGAGAAGAAGGACTGCCCTGCTAAACTCTTGTCTGCATTTGAAGAACTGCACTCACAAGGACTGCACTAGCTGCACACTTTGGGCTTCACCAAGAAAAGGTCTTTGCCTTGCTTCTGCAACTCCAGGAGTGTAGCCCTGTAAGCTACAAGTACAAAGGAGCTCACCAGAGTCCCCTGCATCAAGTCCAGCAAGAAGAACCCAGCTGACCAGCGTCCAGTGGACATTTGAGGATTCTGATCAGATGTATTTTGTGAATTGTGGTCACAACTCCAAAGGAGCAACACTGAGCTTCTGGAACTTTAGATCAAGTTTGAAGTCACTTTAAGGACCCAAAAGGACATCTAGAAGATGATGTAGAAGTTTGGAGAAGTTTGGAGCAAATGTTGTAAACATTCCATAAATTGAAGAGGTGCATTTTGGGAGTTGTAGTCCCAGACCCCAAGAGGCAACCAGAGCCTCTGAACCCTTAGCTGGTGCTGTGAACCACATTCCTGAATAAAGAAACTCTTCGGAAAGTAAGTGTAATAGTGTTACTTCATGGCTGGCCTGATCTCTGGACTTTGTTCCGATCCAGTGCAACCTTGTTTTAACTCTCTGAGCACTATTTGCTTTTAAGCATTAGCTTAATTTGTAATCTTTACAAATTCATATCTCTAGTTCCCTACATAGTATTTGTGTCATTTTGGTGTCATTTTACAGATAAGAAAATCCTATTTTTATAAATTGGTGTTGGATTTTTATTGTGTGTTGTGTTTTATGTATTTACTGTTTTGTTAATACTAAATGCTTTCCACATTTATCTCCTAAACTAAGCTTAACTGCTCATGAGTCAAGCTATCAAGGGTTGAGCAAGGATTAATTTACTGAGACCTTGACTGGCCTTTTGGGGGTTTGTGGCCTGTTGCTAAGTGCAGATACCTACATGTCTTTACCAATATTCAACTTTCCTACATTACTGAAAGCATAAAAATGCATTTTTCAACTACACTGATTTGTATATATAAACTATCAGGAATTGGTGAGACTTTGCCACAAGGCAAGTAGTCTCTTCTTTTTTTACATATGAATAATTGATGTTAATGCAAATAAACATAGGAATTGAAGGAATCAATTTACTGCCCTAGCCACAGATTTAAAAAACAGACAAAATGGTTTGCCTTACAGAAAATGTTTTTCTCTTTTATGACGGTTACTTTTATGTGGGTTGACAAGATTTTGACTATAGAATTTTGCTTTCCCTAGCACAATGGTGGCCTATACTTGAAAAATCCTGGGCATTCAGGTCACTTTTGGCTTTCCCTGACATAATGGAGGTCCCTTTTGACACACACACACATATATATATATATAGAGAGAGAGAGAGAAAGATAGATAGATAGATAGATAGATAGATAGATAGATAGATAGATAGATAGATAGATAGATAGATAGATAGATAGATAGATAGATGGGTGCGCAGTTGTGCCAGTTCTTGACTGGCTGTGGTCGTTCCTTACACAATTCTGGCTGTACTGACAAAATTATAGAGAAAGTAATTGCCAAATAAAGGGTATACATTGTATTTGATGATAATTGGGATGAAGATGATGGTTAATTGTGAAAATAATACATGTGAGTGCTTGGAAAAAAAGACAATGTTCTGTTTGGAGGCAAGGCCTGTGTGTACTAACACATTAGTATCTACCAATTCAGGAGGGAAAAACTGTTTTGCTAATGGAAAATTATATGCTCCTATTTGAAACTTCTGCTGATTTAGGTGAATTGAAATTTAAATATTTCAGGGTGAAATGCCTGTAATTTTAGAAACTAGCAGTTTGACATTTCAGTCACAGGAATGAATTTTTTAAATATATTTAAAGCTGGTGTTTGATAGATCATTTATGCTTAGTTTGGAAGGATTGTGACTGACTGAATATATACTAAAATGTCAGGATAGAAAATAGCCATGAAGAATGATGCTATATGGGTTTTGAAAAATGATTGAGCATGTGACATATTCTAACCAGGTTGTTTATATTGCTTGTAAAACATCTAGCTGAGTTTTAGGGGAATAGTACTTAATATTCCAATATTATGTGACTAAGGTTTTCTCGGAGACTCCCCTGCACCTCTCAAAAACGTTAAGGTTTTCCTAGGACAGCACATAAATACGGGGACATCTAACCCATAAGACCTAGATTTTTCGCAATTTGTTGGTGAAAATTGTGCAGCAAAATGCACTTTTTGGTCCTCTTTTACTTGAAGGACTTTAAACCTTGAATAGATCACAGGATGCTATTCTAGTCAGGTATTTATGTACCGCCGTCTTGTAGCACCTCCTGGAGCTTCACTAGCGTATTTGGTACATGTGGCGCATTCTGGTAGTTGCAGAGGCTTGCATTGGTACCCTTCACAAAGGATGCACAAAGGATGTTGTCATAAGCTGGCACACTCATATCCTGTGCTTACCGAGGTGCTTCTCACAATAGGTTTTTAATTATCTACCCAGTAACTGCTTGTCAGTTATTTCATCCCAATTATAGCAGTAATGTTTTCCTCTTCAGATGAAACCACAGAGACCTCCGTGTATTCTTAAACAGCATAAACTGTGTAGTTAGGATAAGCCTGGCTCTAATTACACTGCCGTCTGTGCTGGCGCTGCAGCAGAGCCATCTTGTCTTACTCTAACGACATGCTCAACTGGCTATAAAAAACTGTTTTGTCGCCTATGGTATGGCAGGAAAACAATGAACTCCATCAACCATTGCAACTCTTCCAGAACAACTTACAGCAGGTCTGTAGCAAACTCTGTCTTTGATGTTCAAACCCCCAGGCAAACACAATATAGTGAGCTTCAGCAGCATGTAGTTGAAATGCAGTTATATGTTTGTCTTCCTTGACTAAGCCTTAAATGAGCACCTAAACAACATTATGCCCAAATAAGGAGGCTCAGGAGCCCGTTTTCATCCCGTGGGCTGGGGCTAGAGCATGCTATGACCAGGGCTGAGCAGAATAGGGCTTAGGAAGGAGTCATAAGAAACCATCCTTAGTTCTATGCGTTACTCTGCTCGGAACATAAATGCCAAAAAAGTATGCATAAATCGACAATCTCGGTTGGATGCATAGTTAGTTGGCGGCATGGATAATTCACAGACAGTTGCATGAAGAGATAGACAGGCAGGGGAATCACTACATAGACATGTGGACGGAGGGACATATAGATAGATACACTGACTATAAGCGATAGATGACACATGATAGGTTTTTGAAAGTGCAATGGATTTACAGAGAGATATGTGGATTGCTGTATATATGTATGCATGTATGTATGTTTGTGTGTATGTATGTATGTACATGCATGTATGAAAACAGACAACAGAAAGGTGGGCACACAGGAAACAGGCAAGTAGATAAGAAGACAAGCAGTTAGACAAAGAAACAGTTTCTTAGTTATAAGAGATAAAGAGAGTGAAGGAGAGAGGGGTAGTCACAAAGTATCACGCACAGAATACTCTGTGTTCCATGTCCACCTTCACAAGTTGGCTACCAGGATTAGAGGACGGAGACTTTCTCAAGAGCTCAGTGTGTCCTGTGGTGTGAGAAAATGGTGTATGCACAGCTGGGTTTCAGACAAGTACTGTTTTCTGTGAACTGTACTACACTTCCTTGACTCACTATCGCCACAGTAGTGACGATAAAGAAGAGTCAAGTACAACGACAACAGGAGTGCTAAGAATCATAATGCCAAAGGAGTGATCTAAAAGAAAGTAATCGATGCAAGGGCACTGATTTTGGACTCAATTGAAGAGTCACTGTTAAAGTATGCCACTACTTTTTGGGCTTTATATACTACCGTAAAGTGTGAAAAAACGCACTGAAATAAGAATTTACATCATGTATAGAGAGGGTATGTCTGAGCACTAAACATGGACTGCTGACCCTTAAAAAATATCTCAGCTGGTTTAGGGCCTGCCACAAACATATGTGCGTATCGTGCAACATATAGGTATGGCTACCTTCCGATGAATGTAAATGACTAGGGCCATATCTACAAAACATTTTGACATTTGCAAGCCCTCCAATTTGGGAGTTGCAACTGCAAAAATGCTTTTTCTAATGTACTCAACACAACTTTATTGACACTTAAAGAGGGATAGTCACCTTGTACCATGTCGGTATTTGGAAGGTGCATATTGTAGGCATTGGTATGTAATGTATCAATGCTTTGCACCCGTAATCTGGTTGCAGACATTACAAAGTTACTGTCTCCCAAATTGGGGCCGTAAGCCTTGGGACCCCTTTCACTTTGTAAATGTAAAAAAGAAAGTGTGTTGGTGAGTCAGCAGTGTTCCAGGGATCACAGCCAACCCACTAACACATTTTAATATTCAAAGTACATTTTATTTTCAGAAAACATGTCACTGTGTATAAGGAAAATAAGCTGCATTACAAAAAAAAGTTCACTTTTATAATGGTCTGTTGATCCAAGAAGGCCACCATATTTGTGATGGTCACCAATTGGAGTAAGTAGTAATTTGCGACATACCTCAGTACTTTTCATTAGGTAAATCAGATTAAGACATAGGGCCTGATTTCGAACTCGTCTGATGGGTTATTCCTTCACACGTGTGACGGATATCCCGTCCACTGAAACCTAAATCCCCTAAGGTATTTAGATTTCAGTGGACAGAATATCAGTCACTGATGTGAGGGAGTAACCTGTTTGCCAAGTTCTAAATCAGGCCCTTAGTCTGAATCTGAAATGTATGAACTGACCCATTGATACAAAGGTCAGCTTGTAAAATGTTAAACAGGTCACAAAATTACCAGTCAAAAAATGTGATCAGTGTTTACTACACCTCTTTAGTACATCTGGTCTAATGTGTGAATTAATTAATTAAAATGCCCATGATAACTCATCAAAGGGCAGCTGAGTTTGTGATGTGCTCTATGTAAATTGTTAATGTTTTTCTTAACTAGTAAATGCGGTGTTAACAGCACTCCAACCTAAGAACGTTTGGGGCATGCATACTTTAACCAACATCAGTTGTATAAGGCTTCTCGCACTGTAAGCTTCTAGCTGATATTGCCCAGTAATCACTGCATAGGGTGCAAATGAAGAAGGCAAGAAATCTTATTTTCGGAATGAATGATAAATGTAAATGTGCTGTTCTTGTCTGTAGCTTGGCGTCAGCTGTCAGCTGTTACAAGTAATGCATCTGGCCTGAGTTATGAGGGTGACTATCAGTCAATCTTTTTGTATCGCACTAATCATGGTTTTCTCATGCACAGTCCTCTGATGCCCATATGGGGCCCTAGTTTGCATGATATAATGAAAACGGATTTAATTTTAAAAAAACGTCTGACGTATAGCCCACAATACATAGTATCATATTTTATTGTGTTGTAGTATTTAAGTAGAGCTTGCTACATCTAAGTGGGTAGCTGAAGAGCTTACTCAACTGGGTAGCAAGCTACACAGTGTGAGTGTTTAGGAGGGTGGTTCTTTGTTTTGAGTCTATATGGGAAGTGTTTTCATGTTGTACTTCATGACCATAGAGGTTCAGTTATCGTGCTATGAGACAGGGTGCCTAGTAGTGTGATGGCTGAGGGTATGTGAGAGTGTATGCTCAAATTATAATTATACCTTTTCAGCTGAGCCACAGGGCAATGAGATGATGTGTCCTCATACAGCAAAAAAGAGAGTAATTAGGGAAAGCCCAGTAATCCTTAAAGCGACAAGTTCCAGGCAGAGTTTCTGTCAAATGACTAAAAGGATACCAAGAGGGCAAGAATGGGAATTGGCTATATAAGCATTAGTCCTGCGCTATTTTATTTTAGTTATTTATTTGCTTATTTATTTAGAGACTGGGATACTACAGACTGCTGAATAGATGCACCCCATGAAAGAGGAAAACAGTGAAAGAGCAATCGAGCTGGAAACGTGAGCAGAAACTGCACAACTTTAAAAGGCCCAGATCCCACTTTCTCCTGCTTATAACAGAAAGCCAACACCTCAGGCTTCTCTCAAGGTCTTAAAGGCTCTCAAAGGTGAATTAGCATCACTCAAGCTAATCCTAGCCACGTCGTGGCCCAGACACAAGCCAGATTGGTACCCTGAACATGTGATTGTGAGAGAAGAAGATCTTGGCAGGTTGTTGTCCTGACAGCTCAGTACTGAACTGGCCTACCTCATGATACCCTGTGAGCCTCACCCTCCATGTGAGCCTAGTACTGTTCTTGGAATCCAGACCGCCCTGTTCTTTCTTGTTTTTATAAGGAAGCATGATCCTGACCTTATAGAATTTGCTCTCAGAAAAACGTCAGTTTGCAATATTAGAAGTGAATGACATTTCAGGGTAAAAAAGAGACAGTTGGGGTCCTTACAAGTTTGGTGGTTTCAGGACCACCATGTTGGCGGTTGAACCGCCAACAGGCTAGCAGAGAAGACTGCCAAATTATGACCATGGCAGTACTTCCAACAGAATACAGCCAAACTACCGCCGGCACCACCAGTGCGGTTCGGCTGCAAAGGATGAGGGTAGCCACCTGCAGGCTGGCGGAGACCATGTTGAGATGCTCAGATTACGAGGTTGCACACCGCTAAGGTTTCTGCTGCAGTC
The DNA here is from genome assembly GCF_031143425.1 of Pleurodeles waltl. Classification (NCBI taxonomy): domain Eukaryota; kingdom Metazoa; phylum Chordata; class Amphibia; order Caudata; family Salamandridae; genus Pleurodeles; species Pleurodeles waltl. Next base: position 659,786,972 of record NC_090446.1, on the reverse strand, counting down.
GGACCACCACAGAAACCCAGGCGGAAACCAACTGTATAAAAGGAAACACTCACCTTCAGGAATGCATGCTCGTCTGAAGCCACCATGGAACCAAAACTACACGTCTTCCCACTGCTCCTGCTCGCCCAACGACTTTGGAATTAGCAGCAACGATAAAGACAGCAACCGTGAGTACACACACTTACCTGTCACTGTTGTAAATTGTCAAAGCACCTACTCGCACACAACATACAAATCGTGAGAGCGTGGCGAGGGCGACACACACACTTAACCCCAAACTGACACGCACACTCACACACAGCCACATGCACACCCGCACATACATGGTACACACCCTACGACCATGACACACGTCTAAAACACACACCAACCCCCAGATACACAGCACCGGCACAGTCACACACAACAACAGACAACACCACCAAATGACACAGCTACACCACACATTGAATGCATTGTCAAGGACACATAATAGACATCTTGAAACATCATACATACAACATTATGTACCACCAGCAGGGAACAAACACACACAATCACATATCCAAAAAACACAGCATACAACATACCCCGCAAACACACTTCACAATCTATCTGACATACCATTCTCCACACACACAGTCCAAGCACACAAAGGCACACAACACTGCAACGAACACATGTCAACACAAACACCACACAATACCACCACAACAACATGTCTCCAACATACACATGGCCATCACACAGCACACCCATCACTGGTGGACAAATGCAATGCACACAACAACACCGGTGCCCAGACAAAACAGGTAGCATGACCACCACTCACACAAAAATGCTCACACAGAAACAATGTCAGCCAAGACCAAAACTGCCCAAAATGCAGGACAAAAAAACCAACAACAGTTTGGTCCTCATATATATATAAAAAGTAAAAATATATGATCAGTGTCCAAGGTACAATTATGAGTGCAACATGCACACAAAGCACATGTTTGTGCCCCCAACTTGACTCCTGACTGCCATGTAACCTCCACAGGTAGGGGCATCAGGGTGGCAGGCAGACACCTCAGGAATTAAGGGGAGTGGGGGTTTTGGCTTTGGATGGGGTGGGACCTTTGGGTTTTGTTGTGGGGGCTTAGGTTGAGGCTTTTGGGAAGGTTGGCTTCTCTTGCGAGGGCTTGACTTCTTGGTGGGGGAGGGGCATGGGTACTAGCAGGGGTGGCAGGGGAGGGCTTAGAGGTGGACGGGCCAGCCTTGGTGAAGGACACAGAATGTTTAGGGGTATCACAGGGTGGGAGAGGAGTAGGAAAAAGAGAAATCTCTGAGAGGAATGTTTTTTTTGACATACGAGGGCAGTACTAGCAAAAGGGTTTGGGTGTGGAGAGAGAGTAGTGGTTGTAGGAGGTGTAGTTGTGCATCTCTTGGTTGCATGTGTGTGCAAGGTATGCTTGTGGGTTGTGGGCGTTTTTGGATGGGTGAGTGTGGGCGTTTATGTGTTTTGGGAGGGGGTGGAGGTACTCGGAGAAGCCGTGGTGGATGGGTGACTGTCTGTTGGGGTGGTGACTGCAGGTATGGTAGATGTGCTGCAGGTAGGCATGTCTGTGGTATCTGCAGATGTTGTGGCTGGGGTGGAGGAGAGAGGGTCTGCTGTTGTGATGTCTGTGGGTAAGATTGGTGTAGTGGCTGGATCTGTGAATAATGGTGTGGTGTCTGCAGGTGTGTCAGGTGTCGTGTCTGTGATGCTGGGGGTGGTGGGAATGTCAGGGTAGGTTGTGACTGTTGATGTGTCTGCAGGTGTATATTTCTTGTGTGCATGTTGGTGGTGTGTCCTCTGGTACTGGTGTTTGTCTGACCTACCCTTGGATGTTGAGGTTGATGCATGTTTGTCTATCTGTGTGCTTTGGCTGGGGTGGGGAAGTGGGGTTTGGGATCAGGAAATTAAGGTGGAAGGGGGGCGGAAGACAAAAGGTGATTGGCTGCTGTCAATGTGGATGCCAGAGCCTGAAAGGATCTCTGTAGGCCAGCCAGTGCACCATGAATGCCATACAGGAATGAATTACTCTGATGCACTTGAGTTGCATGTCCCTAGATGGCATTCACGATGGTTGACTGACCCAACCTCAGGAAGTCAATAGCCTCCTCACTGAGGGCAGCAGGACTGACAGTGACAGGGGCAGAGTTGCCTGAGGCAAAGGAGACACCCACCCTCTTTGGTGAGCAGGCACGGACAACTGGGTGGGGAGCTACAGGGAGGGCAGTTTTAGAAAGTGGGGTGGCAGACAAAGATGGTGCTGGGGTGGTCCAAGATGAGTCTGTCACTGCCAGGGAGTGCCACTGGAGGAAGATTCTGAGGATGATGATGTAGATCCTGTCTCCCCCGTGGCACTTCCCTCGCTCTCCGGGCCACTGGGTCCCTTGTTGTCGTTGGTGTCAACACTCCGGATCCCGTGGCCAATGGCATATCCACTTGCCTGTGCCCCGTCTCCTTCACCTTCCAATGCTGATGCACACAAACGGAGTGAGAGGGAGGGTGGGAGAGAGAGGAAGAGAGAGGTTCATGACATTATTCACATAAACACATTACAACATGCACAACTGTAGGCATACATCTCCTGCCAGGGAAGTCACAGTTTTTAACCCTCAGATCCTATATCATGTCAAAATATGATACTTCAGGCAACACCATTTATCATACGTCTACCAACATCATAAGCCAAGTACTTGAACACTACTTGACCATACCATCAAATCACCAGTAACTCTTAGGCAGTATACTCATCATGGCCTAGCTAAAGCACATATTTCATCACAATACAGCTCATCACTGTCCTTCATCTTATCAGTCTAAAGAAAGGCAGTTGACAGATGACACCATATCAGGGCTACTCAAACTACACACCTGCCCAGTCCATCAGCAAAAGTCATGTTCCATGCAAGGAATGCCATTTCTCAACACATACGACTCAGCATCTAGCCTTCCAATCACATGCCTAGCGGATCTTTCTGTAGATACCTGATACAATGGCAACAGACACTGATGAATACACAACATGTGGCAGTCCCATACAGTGGCCATGAAATGTGAAGTGCCTAGATCCTGTTTTGCTCTGCAACCTTGGCTGGAGGAATGATGTGTCAGAAGCAGATGGAAATGAAAGCACAGCTAAACCATGAAATCTGGCTAAAATGAGGTGAGCCAAGACCAAATCCAGTCCAAATAGCACACATCAGCTAAAGTAAGTGTAGCAAAGAATAGCCCACTATACATTTTCAGCCACCAAGTATCCTTTGAGACATGATGTAGGCAGGTAATACCATATGTAGCAGTCTTATAGGTATGGCATTGGCACATCTAGCATGGACAGAGCACATTGTCTAAGGGTAAAACTGCCTAGCCAACTGCCTCCTCTACAACAAAGACATTGGGGCACAAGTTATTAGTCTACATGTCAGTGTAATGCCAAGAAATGTAAAGGGCAAATACACAACATGAGTGCCTATTGTTGGATGTCCATCCGTTACAAACTTCACATATCCCATTGTATGATTATGAGTTGACAATGGGGACACCTTCTCAAACCACATATGGACAGTACTATATTGGCCATACCAATTGCCTGAAGGGGATGCCAGCCTCGCATAAAGTAATCAACTGTTTCAGGACCTTGAATAACTAGGCACTGTAACTAATATGTCAGGCCCAATGTTGCACATAGAGCAGATCCATTTTAATGGGAGTAGTGTTTACACCTTAGAGCTACATTAAACACTATTTGGATTATTAGACCTGGGAGCACTAGATGGGAAGTATGATTGATACAGCACCTTACAGACATATATATGGCTGGGTAGAGTAACACATGTGGCTCTGTCACATGTGCATCTCCTCATGCAGTCATATGCATTGCTGGACACGGATGATCAACATGTTCCATGCACAACCCAAAGGCCAGATCTCTATTTTTATAATGGTAACTGGAGTACTATGTATTCCCAGTAGTCAACATACCGGTAGCACCTACTACACTGTCATGGTTGCTATACTGAGTCAGCATACACAAAACTATCAGAGGAAACTACATGGATTCAGTCAGTACTTACCCCCTTGTGGCTGCTCATCACTTTCTACAATGAGTGCTCTGCTGGCTGTGGACCCCGAGAGTCTGCACTTGCTTGGCGATGGCACGCCAAATCCCCTTTTTCTGATGGGCGTTCACCTGCATGGATGAGACAGACAAAAGGAGAAAGCCATGTCCATATGCACCATGCCAATAGGAGTGGACAGTACACATTAGTCATAGCAATTTAGCATGCATACCCATCCTCTCTGCTCTCACACACTCACAATATAACATCTGCATGCATCAACACCTTGACAAGCTTACATCAATGGTACACCGCACCATCACAACACCTATCACGCATTGCTATGACATTGAACTCACCTGCCCCTCTGGTGCTTTATATAGCTTTCCGAAGAGGGGTAGGACATTTTACAGCTCTTCAGGGGTGGCATGATAGCTCCCAGAGGCAGTACATAGCAGCTCAGGTAGTCGACGTCAGGCTGGCAGCAGTGTCAAGAGTCAAGTGAGTAATACTGCAGAAGATCACGGTCACGGCCACGACTTACATGACTGTCACCTCTGGTGGACATCGCCATTGCCCGTGGTCCGCCAAAGGCAGCAATGTCTTCCAATTGCAAGTTTCACTGTGGTTGTGACCGCCTACTGCCATGATGACTTCGCTGGCGGACTTAGGTCACTTCCACCTGTCCAGTACAGTAGGTCAGGAGCCTGCCATTGTGAGAACATTTCATGTATGAAAGTCTTTCCTAATCAGTGTCATATGTTTAATACCATTTTGTGCTGTACATCTGTACGTACTGCCCTCATGTTTGGGTGACATATTGTGCATATTTGCCATATAAGCTGTATTGTGTGAGAACATGTGGTGATAGCTCTGTACAGCTACCCAGGTTACTATTCGTCGGAATAAGTCAAATAAGTCCAACAGAATGTGAGATATATGTAAAACTGCTAAGTCTTACCCACATTGTAGTTACAGTAGTAACAAAAGTTATATTCTATTGTTATGTTTGGTAATGTGCACCAAGGAGGGTCAAATTGGATACATAGGTACGTGCTATACTGGATATGTCAGCCTTTGTAGCCGTCTCGACAGCTGTTAGGTGTGAGGAATGTAAATAGCTGCAATAGATGTGTGCATTCTGGATTTATCATACTTTGTTTACTTTTGCACATAGTTATCCTGCCATGAGGAGAGTAATACAACCACCAGTGTACCGTACACCGGTAGGCCTGCACACCGTGGGGGAAAAGCATGTCATTCTGACATATCATCTGAATCATCATACCATCATGGATGTATGTGATCAGTGGGAGCCAGATCTGATGCATGACTTTCACAATCCCTATATCATACCTCCCATCATTCACGTCTTGTAAGTGCTACACTTCTTGGCCTCAGGGTCCTTCCAGAATACAGTGGCTCTGACAGCAGGGATGCCTCAGCCCATGTTCAGTCTGGTTTTGAAGGATGTACTGTGTGCATTGTTGAAACACTTGGACAGCTACATCAGGTTTACCCGCCGAGCGGATTTTGCCTATGTGAAGGCAGACTTTTATGAACTGGGACATATTACTCATGTGGTAGGAGCCATTGATGACACCCATGTAGCCTTGGTCCCTCCCATTGCAAACGAACACGTGTATAGGAATATGAAAAACTATAACTCAATCAACGTTCAGGTGATATGTTTGGCAGACCACTACATCTTACAAGTCATAGCCAAGTATCCTGGATCTGTGCATAATTCCTTCATCATGAGAAACAGCTGTGTCCCACTGCTAATGACACAAATCTACGCAGAGAGGACCTGGCTGGTTGGTAAGTTACCATGGAACTGTGTGTTAGTGATTTATGTCTCCTGCCATCACATTATAGCATGTCACACATACATGTATGTGTTGTTTTCACAATGTGTTCACAGGTGTCTCTGGCTATCCAAAATATCCTTGGCTGTTGACACCAGTGAGATACATAACCACGCCAGGGGACGTCTGCTACAATGAGGCCCACAGGAGGACAAAGCGTGTAGTTGAGTGGACTTTTGGGCTCCTGAAGGCAATACTTATGTGCTTGGACTTATCTGGAGGAACCCTCCTCTACTCGTCCAACAAGGTATGTCAGATAATAGTTGCCTGCTGCATACTCCACAATCTAGCCCTGAGATGTCAGATACCATTGATAGTAGATGAGGGTGAGGCAGCTGAAGCTGTGGTTGTTAATGCTGATATGCCAAGTGATGAAGGGCCAGAGGAAGATGAAGCAGGTGACCCTAGGGCAGATCTCATCAATCAGTACTTCAACTGACACACAGGTATGTGAAGAAGACTTATTGTTCAGATGTAAGTGTACAACCAGATGTAGATGGCCGCATCAAACCTCCTTACTAGCTTCTTCTGTGGGGGTATAATGCACTCCAATGCCTATGAGTGAGTTGTGAATGCATACTGAAAGTTTGTATTGTGTACAGGACAGATTGTTTTGCATTCACATGCATTGTTATAACAGATGCTAACTTACACTTCTGGTAATGACTTCTCAGATGTGAGGTATGTTATGTGCAATGTCTTATCCTCTTTCAATTTCACTCACAGATTTGCCTAGATCCTGTTTTGCTCTGCAACCTTGGCTGGAGGAATACTATGGCAGAAGCAAATGGAAATTTCTGACAGACATGAGAGGTGTACATGACAGATACCCAGTGATATCAGTTTAGTTTAAGTGGGGTGTAAGATTAATGGTTTCAATGTCATAAAACGGGGGTGGTAAATGGTTTCTCCTTTTCGTTTACCTGTGGGGTAGAGGAGGGTGTCAAGTGGTGTATTATGTATCGGGAGAAGTGTCTGGCACAGGTGTAAAGGTTGGATCACGGCCTCTCACTTCACAATAGGTGGAGTAAATGGTAATCGCCATTGGACCTAACTGTCATTTTGTTCTGACTTTGGAGTCCAAGGTGCATGTCACTGTAGACTGGCATAGGTGAAAACAAAGTTGCAGGGACCAATGTTAGTGTATGGTTTCAGTACTGGGTTCCTCTGTTATAATCTTTGCAGGTTCCATGGGATATGTGAATTCAAAGCTATGGTCTGAGTATGTGAAGAACCTATATGAGGTGATAGAGAGGGCCTATCACTGTGCTCCTGCTTTGCAGCTAGATTACCATGAGCCTGACGTCTGTATCCCATGTCTGTGCATTTTATGACACCATTACATACATCCTGATGGTACTCTCAGTCATGCTGTATGTTCTGATTGCAATACTGACTATAAATTTGTAGAGACCTGGATTTCAACCTCTTTAGCATCTGTCCTGTAACATTTCTGTTGTAAAGAGTCTCCTGCTGATGGTGTCTCCATTTGATATTCATTACAATGGCTATTTGATACAGGGGGATTACCACACGAAAATTGGCATGCATAACTATAGTATATGGATTATAAAGGACACATACACAGTACCTGTGTTTAAGTGAGATTTATTGTGCATTTCAAGAGGAAAAATGTAACCATAATACTAATGTATATGAACACAACAGTGATGGGTGAAGTCATGGTGGATGATTTCATCAATTTAGCTGCTACACCAGTTGGTAACACAAGTCCAGTGTTCTTGTACCATGGGGAAATGGAGTTAGGTTTCAGAACAGTCAACAGGGTGTATGTGTGGCACACAAGAGGGAATCATCAGGAGAGGTTCACTTCCTGGCAGAGGGTTTGGTCTTGGCATCTACTCCTGCTAGTTGTCTGGGTGGACGTCCACAATTGTGGGGGGGTGTTCAGCTACAGAGGGAGGGGTGTCTGAGGCATGAGGTTCCCTTGGCAGGCCTCCATTCCACTAGCAGCTGAAGATGTTGAAGGGGCAAATGTTACAACATTGCTGGTATATGGGGCAAGAGGTTGTGTAGAGAACCTAATCAGGGTGGTATTGATGTCCCACAGCACCCCTGCAATGGTAGCCATGTGGGCATTTTGTGCCTGCCACTGCTGCATGACTTCCTCGTGGTGGTCCCTCTGTAGCCTTTGATTTTCCTACAACATAGTGATGATTTGTCTTATCCTGTCTTGGGAACTTTGATATGCTCCCAAGACTTGGGAGATGGTCTCCTGGTCAGTTGTGTCCTTTTGAGGGCCCATCCTTTAGCTCACATCATCCCTCCCACGCACCCTACCCCCATGTGCCTGTGCCCGGCACAGTGTGACTACTCCCACTGGTTGCGGGTCCATCATTGTCAGGGGTAGCACAGTGACACTCAGGTATCTGTACTGTGGGGCACAAAATAGATGATACAGTCCTTGGGACACAGGTTTGGGGGTGAATGGCTGCCTGTGATGCCGATGCAACAGGGTTGGTAGGAGTTGATGTGGGCAGGGTGAGGCTGAGAGTCATTGACAGAACAGGTGTCCCAGATGGGCCAGGTTGTTCGTCAGTATTCAGACGTCCAAAGCTGTTGTCCTCACTGGGGCCTTCATTCTGAGGACTGACAGTTTCATGTATCGTCAGCATGGTGGCAATGGCAAGGTTACCTGTGGAGGGAGTGAAACACAAAGTTCACATTAAAATGTGTGTTTAGTTGCATTTGTGTGAGATGCAAACAGTGGCCTAACATGATTTCCTGCAATGACATTGACAGCTGCTGCACAGCATACCTTTGTTGTACATAAAACTCTGTGACTGGATTTCCATACTCCATGTTTAGAGTTGTTATACTAGGTTGGTACAGATTGCACTGCAGATGGGATCTGCTATTGTCTGATTATTGATTATTGAAATGACTGTTCACTGCTGTTACCTAGTGAATAGTTAGGATTGCTAGATGTCACACCTCAAAGCTGCACAATTCACAATGGTGTCCTAGTGGGAACACAGTATGTAGGTAGGCAAGGCAAATAGCCCTGAATCTAGTAGTTGTGCATGTGCCATCTTACTTTCCAACTCAGGTCCGTCTATTTTTGGTTTGAGATATTTGATTTGTGGCCAGTAGGAATGGTCACTCAGTTGTAGCTGTGTTTTGCTTTTGTTGCTATTGTGAGTGTGCCATTGCATTGCTGTCATTGCCATGTACTGGTCCTCATTGGAACAACCTATATGGTGTAGTTAGTAATTGAGCTGTACATGCATTACATGTGATGTGTTGTGGACATTCCAGCTTTTCACAATGATGGGTTAGTTCATTCTGGGAGTCGAAGTGATATGATTAGCCTGAGGTTAATGTGCCATTTCAAAGGGCTTTAAGGGCAGTTGGGCTCAGTGGAGAGGTGGCATGACAGAGAAGGGTATTATAGGATTTGTTAGAGATGTAGTGACTAACATAATTTATTGGGGTGGGTTTCAGTGATGAGGAAGCATGCAGGACAACATAATGTGTGTGATATAAACGCTGTGGGTACTTACCAGGCTCCAGTCCCCTGGTATGCCTGTGAGGCCCTCAGAATGCAGTATGACCAAGACCTTCTCCTCCCATGATGTAAGGTAGGGGGAGGTGGTAGGACCCACCACCAGTCTAGCTGGTGTCTGAATGCAATGGAATGCACCTTCCCCTGTAGGTGGTTCCACCTCTTCCTGATGTCCTCCCTTGTACGTGGATGACTGCCTACAGAACTGACCCTGTCAACTATCCTTTGCCCCAACTCCATTTTTCTGGCAGTAGATGTTTGTTGGAGCTATGATCCGAACAGGTGTGGCTCTACCCTTACAATTTTATCCACTATGACCCTCAACTCGTCATCAGTAAATCTTGGATGTTTTTGTGGGAACATAGTTGTGGTTGTGTAGATGTGTGTGGGGGTGTTGTGAGTGTAAGGGTGCAATGTTGGATAATTGGTGAGGTGTGGGTTCTGCGATGTGAGTTGGAGATAGACTTAGCAGATTGTATGTGCTAGTGATGTGTGTATTGTGATAGTTGTGCTGATGTGGGATTTATACTGAGTGAAATGTGTATGTGTGCCTATGGTGTACAAGTACAACTTTATTCTTATTTGGCCTCTTGGTGTTTGTGTATGGCGTTCTGGATGCAAAGGATTGTGGGCTGTGTAATGGTGTGTTATATAGTGCTATGAGTAGGTGTGTCTGGTGTGTGGATGTGTGTCAGGTGTGGGTTATTCAAACTCTCCAATGTGGTGGTGTGTTCTGACAGAAGTGAGTTGGTACCACTGCATCTTGGATCGCTAAGGGACTCCGCCATGGAAGAACCGCTGTAATGATTTGTGGATTGTAATTTGGTGTGTGGAATTGTGTTGGGCTGGCAGTGCTGGTGGCGGAACCACCTCATTTCCACCCTCCAGTGTCCTGGTGGTTTCTGAATTTTGGCTGCTTTGTGGCAGACCTCACAGTGAGACTCCTAATACGGCAGCTGGATTACCGCCAACATGGTGGTCTTTTGGTGGCCGCCACAGTGGCGGTCTTCACAAAAGACCGCCAGAAATTGTATGGAGGCCCAATGTGTTGAAAAGAGACATACCCTGCTCCTATTTTTTTCAGCTAGGACAGCAGCATGGCACTGATTTTGTAGTTCCCAACTCCTTCAGTTTTAGCCCAGCTATTCAGTGACCCATGAAGCTTGTTTTATGTATGTGGTGGTCCTGACAGCCCTTAAGCTGGTGCTGCGTGTCATAGTGGATTAGTGAGCTGGGTGAACAGAATTGCCATTTGTCAATTTGTCAATTCATGACACTCTTTTCCAAAAGGAAGCAAGACTGTATCACTCGTACGTCCTGAAACTGTGATTGGCAGGAGGATGGCGTAGAAATTTTCCAACTAACTTCTGATCCGTCAGTGTGAGTGAGACAGCTCATCACACGCTAGACTGCCCAGAGAGTTAATTGCCTCAGACTAATACAATCTTCCTTGCCTTTAAGAGGAATTGGGCTTTCTGGAAAGCCGATTTTAGTGCAGTCTACCTCTACGGAGAGGGGCACCCTTGTCTGCTCACCTGAAGAGCCACTCCTCTGCCATTTTCTGCTCACTTGCAGGTAGATGGTTTATTTGCACACCGTCTTGTTGCTGCCTGCCCTTTCCCAGATGGAGAAAGGAAACATTACTCCCCAGCAATTAACATATCATAATAAATACTGATAGAGACATGATGTAAAATTGAAGCAGCTAAAAACATTTTTGGACTAACACTCGGCTTTATATAAACTCACAGACATCCCTACAAAGCACTCAGGCAGATTATAGGTTTGGGCAAAGCTTGAAAATTGCTGCTATTATATTGTTATTATTAACACCTTGTAATTAGCCAAGAGGAATCCTAAAACGTTCTACCCAGATTCGAGTTATAATGACGGAAAATTGGTACCTTTGAAAGTTGCATGGCGCCCGCTCTGATTAACCTTAAGTAGCAGGGCTATTATTCTGAAAACCTTTCTGTGTCATGTGCATATTGGCCTTGCACAGCGCTCGGGGCCTGGAGAGAGCAGGTGACTCACAAGCTTGCTGCTCTCTGTTGAACAACTGCTGCAGGATCAAACAGGGGGAGTGGCATTGCCAGGCAAAGATGAGACTAACAGGGTCTTCAGAAAACCGTGGAGTTTCTGGGTTTAAAGTGTGAGCGATGCCATCGCCACAAGGTACTGACTCGTATCATGAGTTTAATGGGTATTGTCTTAGCAGGTTCTTAAGTAGTATTGGGTAAAACGCTATGTGATGTCATGCATATTGCAGGTGGTTATTAAATATCTCCTGGTAAGCCTGTGTGATCGGCGAAGTTCTATAGTCAAAATCTCTACTAGATCCCTAGGCTTACTTTTGGCACAGTACAGGTTGACACACACCACATAAGATTTCCTCCAAAAGGAACTCTTACTGCCATTGCATTCCGGGGGAACCCTACCTTGTTTTAATGTTGATATCTTTATAATGTACTAATTCATGTTGTTCCCGACAGGTCGATGCTTCTGTAAGGGCAGTGGAGCTGGGGCTCACTCAACTGCATGTCGGGTACATGAGATCATTGTGTCCATCCTTTACTGGCCTGTTGAAGGCGTAGCCTCTGGGAAGGGTCTTAGTTACCGTACAGGCCTGTCAACTTCAGTAGCTACCGCATGAAATTAACATTTACACTGGCCAATGAAGTCTTTATTTCAATACGTGACCAACAACTTAAACAATACATTTATCATTGTGCCCAGTAATTTATCTTTTCTTACCGCATACTTAATTTGTCCTTCCTCTGCCGCGCAACACCAGTGGCCCTATATGTAAGAGATAAATAACGTAGCCACTTTCGATGCTGAATTGAGATTCCACACATGGTAAGACTAATTGTTTAATGTTTTTACTTATTCAGCCAAGTAACGACGTTGGCGCACATTGTACAGTAGGCAAAGAAGGTAGTCCAGAGAGATAAGTGAGCGCTCTGATATCTCTTTGCGACTGGAAGGTGAGAGCATTGAATACTTTCTTGGCTGTGATTCAATCTCCATCCATTCAAGGTCGATAAAAATTATAATTGACTCGGGTGAAAGACGTCTTTAATTTTTATAGGGTCACGAATTTGTAAAGGTCTGATAATAATTGCTAAATCAAAAAACAAAATATTATATTTCTCAAAATGTACCCACCACTGTAAAACGCCCTGGGTTCGCAACAGTGCAAAAGGGTGAGGTACTCCACTGTAAAACATACAGCTAGGTTCACAATAGCAAGATCAGAAAATACCTGACACAGTCACACATGCCACAGACCATTTAACAGTGCATGAGGCCTAAAATTAAAACCAATAGGACCACCTTTCCCTGCAGTGAGGGGCAGAATCCATGTAGCACTTACTACTCCTGATGATGCATTTAAGTGCTTTACGTCAGAAAGCGGAGTGGTTAATCCAGTGTAATTGGTTATTATTGGTTGTGGGGATTAGTGTTGTGTGTTCAACCAAATCATTCCATGCTTTCACTCCAGTTCCTTTGTGGTAAATTAAAGTAATAGGATTTAGGTCTGATCATCACTAGGGGAGGGCAGTATGTGAATTCATGAAGAAGGTTGGTGGCACTCATGCATGACCTACTGCAGATTAGATATTGTTAGGTTGCAGGGGTATAACTTTGAACGCAGGAGAATTGTGAGCTTTTAAATGAGTTGTTAGCAATTAGCAGAAATACAAAAACAGAATAAAACAATGCATATGACAGAGCAGTTTGTGTTGAATAAGAGGAGGTATGCAGATAACTTAAGCGAAGGAGAGGGCAAATTACAAGAATGAAAAAAGAGATGCAACAATCAGACGTTTTACCTAAAAGCCAGTTTTCATGTCAGACTTTCAGAATATAGAATACCTTTTTGAGACAGCATGCAAGTTGATGATGGAAGACTGTAGAAAAAATATTATTTGCATGTAAAGATTACCCAATATTAAGGTATTTTGGGGCTACTGTTAGACCACTGCTCCTGCTAAATCAACTGTTAATCTCAGGACTTGAAAGTGAAAAGTAATGGCTGTATACAAATAAATACAAATATTGTGAGCGTTGGTTGTACTCAAAGTAGCTCTTGATGGAAGTCCTAAGACATATAGTGAATCTCAGGGGCATCTTGTTCTGAATTAGGTGTTAAACACATGAACACACCTGAAGGTGTTATCAATCAAAGGCATCCTGAAGACAAACCACTGTTGTGAGAAGACTTGAAGCATCAAAGGTATCTCATAGACCAAGCTTCCTTTTCTATGAGCAAGTAGCTGCCAACATAGTTATTAATGGAAGGATTAACATATAAAGGGTGAACCCCAAACCAACCACCAAGTCAAATTGGTTACGTTTGTTTCAAAACACATATTCGTTTGAATCAACATGTCTGACATTTTGTGAATTCTGCCTACTTTTAAGTTCACTTGCTGAGAGGGTACACAACCATTGATCTTACCGCAAACATCAAACAAGTTAACAAGGTAATGGTGATTTGTTGTGGGCAAACCCAATTGATTGACATCAAATCATTTGCATTTTTGGGTGAGTCGAGGTTTGACATGTCCTCAAACGTATTCAAAGTTTGAGGCACTTGATTCAGCCACACCAGTAGCAGCATGCACTATCTACCTGCTTCTTCTTTTGTGCTTCTAGTGACCATGATAAGATGGACATAGAAAACTGATTAGAACTTCAGGAATGAAGGAAAATGAGAGTAAATATAGTGGACAATCAATCAACAGACGCTAAGCATATTTTTTTTTCTTTAAAAAAAAGGGGCATGTAAAAAAATCGTAACACTTCAAGCACGTCCCTATAATTGCACTCACTACGGCACAGGAAAACCACTAGAAGGACAGAGGAGAATATCCAACGGATATAAATATAACTATTTAGGTAATAATGGTGGTTCTGCTCTGTGGAGGCATGCTCTTCCCTGTATAATAACCTATCAAAAGAGGGTGCATACATTGGCATGTGGTGTATTCCTCAAGTGTATATTTAAAAGAAAAGGGCACACTGCCTTATGGGTACCTGCTTTTCATCGGCAGCGTCAAATAAATCCTTCTCAGAACCTCTTTCCCCCTCAGTCTCTGACAGCAAGCAAGGTCCTTCCCACTCTGGATTACATTTCTGGACCTCCCGAGAAAGATGTGAAGCTTCAACAGGTCCTAAAATTCTCACAGTGTTATTCTCCCACTACTTTTAGTGACTACTGAAAACGTTTTTTACATTTTTATGTCAAATAAAGTGGGTCTGATAGACCAAGAGCGACGTTAATCAGGCATGGGCAAAATTGTAATTACACTGAGAAATTGGTGTAATTTTGTGTAACAAAATCTATACTAAATTATAGTGGTTACACCATCACTTCACATTGTGTAATTTTGGGGAGAAATTTAAACACAAGATGTACTGTTCAAGTATTTTTTATAAAATGAGCAGCATTTGAGGAAGAGTTTTTTTTTCCCAAGTGGTCCATTAGGGTCATTTTTTAATGCAGACCTAAAAATTGGAATGCAAACTGCGGTGCTTTAAATGTTAGTGGCATATCCTTTAACGCAGGTGTTCAGCAAACAATTCAGGTAGATTTCTTACCAGAGCAGACGGTCGAGTAATTTTTAAATACAAAACTGAAAATCTGAGCATGAGCTGCAGTGTTTTGAATGTGAGCAATTGGAAATTAACTCAAAATTACTTGCTTGAGTTGAATTTTTACCCAAACGGATCGTCCAGGTAATTTTTTAAGTGCAACATACAGTTTGCATAAGTATGAGTAGTTTTGCATAATGTTGCAGTCCTTTTGAGGAATACACTAACATAGATTATACAAGTTATACCGATCCATAGTGTTAATTCCTTAAGGATTTTGTTGTTCCTTAACTGGATCTTGTCAATAAATTAAAATGTAAGCTGTAACACAGGTTAGGCTTTATCACGAAAATTAGACAAGTATTAAAATGAAACCATAAATGTTTATTAAAGATTAAAATCACTGCAGAAGGAAAAATTACTGGTTGAAATCAGTCAATTTGTCATTTAAATCAAGAAAATAGAATGAAGCTCAGAAATAGATGCAGGAAATAATTGAACGGAACCATGAATAGTTCAGCTTTAAAGAGTACATTGATGGTATAATCAGAGGTCAGACTGACGTGGTGTTGCCTAGGCCCAGGAGAATTTCAATTATGCTTTAGTAATCAGAGTAGTTTCAGTAATTCCACATTCCTTTTTGATGCAGAACTACTGATAATAACATGCTTACTCATGCTTGTGTAATTAAGAGTAATTTGAGGGGGAAAAATCCTACCCCAAGAGCAGCTCCTGGTGCTCAGTAATATGCTCTTGTGGTAGGATAGGTCAGCTTGCGCTGCTAGTACTTGCTATTTGTGTTCTGCTACATTTAGTGCTCTTGCTTGAATAATTAATTATGTGTCGCCTCACAGAATTCTTAGGGATTACTGCATGATTATGCTACACTGAATTATGTAAATTACTCCCAGTTCTTGTTCTGCCTCCCAAAAGTAAAGGGGGAATTAGTCCAACACCCTCAAGAAACACAATATTTTATCATGCATTTTGAATGGAAATCAAACATTCAGTGCAATTGTGCAAGAATCACGTGATTTGAACCAATCACATAAAAAAAAGAACAAAACAGTTTCTGAGTTCATATTCTCAACATTATCCCACAGATTTCAATAATACACTTCCCATCCCTGGGTCCTATCAGACACCTCAAAAGTTAATACAAATGTCATTACTTAATTAATAGTGACACGTTCTCATGAGAATCACACTGTGGTCGCAATAGGTGAAGCTTGTTAAAATCTGCTCTCGGTGGAATATCCTGCCACAGAATTCTAAAGAAAAGAAACATCATTTTGTACCTGGGGAATTGATATAACATCACAAGCAGTGTTTTCCAAGTTGCATGTGCATGAATCGTCTAAGCGCAGGGTTAGACAAAGACAAAAGTTGATTACACACTGAAATGATACCTGCAAACAACAGCAACAGTTCCTCAGCATAATGCCTTTGTTTAAACTACGTTATTCACTTGTGTTAATACTATCGTACATTTCATAAACTTTCTTTCACCGCTAAACTAAACACATCTTCCTTCACATCACACGCCAATACATATATTACCTTACTCGCACCTATGTAGAAACCAGTTCTAAGAACTCCATTTTATTTTAACAACACCCTGATTAGACGAACTTGAATAAGAGAGCATATTGAAATGATGAATAAAACAAAACCCCAGTATGGGTACACAGTACCCCTAGGGACAATTATTCATCTTTGAAACCTGATGATTTAAAGAAGCATGAATTTCAGCTTCTTCATTTACCGCAGATGAAAAATGCATACTTGCTCCGTCGTAAAGATAGCATGCTACCTTTTCCTCGAAGCTGGAATCAAATTCAAACTAGCTTCCCATGCATTTGGTTACTGCCTTTGCTTCTCATGCCTCTAGAGCCATTTGGGCCCTTTGTCACTCAGCATTGTTCAGCCGCATTCACACACTTCAGGTCCTGAGCCCAACCTTGACACCCATGAGTTTCTTCATGTTGCCCCCAAACATACTGAAGTTGGGTTAACTCCTTCACTGCCAGGCCTTTTCCCCCTCAGGTGCCAGGCATTTTTTGGCTATTTGGGGCAGTTCGCGCTTAGGCCCTCTTACCTTTTTGTCCACATAAGCTACCCACACCAAATTTGCATCCTTTTTTTGCTAACATCCTCTGGATTTGTGGGTTCCCCTGGAGGAGACCAAGAAATTTGCCAAAATAAAGCGATTGTTTAATTATTTTTAAATGCGGTAAAGGGGATTCAGAAGGCGGCTTGTGATTTTTTCACTGAAAATGCCATCCACAAAGGATTTGTGGTGATAAAATCACCATCTTCTAAGCTTTCAGGAACAGGCATACTTGAATCAGAAAACCACATTTTTCAACACAGTTTTGGCATTTTATTGGGACATACCCCATTTTTACAAGTTTTTGTGCATTCAGCCTCCTTCCAGTTTGTGACAGAAATTGGTGTGAAACCAGTGCTGCATTCCGGAAACTAAACATTTATGAAAAGTAGACAAATTCTGAATTCAGCGTGGTGTCATTTGTGTAAATCCTACAAGGTTTTCCTACGCAAAGTAACAGCTGAAATAAAATAATATTGAAATTGAGGTAAAAAAGCCATTTTTCTCCACGTTTTACTCAGTAACTTTATCCTGCGATATCAGATCTTCAAAAGTAATATACTGTTACGTCTGCTGGACTTTTCTGGTTGTGGGGATATATAGGGCTTGTAGGTTCATCAAGAAGCCTAGGTACACAGAGACAATAAAGTAGCTGCACCTTCAATGGGTTTACATTGTATACCGGGTATACAGCAATTCATTTCGTAAAATATGAAGAGTGAAAAATAGGTGTCAAGGAAACCTTTGTATTTACAAAATGGGCACCAGATAAGGTGTTGAGAACCAGTGGTTACTTGCACATCTCCGAATTCCGGGGTGCCCGTACTAGCATGTGAATTACAGGGCATTTCACAAATAAACGTCTTTTTTACACACTGTCTTACATTTCAAAGGATAAAGGGGGTCATTCTGACCCTGGCGGCCGGTGGCCGCCAGGGCCACCGACCACGGGAGCACCGCCAACAGGCTGGCGGTGCTCCCACGAGCATTCTGACCGCGGCGGTTCAGCCGCGGTCAGAAGCGGAAAGTCAGCGGTCTCCCGCCGACTTCCCGCTGCTCGGGGGAATCCTCCATGGCGGCGGAGCGCGCTCCGCCGCCATGGGGATTCTGACACCCCCTACCGCCATCCTGTTCCTGGCGGGTCTCACGCCAGGAACAGGATGGCGGTAGGGGGTGCCGCGGGGCCCCTGGGGGCCCCTGCAGTGCCCATGCCAATGGCATGGGCACTGCAGGGGCCCCCGTTAGAGGGCCCCACTGTGTATTTCAGTATCTGCAATGCAGACACTGAAATACGCGACGGGTGCAAACTGCACCCGTCGCACCCTGCAACTACGCCGGCTCAATTCTGAGCCGGCGTCCTCGTTGCAGGGGCATTTCCTCTGGGCCGGCGGGCGCTCTTTTGGAGAGCGCCCGCCGGCCCAGAGGAAATGTCTGAATGGCCGCCGCGGTCTTTTGACCGCGGTGCGGTCATTTGGCGGCGGTACCTTGGCGGACGGCCTCCGCCGTCCGCCAAGGTCATAATCACCCCCAAAATGTACAGAAAGACAAGGGGCAATAACACTTGTTCTGCTATTTTGTATTCCTCCAAGTCTCCCGATAAAAATGGTACCTCACTTGCATGGGTAGACCTAATGCCCGCGACAGGAAACGCAACATGGACACTTCACATTTTTACATTGAAATCTGACGTGGTTTTTTGTAGTGCCTAGCTGTGCATTTTGGCCTCTAGCTCAGCAGGCACCTATGGAAACTTACTAAACCTGTGCATTTATGAAAACTAGACATCTAGGGGAATCCAGGATGGGGTGACTTGTGGGGGTTTCACAAGGTTCTGTTGCATAGAATCCTTTTCAAACCATGAAATTGGGCAAAAAAACACTTCCCTCAGATTTCGGTGACAGAAAGTTCTGGAATCTGAGAGGAGACACAAATTTCCTTCCACCCAGCATTTCCCCAAGTCTCCCGATAAACATGGTACCTCACTTGTGTGGGTAGGTCTAGTGCCCGCGACAGGAAATGCCCCAAAACACAGCGTGGACACATCACATTTTCCCAAAGAAAACAGACCTGTTTTTTGCAAAGTGCCGAGCTGTGGATTTTGGCCTTTTGTTCAACAGGCACCTAGGGAAACATACCAAACCTGTGCATTTTTTAAAACTGGGCACCTAGGGGAAACAAAGATGGGGTGACTTGTGGGGCTCTCACTAGGATCTGTTACCCAGAATCCTTTGCAAACCTCAAAATTTGGCCACAAAAACCCACTTTTCCATCACATTTCGGTGACAGAAAGTTCTGGAATCTGAGAGGAGCTACAAATTTCCTTCCACCCAGCATTCCCCAAAGTCTCTTGATAAAATGGTACCTCACTTGTGTGGGTAGGGCTGATTCCCGCGACAGGAAATGCCCCAAAACACAACATGAACACATCACATTTTCCCAAAAAAACAGACCTGTTTTTTGCAAAGTGCCTAGCTGTGGTTTCGGCCTTTAGTTCAGCCGGCACCTAGGGAAACCTACTAAGCCTTGCTTTTTTTTAAACTAGACACGCAGGGGAATCCAAGATGGGGTGACTTGTGGGGCTCTCACCAGGTTCTGTTACCCAGAATCTTTTACAAACCTCACAATTTGGCAAAAGAACACTTTTTCCTCACATTTCGGTGACAGAAAGTTCTGGAATCTGAGAGGATACACAAATTTCTTTCCACCCAGCATCCCCCCAAGTCCCCTGATAAAAATTGTACCTCACTTGTGCTGGTAGGCCTAGTGCCGGTGACAGGAAATGCCCCGTAACACTATGTAGGCACATCAAAATTATCAAATACAAAACTACCTGTTTTTGCGGGGGAATCTGCATTTTTGGTCCTGAGCTCAGCAGCCATCTAGGAAAACCTACTAAACTCAAACATTTCTCAAAACTAGACACCCAGGGGAGTCCAGGGAGATATGACTTGCGTGGATCCTTGAGGGTTTTCTTACCCAGAACCCTCAGCAAACCTCATATTTAGCTAAATAAAAAAATAAAAAACATTTTTCCCACATTTCTGTGTGGGATCCCCGCACCAGCACAAATTTCCTACCACCCAACGTTCCTCTCAGTCTCCCAGTAAAAATGATACCTCACCTGTTTAGGTGGGCCAAGTGCCTGTGACAAGGAAAAGCCAAAAGCATGTAGAAAATTAGGGGGAACCAAAGCGGGTCGAAAAGGGCAGTTTGAAGAGAAATGTTTTTAGGCTGACAAGTGGGGCAGCATTTTTATCGGTATAGATGTGACAATGCTGGGAGGTAGGAATTTCTGGATTCCTGTAGAATCCGGAAGGTTCCATCACAAAAATGTGGGAAAAATGTGTGATTTCCAGCAAAGTTGGAGGTTTGCAGGGAATTGTGGCCAAGAAAATGGTGTGGGTTGCATGTGAAGCACACCACCCTGGACTCGCCCAGATGTTAAGTTTTCAGATGTGTCTAGGTCTCGTAGATTTTTCTAGATGGCAGCGTCCCAAAGTCCAAAAAGTGAAGCCCTCACCATTCCAAGTGGGATGATTTTGAGAGTTAGACAAGCTCTCATGGCCCAAATGTAAAAACAAAACCCAAATTAATCAAGTGTCCTCTTACTTGCCGCGGGATAAGGTGTTTTAGTGTGCGGGGTAGAGCTGAAAGACAGTTACCCCCTTCAGTTGGAGTGTGGGCATAACTATGCCCATACTGGTTGGTAGCCACCACCCCACTATTTTTTCTATTTAATACCCTGGTATTTAGTAGGCTTTCTGCCCAGAGGAGTGGATCGGGGATAATATCCCCATTTGCCGACCGGTGGGCAAAAATACTTTGTCCCCATTTATTTGGGGTGGGGGTTTGGCCATGCCCCCACCCTCTTTTTTTGAAAAAAAATCTTCCCTAGTGTGTGGTGGGCTTTCTGTTCCCCTTAAGGCAGATGAGCCTTACAAAAATAGGCTGATCTGCCCCCAAGGGGTGCAGAAATGGCCAACATTAATGTGCCCCCATGGGGAGCGACCCTTGCCCAAGGGACTGCCCCCTCAAGCAAAACACACACACAAATATACACCAAACCCTGGTGTCTAAGTGGTTTCTGCCCCCGGGGGCATATCGGCCTAATAGAAATAGACCAATCTGCCTTCAAGGGGGCAGAAATGGCCTAAAATAAATTTGCACCCCCAGGGGAGCGACCCTTGCCTAAGGGGTCACTCACCATCTGTAAAAAAATACAAATAAAAATCCCTAGTGCCTAGTGGTTTCTGTCCCCCTTTGGGGCAAATCGGCCTAATTAAACTAGGCTGTTCTGTCCCCAGGAGGAGCAGAAGTGACCTAAAATTAATTCCCCCCCAAGGAGCAACCCTTGTTTAGTGGTTTCTGCACCCCTTGGGGGCAGATTGGCCTAATTAAATGAGGCCTATCTGCCACCAGAGGGGGCAGAAATGGCCTATTAAAAAATTGCCCGCCAGGGGACCGACCCTTGCTCAAGGGGTCACTCCCCTTGATTCTTAACGTAAAACAAAAAAAACCTCCCTGGTGTCTAGTGGCCTTTGGGGGCAGATCGGCCTAATTAAAATAGGCTGATCTGCCACCAGGGGGGCACAAAATGCCTCATAATATATTGTCCCCCTGGAGAACGGCCCTTGCCCAAGGGGCCGCTCACCTTATGCATAAATCAAAAACAAAAAACAATAAAACATCCCTGGTTTCTAATAGGCATTTCTGCTGCCTGATCGCTTCACGATCGGGCAGCAGAAATGCTCAATGAGACATGAAAGGAAAGGAAAGGCCTTTCCTTTCCTTTCATGTCTCTGTGCCGCCCCCAGCCACAGGAGCAGAAGAGAAATGCAAAGCATTTCTCTCCGTTCACGCTGGAAGCCATACTTCCAGTGCGGTGGGGGCGTCCTCTGATGATGTGAAGTTAGGGATAGAAGGGGAAGCAATTCCTCTTCCATCCCTGCCCATGGGAGGGGGAGGGACGCTCATGGCGGGATCGTTAATGCTCCCCCATGAGCCAGTCCATGGACCTAACGGTTACATCCTTGGCGCCTTAGCGCCGCAGGCAAGGATGTAACCATTAAGTCCATGGCGGGGAAGGGGGTAAAGGCCTCAACTTGCTTCACTTTCTAATTAAGTCCTTTAGTCACTATTTGTGATCCATGAGATCAGACTTTAGAAAGAGACGTGCTCGAGGTCTTGCGATTTAGTCATGTGATTGGCAGCCATCTTGGCTTGGATGGGTACAATACCATGCCCCAGCCACAATGCCAACGCTTGGCTTTGCACTCCAATGATAGAAGGTCCTGCTCATGGCTCCGCCACTGCTCAGCACACTTACCTGGAGAACCAGTTATTCTTGTCACCTGGACCCTGACATTGTGAGCGGGCCTCGCTCAATGGCAGCTGTATCTTGACACTATTGCCTGGGCTCCCCCAATGACTTCTCCAAAAGGCGAAAAGGGGTAACAACAGTTAACGTAACAAAAACAACTTTAAGTCTTTACAATGAGCAGAGCACATGGACTAGTGCACCAATTAAAAAAAAAATCCAAAGACTAGGTTTGCCAACATTTCCTCAGTATGTCCTTGCACAAAGACAATGTTAAAAATCTAATCAGAGTCACAGTGCAGAGTTTTCTAGCAGTTGAACTACGGAAAAATCCCTGGTCATAACACATTTTAGAAACCCTTTCAAAGTACTAAGGTTGTGAACCTCAACAACCCAAGTCGAGCCGTAAAGAGACAAAGAGAGTGAGATTGAGCGCTCCAGTGTTAAAACAATTGGATGAAGAATTCCAATGGATGCGTACACCTATTATAATGGGTGAGCAGTTTAATAGTAGTAATATACTGTTTGGAGACAGTAGAAGGTTTTGAGTATTGTTTAATTGTGCTGCTGTCATTCATATATGGGAACCTCTGACCTAAGAGATCGCACCAGAGTCACAGGACCAGAACCCATTCAATATTTGGCCAACAATACAGAGGATCGAGTCGGACAGAGAGGAATACAGAAATCTTTGTCTCTCTCTAATTCCCCAATCCCATTTCCCCTCTAGAACAGTTGCTTGTGCTTGCTGTTACATACACACATTGAGAGCTGTTTCGCTGGGGATTTGGCGGACTGTCCTCGCTCCAGCCGAAGACCTTTAGTTTGCAGGTGAGTGGCTCAATGTAACACCTATCAGGCCATCTACCACAATACAGCACAACACTTAATATATATAGTAATACATATAAAAAGCTCAACAAAACCTAAAACAAAAATGGCACCCTTTTGCTGAGGTTTAAATCTACCAAAGGTTAGGTGCTCTTCTGTGGACCAGCGAAACACCTTCAAATCTCACAGAACACCATCCACTACTGACACTGGCAAAAAGTAATTGAAATGGCAATATAGAAACTCCTTTTTACAGAATGCCTATTTGCTGCTGAGAAGTGCTGGTACACTCATCTTAAAAGCCCTGGAGCAGTGCTGAGAAGTGCCAGTACTATACCTTCCAAATTAAAGAAGTGCAGGCACTGAATACCTCATTGTACCAGTCCACTGAAAGCACTGGCCATAAAATAATAAAAACAGCCAATTTTCAATAAAATATCTTGCATCTGACTCTCATAACAAAGAAAGCATATCTTTAGCAACCATTACCAAGCTCATCATATACTCTCTGCTGGTTAACGTTAAAGTGTTCCTATGTCACTCATTTTCCAGTCCGAAGGATATAAAATACACAAATAAATATATCACATGCAGCAATATGTACATTGTGTGCTGTTTATATAGAGGTAAGTAACCATGTTTGCTTCACTTGCAAAGCATGTACTGGGTTCAGGGCAGTCTCTAGGCTCTAGAGCAGTGAGTGCCCCTAAAGTGTGACAGATTGAGAGTGATGATGGTTGTGGACACCACTGCAGTCATTGATAGCTTTTCACACTGGTTTTCCTTGTGGCTGAAGCAAGCTCAGGTGATGAGTGATAGGAATCTGACAAAAAGCACTGGCAAAGCCAATATCTCTCCTTTTGGACCTATTGGGTTTTTCAAAATGGTTGTTAGAGCCATGCCTTACAGAATCTCCGACAGCAAGGGCAAGAGAGAATGAGGGCACACTGGGAGAAACAATACGGAGGTCAGGGGTGAGGAGCAGAAGCAAGTGGATGAGCAAGCCACATGGAGTTGATTGGGGAAAGGTACATGGGCGAGAGAGCAACACAGTGTGGGGAGGGGTGAAGAGAATCACTATAGGGAGAGACCTAAAAAGCACGTGCAATATCATGTAGTGTCTTAGACAAACTAAAGTTATTACCTTAAACGTGAGCATGCTTGGACAAAAGTAAATTGGCAATACGTGGGACTGACACAAGATGGAGAAGCAAGTCATTGAATAAAAAGCAAGCAAATGGTAGTGACAAGAAAGCCACCCAATAGTAAGCAATGGGTGGGTTCCAAGCTGCTATATGTTCTTGGTAAGCCCACGGTGTATCCTACTACAGACAGTGCATGCATTGTCTAAGAGTCGTAAGAATTAAAGTACTTGATGTATCAACTTTTATACATTGTTTGTTACTACTCGCTTTCTTTTTACAGGACAAAGTATCATCCACCACAGTACATCAGTCACAACCTATAACGTTCAACCAACATCAACTCATATATGTTGTATTTAGGGCTACTGTTGTTGTTATCATTTACATCACACAAGTCCTAACACTACTTGCCAACAAGACATGCCACTCAGAATCGAAAAAGAGAATACATTACACAAACACACTCCACATATATCTGACAAGGCTCAGATATGGAATTTTAAAGTTGCAGTCAAGGGGCTCCTAAACACATCAGAAAAAACACAATCACTAGACGAACCAACTTGCTACATCCAACATAGCTTGATATGCCATGTAGCTGGATTTGAAGGATGATAGCCTTGCATTATATTATAGAAAGCAATTTTAAACCAATAGTGCACACACATTTAGGAACCATAACAACCAATACATATCTGGTGGGTGATGAAAATACTGGATTGTTATGGATGATATCTAGAAAACCATGAATGCTCCAATCCTATACCAGCTCCAGAAAGTGCACTATAGAAATAACAGCTGTACAACGTAAGATAACATACTCTCCCAATTCCTACACAAAGCAGCTGAAACAATAATTCACTCTTGCCCAGGTGAGAAATGTTGAAGCCATCTTAATCTCCCTTGCCAGCAAAGAGCAGTGGGAATCATTTTGCTCTCACCGTTCAGAGGAGAGAACTCTTTCTCCCCTTTGCAGGGCGAGAGAAGCAAAAGCCAGTTTATTTACCCACCCTCCAGAGAGCAATAAAAGCTATCCCTCTGGCCCTTCCAAGAAGAAAGTAGAGTGAATCATGTTACTTCCATTCTCTTTACAGACATGTGATAGACATTGTACTCTCTTCACTTAGCACACAGTAGTATCATCCTTTCCGTTCCTGTTTGCACAGGAGACATCAGTGTAAGCCATTTGATTTTCCTTGCTAGCAGAGTAGTGGCAGACATTTTACTCTCCACATCCCAGGAGAGTGCTGTAGAAGTCATCCTACTTAGGCCTCTCTCTAGGCCTTGGTTACTCCTTTTAAGGTTAGGAACGTGATCGCTCCCAACTTAGAGCAGTTTTGTTTTTAGATGTTCCATTTGCAAAGGTGATGAAGATTTTTTTTTTAAAAGTAAAGGGAATGCGTTGCTGGAGGACCTTTCTAACATCTGTTGCCCAAGGCCAGGCGCTTTTGTTTGGCAGAATCGTTTTTCATCGCTTTTATCTCGCCCCCAAAATAGATCCCTGAAGCGTCATGGCCCCTCCAAGTTAGACAATGCATGGATCGTGCAAACTGTAACCATGCCACGTTGGGCTAATTAGTTCTAAAAGTAGTCTGAAAATCCCCGAACTCTCCCGACTACTCAGGTGTAATTAAAACGTCAGAAAGCCATAGATGATATGGAGAAACGCTGCAGCTGTTTAGTGAGTAAGCGGTGGTTGAATTGCCACTTTGCTCGTGTTTTTAAAACTTTCAAAGTTTGGTTAAGTATGCCGCACGAGAAACTTTAAAACAAAACAAAAGCAGCTAGCGCTGGCCGTGTCCGGGCACCTCTATGTTTTTTAAATTGGAGCCATGCTGCACAGTGCGTGCTGCTGCGGAACATTTCTAAAAAACTTTAACAAAGTTGTAGCTCTCTTGTAGTCGAGACCTATTGACTTTGCAAATCCTTGTTTTTAATGCACTTCAAACGATGGTGTTCTGAGAGTTATGCAGAAGGTGCTTATTTCCAAATTTGCATTAGGTGCGGTAGTTGCCGCATTATTTGCAGGTAATGCCTTCTCTTTGATGTCTCTCCTATTATACCTCAAACGTTCATTGTAGTCAAATTACCCGATGACGTAGCCCCCTCCATCCACCTCTCCCTCCCTCCAAGAAGGCGCTACCTGTTCCTTAGTTAAGAAAAATTACTCCCAATGACGATGGATCAAAATCGGGCAGATCGATCGAGAGCACAAAAGCCACTAGAAATAGAAATGCAATTCCATGAAAACAGCAACAATGCAGGCCTTTATTCTATGAGTAATTTTACATATTAAGGGTGTTGTTAATTACCTAATTGGGCAATCGGAGGCAAGACCTTGCATGACAAATCGCGCATAACTGAATTGATTGATACTAGTAATGTCAGCAGGACAAGTTTTTACAAATTGACTGAAATTAAAGGTGTGGCTTTTCTCTGTATTTGAGGGATGATCAGTTTAATGAAGGTGACGAGATTTCAGAGTTCAGCTTCAGAGTTCAGATTCCCCCTGGCGTGTCTGTTTGTCTATATAACTTCACAAGTGTTTGTCGGAGGAGTCGGCCATCTTTGTTCGAAACCAGAAAAATAGTTTCCACCTCAACAAAGAGAACTAGAATAGTTCAGAAGTGGGCTTAAAACTCTATTACTAAACATACGAATTAATATTTTTTTATCTGCTTTGCTACTTCCAACTCTCAGAATGTTATAGGTAAGAAGGGTCCTAGAAAGTATGTTGCTTATGATGTAGTGTGGTAGATTTGGAGTATATATCAAAAACTAGGGAGGATTTTTAATACTTTTGAAGCATTGATGATAAAGGTTGGTTTCTTAATGGGGGTGCTAAATTATATATGTTTAATGTAGTTTATATAAATGTTACCTACTGGCACTGGCCAGTAGGTAGTCATAGTTAGGACCTACTTTCCATAGATTTTTTTTTTGACTTGCCTGTATCTTTGGCATCGTTTGATGAATCTTCATGTTTTTTTTTTTAAAAAGGTGACCTGGTGATTCTTGTTATGCATGGGAAGTTGAGGGTGATCCGTCTAGTGAGACAAAGAAAATGGGGGGTCAAATAAGTTGTGTTTCCCATGTTAATTCTATGTCAGGACCGGAGGCTCAGATTATGCTTCTCTTTCTATGCTTTATTACAAACAGCAGCCAATAGGAGAAGATGTTATTGAAACCAAAACATATCCCAGAGTTCAAGGATCAAACGTCACAACCATAGAGAATATAGTATATAAACACCCAAGGCTAATTAACTTCCTCTTTCTTTGCGGTTTCCGCAGCTAGTTAAGTGCCCTTCCTTGTATCGATATTGAATGTTGATATTGTGCATATTTGGTGACTTGTGTTTTTTTTTATAGTGTTAGCGCTAGCATTGCTGCATTGTTCGATTGACTGGTGGAGCAGGAGCGGGAGCTTATTACGAGGCTTTGCCCATAATTTTTCAGCCCTTGGGTCTCGGTATTTTCAAAAATAGACGCGCGCGTGCACGCGCACGTGCTCGCTCGTTTCTATCTCCTGCCCGTTTTCACCCTTCTCTCAGGATCGGAACAGTGCGAGTGACTGGAGCGAGCCGACACAAGTGTTCTTTTTTCTCTGCCTGCATTAATCTATGTGTTCTTTGTTTTTCTGGGCTGCATCCATCAAACTTTGGCTCCCTTATATCCTGAGACCTCCAGATTGGCTCAGGGTCATAAAATGATCTTAGGCTCTGCCAAGAGTGCTGCAGGCTGCTCCCTCCACATCCTATATTCAAAGATATTAGCCTGCTGGGGTTCGCACTCTCCATGATCGTAGTCTTTGGCTACTCTTGAAGTTTCACTCCTTGGGAGGTGTTTATTATAATGGCTCACTCTTACTCCTACGAGGAGGAGGAATATTTTGGGGGGAATCCCCTTCTTTTGAGGAGAACCTTGTTGGTGCTTTGGATAACGGCGTCCAGCTTTCTGTAAACAAGGTGCTAGCGAAGGCTCTTGGTGCTCTCATGCACCACTTTGAGAACTTTGCACGCCATAAAGGATGGCTACCTCCCATTACGCCTTCCGAAGAGGTGCAAATGAGCCAACCCTCTACATCTAATAGTAAATCGAAGGCCACTAAATGGGCTCACACTGAGATATTTGACAAATTGTCTGCATCCATTCAAAAAAAGCATGGGTATAGGTCCTCCCAACAGCATGACGCTTATGGGACAGATCAGTCTTCTGATCATTCTTCTCCCAAGCACTCATCTGATTCTGACTCAGAAGGAGACCAGGGTGACCGCCCTGGCCCAAGCAAACGCAGAAAGACAGACAAATCAAGGTGTCCGGTTCCTAATTCCCCTCTGGTGTTGACTTTCAATCCGGAGGATATTATCCACCCTCGCTCCTCAATCTGGACTCCCCCTCTGGAAGTAGCTTTGTACCTCCAGGAGCACATCAGGGCAGGATTCAACAAGGATGTGAGAGCCTGGTTACGTGCAGAATGCCCTATACCTGACCTTGAAGGCAAGGTCGCAGACACGCCGGATAGCGACCCCACAATGGTCACGTTTATGAAAAAATGGGCCAAGGTCCCCAAAAAGGGTCTGGATCGTGCATGGAGGTCCTATCAGGACAAGCTACTTGATCTATCCAGGCCCCTAGCTAAAATATTGGAAATGGCATTCTTAGTGAAGGAATCTAACTCCCCAATCAACCCGGATGTACTGGTAGGCTGGGCTCAGCGAGCCATTTGTCATCTGGGAAACGCTAACATGGCTATCTCTACTGAGAGAAGGCGCTCCATCCTGATGCACATCGACCACCAATTAAACGAACTTGCTACTTTGGAAGCAGGTCAAGTTGCCCAGGGTCTTCTCTTCAGAGACCCTTTCATTAAAGACCTCTCAAGTTTCGCAGCTACCTTAAATTCTATGGACAAAGATCAGTTATCCCTCAAAAAGGTTTTCAGGAAAACTCTTTTTCGAAGGGCCAGACATATGCGGGGTTGCTTGTCGGGCCGCTCCTACTATCAAGGCCCCAAACGTGATTCTTTTTCCCGCGGACGTGGGTATAACAGAGAGCAACAGACAGACTCTATGTTCTACCCTTCGCGGCCCGGGGGGGGGGTGGGAAGGGCTGGTACCAACTCAGGTGAGACTCATTCCTCCATCAGAGGTAATTCTTGGGGGCAGGGTGCAGACTTGCATTTCTGAGTGGCAAAAACTAACCAAAGATCCATGGGTGTTAGAAACTGTGCAAGGCTTCAAACTGGAGTTTTATCAGTCCCCTCTCCAACAAACCCTTCCCTTTCTTCCCCATTTTTCCCATTACGACCAAGAGATCATAAGTTTGGAGATTCAAGCCCTATTGAAAAAAGGGCGATCTGCCATGCTGTTCCTCATCCAAGAGGATTTTTAAGCCCTATCTTTCTGGTAGACAAGAAAGGCGGGGGATCAAGATTAGTCCTCAATCTCAAAGAATTCAATGCCTAGATAGTCTACAGGCATTTCAAAATGGAAGGAATTCATCTTTTAAGAGATAATCTTCAAGAAGGAGACTGGTTGGTATGCCTGGATTTAAAGGATGCATATCTGAGCATCCCAATTTTCCCTCCTCATCGTCGCTTCCTTCAATTGCGTTGGCTAGACCAATTTTACGAATTCCAAGTCCTTCCCTTTGGGCTTTCTTCCGCTCCTTGGTGCTTTACCAAGAGGATGAGACCAGTAGTGGAGTCTCTTCATGCCTGGGGGGTACGTCTGATCGTCTACCTCGACGATCTTATCCTTATGGTGCAGGATCCCTCAGTCCTTCAAGACCACTTGACATGGACAATTCATCTCCTTCAGAGTCTGGGTTTCTTGATCAATCAACCCAAATCTTGTCTTCTGCCATCTCAGCAAATAGAGTTCCTGGGTTTTTGGATAGATTCTGTGAAGGCCCAGTTGATTCTTCCCCCTCAGAAGGTTTGCAATATAAAGAAAGAATTGTGCCTTCTCTTATCCAAACAGAAGGTGTCCTTGAGAAACTTAGCCAGGATGGTGGGACTTTTATCCTCTTCGATTCAGGCAATATTCCCGGGTTCCTTTCATTACAGAGCCCTCCAGGGCCTCAAGATTTCCCATCTACAGAAGGGCCTATCCTATGCGGACATGGTTCCTCTTTCAGCAGAAGCCCATTCGGAAATAGCTTGGTGGCTAGATCACATGGAGGCCTGGAACGGGCGTGCGATTTTCTGCACTTCCCCAGATGTGATTCTGGAGTTGGATGCCAGCAGATGGGGCTGGGAGCCCATTGCGGATCCTTGACCACAGGAGGTCGATGGTCGGAGGAGGAACTACACCTCCGCATCAACTGCCTAGAGCTTCTGGCTGGCGCTTTTGCGATCCAGAGTGTATCACCCCTGAAATCGGACTGTTGCATTCTTTTGAGGAAGGACAACATTTCAGCGGTCAGGTATGTGAACAAACTAGGGGGCAGGAGATCTCAGACTCTAGCTTGGATAGCCATGGAGTTCTGGCAATTTTGTCTCAATCGTCACATTTCTGTCATTGCGAAATATCTACCGGGAGTGAACAATGCAGTAGCGGACTGGAATTCCAGATTCCTTCGGGATAGCAGCAATTGGAAGCTCCTTCCGAAAGTGTTCTCTCTTCTGAACCAGAACTGGGGTCCTTTCACAATAGACTTATTTGCATCGAGACTGAATCACCAGCTTCCTCTCTTCTCCAGCTGAAGACTGGATCCAGAAGCAATGGCCACGGATGCCTTCCTTCAGGACTGGTCCCTTCATCGAGGATATGCCTTTCCCCCGTTCAGCATGAACCCTCGAGTCTTGACTCAAGTTCGCCTTCAGGGAACCGAGATTGTTCTAGTAACCCCCCTTTGGAGAGCTCAAACCTGGTTCCCTATGGAACTGGAGTTGTTGTGTGATTTTCCACTTCTGATCCCTCCGCGGGGCAATCTCTTGCTGTACTCTCTAGGGATTCTTCATCCGTTAATTGTATCAGGCAAGCTACGTCTGGTGGCGTGGAGACTTTCCGGCAACAATGGCTCTTGCCAGGCATTTCTGAACAAGCTTCCAACTTCATTCACCAAGCCTGGTCATCCAACACACATAAGCGCTATGCCTCCGCTTGGAAGCAATGGGTCCATTGGTGTGCGGAACGGGAGGCAGATCCCTTTAATGCTGATGTCAACCTAGTAGTTAATTTTCTGGCATCTCTTACTGCGTCGTGCCTTGCCTACAGATCTGTTAATAATTATGGATCTTTTATATCGGCCGGCCATCTCCCAGTTTTGGGTAAACCGGTTGGTGAACACTTTGTGGTCTGCAATTTGATGAGAGGCATCCGTCTGTCTAATCCTCCTTTACCTCAATACTTGTCTCTTTGGGGCGTTAATGTAGTACTTTCCTTTATTTCATCCTGGCCAGATAATAGGTTCCTCTTACGTAAGCAATTTTCGGCTAAACTTACCCTCTTGCTCTGTCTCATTCCTGCAAAAGGGTGTCAGACGTTAGGGCCCTTGACTTAGCAGGAAGGAGTTTTTCCCCTGATGGGGTTTCTTTTTCTATATCCAGACGCACTAAGACAGGCACTAAGGGGCATATTTATACTCCGTTTGCGCCGGATTTGCGTTGTTTTTTTTAACGCAAATTCGACGCAAAACGAACTCCATATTTATACTCTGGCGTTAGACGCGTCTAGCGCCAAAGTTCATGGAGTTTGCGTCATTTTTTTGCATGGACACCTACTTTGCGTTAATGATATGCAAGGTAGGCGTTCCCGTCTAAAAAATTACTCCGAGGCATGTGCGCCGTATTTACACTCCCGGGCAAAAATGACGCCCGGGAGTGGGCGGGTAAAAAAAAATGACGTCCAGCCGCTTTTGTGTCGTTTTTTAGCGCCTGGTCAGGGCAGGCGTCAAGGGACCTGTGGGCTCGGAAGGAGCCCAGAGGTGCCCTCCCATGCCCCCAGGGACACCCCCTGTCACCCTTGCCCACCCCAGGAGGACACCCAAGCATGGAGTGACCCATCCCAGGGAACTTAAGGTAAGTTCAGGTAAGTATTTTTTTAATTTTTTTTTGTGGCATAGGGGGGCCTGATTTGTGCCCCCCTACATGCCACTATGCCCAATGACCATGCCCAGGGGACATAAGTCCCCTGGGCATGGCCATTGGGCAAGGGGGCATGACTCCTGTCTTTGCTAAGACAGGAGTCATTTTAATGGGGGTTGGGAGTCAAAAAAAATGGCGCAAATCGGGTTGAGGCGAAAAGTTTGCCTCAGCCTGACTTGCCCCATTTTTTGGCGCCCAAGCTCCATATTCCCCTACGCCGGCGCTTCCTGGTGTACGTCATTTTTTTTTACGCACACCAGGCTGCTCCGCCGGCTAACGCCGGCTAACGCCATTGAATAAATACGGCGCCCGCATGGCGCTTCAGAATGGCGTTAGATTTTTTGACGCACAACTGCGTTCGCGCAGTTGTGCGTCGAAAAGTATAAATATGGCCCTAAGTCTGTGTTTTATCCGGCCTTTCCCCATAGTCCCAAATTATGTGTTGTTCAATGTTTAAAAGCATACAAAGCTGATACGGATGAATTCAGGAGAGATCCTAGGGGTAAATTATTAATTGCTCTTCAGAAACCTTTTAATCCAGTCTCATCGGCTACTTTGGCCAAATGGACTAGATGGCTTCTTTCTGAAGCAGGAATTGATGTTTCTATTTTCGGAGCTCATTCAGTGTGTGTAGCCATGGTCTCTAAATCATTTAACTTGGGAATCAGGTTAGAGGATATTATGAAAGCAGCGGACTGGTCCACTGAATCTACATTTAAGACCTTCTGTCATAAACCTATTTTAGATATTGCATCAATAGTGGTAAATCAGCTTTGAACTAGCATAATCTGAACCTCCGGTCCTGACATAGAGTTAAAGATTTTCGAGCTTTTGCGTCAAGAATTTTCACGAAGGCGAGGATTATCCCTCCCTAAGTTTACCAATAAGACTGCATCCTATGAGTTAAGTACTTTGTTTTAATTTCATGTCTTATGGTATTACCCATCTAGTTGATGTGGTACTTTAAACATGTTTAATTATTCCAGATTTTCTGGCCATATGTTATGATTGTTTCCTATACCCCTTTTTTCTAGGGTTCGACCAGAAATGATGTCTGCTAGGATTCAATGGATTTTGGGAGATTCCTTACGTCTCGGGATGTCTCTTTTCTTCCTGGATGCTTGAATTTGAGTTCATCTGCGGGTTCGCTTTTGATAGACTTTTACTGATTGAGATTTGCAAAGAAAGAGGAAGTTCATTAGCCTCAGGTGTTTATATAGTATATTCTCTATGGTTGTGACGTTAGATCCTTGAACTCTGGAATATGTTTTGGTTTCAATAACATCTTCTCCTATTGGCTGCTGTTTGTAATAAAGCATAGAAAGAGAAGCATAATCCTCGCCTCCGTGTCCTTAATAGAATTGAAAATTCTTGACGCAAAAGCTCGAAACTTTTTCATTCCTATAGGACTTTTAGGCATGACTACAGCCTGAACCACTGGAAGGAAATACACCAAATTTGGCAGAAAGCTAGCTTTTGGTATACAGATTACACTTTCGCTTATTTGTTGTAAATCCGTTCAGTCGTTTTTGAGATATTACAGGAAATCCAAATTTGTGTATCTGGGCTCACCCATAATTCATGAATATTCACGAATGTGTGTGCGAAAAGAAGCGCTGTAATTGGCTAACGGCAACCTGACAAGAAAGTAGATGAAAATCCAAATTGAAAGTGGCATAATGGGTCAGGGTAGAGGTACCCTGACCCCAGGGGTGTGATATAGGTGTGTTTTAGGGGCAAATAATGGGTTTATAACAATTTTGCATCACCATGCGTGATATTCGTGAATATTCGCAGATTATTCACAAAATATTTGCAAAATATTCACAAATATGAAAAAAGTTGGAAGAAAAACCACAGAATCATTCATGCAGTAATTTATTCACTTATACATGCACTCAGAGACTCATCCACCCACTCACACACCACTGAGACACTTATGCACCCACTGAGACCTTCATGTACCCATTCACAGACCCACTCAGACACTGTTACACCCACTCAAAAACCCTTTGAGACAGTGATGCACCCACACACAGACCCACTGAAACTCTAATACTCCTACTCACAGACCACTCAGTCTCACACACCCACTCACAGACCTACTGAAACCCTTATGCATCCAATCACAGACCCACTTAGTTCTTCATGCACCCACTCACAGACCTACTCAGACACTGATGCATCCACTCACAGACCCAGAGAGACAGTGATGCAGCTACACACAGACCCACTGAGACACTCATACACCCACTCCCATACCACTCAGAGCCTCATGCACCCACACACAGACTCACTCAGACACTGACGCACCCACTCACCGACCCACTCAGATCTTCACACACCCATACACAGATCCACTCGACCATCACACACCCAGTCACAAACCCACTCAGACACTTATGCTCCCACTCACAGAGCCACTCAGACATTGACTTACCCACTCACTGACCCACTCATACAGTGACAAATCCACTCACAGACCCACTCAGACATTGACACACCTACTCACTGACCCACTGAGACCCTCATGCATCTTCTCACAGACCCACACAGACACTGTCACAACCAGTCACAAACCCATTCAGACACTAATGCATCTACTCACAGACCCAATCAGACACTGATGTGCCCACTCACAGACCCACACAGTCCCTCATGCACCCATTTACAGACCCGTTGAGACCCTCACACACCCACTCAGAAACCCACTCAGACTCTCATGCATCCAGTCAAAGACCCACACTGACACATCCACTCACAAATCGACTCAGACCCTCATTCACCCACTCACACACCCACTCAGACACTATCACACTCATCACTCACAGACCCACTCATACACTGATGCACCCACTCACAGACCCACTCAGACACTAACACACCCACTCACAGACCCACTTAGACCCTCATGCACCCACTTTCACACCCAGCACTCTTACTCCCAAAGACACCCTGTAACAACTATTCTCACATGAAGAGAGACAGACTGTTCGGCCATGAGCAGCAGTAGGTTGGGTGGTCATAGGAGCTGGCCTGCTCTGGTCAGGCCACAGGCCAGGCCCTGCAGCCAGATCTTGCTGCACACGGCCAGAGGCTCTGTGCAGTGTGAGGCTGAGTTTTTATAGGGGTCGGCTGCAGGCCCTGGCTGTAGGCCAAATCCTGTGGCCAACTGCAGCCATGCACAGGCGACGGCCATGCATAGCGATGGTTGAAATAACATATAGTAATGAAAATTACTTTACATTAAAAAAAGTTTTAAAACATGTGGAAACTCACTGAAAAAATCTAATATTACAGGGATGTTATAATTAGGACAAGAATGAAAAAAAACCTTAAAAATTCACTTAAAAAACCAAAGGCTACAAGGATATTATAGTTAGGTTCTGAATTTACTCGTAAAAAAGCATAGAAATTCAGCAGTTATAGTTAGAGTTCTTCTAAGTCGCTATAACTTATGCCCTTGCCATGCACTGCTAACTATCCCATACATGTCAGCACTCATGACATCTTTGATAACATCATTAATAATGACACTGTAACATATGCAGTAAAATTATTGATCAGATGCTGTGCATGGCGGGGGAATGAGTTATAGTTACTTTAGGGCACAAGTTATAGTTATTTGAAAGAACCCCAACTATAACTGCTGAATTTCTATGGTTCTGCATGAGTTAATTCAGAACCTAACTATAAAATCCCTTTAACCTTTGTTTTTAATAGTGAACATATATATTACCTAGTGGCGGTTGCCACTAGTTAGTTATAGTTAGGACCTAGTTTCTATGGATTTTTTTTGTTTGTTTTCCTAATAACTTTGGCGCCTTTTGATGAATCTTCACAAAAGTTTCCAAGAAAATATGACGCTTACTTCAGCTTCTTGTCTGGAAAATTCCAGGTTGATCATTCAAGCAGAGGCAGAGAAAAAGGGGGTCCCAAAACATGTTTGCCCCATTAATTTCTCCGTAGGGCTTTTGAACAGCGATAACTCCAAAACCACTGGACAGTATTACACCAATTTTGGCAGAAAGGTAGCTCTTGGTCCAGAAAGCGCCCTTTTTGTTATTTGGTGTAAATCCATTCAGCTGGTTTTGAGAAATGAAAGAAAATCCAAATTTGGATATCTAGAGATGCTAAGGAATCGCAAACCCTCCCAATTTCATACTGAGATCTGATTGGCTGTCAACATATCAAAGTGGAAGTGTTGGCAGCCATGTTGGGACTCAGCTTCAGCCGAGTCCCCAAAAAACATGTTAAAAAACAGAAAAAGGGCCAAGGTAGAGTCACCCTGACACTTTAGCTTTGGTGCTGGGGTTCCAGAGGGATCGCAAATTCACAGTGGATCCTCGAATCCGGCAAAAATGATTGAAAAAAAAGCCCAGGCTCCCGACCTTTGTCATTCTGAAGCCCCGGGTGGGCCAAGTCCTGGGAGCATGGTTAATTGTGATGCTGAGGTGGTGCCTGGCTCCCCCCCATCCCTGGTGACCACCACCTCCCCAGGGCCTTCAGTAAATTTAACGAGGGGGGGTTGCCTGCCCCCCACAGTCCTTGTGACCACCACCCCTGGGGCCTTTAGAAAACAATTAAGGGGTCTGTTTTGGACCCCTGAACCCTGGGGACCACCACTTCCCTGGGGCCTTAATAAAATTTAACAAAGGGGGCTGCTAGCCCCCCCATGCAGCCCCAGGGACCACCACCTCCAGGGGGTGTGGATGAAATTTACCACAGGGGGAAGACCTGCCTCCCCAAGTCTCAGTAACCACCATCTCCCCGGGGCATCAAATAAATTTGGTGCGTGGGGGCTGTGCACCCTCCCCCTGCAGCCTGGGAGACCACCACCTTCCCTGGGCAAATACTAAATAAAATAGAAAGGAGGTCAGTTTCAGACCCCCTGCAG
The DNA here is from genome assembly GCF_031143425.1 of Pleurodeles waltl. Lineage (NCBI taxonomy): Eukaryota > Metazoa > Chordata > Amphibia > Caudata > Salamandridae > Pleurodeles > Pleurodeles waltl. Next base: position 659,749,515 of record NC_090446.1, on the reverse strand, counting down.
ACCCGGGGACCACCACCTCCCCAGGGCCTTCATCAAATTTAAAAAGGGGGGCTGCCTGGCCCCGCAGTCCTTGTCACCACTACCCCTGGGGCCTTTAGAAAACAATGAAGGGGTCTGTTTTGGACCCCTGAACCCTGGGGACCACCACCTCCCCGGGACCTTAATAGAATTCAACAGAGGGGGCTGCCTGCCCCCCTATGCAGCCCCGGGGACCACCACCTCCAGGGGGTGTGAATGAAATTTATCGCAGGGGGAAGACCTGCCTCCCCAAGTCTCAGTAACCATCACCTCCCTGTGGCATCAAAGAAATTTGGTGCGTGGGGGCTGTGCACCCTCCCCCTGCAGCCTGGGAGACCACCACCTTCCCTGGGCAAATACTAAATTAAATAGAAAGGAGGTTTGTTTCAGACCCCCTGCAGACCCGGGGACCACCACTTCCCCGGGGCTATTGTATTTTGGAGTGGGACCACACGGTCCCTCTCATGGAACCACTAATGGCCCTCGGGACCACCAACCACCAGGGCTAACTCCTGCTATGTACCAGGGTCCCCACCCCTGGGACATAGTTATTTGCTGTGGCATGGTGGCAACTCTGTTGCTGCCGCCAATCCACTGCAAACACTCTGGTCCAATGAGGGGAGAACTGCCAAAAGCTCTCCTTTCATTGGACCAGAGGTTTCCTCTGTCTGCCTGCCCATGGAGATGTGGGTAGGCAGACAGAGGAAAGAATTGCTTTTCCACGCAGGGATCTGTATATCCAGCAGCCACCTGTGTGGAAAAGCTATGGGACCTGGGGGGAGGCCTTCAGTCTCCCCCCACAGTCCCCATAGCTGCCAAGGTTTCAGATTGCTACGTGTGACATTTTCATAACTTAAGTGTAATTATGAGTGACATTTCAACAACTACGAGTGAAACTTTCTGACAAACAAAAACAAGCAATGAAAAGGGGGGGGAACATATAAACATCAGAAATTCCACTCATTTGAACAACGACAATCTCTAAGATCCTAAAATCGACAGCGCTTAGGAATGGGAGGTGAGCACTGTAAATCACTCTATAAAACTAAGGGGCATATTTACAAGCCCATCACACCCCTTAGAGCTGCCTTAGCGTAATTTTTTATGCAATGGTGGCACTAACCAGGGCCCCCACCCTGCGCCATATTTACAAAGTGGCACAATGCTAACATTGCGCCACTTTGTAAACCCTTGCGCCACATTATACCTGTGCCAGGTATAATGTATGCAAGGGGGACATTGCCCCACAGGTAGGCCCAAAAAAATGGTGCAATTAAATTTACAGGATTTTACTGTGCCATCCTAGCGTCATTTCTGAACCCCTTCCCAGGGCAGGCATTGAAGTGACGCTAGGCCATTTTCTATTACCCTCCCTCAGCTTTGCTGGACTAGAATCAAAATTCCTGGCACTAGTCCAGCAAAGCGCTAACATAGCATAAAATTTTTTGACGCAATTGTGCTAACGTGCACCTAGGTGCGCTGTATTGTAAATACAGAGCTACCATGGTGTCATTAGGGGGGGTGCAGAGCGATGCAAGGAAACGGGCTCATCGGAGCTGATGTGCTAGTTCCTTGTAAATATGCCCCTAAGTTCTACAGTATGGGAGGTTTTCCACATTGCAGAATTCATCAGTTTATGGCAATGAGATAAAATATACATCCTTACTCGCCCATCAATAGGAAGTTTACATGCACAGTCAACTGTGACACTCCTATTTGCTACAGCTGGAGCTGTGGAAGAGGGGCAGAAGTTAACATTATTGTTTTGTCTCACATACTTCATGCTTAGCGAACTGTGAGTGAAGTTATAGTGATAGGCAGTGAACGGCGCGGGGTAGGGTGGCTATAGAGGGTTGGCCAAAAGGCCTGCAGCCAACCTCAGCTGTGCACGGCCAAAGGCTGCGCGCAGCAATGGTCGGATTAAGGTATAGTTTTTAAAGTAACTTCACATAAAAAAACAACAAAGAAGTTCACTGAAAAAAAGTAAAAGATACTGCAACATTATAGTTAGGAAATAGAATTAAAAAACATAGAAATTCATTAAAAAAACAAAGGTTACAGGGACGATACAGTTCTGAATTTACTCATACAAAAGCATAGAAATTCAGAAATTGTAGTTAGGGTTCTTTCATGTAACAATATCTTACACCCTACAATAACTATAACTTGCCCCTTCGCCATGCACAGCTATTTACCCCAGATATTACATCACTGACGACAACTTCTATAACGTCCTTAAAACTACAAGTAAAACATTACTGCTCAAATTATTGAAGAAAAATCTGTGTATGGCGGGAGCATGTGTTATAGTTACCTTAGAGTGCAAGTTATAGTCACATGAAAGAGCTCTTTATAACTGCTGAATTTCTATCCTTTTGTATCAGTAAATTGAGAACCTCACTATAATGTCCCTGCAACCTTTGTTTTTGTTTTTAGAGAATTTCTATGGTTTTTAAAAAACAAAAAAAAAAAAAAAAAAATATATATATATATATATATATATGTACACATATATATATATATATATATATATATATATATATATATATGTATATATATATACACACACACATATATATGTATATATATATATATATATATTATAGGTTATAGAGGCGTTATAGTTAGGTTCATGCTTTACACACTCAAAACCATAGAAATGCAGCAGTTATGGTTATACTGATAGTTATACTTATGGTAAGAAACTACAACTGGTAGTGTAAAGTTACTTTCTGGCACGAGTTATAGGTTCTTCAGATAAGTAGAACTATAAGAATAACTTTCACTGCTGAATTGCCATTCTTTTGTGTGTGTAAAATGCGAACCTAACTATGACATCCCTGTAACCATTAGTGTTTTCAGTGAATATATATATGTTCATTGAAAAAACCCAAAGGGTAAAGCAACATTATTGTTAGATGAATTTTTCAGTGACAAAATTAATGCTTTGAACAAACAAAACACAGAAATTCAACAGTTAATCTTAGCAGAGCTAATTATAACTTCCTCCCCCTGCCATGCACTGCTTTTGACCTCAAATATGACATCACTCATGACATGTTCTATGACATCACAGATGGCATCCCAAATGACATCAATGATGATGTCACTGATGAAATCATTCACTGAGTATCTTGGTTTGTTTTATAGTTTATATAGTGGCAGGATACTTCCATATTACTTTTCTACCTTTTCGTGTTTACAAAACACAGGCACTCCTAATGCGCGATAGATGTGTAGAGGTACTCATCACTTTATAATTCTTTATTCAAGAGTAACTCTGTATTCAGGTGACAGTTGACCTATGGTCATTATGTTCCACATAATATTTTTGGTAGTGCAGAAAACGTTTCTAGTAGGGCAAAGATTCTATGTGCCACATAATAATTATTATAAGCAACCTTGAGTTATTAGAATTGTTTTAGCATGACAATTTTTACCTAACATAGATGACTGTGTGCACCATGTACTAAACTATGTACATGTGCTTGTTGTGCTTCAGAATATGGGAATTTGCCCCCCCTCCCTTCCCGGGCAAACTTCAGCCCCCGGAATCCCATCGCTTGGGACCCTCTAATGCTAAAGGTGGGTGCCCTGGTGCCCAACCAGAGCACCCACCACACTTGGGGCTGTGGAGGGAGCCCCAAGACCCCTGCAGCCCCAGCCAGCTCCCCACATAAAGCAGGAGCCAGCATTGCTCCCTCCTGCAGGAGCAGCTCCTAATGCTGCTGCCTCCAGGCAGAAGGAATATTTTGATCTGTTTCAACACTCTCATCAGTGAGGGCAGGGAAACAGATCAAATTCCATTCCCAGCAGGCAGGAGCAATTTCAAAGTGGATGTGGGGTCTGTTCCTCCTTGGCAAGAGATTTGAAAATGCTCCTGCCAAGCGAGAGCAAATACAGGTCACTTTGTCCTGGAGGTGAGGTTCCCGGGACATAGCATCTTTTACAGCCCTGGGGGCCCTAAGGCCATTAATGGCTCAGGGAGGTGGGCCACATGCACCCCTCCCCATTTCATAAATTTTTTGCCCTGTGGCTGGGCTCCCCAGGGCCTTTTGAGACTTGGGATGGGGCCACCAGGCTTCCATCTGCATATAAAGACATTTTGGCTCCTAGGTGGCTCTCTAGGACCTCTGGAGGCACGAAGAAGGGGGTGCCATGTGTACTCCCTGTCCACAAACATTGTTTTCCAGTGTGGGGTGGGCTCACTGTGGCCTCTGGAGGCTCAGGGAGTGAGTCCATGGAGTCCCCCCTTCATGGATACAGCCCTGGGGATGGGCTTCCCAGAGCTTAGAGTAAACAAAAACAGACCAACAGCCCTTTTTGTTTTCAATCCTGCAAGAGTCTCCCAAAATCATGACATTTTTTGCAGTTGTTTTATTTTTGACCCCGGCGGTGGGGTCCCTTTGGACCTAGGGAGTCAAGCTATCCCTACCCTGCCCCCTTATGTCATTTTTAGGACAGGGGACTAGGTCCATGAGTCCTGTTACTTTCTCATGTTGCAATTGGTCAAAAAGAGCCCTTGCTCTTGGTGGAGTTTGACTCCTGCTCGAACCGGATGGCCTAAGAGAAATAAAGATTCCTGGGCCAATCAGAATGCACTTTTTTAAATTGCTGTGTCCGCGAGAGTCTCTCGAGACTCTTGCTGACCCACCCATCAGATTTATACCAATTCACAAAAAAACACAATCTGTGAGCCAAGATCTAGCTTCCTGTTAAATCTGGTGTGATACTGCTCAGCAGTTTTTGCTGGAGCCTCTCTTAAAGAAGTCGATAAAAAATGCATGGGGATTTTCTGTTTTGGGACCTCCCTTGTTCCTTAGCTCCCGCTTGATGAATTGCCTTGAAGCTTTCCAGGAAGGAGCTGAGGGGGATACACTTTATTTTGGAAACAAGGGAGGCCCCGTGTGTCCCTCCTTTTATGTTAATACTTAGCTTTGCCCCTAGGACCTGGCCCACCCGGGGCCATTATTTAAAAAAAACGTGCAGCAGACTGTGCTTGGTTTTTTAAAATGTTTTGCTTCAAATTTGCTGCAAATTTTCTGCAAAAATGTAAACAATAAATGATTTTTTGCTTCGGACCACAGGACCAAGGCTAAGGGGTCAGGCTATTTACACCCTGCCCCATTTTCTTCATTTTCATTATTTTTGTTTGTTGTCCCAAAATGGCTTCCAGATTGCGGCCATCCAATAAGGGCCTTTGCTGTGGTGCAAGGCTTAATGAATTTGCCGCAAGTGGATTCGTGAAGTGTTTGTGCCTCTAGATATACACATTTGTTTTTATTTACTTTCTCTAAAATTACTTAACGGATTTTGATGGATCTTCACCAATGTTTCCAAAACAAGTGTGCCGATGATTCTTGTGGTACATGGAAAGTTTCAAGTTTTGGGGTGTTCCATCATGTGGCTATAGGGAAAAAATGGGTCAAGAAACATGCATTTCCCATGTTAATTCCCATAGGAGTTTTGAAGATGACTGCAGCTAGAACCGCTGAACGGAATTACACCAAATTTGGCAGAAAGGTACGTTTTAAAGGTTCAAAACCATAGAAATTCACCCGCTATAGTTAGTGTTATCTCAAGTAACTATAACTTGTGCCCTGAGGTAACTAAAACTCGTGCCCCATCAAGCAGTTTTTTCATCAAAAAATGTAATGCAAATATTACATTAATATTATCAATGATGTTATCAAAGATGTCATGGGTGCTGTAATTTGTTCGATAGCAGTGCTTGGCAACGGCATGTGTTATATTTACCTCACGGAACAAGTAGTAGTTAGGTGGAAAAGCAGAGAAAACACACTTGCTTTTCTTTGGCCAAGCACACAAAGTTAGGATGATTAGTATTTTACAGAAGTGGGGCTTTAATGTGGAGACCTGCTTTGTTTATATCTGTAAGTGCTTCCTGTTGATGATTAATTTCTGTGAGATGAGCATTGTGTTAGAATGAATCCTGTTGTGCGTATTTATCCAAGAAGAGGCCACCATTTTGTGAAACTGACTACCCAACTTGTACACTTTCCATTGGCTAATTAGTAAGTGTTACCTCGTTGAGTAAATGAATAATGCATCTCCTATACTACAGGTGCGTAATTGACGCTTAGGAACCTTGTGTTTCTGTAAGTTTGCCAATTAGTTGATCCTTGTGCATCTTGTTCTGGTAACTTTCTGCAGAGAAAATACACTTGTAATTGATACCCTGGGGAGAGCCTGAAGGACCCGTGGTCCGAGCAAGCATTCATCTCCTGCGGGAGCCGGTATTGTTGCTGTATGCAGGGAGCTGCTTTAAATTGCAGTTTCCTGCTTGCGGAAGCAATGTCTTCCCCTCATTTCCTGCACACAAGAGATGAAAACTCCACTTTCAGCAAGCAGTTGCTGTTTGACAGTGAAATTATGTGTGCTTTTGCTAGGTGGAAGTTGTCAGCTCCCACCTAGCAAAAGCAAACAGCTACCTCCAGAGGGTGAGCACCTCAGGAGGTAGCAGGAGCCAGCTTTGGGGGTTGGCATTTCCCAGGGCCACGTATGGCTCCACAAAGGGGTCCATGCGGCCCAGCTCCATCATTTGAATTTAGCCCGGGGGAGGTGATGGTTCCTGGGGAAGGGAGTGGGCGATGGACTGTCACATTAACTTATTGGATCCAGGGGAGGTGGTGTTCCCTGGGATGTGGGGGCATATGTGGCCACCCATATATTATTTTGATTACCCTGGGGAGTTGGTGGTCCCCAGGGTTCTGAGGAGCATTCTGGTGTTCGCGCATATTTTAACAAATATTTGCCCTGGGGTGATGTTGGTCCCCAGGGTTCAGGGGGGCATTTTGGCTACAGTAGTGTTTCCGTGGGAATCTACAGAACTGAAAAGGTTAAGAATCTCTGTAATAAAGAATAACTCATTAGAGAGAACAGTGAGGCACATATGCCCATTCAAATTTACTCTAAAAATGGTATACCATGTATTTTTTTCTTTTGGGGCTAAGGAGGTCTACTAGCTTTGCCTCCATAAACAGTGGAGAACACAACACCATAATGGGGTATGAAGCGCTTTATAAATGCTACAATGCGGCACAATAAATATTAGGTGATAAAGATGATATTCCTCAGTAATGTCTTTGGAGTATTACTGCAGAGCGAGTGAAAAATCAGAAACATGAAGTAGAATTATGCATACACCCTTAGCTGAGAATAGCCAGGAGTCTACTTGCAACTCAGAATTAATCAAACAAGACAGTGATAATGCCAGTGGTAATGTAACTAACTTGGGGATATCAGACAAAGATGTCAACATTTACTTCATAGATTGAAGGAATATTAAAGTGAGCTTTGAATTTTCTAGTTCGATAGTGTGGTGTCTCAGACACATGCTTGTGCAGTTATCATTTCAAAATGTTTCTTGTTTTGTACCACACGTTGCAACAGTGTATCAATATTTTCTGCTCTGCTTGAATACAACTATACCAACTTACAGGTTAATAAGTGCTACTGTCTCCTGAAAAAATACTTGTTGAACTTTGAGGAAGCTTGGATAGTCTTTATAGTTTGGTTCTCATATCTCTATAAGGTCTGAGAATGAAAACATTGCATTAAAGTTAAAGCTGTGGCCTGCAGCCAATCCCTGCGGCCGATACCCCCAACCGCCCAACCCCACACTGCACGCAACCCAGGGCCCAGCCTAAATATTTACATTTCTTTGGGGGAGGAGCTGCGCGGCTGCCCTTCACAAGCCAATCTCTGACCCGGAGACACCATCCCCCAGGGCCCTACGTAAATATTAAATTTTTGGGAGGGAGGGGCAACACGCCGCTCCCCTTCTCAGGCCAATTTCCACCGGGATCCCCATCCCCTGGGACCCAGCCACATTATAATCTATATGATCTATATTTAGTTGTCAACCAGTGGATACTTGTAGTGTTTTGGGGCCAGCTTCTGAATGCCAAGGGGACAGAGCTCCACCTGTCCTCATGTGGTGTGCCAGTCAGGTTGTGGCTGTGATATGTACATGTAGGTGTATGTGTGTGTGATGTGCAATGATTGTGATGTAGTGTGGCATATTGCATATGTGTTGCTCTCTGTACATCTGCATTCCCTTGCTCATGTGTAGTTAGTGTGATGTATGTCTTGTTTGTCCTACATGGTGGTGTGTTGTGTGTGTACTGATTGGTATGGTGGCTTAACTACGAGTAGCCCATTGCCATACTGCCTACCCTGGAGCCACTCATTGATAGTGGAATGGTGGAATATGTAGGCATTATGGATGCTGCCAGGATATTTGGCTAGGATGCTAGTGAAAAGCCCAAAGTGGTCCACAATGGCCTGCACATTGATCGAATAGGTGTGCTTGCGGTTCCTATATAGATGTTCGGTTGTTGCAGGTGGCACCAGTTGGACAAGGGTTCAGTCCATTGCACCTAGCACATGCTGGAACCCAGCAATTAGGTAGAAACCTTTCTTGGTCTCCTGCTGCAGTTGCTAGGTGTCTGGGAAGCAGATATGGTGGGGTGTGGTGTGTATGGTTGCGTCCAGGACCTTAGGAAGGAAGACCAAGAAGGGTGGCTGGGAGAAACCACTCCTTGTGTGCCTGTTGTCCACAAAGATCCAGGCACCAGCATATGGAGGACAGCAATGAATTTGGTCATGGGTGGAATAGTTGGTGGAGTTTCCACCCTTGCAGTGATATCTGGCGCAATGTGGTGCAGCAGACATACTATGGACTCCCGGTTCAATCGGTACGTTCTGATCACATCTTTTTCCCTGAGCCCTAGGATGGTTGTACGCTGCCTGAAGATCCTCTCCCGCCTTCTGTGCAGCCTTTGTGGCTGCTGTGGTGGTGTTTGGGGTTGCTGTGGTTGTGGTGGAGGGACCTACTGTCTTTGCTGATGTCTGTGGCGTGTGCCAAACTGGAACAGTACCACTTCCATGTTGTCCTGAAGGTTGCAAATGTTCCTTCTGTGTGTTCTCCTTAAATGGTTGTGTGTGGGCCTCTGGTTAGCGCCTGGTCTCACCATTTAAAATTTAAAGTTTGACGCAAATTGGGCTTTGCGTAATTTTTTGGTTCCCATCCTTAGTGTGTGTCGTTTTTGCGTCAAGAGGTAAAGTGTCATGTTTGGAAGGGAATGCCTACATTGCATATCATTGCCACAAAATTACACAAGTTGGGTTGGCGCTGCCAGAAAATTACGCTAACTCAGATATTTTGATGCTAGATGTGTCTAGTGTCAAAATATAAATATGAGTTATGCTAGCGCCGCTTTAGCATCATAAAAAATTACGCCAGGGCAGTGCTAACTATTCATAAATATGAGCCTTGGTGTTTGTAAGTGTGCAGGAGGTACATTTTTGACTCACAGAAACTGTGTAAAGTGTAATAGGCTTGTCACTTGACAAGATCCTACAGGGAGTGATCATTACTAAGGTGGTCATTACAAACCTGGCGGATGGTGTTAAAGCGGCGGTAAGACCGCCAACAGGCCGGCGGTAAAAAAATTGCAATTACGACTGTGGCGGAAACCGCCAACAAAGACAGCCACTTTAACACTCCGACCGCCACGGCGGTACAAACAGCTTGGCGGTCACCGCCAACAGGCAGGCGGGATACAATGTACCGCCCACACTATTATGACAGGCCAACCTGCCACCTTTTCCGGGGCGGATTCACCTCGGATAAAAACACGGCGGAAACAGGAATTGCGAAGGGAAAACGCTCACCTCTACACACCCAACGAGGAACGAGGACACCATGGAACCGGAACTCCAAATTCTACCTGCGATAGTCTTCCTGCTCCTCTACCAGGAGCACGAACGCCGGCGGCAAAGACCACGGTGAGTACTGCACCTACGACACAGGGGAGGGGGGAGGCAAAAAACAGGGACACACACACGCAACACCCCCACCCCCACCCTCACCCTCACCCACTACAACACACACACTAATACATGTTGATACATTACAGTTACACCCCCCAAGCCCCCTGGAAGAATGCAAAGACAAAAGGAAATTAGTGTAACCATTGTAATATATTAAAATCCAGTACTCAAAAATATATATACACTATAAATAAATATATACACCAATAATACAAGTCCAGGTATTGCACCATTTATAGTCCGTGGACCACTGGGCCCAAAATGCATGGGCGAGGCCCACACTCAATACCCGATCAAAACAGAGAGAACACTGCAGGGGCATCAGACAGAAATACAACAGGCACCTCAGGGGGAAGGGAATGGGGGGCACCTCAGCCAGATGAGTGCACGACGCCAGATCCACGAGTGGGCTCAGTGCCCACGGTTCAATCCTGGGGAGTGCAAAGCCACAGTCTCTCAAGTATCTCCAGTGGGTGGTTTGCCCACTGCATTATCCTGGGGAGTGCAAAGCCACAGTCTCTCAAGTCTCCACAGTGGGTGTTTTGCCCACTGCATTATGCTGGGGAGTGTAAAGCCACAGTCTCTCAAGTCTCTACAGTGGGTGGTTTGCCCAGTGCATTATCCTGGGGAGTGCAAAGCCGCAGTCTCCCAAGTCTCTCCAGTGGGTGGTTTGCCCCCTGCATTATCCTGGGGAGTGCAAAGCCACAGTCTCTCAAGTCTCTCCAGTGGGTGGATTGCCCACTGCATTATCCTGGGGAGTTTAAAGCCACAGTCTCTCAAGTGGATAACAGTCTCCACTGGTTCTGGAGGGGGACTGGTTCCCAAAGTGCTTCATCCTGTGAAGGACAGAGGTAGTGGGTCATGTCTCCACTGGTTCTGGAGGGGGACTGGTGCCCAGAGTGCTTTATCCTGTGAAGGACAGAGGTAGTGGATGGATCTCTCCACTGGTTCTGGAGGGGGACTAGTGCCCAGAGTGCTTCATCCTGTGAAGGACAGAGGTAGTGAATGCATGTCCCCACTGGTTTTGGAGGGGAACTGGTGCCCAGAGTGCATCACTCACCCTGTGACGGACCCAGTTGCGTCAGTGCCCCTGCTGCTCATGGGCTAGCGGTGCTTGAGTAGGCGGTGCCCGGCCCAGCGGTGCTTGATTTGGCAGTGCCCTGTTCAGCGGTGCTTGATTTGGTGGTGCCCTGTTCAGCGGTGCTTGAGTTGGCGGTGCCCAACCCAGCAGTGCTTGAGTTGGCGGTCCTTCATGGCCCAGCAGGGCTTGTGCTGGTGGTCCTTCATGGCCCAGCGGTGCTTGTGCTGGCGGTCCTTCATCGCCCAGCGGTGCTTGTGCTGGCGGTCCTTCATGGCTCAGCGGGGCTTGTGCTGGTGGTCCTTCATGGCCCAGCGGTGCTTGTGCTGGCGGTCCTTCATGGCCCAACTGGCTTGTGCTGGTGGTCCTTCATGGCCCAGCGGGGCTTGTGCTGGCGGTCCTTCATGGTCCAGCGGTGCTTGTGCTGGTGGTCCTTCATGGCCCAGCGGTGCTTGTGCTGGTGGTCCTTCATGGCCCAGCGGTGCTTGTGCTGGTGGTCCTTCATGGTCCAGCGGGGCTTGTGCTGGCGGTCCTTCATGGCCCAGCGGGTCTTGTGCTGGCGGTGGCCTGCTGGCCAGCTGGGCTGGGACTGGCGGTGGCCTCCTGGGCAGCTGGGCTGGGGCTGGCGGTGGCCTCCTGGGCAGCTGGGCTGGGGCTGGAGGGGCCCTCCTGGGCAGCTGGGATGGGGCTGGCGGTGGCCTCCTGGGCAGCTGGGCTGGGGCTGGAGGGGCCCTCCTGGGTAGCTGGGATGGGGCTGGCGGGGCCCTCCTGGGCAGCTGGGATGGGGCTGGCGGGGCCCTCCTGGCCAGCTGGGCTGGGGCTGGCGGTGGCCTCCTGGCCAGCTGGGCTGGGGCTGGCGGGCCCTCCTGAGCAGCTGGGATGGGGCTGGCGGTGGCCTCCTGGGCAGCTGGGCTGGGGCTGGCGGGGCCCTCCTGGGCAGCTGGGATGGGGCTGGCGGGGCACTCCTGGGCAGCTGGGACGGAGCTGGCGGTGGCCTCCTGGGCAGCAGGGATGATGGCGGTCTTCTCCGCTGTGCAGCTCTTCCCAGACATGCCGGGTTTCTTGTGGCCCTTCCCCACCTTGGGAGGTGTAACAGCTGACTCCACACTCCCACCGGGACCCCTGGGAGCGGCTTTGGTGGCTGGAGTCTTCCCCCTCTCCCGCCAGGCACTGGCCAACTTCTGATGCTTCACAGGGGGACGACTGGCTGTGCTGTGGCTCCGTGCCACACTGGCTGAACTGGTGGCCGGTGCACTCCACATACCTGTGTGTCAGAGTCACCAGATCCTCGGGGTCTGTGCATGTTCCCAACACGTCCACCACTGAACAGCTCCAAGACTCTGATAGATAAATCACAGAGACTGAGAGAGTTCAAGAGGGGAAGAGGGGATTAGGAAGGGAACAGTTGGGAAGGAGACCTGTAGTAAGAAAAAGGTTAGCACACACAATATGAAAATTATATCTCCTGAAATCAATACTAGACTATGATTCTAAGCCTAGTCACTCTGAAAACATGAACAATCTAAGAGTTAAGTTTAAAATGATTAAGTTTCAAGATGGCCGGATACCTGTAGGAGAATCATGATGAATTAAATGAAAACTTTCTTATTCAAGTACTTTCCTTTACATGAGAATCAGAAAAACATCCTGACTAAATTTTAAATCAGTCATATAAATCCTGTTTTGAGAATGTATACTAGGACCATACAATATTGCATCTAGAAACTCTGGCCTTCTGTGTACTCTTAAAATGTTTCAACACAAATTGCGCATATTGCAGATATATATATAGTAAACACCTTGAAAGGATTGTGCACCATGAATAACACGATATGGATTCAGGAAACAAATCACATAACCTGTCAACTCGAATATTACATAATAAATATCATAGAATAGTGGCATACAATAAACAACATGAAATAAACTCGAGGAGAGAATAGTGCGTCTTGCCGATTCGAGTGTCACCATGTAAAATACCAAGAAATGATAACACGCAATGAATATCAAGGTCAAATCATCATTAATTGAATTGCTCGTCTTGCCGATTCGTAAAACACGATGTAAATGTCAAGAAATAACAGCTCACAATAAATAACTAGATCAAAGTATAATGAAACGAATCGCGCTTCTTTTGCCGATTCTTAAGCCACCATGTAAATGTCAAGAAATGGTAGCGCGCAATGAACAACAAAGTTAAATCCCCATGAAACGAGTTGCGCATCTTGTCAATTCGTAAAACATCATGTAAATGTCAAGAAATAGTAGCGCGCAATGGACAACAATGTTTAAACACCGTAAAACGAATTGCGCACCTTGCCGATTCTTAAGCCACCATGCCAATGTCAAGAAATGGTAGCACGCAATGAATAACAAAGTCAAACCTTTATGAAACCAATTGCGCGTTTTGCCTATTTGTAAACTAACATATAAATGTCAAGAAATGGTAGCGCGCAAGTAATCTGTTACTCATTTAAGAATTAAACCAAGAATATGAAAATTCTCAATAACGGTGTCAGAACAGTCCAACCACCGTCTTACCGCCTGGAACAATGATCACCAATGAAGGATGAAGGCCAGAAAACTGGAAAAATCCAAATAGGCCGCCGGAACAGGAGCTCAGGAAGAAGCTGTTGCTCTGCACCGGGACCTCTGAATAGTGAGCACTGGGAGTTGGGCTGGCTCTCTTTTATTGAGTCTTGGCCCAGCCCAGAACCACGCCCAGGCATGCTGCAGGGAAAGTCTCTGGAAGGCCCTGGAAAGGGGCCACACCCTAACACACTCTGAAAACCTGCAGCAATACATTGCAAAGGAACAGTATTTGTAAGCACATTAAAAATAAGTTTTCAGGATTGAACTCTGCAATGCAAAAGGTTAAACCACAACATATCAGCACAATGCATAAATTACTTTGTTTTGAGAGTGCTGGGTTTTTCCATTTTTGTCACCAATAGAGCGCGTACTGCTCTGGTGTTGACACTGTGACAACAGGCACCACTGGTCCCGTAGATGTTGTGGCTGAGGTGCTACTTCGGGACCTATGAGATGGATGGGGTGGGGGAGGTGTGGGAAAAAGATCAAGGCTGGACAGGAAAATTCTTTTGGACACACTGGGACGGGTAGCTGGAGGGGGTTTGGGAGTGGAGGAAGAGGTGGTTGTAGTAGGAGGTGTATGTTTGGTGGTTTTGGGTGCAGGTGCATGCGCTGGAGGCTGTCGTGAGGTGGATGGCTGTTGGGTGGGTGTGTGCCTGCGTTTGTGTATCTTGGGAGGGGGCGTCACAGACACACTGGGAGAGGACACAGGGGATGTGTGAATGGTAGTGGGGGTGGTGACTGCACGTGAGCAGGGTGTGCTGGTGGGTGTGCTGGTGAGGGACGTAGTGGCTGTAGAGGTAGTGCATGCAGGTGTGAGTGTAGACGAGACTGGGAGGGAGGAGGGAAACGACGAGGAGGGGGACACAGTGGAGGCAGTGGATGTTGGTGTGTCTGCATGTGTGTGTTGCTTGCGTGAGTGCCTGTGGGATGTGTGGTGCTTATGTTTGCCTGAGCTTCCCTTGTGTGTTGAGGTGTGTGAAGGCTTGTCTGATGGTGTGCTTGGGATAGGCAGAGGTACAGGGGATTGGGTCTGGGTGGAGGAAGTTGGAGGGGGGAGGCTAGAGACGGGGACAATGGCTGCCATCAGTGCTGAGGCCAGAGTTTGAAAAGCTCGGTGAAGGGCCGCCTGACCAGAATGAATGCCCTCCAGAAATGCATTAGTTTGTTGCAACTGCCTTTCTACACCTTGGATGGCATTCAAAATGGTAGACTGCCCAACAGTGAGGGACCTGAGGAGGTCAATGGCCTCCTCACTGAGGGCAGCAGGGGTGACTGGGGAAGGGCCTGAGGTGCCTGGGGCGAAGGTGATGCCCACCCTCCTGGGTGAGCGGGCACAGGGCGAAGGCTGAGGTGCTGCTGGGAGGGCGGTGCTGGTAGGGGGGGTGGTGGCTGTACCTGTTGATGCGGGGGGCACAGATGTTGCCGCCACCACAAGGGAGCTCCCATCAGAGGATGAGCCTGTGTAGCTGGTCTCAGCTCCTGTCCCCACCGTGGAGCTCCCCTCGCCCTCCGTCCCACTGGTGAATTCAGACTCCGTAGTGTCGTCCTCCAGGGCCATGTGGGCTGCAGCTCCCTCGTGCTCCGGTGCCACTGCTCCTCCGCCTGATGATGCTAATGCACACAAGACCAAAAAAAGGGGGGGAGACAGAAGAAAGACATGTTGAGTGCATGGATTACCGCTACCGTTGGCGGAAAAGACAGATACAGAGGCCCCCTGCACTACGCCGCACTCTTGGGCTCCACAGTGCAATTCCTGGGAAATGGCCTACAGGGCTATGGACGACATCTGCACACATAGATGACACAGGGGCATGAATGGCCGTACTTGGCACTCTACAGAGGTGGGGTGGGGGGCCACAGGGCCATGCCTTACGGAGGGGCCTAGCCTACGGAACTCGCCCTGGCCTCGGGAAACCCACAGCCCACATCCCCCACCCAGACACCTCGTAATGCGCGCAAAGTCAGCTGAATGAGAGTGTACTCACCCCCTTGTGTCTGCTGTGATGCCCTCAGGCGACCATCCAACTCCGGGTAGGCCACCGCCAGGATCCTGAACATCAGAGGGGTCATGGTTCGAAGGGCACCCCTCCCACGTTGGGAGGCCATCCCCAGCTGAGCCTCCGCCGTCTTCTTGCTCCAGTGGCGAATGTCCTCCCATCTTTTCCGGCAGTGGGTGCTCCGTCTGTGGTAGACCCCCAGGGTCCGGACGTCCTTGGCGATGGCACACCAAATATCTTTCTTCTGGTGGGCGCTGACCTACATGAAATGTACAGGGGAAGAAGAGAAGTCATTATCAACTGCACTGTCAAAGTGAGTGGCCCCCATCCCTACCCTTGCCATGTGGCACATGCACTCACCGTCTTACATGCACGCAGCACTCTGCCCCCTTCCTTCTTACATCCAGCCCCCTCCACACAGGCATAGCCCATACAACATGCTCCCTGTGTACTTACCTGTTTGTCTGGAGGACCGTAGAGTAGCGTGTACTGGGGGAGGACCCCATCAACGAGCTTCTCCAACTCCTCCGATGTGAAGGCAGGGGCCCTTTCCTCAGACGCACAAGCCATTGTCTCTTCCAGACTGAGGTCACAGCAGCACTTGCAGTGTAGGTCCTCTCCTGTTGAAGATCAGGTATGGAGTGATTGAAGTGATAGAAAATGGCCGTCACGTCCGCGGCGGTCACGTCCGCGGCGGTGCATACCATCACCGCCGGCGTACATCGTCATTGGCTCCTGGGACCCATAGGGTCC